>NC_082712.1:158266635-158891644 GCF_030144855.1 Hypanus sabinus
GGAGGTAGTGGAACAGCTTGTTGAACCACTACACTCATAGAGTCATCGAGAAGTACAGCACAGAAATAGGTCACTTGGCCCATCTGGTCCATGCTGAACCATTTAAACTGCCTACTCCCATCGACCTGCACCAGGACCATAGGCCTCCATAACCCTACATTCCATGTACCTGTCCCAACTTCTCTTAAACGGTGAAATCGAGCTCGCATGCATCACTTGTACTGGCAGTTTGTTCCTCTCTCTCACAATCCTCTGAGTGAAGAAGAGTCCGCTCATGTTCCCCTTAAACTTTTCACCTCTTACCCATAACCATTGACCTCTGATTGTAATTCCACACAACCTCAGCTGAAAAATCTTGTTTGAATTTATCCTATATACACCCCTCATAATTTTGTATACCTCTATAAAATCTCCTCTCAGTCTTCGACATTCCAAGCAATAAAGTCCTAACCTATTCCATCTTTCCTTATATCTCAGGTCCTCCAGACTGAGTAACATCCTTGTAAATTTTCTCTGTACTCTTGCAAATTTATTTACATCTTTCCCGCAGGTGGGTGACCAAAACTGCAAGCAATACTCCAAATTATGCCTCACCAAAGTCTTATAGAACTTCAACATAACTTGCAATCTCTTGTTCTCAGTACTTTGATTTACAAAGGTCAATGGCCTTATCTACCTGTGATCCCACTGACAATGAATTATGGGCCTATATTTCCAGATCTCTTTATTCTACTACATTTCTGTGTCCTATTGTTCACTGTCTAAGACATCATTCACAAGCTAATCCTACGAAAGTGAACAACCTCACACTTGTTTGCATTAAATTCCACCTGCCATTTTTCAGCCCATTTTTCCAGTGGTCCAGATCCCACTGCAAGGTCCGATAGTCTTCCTCACGGTCCACTACACCCCCAATCTTGGCACAAACAAGAGAAAATTTGCAGATGCTGGAAATCTGAGCAACACACACAAAATGCTGAAGGAGCTCAGCAGGCCGGGCAGCATTAATGGAAAAAAAGTACAGTCGGCATTTCGGGCTGAAACCCTTTGGCAGGACTGGAGAAAAAAAGATTGGTGGGGGGGCGGGGGAGAGGAGAGAAAACCATCAAGTGGCAGGTGGAGCCTGGAGGGGAAGGGATGAAGTAAAGAGCTGGGAAGTTGTATGCTGAGATGAGATGAGAGAGGGAAAAGGGGATGGAAAATGAAGGGGCAGAGGGGTTGGGGAGCATTACTCGAAGTCTGAGAAATGAATGTTCATACCAGCAGGTTGGAGGCTACCCAAATGGAATATAAGGTGTTGCTCCAACCTAAGTACTGCTTCATCATGACAGTGGACAGTGGAGGAGACCATGGATGGACATATCAGAATGGGGATGGAAAGTGGAATTAAAATGGGTGGCCACTGGGAGATCCCACTTATTGTGGCGGACTGAGTGTAGATGCTCGGCAAAGTGCTCTCTCGATCTACGTCAGCTCCCACCTCTGCTGCAGAGGAAAGGGTTCTTCAGCCACCATGTTTGTGCCAAGCATGATACCAATCTAAACCAATCCCACTTATCTGCATGTGATCTACAGCCCTTGATCCCACCAGTTTATGTGCCTGTCTAATTGCCTCATAAACGTTGCTATCCCATCTGTTATTACCCTTTCCCCAAGCTGGCATTCCAGCCACCTAACACTTTCTGTGCAAAAGAAAACATGTCCCAAACATCTCCTTTAAAAACTCTCTCCCTCACCTTAGCCCCTGTCCTGTTTTCTTTGCACATCCATCCTGGGAAAAAAAGATTCTTACAATCTACACTATCTGCCCTTCTCCTTACAGAGGACACCAGGTTTGAACTCCGAGCTCCGATGCCCAAGATGTAATCCAACAATATAAAAATGACTTTACCTATAAAACTGCCCAGTTCTGCAGCATTTTTAAAGAGCAGGTGGTTCTAGTTCTTTGGAATGGGCAACTCCCTCAGTTGCCTAAAATACTTCAGCTTTAATTCCATTTGACTATCTATGGATTTCCTACATATCATGCATTAAATCCACCTACTTGCACGTTAAATCCTAATTTTTTATTAACTCTCTAAAATGTTGCCTCGGTCTTTATTTCTTTACCTTATTAAAATTCTGAGTAGCCTGGCACAATGGAAGTCATAAAAAATTAAAAGATTTAAAGGTCACTTACATCTTTTAAAAGGAAATGTTTTCAAAATGTGGAATCACATTGGACATTCATGAAATAAACATAAAACATACCTGGATTTCTCCCTTTTTGTGCAAACTCCATTAATTCAGCGCCATGAAACTTTGTGTAGACTCCAAAGTGAATACTTCTGTGTTTTAACTCCACTGTGCATAAAATTTAGAAGTCTCCAAGCATGCAACATATATCATTTATAATGCAGAATAATTGGATATTGTAGTGTAGTTTATGTAGAGAGAGTTGTCTTTAATATGTCCTTAAGATGGAATCACGAGTCAGGCTAATCTAATGAATAAAACCAATCAGGATTACACACAACAACCATTGCCTTCCATGGTAGAAAACAAGTCAAATAAATTTGGAGCATTTTAAGGCAATATTTGCACTTTCCTGCTGTATCTGACCTTGCATATAATACCCATGGTAGAACGTTCAATAGCAGGAACTTACAAGCAGCCTTGCATGTCATGGTAGAATCTCAAATGGTGAGGAGTTGTACAGGAGTGAGATCAATTGGCTGGTTGAGTGGTGTTACTTCAACAATTTCACACTCCACATCAGTAAGACCAAGTAATTGATTGTGGTCTTCAAGAAGGGGAAATTGGAAGAACATTTCCCGAGTGGACAGAAGTGCAAAGGGTGAACACCTTCAACATCTCAAGCCACCTAGCTAGTTCCCAATATACTGCTGCAATGTTTAAGAAAGCACTCCAGTGATTGGACTTTGTCAGGAGTTTGAGGAGATTTGGAATGTCACGGAAGCATGTCTTGCAATTTTTTGCATTCTGACTGGTTGCATGACAGTTTGGTCAGGAGGCTCCAATGCACAGAATCGTAAGAGGTTGCAGAGTGTTGTAGACTCACCCAATTCCATCATGGGCACAATCCTCCCTGCCTTCAAGGACATCTTCAAGAGGCCATGACAGAAGAAAGGAATCTGATTCTGATTCGGATTCTTCCGCTGTTTTGGAAAAATCTTCCAACAATTTTTCCTATCTTTATGTTCATAATTTATATACCTCTATCAGGCATCTCTTCACCTCATCCTCCATGTTCCCAGAGAGACAAAAGAGCTGATTGTGGACTTCTAGAAGTGTAGGATGAAGGAGCACATACCAATACTCATAGAAGGATCAGAAGTAGAGAGAGTGGGCAGTTTCAAGTTCCTGGGTGTCAAGATCTCTGAGGACCTAACCTGGTCCCGACATACATATCGATGTAACCATAAAGAAGCCAAGACAGTGACTATACTTCATTAGGAGTTTGAAGAGATTTGGTATGTCAACAAATACACTCAACAATTTCTATAGATGTACCGTGGAGAGCATTCTGACAGTCTGCATCACTGTCTGGTACGGGGGTGGGGGGGGGGGGGGCGGGGTTGGTGGGAGGCACAGGACCAAAGGAAGCTGCGGAGGGTCATAAATTTAGTCAGCTCCATCTTGGGTACTAGCCGACAAAGTGCCCAGGACATCTTCAAGGAGCAGTGTCTCAGAAAGGCAGCCCACTATTGAGGATTCCCAGAACACAGGGCATGCCCTTTTCTCACAGTTACCATTAGGTCGGAGATACAAAAGCCTGAAGGCACACACTCAGATTCAGAAACAGCTTCTTCCCCTCTGCCATCTGATTCCTGAATGAATATTGAACCTATGAATGCTACCTCATTTTCTTAATATACATTATTTTTGGTTTTACATGATTTGTAATCCATTCAATATACATATACTGTAATTGATTGATTGTTTGATTGTTCTTCTATATTATGTATTGCATTGAACTACGGCTGCTAAGTTAACAAATTACCTAGGGTTACCCATAGCTCTCTATTTTTCTAAGCTCCATGTACTTATCCAAGAGTCTCTTAAAAGACCCTATCAAATCTGCCACCACCATCACCGGCAGCCCATTCCACACACTCACCACTCTCTGCATAAAATACATACCCCTGACATCTCCTCTGTACCTATTTCCAAATACCTTAAACCTGTACCCTCTTGTGCTAGCCATTTCAGCCCTGGGAAAAAGCCTCTGACTATCCACAAGATCAATGCCTCTCATCATCTTGTACACCTCTATCAGGTCACCTCTCATCCTCCGTCACTCCAAGGAAAAAAGGCCAAGTTCACTCAACCTATTCTCATAAGGCATGCTCCCCAATCCAGGTAACATCCTTGTAAATCTCCTCTGCGTAAGTTATAGACCAGTTAGCCTGACCTCAGTGGTTGGGAAGATGTTGGAGTCAATTGTTTAGGATGAGGTTATGGAGTACTTGGTGACACAGGACAAGATAAGACAAAGTCAACATGATTCCCTTAAGAGAAATTCTTGCCTGACAAACCTTTTGGAATTTGTTGAGGAGATTACAAGTCGAACAGATGAAAGAGATGTAGTGGATATTGTATATTTAGACTTTCAGAAGGCCTTTGACAAGGTACACAACTGAGGCTGCTTATCAAGTTAGGAGTCCATGGTATTACAGGAAAGTTACTGGCATGGTTAGAGCATTGTTAGGAGCCAGTGAGTGAGAATAAAAGGATCCTTTTTTGGTTGGCTGCCAGTGACTATTGATGTTCAGCAGGCATCAGTTTAGGGACTGTTTCTTTTTATGGTGTATGTCAATTATTTAGATGATGGAATAGATGGCTTCATTGCCAAGTTTGCAGTTGATATGAAGGTTCGCTAAGAGGCAGGTAGTATTCAAGAAACAGTAAGGTTGCAGAAGGACTTAAACAGATGAGGAGAATAGGCAAGAAAGTGGCACATGAAATACAATGTTGGAAAATGCATGGTCATGCACATTGGTAGTAGAAACAAATGTACAAACTATTCTCTAAACAGGAAGAAAATTCAAAAATCTGAGATGCAAAGGGATTTGGGAATCCTTTTGCAGAACAGCCTGAAGGTTAACTTGCAGATTGAGTTGGTAGTGATGAAGGCACATGCAATATAAGCATTAATTTCAAGAGGTATAGAATATAAGAGTAGTGATGTGATGCTGAGGCTTTATAAGGCAATGGTGAAGCCTCACCTTGAGTATTATGAACAGTTTCTGGCATTGGAGAGGGTTCAGAGGAGGTTCACAAGGATGATTCTGGGAATGAAAGGATTATGATATGAGGAACGTTTGATGGTTCTATGCCTGTACTCAGTGGAAGTTAAAAGGATGAGGGGGATCCCATTGAAACCTTCTGAATGCTGAAAGGCCTAGACAGAGTAGATGTAGGAAGTATGTTCCCCATGGTGGGTGAGTATAGGACTAGAGGGTAAAGTTTCAGGATAGAGGGTTGTCCATTTAAAACCAAAATGCGGTGAAATTTCTTTGGCCAGAGGGTAGTGAATTCATGGAACTTGTTATCACAGGCATCTGTGGAGGCTAAGCCATTGGGTGTATTTAAGGCAGAGATTGATAGGTTCAACATCAAAGATTACGGGGAAAAGCTCAGGGAGTGGAGCTGAGGAAGAGAAAAAAAAAGGATTAGCCATTATTGAATGGCAGAGCAGACATGATGGGCCAAATGGCCTAATTCTGCTCCTGTGTCTTATAGTCTTATGGTCTTGTATGGCATCTATTAGTCTTGTGAGACCATGGATCTGTCCCTGGAAAGTCTTCTCCTGGGTGCAGGTCTGGGTAAATATGGTCTTATGGTCTCATGGTCTTATATTGCAAACAATGAACCACTCAGCCAGGGACATTTCAGCATGTAACTTGAGCTGGGCATGTTGTCAGAGAAATAAAATATTTCTTCAGCTTCATTACCTGTGAGGGAAAAGGACTTAGTTTCTGGATGCTTAAAAGGCTTTTGAATCACGTAAACATAATCGTATCAGGATACCAAAAGGTTTTTCAGTTACATAAGGAGTAAAGGGGAGGTGAGAGTTGATATTGGACCACTGGAAGATGATGTTGGTGAGATGGTAATGGAGACAAGGAAACGGCAGATGAAATTAATGGGTACTTTGAATCTGTCTTCATTATGGATGTCACTAGCAGTGTGCCAGAGGTCCATGAATATCAGAGCAGGAGGGAGTGCCATTGCTATTGCAAAGGAAAAGGTGCAAGGCAAGCTCAAAGGTCTTAAGGTGGATAACTCACCTAGACCAAGGACTACATCTTAGAGTCCTGAGAGAAGTTGCTGAAGAGATAATGGCTGCATTGGTCATGATCATTCAAGAATTACTTGATTCTAGCATGGTCCTGGAGGACTAAAAGATTGCAAATTTCACATCACTATTTAAGAAGAAAGGAAAGCAAAAGAAAATAAACAATAGGCCAGTTAGCCTAACCTCAGTGTTTGGGAAAGTGTTAGACTTAATTACTAAGGATGAGATTTCAGGGCAGTGGAGACTAATGATAAAGTAAGTCAAAGTCAATTTGGTTTTATTAAAGGGAAATCTTGTCTGACAAATCTGTTAGACTTTTTCAAAGAAGTAATAAGTGGGGTGGACAAAGGGGAGGCAGTAGATATAACTTACTTGGATTTTCAGAAGGCATTTGATAAGGTGCCACACATGAGACTGTTTAACAAGATAAAATCCTACGTTGTTACAAGAAAGCTACTGGCATGGATAGAGGAATGGCTGACAGGCAAGAGGCAGCGAGTGGGAACAGAAGGGGCCTTTTCTGGTTGCCTGTTGGTGTCTAGTGATGTTCCTCAGGGGTCAGTATGGGGACTGCTTCTTATACATTGTTTGTCAATAATTTGGATAATGGAATTGATGGCTTTGTGGCAGTTTGCAGATGATACAAAGATAGGTAGAGGGGTAGATAGTGCTGAGGAAGCAATGCCATTGCAGCAGGACTTAAATTGGAAGAATGGGCAAAAAGTTGGCAGATGGAATACAGTGTTGGGAAATGTATGATAATGCATTTTGGTAAAGGAACAATAGTGTGGACTGTTATCTCAATGGGGAGAAGTTTCTAACATCAGTGGTGCAGAGGGACTATGGAGTCTTCATACAAGACTCCCAGAAAGCTAATTTACAGGTTGAGTCTGTGGTAAAGAAGAAAAATGCAATTTTGGTACTTATTCCAAGGAGAATAGAATATAAAAGCAAACAGATAATACCGAGGTTTTAAAAGACACTGGTCAGGCCACACTTGGAGTATTATCAATAGTTTTTGACACCCATATCTCAAAAAAGATGTGTTGACTTTGGAAAAAGTTCAGAGGAGGTTCACAAGGATGATTACAGTAATGAAGGGGTTAATAGATGAGGAGCAGAGGCAGCTTTGGGTCTGTACCCACTGGAATTTAGAAGAATGTGGGGGAATCTCATTGAAGTTTACCAAACATTGAAAGGATGTGGACGTGGAGAGGAGTTTTTCTATGATGGGGGCATCCAAAACAAGAGGGCACAGCCTCAAAATTGAGGGGCAACCTTTTAGAACAGAGTTAAGAAGGAATTTTTTTTTAGCCAGATGGTAGTGAATTTGTGGAATGCTCTGCCACAGGCTGTGGTGGAGATCAAGTCCATGGGTATATTTAAAGTTGAAGTTGATCATTTCCTGATCAATCAGGGCATCAAAGGATCGGGCAAGAAGGCAGCTACATGTATGGAATTGAATGTGATCAGCATGATGGAATTGTGGAGTAGATGTGATGAGCTGAATGGCCTAATTCTGGATTCCAGGTCTTATGGTCTTAGTGGCTATATTCTGGTAGCCTGAAGGGTTGTTTTCCTGTGGATGCGCTCAGCTAATCCTATATATGTAAATGACTCGGCCCCTTGATTTGGGGCAGGGTTCTGATTTTCATTTACGGTTGGTACATACTTTCTCAAGATTCGTATTGTAGATAGCTGTAGAAGAAATTTTGTATCTCATCAATTGGCAAACTTGACATCAAATCCTAGCTGACAGGGTGAAGAAAAATTCTTTATAGTCTCTGTTAAGCATTCAAATTGAGAGAACCTACTAATACAATAATTTTAGATCACAACTGAGGCTTTCATAATCTCAGTATTGTTTGTGGAGTCACCCCTTTTGTTGCCAATAGGCATCACAATTATTTCTCTTCTTATTCCATTATTATTAGCAACACACAAAATGTTGGAGGAACTCGTCAGTTTCTGCAGCATCTATGGAGAGGAATAAACAGTTGACATTTGAGCATTAGACCTTTTATCAAGAATGGAATGGAAGGGGAAAAGAAGGCAAAATAAGAAGGTGGAATGAATGTACAGTCAGGTCATAGGTGAAGCTAGGTGAGGGAGACAGTGGGAGGGGTGACTGACTGCAGAGGTTTGTACACTGCTTAGGGATTAAGACGCTACCTTCAGATCAGGGAATAGGTGATGCACCATCAATAACTCACTCTGAGACGTAAAGGCGAGATATCGGCTTTTATTGACTGGAAGAAGGAACAAGCAGTGAGTGACCACCATACTACATCCTGGAGACTGAGAGGCCGGGCTCAGGCCTTGATCGCCTTTATACAGGGGTCTGTGGGAGAAGCCACAGGAGCAGTCAGACAGGTATATGTAGTTCACCACATTAGGATGAATCTAAGGTGTCATCTGGAAGGCAAAGTGTGAGTACACACAGAAAATCCACAGACTGCTTTGTAACACCTGGGACACGTGGCATTTGTGGCAAGGTATACAAACCATAACTGATTGCCTGTCCACCCAGTGCGGCAACGACAGCGGCACCACCTTTCTTGATGGGCTGAATGCCTTCTACGCATGATTTGACGCACTGATGTGACATCGAGGAAAGCCCACTCTGCCCCTGAGGAGCTGGCCCCCTGTCTGGCCGTAGCAGAAGTGAGGAAGACCCTAGCCAAGGTTAACCCATGCAAAGGTGCAGCCCAGACAACATACCTGGTTAGGTGCTGAGGGTCTGTGCAGCTCCACTAATAGAGGATTTAACGGACGTCTTTAATATCTCTTTGAAACTGCCCACTATCCCTGCAGGCTTCGAAGCAGCTACCATCATTCCAGTACCCAGGAGAATGATGGTGACTCGCCCAAGTGATGATCAAACATTGCCATTGACATCAGCAATCATGAAGTGCTTTGACCAGCTGGTAATGGATTGCATAAAATCTCAACTTCCAGCTACATTGTAGCCTTTCCAGTTTGCCTGCCACTCAAACCAGTTCACTAATGATGCTATGACCTTGGCCATCCACTTGGTCCAGTCCCACCTATAAAACAAGGCGGTGTCCATTATTAAGGATCCCCATCACCCTGGGCATGCCCTCTTCCCTTTGTTACTGTCACGAAGGAGGTACAGAAACCTGAAGGCACACACTTAGTGGTGCAGGAACAACTTCTTCCCCTCTACCATATGATTCCTAAATGGACTTTGAGCCCATGAACACTACCTCACCTTTTTTGATATTATTTCTGCTTTTGCACTATTCATAATTTAACTTTTTAAGATACGCACATATATATATTCACTTACTCTAGTTTACTTATTTATTTTATTTCTATATTTTCATGTAGTGCAGTGTACTGCTGCCGCAGTTAATAAATTTCACAACATATGCTGGGGACAATAAACCTGATTCTGATTCTGATATGCCAGGATGTTGTTCTTTGACTTCAACATGATCATTCCTCGGAGGCTAGTGGGTAAACTGTCCTCATTACGACTCAACACTCCTCTCTGTTAATTGACCGTGGACTTCTTGACGGAAAGACCCCAGTCAGTCTGAGTTGGCAGCAACATCTCAGGCTTCATCACACTGATCATTGGTGCTCTCTAGGGCTGTGCACTCGGCCTGTTGGTGTTCACACAGCAGACTCACAACTGCACTGCCAGATCCAGCTCAATCCGCATCACCTAGTTCGCTGACAATACTACAGTGGTTGGCCTTATCAGCAACAATGATGTATTGGCGTACAAAGCAGAGGTAAAGAAGATTGTCACATGAGGTGAAAAGGTGTCAAAAGATCAATCTGGGTCTTAATGTGGAGAAGACGAAAAAGGTGATTGTGGATTTCAGAAAGGCCCAGGTTCGTACTTTCTATTGCACATCAATTGTGCTGCTGTGGAGAGAGTGAAGAGCAGAAAGGTCCTCAGTGTGCACATAATGGAAGATCTAACCTGGATCCACAACACCTCCTCACTAGTCAAGAAGGCCCAGCAGCATTTACACTTTCTGAAGAGACTGAGGCTTGCGAGGCTCCCCGCACTCATTCTAATGTCTTTCTGCAGGAGCACCTTTGGGAGTGTCCTGTCTGGCCGCATCATTGTGTGGTATGGAAGCCGTGAAGCGTCAGACAACAAGCCCCTACAGCGAATAATAGAACCTGCTGAGAGGATCACTGTGGATGGCAGACCGGGTGACAGCTCCTTCCCTCAGGCTGAGAGACTAATGAATACCCTGTTACCACCAAAGTCTTGTCACTAGAACAGCGAGCTATTACTCTTTACCCTTTATCTGTGCTACTCACTACATACATTTTGAATTATGTTTTATTAACATATTTATGGTAATATTTTGGTTTATATGCTGTGTGTGATATATGCTCTGTGGGTGAACCATGGTCCAGAGTAACGTTGTTTAATTTGGTTTTATATATGTACAGTCAGATGACAATAAATTAGAACATGAACTGAAATTTGAAATGACAAGCTGGTTGGTAATAGGCAGAAAAGTAAAGGGCTAAAGAGGAAAGAATCTGACAAGAGAAGTATAGCATACACCAAATACTGGAAGGACTCAGCAGATCAGGCAGCATCTATGAAAGTTAATAAACAATCAAAGTTTCAGGCCAGGATGCTTCTTCAGTACTGGAAAAGAGATTGGACTGTAGGAAAAAGGGAAAAAAGAGGGGCACCAAAGGAAAGTGATAGGCAGATGAGGAGAATAGAAGGGTTAAGGGGAGAGCCAGAATGGGGAATGGAAAAAGAGAAAGTGGGGGGAGGGGGAATTAGAGAAATCAATATTCATGCATTCAGTTTGGTGGCCACCCACGTGGAATATGAAGTGTATCTTTTTGCCTTGGTCTATCATTCTTTTGGTCACTTTTCATTCTTTTAGGTAATCTCTCATGGTAAAGGCTGATGCAGTCCCAAGGAACATTTTATCTCTGAGTTAATGGTTTGCAGACTATTTTAAGCTGAATAGATCTTACTGATAATCTCGAATGCTGCACATTTTGTTTTTGTTGCTGCAGTTTAGCCATCTTTTGGCCTTTGTCTTGTGATTTGTCGAAGTCAGTTTTGTTCGCCATTCCATTTCTATCCTAACTTTATTTCATGCCTTCTCTCTTTATCTACATCCATATTGTTGCATATATAATCTCTGTCAGTTTTGATAAAAAGACATTGTTCGGAAACATTACTTTTGTTACTTGAGCTGTTGAGTGTTTCCCAGAGTTTTGTTTACATTTTCAACAGTTAGCATCTGTAGGATTTTGTCTTTCATAATGTCCACAAGACCTGAGAGATACGTCCATGGTTTGTGGACTATGAGACAATGTAGGATGGAAATTAAGTAGACGTTTCAGCACCATCCTTGTGTTGGAAATGATCAGAGCCAGGCAGGAGGTAGATGTACGACTGTTGTATCTTTTGGCTTCAGCTAACTAGTTTTAAGCAGCTAATTATAGCTAATGGACATTATTTCTCATTCCTTCTGGCCACTGAAGTGTATCACAGAAAAAAAATCTGCCATATCCTAGGACCACTATGATTAACTTCAATTTAAGAATTAATCACAGTAAGAGACCAAATGAGCACCTCATTTCTATGTACATCATACCTACCTCCATGGACTAACGAAGCAGCTTTAAAACACTAGATGACATTTGCAGATTTTGTCAACATATTCAAAGTTTCTGATCATTAGTGAACATACCACAGCTGTAGTATTCTCCCATAGAAGGGAGATCTTTCACAATATTTATATGGTAATTTACATCTTTTATGTGGTATTGGCTAGGAATGCAATTGCTCTCTCGAGGAGTTTATTAAAATTAAGTTTTACAGCTGGTGTTTTTCCAAAGTGTTCTCTTGACCACGTTTACCTTAGATGGAAGGAAAATGCTGATATCAGTTTTTAATATATGGTGAAGGACTACCTGGTAGATCGTGTGAAATTAACATGAATTTAAGACACCATTCCATTCAGCCTGAAACATAATATCTGGGCATATTATGCTGGTTTTGGGTAAAGTTCTAAAGTGCAAAATGTTAGGACACCATTAACATCTGGTCAATGTCTAGTAGGCATTTTCCTCTCCCCTGTCCACATCATACTTTCCTAAGTTAGTCTAATTTTAATCCCAGTGGTGTGAGTCTGAACTTTTAAATTATATGTAAGGAGGTTGCAAGGTTGCATCATCACCAATGAAAATTATTGACCATGACCATGTGTCAGGTAATAGCTCAGATGCATGCACACTTGTGAGCACACACACACACACACACACCTTAAAGAAGTGAAGTCCTAACAAGAATCAACAAGTACTATTGGATCATGTTACCCACAAAATTATTGAAATAAAATCAGTAAGAATAATGAGATGGTATGCCAGATGCTGACTGTTACTATTTTTTTTACTTATGAGTGAGGAATGAAATTAGGCACATCTGGATTCTCAATTAGCCACATGTGGCTAATGGAAAATAAAGTGATATGAGTTGAAACAGGCCAGTTTAGAGATGTGACCACATCAGAAAATTTGGAAGAAGCTAGATGGAGTTACCTGTTTTCAGATCTTGTTTATGTCAAGAAACATGAAAGATTTGTATTTGAAGTTAGATAGAATAAGAGGTGCAAAAGGTTAATGGACGGTAAGTGTTCAGGATAGTGCTCTTTTCAGCTTTATTGAACTTTAGCTGTACTGTGCAGTTGGACCAGAACTTTTATTCTACAACTAATACTTCTCTAGAACAGGCAGAATGTGATTCTTGTGAGAGTTGTTACTAGTGCAACCTAATAAACAGACACACAGAAACAGCAATGTGGCAACACTTGGGTGAAAAATTTGATTACTGAGATATCCACTATCCCAATTTAGCATTTTTATCATTTATGTAAGAAATACAGAGTACCCAAAGAAAAGAATTTCTCTTCAAGGTAATTTATGTGCTGTGTATTTAATATTGCAGTAACATTTGAGTAATATTGTAACCATATTGTTCAATCAAACATTCTTTGTTTGTTTAACTAATTATTTACAGGTAATATGTAAAAGTACATGAATGGTATATGTTATCATGCCACTACATTATGTGCACACATTTCGCTAAAAGTAAAAATGAAGTCCACATTATTTCCAGCTCTGTTTTTCTCTTTCAATTAGTTTTATGTTTTGGAGTTACAAAACAGAAGCAATGAGGAAGTTTTATATGAAGCTGAGACCTGTCTGTTGAAGTGTAGTGAAATGTTTGCATTAAAATAAAACATTGCGAGAAACGGTTGATTAAAATAAAACAGTGCGGCACATACTTTGGGAAGGAAAAATAGACAATCACCTTTAAAAAAGCAGAAAATTGTCAAATTCCCAGGTTTATATACAGTGAATAACAGGTGGTAGTAATAATAATAATAGTGATAATAATAATTATGGTAAATAAAAAAGCAGAAATAGATGGCTATATCAGAAAGATAGACATATTTGATTCCACAACAGATAACTGGATTTTGTTTACTGAACAAATTGAGCAGTGTGTGAGTGCGTGCCTTAATGCCTAGTGGAGTTGTTGGGGCACCGTCATGACAAGCTTTGCACTGATCTTTTTGGTGTGCTCATCATATGGCATGTCTTGGGCATCTGAAACCTGGTCCAGCCCATCCCTCTCCAGGTTTTCTTTTACGAGGTTGAGTTGCTAGCTCGACACTCAACCCAGCACGGATGGAGAGCGTGCAGGGGAGCCGGCCGGATCCGAACTCTGGACCTCTCGCCCCGAAGTCCAACGCTGATGCCACAATGCCAGCAGTCGGCTTGAGCAGTATTTTGAAGCAAATGAAATAGCCAATGAGAAGGAAGTGCCAGTTTTGCTGAGTGCTCTGTATGGAAGAGCTTAGAAGTTTGCTTAGAGATTTAACTGCTCCAACCATGAGCTTTTCTAATATTATGAAAGTACTGCAGGAACATTTAGAACCTAAACTATGGCTGATTGCAAAGTGCTTTAGGTATCATAAGCAGAATCAAAAGGAAGGGGAGTCCATTTCAGCTATGTGATTGGATTGAGGGCAATGTGTGAGCATTCTCAGTTCAGTGATAGGCTCAATGATGCACTAAGAGATCATTTAGTTTGTGGAATTTGACAGGAAGGCATTCAAAAATGGTTCGTTAGGTTACTTACACCATCGGCTAAAAGGTAATAAGTAAGCCAGATCACATGGAGTCTGAAGAATTTGTTTCCAAGACTGGTGAAGCCCATGGGCAATGCCAGTGGTCTCAGTAGCCAAGAAGGATGGGTCTGTCAGGATCTGTGGCGATTTCATGGTCACCATCAACCCAGTACTGAAAGTAGATCAATACCATCTGCCCAGGATAAAGGATATCTTTGCAAATCTTTCTGGAGGGAAACCCTTCAGCAAAATGGATTTAGCTGAGGCCTATCTACATTTGAAGATAGAAGAGTCCCAAAGAGTTTCTCATAAATACTCAAAAAGGGCTTTAACACTGTAACAGGCTTATTTTTGTAGTAGCATCTGCACTTGCATTCTGACAGAAATCTATGGACCAGGTGATGCAAGGCTGCAAAGGCACTCAGTGTTAACTGGATGACTTTATTGTTACCAGTAAAGGTGACAAGGAACATCTTCAAAATTTCATGACAGTGTTAAAAAGATTAGAGGATTATGGGCTCAGAGCACAATGCAACAAGTGCAAATTCTCTAAGCCAAGCATCACTTACTGTGGTCACACCAACGATGCCAAGGATTACACAAGTGTGCAGAGAAAATTCAAACAATGTTGGATGTCCCAAGTAAAAGTATGTGTCACAGATGCAGTCCTTTTTAGGATTTGTCAATTACCATAACATGCTTCTGCCAAATTTGGCTACTGTGTTCCACCTGGATCGGGAAGAAATGGCAATAAACCAAGCAGGATGAGGTGGCTTTCTAAAAGGCAAAGGAAGTGTTGAAATCAGACACTGTTCTTACCCATTGTCCATTGAAGCTTGCCTGAGACACTTTGCTTTATGGTATAAGTACACCCATATCACATGTTATGAGTAAGGGAAGTGAACGCTCCAGAGCCTTTGCATGATGTTCCATTACTGCTGCAAAGAAAAGTTATGCTCAGATTGATTGAGATGGCCTGACTCCTCTTTAGGGTGTAAAATGTTTCAATTTACACCTGTATGGGTGAGAGTTCATGCTCATCACCGATCATCAACCACTAGTGCCCATTTTCAATCCACAGAAGGGTGTTCCACTAACAACAGCGGTACAAGTGCAGAGATGGGCTCTGTTTCTTGGAAGACATAATTACAAGGTCGAATTCACGAGCACAGCTCAGCATGGAAATGCTGATGGATTGTCCCATTTATCCTCGGGAAAGGAGGTAGCTGGTAAATTTACAAAAGAGGACACTCCTCTTGATGTATCTCCCCAACTAAAATCAAAAGCTTCCCTATTATGGCAGAGATGATCCAAAGGGATTCCGTAAAAGACCCAACACTGTCTCGGGTCTATATGGCAACATGAAGTGGCTGGAATGTGTAGCAGAAATCCCATTACCACCAATTTTACCAATGGTGGGATGAAGGCTTTGTCTGGTGGCCTGGGATAAATCTACAGTACTGTGCAAAAGTCTTAGGCTCCGTAGCTGTATACGTACATAGTACAGTACTGTAGTAACTTTATGCATTGCACTGTACTGCTGCAGCAAAATAAAAGCAAATTTCATGACTTACCTAAGTGATAGTAAGCCTGACATTGATATGGGTCTCTATTGTGGACTAAAAATGGGAAGAGAGGAGGGAGAGGAGAATCATAGTGGGAAGCACCAGGGAGATATTCTGTAATGATCAATAAACCATCTGCTTGGAATCAAGTTACTTTGCCCAATGTCTCAGGGCTGGGTATGTCTGCATGCATACTACCTCCCTCCCCTGGCATTCATTCTCTGCCAATTGTCCCACACCCATCCCGCAGTGATCCACCCTTGCCTCTCCCAAGTTGCTTTGCTCCTGTCAGATTTAAAAACTTGCACTCACTCCACGTTGAAAAACACAGTACTGTACAAAAGTCTTAGGCACCCTAGCTATATATATGTGCCCTAGACGTATGTGTAATACTGTGTATATGTATATAAATTGAGATGCATTCTATATTGATTTGAAGTTTAAAGCTAAGCAGGAGGAGTGTTGTGTAGGTAATATTTCAGTCATATTTGAGTAACATTGTAAATGTATTGTTCAATTAAGCATTCTTTGTTTAAATAATTTGTTACAGGCTATCTATAAAAGCACATGAATGGCATTCACCAGCATTGCCACTACCACATAAGTGTGTGCCTCACTATAAGTATAAATAAAGCACCTGTTATTCCTGGCTCCATGCTTTAGTTTTGATTAGTTTTATGTCTTGGAGTTATAAAGCATAACTGCATGGCCACCATTTCTGAGGGAAATATTTGTAGCTTTAACATGTGCCATGGATTCTGAGATTTGGGCACTATGGTGCATCAGGAAAGGAGGGAATTACCTCAACATGTTGTTCCTGAAGGCAGCCATATCCCTCAGATTAAGAATTTATGACAATTCATTGAAAAAATAGAAAGGAATCATGACTTCAAGTTAGGCAGGGAATATCTAATGAGGCCACGGTGTCTCTGGTGATACATACTGATGAAGTCATCTGATTTTTGGGGGTTCAAGAAGAACATTAGTGAGACCATGGAGGCAGAGCAGTTAGCACAATCGCATTACAGTGCCAGTGATCACCAACCTGGGTTCAATTCCTACCACCGTCTGCAAGGAGTATGCATGTCCTCCCTGTGATTGCGTAGGTCTCCTCCAGGTGCTCTGTTTTCCTTCCACATTTCAAGGACACATGGTTAGGGTTTGTAAGTTATGGGCATGTTATGTTAGTGCCAGAAACATACCAAAACCTCTGGTATGATCCTTGTTGATTTGATTTGATGCAAACTACACAAATCAATGTGTTTCAATGTTTTGATGTTCTTGTGACAAATAAGTTAATCTTCTTTAAAATCTAATCTCAAAATATGTGAGATTCAGGGCAGAGCTGTTACAAAGAACTGAAATGTAAAAGAGAATTTCAAAGAAGGCCAGCAGATCAGACAGTATCTGTGGAGGGAGAAAATAATGATTTAATATTACAGATAACACAGGGAAAAAATGTTAACTGAATTTTTTAAACTCGATATTGACTCCTGAATGCTGCAATGTGCCCAAGTGAAAGTCAATGTGGTACCCTTTTGTTAACGAACAGATAGGTCAAAATAGAAGTGGGATGGAGAAATATATTGACTTACAACTTGAAACTCAGAGTTGTTCTTGCAGATTGAATAAAGATCAGAGAATCATAGAGCCATAGAAGTGCACAAGCACAAAACACAAACCCTTCAACCCACATATCTAAGTCATCAAGTATCTACCTTGACATAATTCATTTACCAGCCCTTGGAACACAGATTTCTATGCCACAGTGATTAATGCAAGGTTGGAACTTGCTAAACATTGTGAGGGTGCCCATCTCCACCACCCACTTAGGAAGTGTGTTTCAGATTCCAACCTGGGTGAAAAATCTTCTTCATCAGGTTCATACTAAACCTCTTGACTCCTTACTCCTTAATCTGAATCCCTGTCATTTAGTTTTAGGAATGTTTGCTGTGAGAAAATCTTTACTATTGTCCATCATAACTATACCCTTCATTTTATTTATTCATCTCCTCAGCTCAAAGAAAACAGACCCACCTATCCAGCATCTCCTTAAATTGATAATTTTAGTAATTGATAACAGCTAATAACCTGGTGAAATTCCTCTGTCCCCTCTAGAGAGAAAAAAGATTCTTACTATTGTGTGGTAACCAAATCTGTACACATTACTCCAGCTGTAGCTCACTTGTGTTTTATAAAGTGTTTTGTAAATTCTCTGGTTTAATATATCCCGAATTGGTATAAGGAAAGTCAGTGTCCAAATAACCTTTTCACCATAAATACATGCCTGTATTGCTACCTTCACAAATCCTTGACTTATAAGCCAGGTGTATGTTGATACGGCCCAGGTCTTCTTATCACTCCTTGTGAAAGTCCTATCCTTATTTGTCTTCACAAAATGCAAAACTTCACACTTAGCGGAATTAATTTCCATCTGATATTGCTTTGCCCATATTATCAGCTGATCAATATCATCTGCAGCCTATGGCTATCCTCCTCACTATCAACAACACTGACCTTTTCTGTGTTTCAAAGAAGTGGTCACCCAGAGTGTATTTGGTTGCTCCAGGGTAGGGAATACTGAATTCAATACATTAGATTGGAAATGCATTACGGAATTGTTGCTTTGACCGTAATTTAACAGATTTTCTCTCTCTACACACACTGAGTGAACTGCCAGGCAGTCCATTCTCTATCTGGTTACTTTTATGTGGCATGCCACTTTCTTGTATTCACTTTGTTTTTTTCCCCCTCTCTCTATAATTGCCCTCATAATCTATCTACAGATATCATCATGACCCTCTTCTCACTATATCAACAATATTCTTTTTGATCACTTTATTTGTTCTGATGACAGATTATCAACTTGAAATATTAACTTTGTTTTCCTTTCAATGGACACTGCTAGCAATCTGAAGTTCTCCAATTAAAGAATACTGGAGTCAGGAACCATCACGATCTTTAGGATGTGGCATGACATAAGCAAAATATTTGGCAGACATGAGACAAATGCCTCTATCTATCACATAAGTTTCTACAATATAATCTCAGCTTCTATAATTGGGCTCCTGACTTGTTTATTTTTATTTTCTGTGATCTGATCATCATTGGCAAGACAAACATCCCCATTTTTAATTGTTCTGAGAAGATGGTGGCACAACCTTTTTGGACTGCTGCTGTAGGTATTTCCGCATTGGCGTTAGAGAGTTTGTTTCAGGATTTAGATATGCTGACGGTGTGGACAATGTATTTCCAGATCAGTGACTTGGAGGGGAGCCTACAGGTGTTTGCTTCTCCATGTGTTGCTTTCCTTCAATCGTCCTTATGTTCATTATCATCATTTTGGGCCCTGTCATATGATGAAGGTGATCATGGTCCCAAGACCATGATTGTTCTTGGTAAATTTTTCTACAGAATTGGTTTGCCATTGCCTTCTTCTGAGCAGATGGGTGACCTCAGCCATTATCAATACTCCTACAGCTATGGCTTCACATGACCCTGAAGGGGGGCCAAAGCACCTTGCCCAAGGGTGACCTGCAGCGTAGCAGAAGGAAGGAGAGCCCTTCACCTCCTTCGGGAGAGGCTCATCTCCAGCCCACCACCAATTTTTTTATGGTAGAGGTTACACATTTGAGATTTTGCATCCTGTAGTCCGGCAAGTAGAGTCATAGACTCATACCGCACAGAAATAGTCCCTTCATTCTAACCAAGATGCTTATCTCAAATAATTGCACTATATTTTATAAATAATACTTAGTGCAGCCATAGGGCATATTAAGAGTAGTGGATGGAGTACAAATCAAGTTAGCTGCTTTGGCTTTGAAGATGTTGAGATTCATGAGAATTGTTGGAGGTGCACTTAACCAGATAACTGACAAGCATTCTGTCACACTCGCGATTTCCTGATTTATATGTTGGAAACAACAGAAAGGCTGTGGGCTGTCACAAGATGAGTCAGGATGACCTCAGGAATGTCAGCCATAGACCTGCTCTTTCCCAAGGGTATTTATATGGCTTGTCTAGTGGAGGTTGACGTCAGAGCATCTTTCAAGAGGGTGAACCCTCTCAAGCTGTCAGGCCCTGATGGTGGGTTTCTGAAGACCAGTGCCAACCAGCTGGTGGGTGTGTTCATGGACATCTTCAATCTCTCACCGTTGCATTTGCGTCTGCTTCAAAAGTGTCCATGAAGAGCAGTGTAAGCTGCTTCAATGATTATTAACCAGTGGAATTGACATCTGCTGTGATGAAATGCCTTCAGAAGTTGGTCATGGCCAGAATCAACTCCTGCCTAAGCAAGGACCTGTGCCTGCTATAATTCGCATAACACTAAAACAAGTCTACAGAGGGTGCATTCTCACGTACTCTCCACCTGGCCTTGGATCACCTGGATAATATCAATATCTACTCCAGGCTACTGTTTATGAGATTTGTAAAGACAGATGCTTGGTCATTAGTCTCCCCAGCATCGAGGACACCTTCAAAAGGTGATGCGACAAAAAGACAGCATCCATCATTAAAGACCCCCATTATCCAGGACATGCCCTCTTCTCATTGCTACCATCAAGGAAATGGTACAGCAGTCTGAAGCTGCATACGTAATGTATCAGGAATAACTTCTTTCCCACCACCATCAGAATTCTGAATGGATAATGAACACATGAACACTATCTTACTGTTGCTCTCATTTTGAATTACTTACTTAACATATATATATAGTATAATAGTGAAATGGTATTCATGTGTTCATTGTCCATTTTACTGTATATGTGTATATATAAAATGTACTTATTGTAAGCTTCGGCTACTTATTATTATGTATTGTAATGTACTGCTGCCACCAATCAACAAATTTCATGACATTTACCAGTGATACTAAACCTGATTCTAAGTATGATAGCATAGTGAAGTTTCTGGTCCAAGTTGTCCAAGCTCCAAGTTGTTAATGGTGGAGGATTTGGCATTGGAAATGCCATTGAATGTCAAAAGTAGGTGGATTAACTTTCTCTTAATGAAGCTGTTATTGCCTTATATATTGTGATGAGAAAGTCATTTGCCATTTCACAAACAAAAGAAAGTCTGCAAATGCTGGAAATCAAAGTAATACACACATAGTACTGGAGGAACTCAGAAGGCCAGACAGCATCTATAGCAGAGAATTAACAGTCGATGTTTCAGGCTGAGACCCTTTGTCAGGACTGATGAAGCATCTCAACACAAAACATCGACTGTTTACTCTCTTTCATTTACCATTTACCTGCCATGCCTGATTATTAT
Organism: Hypanus sabinus; assembly: GCF_030144855.1. Lineage (NCBI taxonomy): Eukaryota > Metazoa > Chordata > Chondrichthyes > Myliobatiformes > Dasyatidae > Hypanus > Hypanus sabinus. The sequence goes on from NC_082712.1 coordinate 158,287,935, forward strand.
TGAGATGAATGCAGGCATGGGTTAATTGATTTGCCAAGGAGGACATTGAAAAGTCGCTAGAAAAACCTCTCCACTGATAATGGATAAATGTTGGAGGGAACTGAAGCAGTTAAAAATGTTTCATCTATAATAGTGCCAAGAGGAATACGAGCAGAGATGCACTGGGACAGAGATAATTGAAGTACAACTCCACAATTGTCTTTTTTTGTGTGAGGGATAACAGCAACAGTCTGTCTGATATACGATGTTGCTAAAGTCTGAAAGCAGCACTAATGCAGAGGAACAATATTGCTCTACAGTGGGCCAAGAAACTAACCAGAAAGGGATAAAGAATGTTCACATAGCTGGTCCAGTTGATTTTCTAGGCAATCTCATTCACTGTCTTGAGATAGTTAAGAGATACTTATATCCTAACAATGTCTCATTATGTTTCTAGTGATAATAAGATCTCTTACAAAAAGGAAAGGGGAGATTTCTTTACAGTTCACACCTGAATACTTTAATATTTCTACAACTTGAAGAACAACATGGGCTGTGCAAAAGCTTCCTTAAAGGAAGGGATGATTGCCCCAGAAAGATTTATTGGCTCTTTACATTGTAAGTTTGCTTGAATATCTTAACATGCATTGTATCAAAGGAGAACCATAGATCTCACATACTAGCTAACTATATCAGTAGTATTCTATTAATACCATACTTTCTTAGGTAATTTCTACTTTCCTATATTAGTAAGAGAATTTAGAAGACTACTCGCTTCCACAAAATTTCTGCCACCGGAAGTTTAAATGGTGATCTACTGTTTTATCTTCATGAATCCAAGTTGATGCACTTCTAGACTTACTTAATGCCAGCCAATATTATTGATTGCTAAACAAATTTAATCTACCAAGTTCTGTTCTGCAACCTAAGAATGAATGATGTTTAACTTATAGAGATATTAGATAGTAATGTGGACAAGAAGATCTATTAACAATATTTCATTTCATTGCAATTGACACTGCTACGTCAGTATGATAAGGATGAATGAGAGCATGATTTTCATACAAAGGATGGTGGGTATATGGAATCAGCTTGCAAAAGTCATAGTAGAGGAAGTCATTTGGTCAGGCACATGGATAGGAAAGATTGTGAGGAATATGGATTAAATGGAGATAAATGGTACTGAATAGTGGTCCAGCATAGAAGAGTTGGGCCAAAGGGCCTGTTTCCACATTGTATAGTTGCATGTGTTCAGCAATGCAATATCTAAGTATTTCTTAATGTTAGAATACATGTAATCTAACATGTATTCTACTCTGAATGAAAACTGCAGGTTTGTGCAGAAATATTGAGTTTCCCATTCTCTTTCTGCAGTATTTCATATGACCTGTCAGCAAATGTCTACTTGAAACTCTCATGCCACTCTTTAGAGAAAATGTTATGTGTGAGTTATTTTTCCTGCTCTGAAAGGAAGAAATAGATGTTGCTGCAGCTTCAGATCAAGGGCTTCTGAATCCAATTCTCCACCTCGATGTCTTTCAACGTGTGAGACTTACATCAGACCAAGTCACTAAGTGTTTGTATAGAGTCTGATAAATGTGTCAACATATGACAGGTTGAAAATGAAGCTTCTTATGAACTAGGAGCAGGAGAAGGACACTTGGCTGCTAAAGCTTCTCCCACTCTTTAATAAGATCATAGCTGATCTGATTATAATCTCAACTTTGCCTCCTTGTAGTAACCTTTCACCTCGTGTCTACCTTGGCCTTAAAAATATTCAAAGACTCTGCTTTTACCACCATTTCGGGAAAGAGTTACAAAGACTTACGACTACTAAGAGAAAAAATCTTATTTCCAGACATGGATTCAGTTCTAATCAGATTTTATCAATGTAAAGCATTAATTCTGTGTATTGCTCCATAAATATTGCTTGATGTGATACAAATTTCCAGCATTTTCTGATTTTATTTGTGTCTTACAGCATCTGTAGTTCTTTTGCATTTTGACTAATGTGTAAGATGATGTTGCCAGGAGCTTCTTCAGCATACAAGGAGATGGATGAGATATGACTTGGTCTGTTGCGGAAATCCACTGATTTCACTAAGCTTATATTCCCATGTAGGAATGGGGATGGAAACTACTACTACTTCTCAGAATTTTAGCTGGAATTACAGGATATTTGAACTTACTATTGAAGGCACTGAATACTAAAGGAAGGTTGTGTTAAATACCAAGAAAATATCGATTAGGCTGCAGCAGCCATCTTTTGCCCATTTCCACCAATCATACTTTAAGAAGAGTGCTGGGAGTACGGGGGACAATTATATGATGGAACCTAGTATAACGGACTTTAGTTACGCAGAGAAGTCAATGAAGTCAATGAAGCCTGGGTTTCAATATCTGCACAGTGCCTAAAATGATGGAAGACCTGGTCATCAGTGTGACTGATGTAACTTGCAATATGTTCTTCTTCATTACTAAAACAGGAATTCAGGATTTGTTGGTTCAAGTATTCCAGCAACTTGTTAATCAAGAGAATCAGAAGTTATCATTAATGGATTCTAGTTGCCTGTCGCTTTAATTCTCCATCTCACTCCAGTCTGATGTTTCTGTCTTTGCCATCTTTGTATTTCTTTTTTTGTAATTTATTTTTTTATTGAAGTTCATCAAACAAACATTTCCATAAGATGTATTTCAGACATTGTACATGTATATCATAGAATCATATATATATCACAAAATCTCCACAAAGTATTTATCTGGGGTATACACTTATAGAAAAGAGTGGAAAGAAAAAACAAGCAAAAGGAAAGAACTATGTACAAGTAGGGAGTGATCTTTTTTTTTTACAACAGATTCATTGATTTGTGAGAATAAAATCAGGCCTATGAGGCATTATGTAGTTAAACCATTTTTCCCAGTATGAATCAAATTGTTCCAGCTTATGATTAACAGATGCTGTTATCTTCTCCATTTTGTAAACGTCCATTGTAATTTCCATCCATGTATTTAAAGTTGGGCTCTCCTGTGATAATCATTTCCTAGTAAGAGTCTTTTTAACCAGCCACCAACAGTATATTCATTAAATATTTATCTCTTTTCAACCATTCTTGAGGTATATATCCAAAATATATGGTCTTACTCTCCAAGGCTATTTCACATTTAAAGATGTCTTGTATGGCATTGTGTATCCCCCTCCAATAGTTTTTAATAACAAGGCAGTCCCAAAAAATATGATAATGATTCTTAAGGAAGATTTGGGAAAATTTCTCATAAATTTCCAACAGGTCACTCCCACCACCTCCTACTCAGTACCTGATGCTCCATCAATAAATAGCAGATACAGCCCACTCCATTGTAGGTAAAGCCCTCCCCACCATTGAGCATTTCTACATGAAATGCTGTCACAGGAAAGCAGCATCCATTAACCATTATCAGGGACCCCCCCCCCCCCCCCACCACTCAGGAAATGCTCTCTTCTTGCTGCTGTCATCAGGAAGAAGGTACATGAGCCTCAGGACTCTCACCATCAGGTTCAGAAACAGTTACTGTTCTTCTACCACCATACTCTTGAACCAGAAGGGATAACTTCAGTCAACTTCACTTGCCCCATCATTGGAATGTTCCCACAACCAATGGACTCATTTTCAAGGACTCTTCATCTCATGTCCTCTATATTTATTGCTTGCTTGCTTATTTATTTATTAAGTATTATTATTACTATTTCTTTTTTTTTGTATTTGCACAGTTTGTTGTCTTCTGCTCTCTGGTTGACATATATGCACTTTGATAATAAACTTATTTGAACTTTGAGATGATTATCAAACTTACATTCGGGTGAACTCACACCTTCTTTACACTGGTAGCTTAGCAGTGGAAGATACAAGCAGCTTCAAACTCCTGGGAGTACCATAACACATGGTCCCAAAATATATCCTCTACTGTCAAGATTGCTCACCAATGCTTCTACCTTCTGAGAAGGCTGAAGAGAGTTGGACTTTGCCCATCCAGATTCACATCATTCTACAGATGCACAGTAGAGAGGGCCCTAACATGATGCATCCCTGCTTGGTACAGAAACTGCACGGCAGCAGATAGGAAACCTCAGCAACGGCTCAATGTATCACAGGCACCAGCCTAGCCAGCATCAAGGACGTACTATATACAGAAAGATGACAGAAAAGGACCAATAACATCATGAAGGATCCCACACACCCTGCTCATGGACTATTTCTCCCACTTCCATCAGGGAGGAAGCTATGTAGCTTCCTCTTTTCAAACCAATTTTGAATCCATCTACTAAGTTACCATGATTCCCATGTGACTTCATCTTTTGTATGCCCTGACCATGAGGGTTCTTTTCAAATGCTCCATTAAGGACCATGTAGTCAACATCCTCTCCACTTTCACTCTACTGTGGGCTTTCAGTATCATGTCTTTTGAATTTTGGATTTTCTTCAGAAATCTGCTAGATTTTGGATGCTGCGAACAAGTGGAATTAACGGATGAAGGGATTTGTATTTTCTCTCATGCTCATGGTGGCAATGCCCAGTAAGGTTGAGATAAACATGGTGAAGCTGTTGTTGCATTAGGCTAGATACTCAGGTAGAATCTCATCGAAAAGTCAGACCTACAGACCTATCCATGAATTGCTGGTGTTTCTGAAAGTCTTTGAGAATTTCTGCAATGAAAAGCTGGACAGATTCAAATGTTTCTGGGGATTTTGATTGTAGATCCTAAAAAGATAATAGAGAATATCTTTGTGACTGATATATCACCCAGTGATGGTCAACTATTGTGTCAATTCTCTGGATGAAATGCAATTTCATTCTAACCATATCTTCAGCTATCATTCACAAATTGATAGCTATTTGCCAGAAGCAGTTTTCTGGGTGAAACTGCATCAGACAACAGCCTGTAACTTCCTTTAGATGAGTTTTCAATATTTGTGGCCATGTGGAAATTCCCTCTAACAACCATCTCCATATGATACGTAATCTTGTACATTTGCCGAGGTTTCTCATGACAGGCTGGCCCTGTGGATTCAACAGTGAGCTCGTAAGGTGAATACAAAATTGACTTAGCTATGGAAGTCCAAGGGTAGTAGTGGAGGGGTGCTTTTGTGTCTACATGTCTGTGACTAGTAGTGTTCTACAAAAATCCACCCAGAGATCTCTACAGGTTATATTTTTAAATAATTGGGTGAAATATAATAATTAGGAGGTCTGATTAGCAAATTTGCAAACAACACAAAGACAGGTGAAGTTGGGAATAGTCTGCACAGCTGTCAAAGCATATAGATCAGTTCAGAGTGATGTGGTTCCTTTTTGAGAGGCCAATAGCAAGAGGGAAGTGTAAATGCCAAAACGCTCACAAGCATCAATGTATAGGAAGATCTTTGAGTGCAAATCCAGAACTCACTTACAGTCACAACACATATTGATAGGGTGGTGTGAAAGACACCTGGCATGCTTGCTTTCATTTGAGTACAATTGTTAGCAAGTCATGAATAAAACTTCGGTTGACCACATGTGGAGTATGGTATGCAGCTCACCACACTATAAGGAGGATGTGAAGACTTTGAGAGGGTATAGAAGAATTTGCACCACAACAGCTGGTACAACAGAAGATGACTGCAGGTCAAAAAGCCCACAATGATCATCAACCCAGCAATGAAAAAGTCTGCAGATTGTACAACATTGATGTGCATATAGGTTGTGCTGTAATTTAATGTTGGAAAAACTTTAATTTATATTAAACACCTTGGTACATTGCATAAATACAATGCAATTAAATTTGTTTGCATGTATTAGAACATTCTACATTAGTATGAAAAGATAAGAGGTGTGAACCGTTTAGGCCGCCTTATGGTAAGTACTGAGCATTTCCAGGTTAAGTGTAGTTGACAAATAACACAACCATACATTAAGGGCTGAAAGTAAGCATAAAATAAACAGAATGGCTTTTCAAGAACCCGGAAAATATGACAAGGTGCATAACTTAAAGCAGGATGAATCACATATGACATGATAACTTCCGGTCTGTTGTAAAAATCATTTTATCTTGTTAATATATTTAAGGATTACTGGTCAATTGTGCTCATCTAATGTGATGTAAGAGCTGTCACTCTGGAGCATTTGAATTTGAGCAAAAGATATTGACCCAGAACAGCAACACTCATACCGCTGAAATCATTGATGAAATGAAAACAGTGCAAATTATAAATAAAAATAACTGCGTGTGGGAAATAGATCATTTATTATGTCATTGTCATTCCTTTTACATGTAATCAATCAAAAACAAAACAATTCCACGTCTTTCAACTAGCAATCAAATGAAAAATATATGTTTTCATTTGCACAGCCAAAATACTGGAGGAACTCAACAGGTCAGGCAGCATATATGAAAAGAAATAAATAGTTAACATTTAAGGCCCAGCCGCTTCATCAGTCGTATCTTGACTAAGGGAAATGTTATCATAAAAAGTCTAGTGACGCTATAGAATTTATTCAGAGATGTCATCAAGTTTAAATTGACAATTATAGCAGTCTGAAGGCAATTGTTTTTTTTACCTTTAAGAAAAAAAACAGTATCTTCATCATAGAAGTTCATACAACAACAGAAGTTGAAAGTTTAACAAGATGTTCAGAACAGCATGCATCAGTTGCTAAACCTACCTGCTGGTTGCTATGGTAGAAAACACATTTGCACATATTGGTGTTACTATACTGAGTGCAATCAGTTGCTGCAGAAGGTTTCTCTTATAGGAAATTGCCAGTTCACCTAATAAATACTTTAAGCACTCAAACTATTTCAAAATGGCTCAAAGATCACTTGAGGTTTATAATGGATACTGCTTAAAAGTATTTTGTCAGAGTCAATGGAATGTGATCCTTCAGCTTTTCTGTTACAGAGCAATTTGATGCAGAAATTTATTACTGAATGGAAATCAGGATAATAGATTTACCGCACTGAATCTGTGATAGCCATATGTGGTGTCAGTTTAAAATAAAATGACCACAACAGTATTTTGAAGTTATACTGTGGATTTCTAATGAATTAGCTGTGACACCTAAATTTAGTTATTTTAATGCTGCCAAAAATGTAGTTGAGCAAAGAAGTAATGTTTGTCATTACTATCCAATAGCACACTACTACAAATAAGTAAAATAAATTAATTTGCTATTCATTCCTGACAAAATAATCAATCCTAAGACATGTATAAAGTCATTAGGTATATTTAAAGTAGAGGTTGATATCTTCTTGATCGGCAATGGCGTCAAATGGTTTTGGGGAGAAGGCAGGAGAGTGACGTAGAGGGGGTTAATAGATCAGCCAACGCACACAATGTGCTGCAGGAGCTCAGCAGGTAACGTAGCATCTATGGAGAGGAATAAGGAGTTGATGCTTCGGACCAAGACCATTTATCAGGACTCAATAAGCAGCTGAAGTTTCGGCCCAAGGTCCTTCATCGGGACTCCCGTTAAAGGGTCTCAGCCCAAAGCATCAACTGTTTATTCCTTTCTATAGATGCTGCCTGAGCTGCTGAGCTCCTCCAGTACAGTTTGTGTATTGCTCTAGACTTCCAGCATCTGCAATATTGTGTTAATAAATCAGCCATGATGGAATGACAGAGCAGACTCAAGGGGCCAAGTAGCTTGACTCTGCTCCTGTCTTATGGCATTATATTTTTAGAGTAAAAGGATTTTGCTGACTTTGGGAGTGACTAACTTTCTGATTCTCCTTCAAACCTCTTCCTTTATCTGCAAGATTGACGTTTAAGTATATATCGCTGGATGTTGCCTGGATTAGGGAGCATGCCTTATGAGAATAGGCTGAGTGAACTTGGCCTTTTCTCCTTGGAGCAACGGAGGATGAGAGGTGACCTGATAGAGGTGTATAAGATGATGAGAGGCATTGATCGTGTGGATAGTCAAAAGCTTTTTTCCCAGGGCTGAAATGGCTAGCACAAGAGGACACAGTTTTAAGGTGCTTGGAAGTAGGTACAGAGGAGATGTCAGGGGTAGGTCTTTTACGCAGATGGTGGTGAGTGTGTGGAATGGGCTGCCGGCAACTATGGTGGATGTCGATACAATAGTGTCTTTTAAGAGACTCCTGGACAAGTACATGGAGGGTTATGGGTAATCCTAGGTAATTTCAAAGGTAAGGATATGTTCGGCACAGCTTTGTGGGCCGAAGAGTCTGGATTGTGCTGTAGGTTTTCTATGTTTCTATATCCAGTATTTCTCGAGGTAGCAGTTTGAACAAATCAGATCAATCTCAAGCACCAAATAGAACAAAAATAGAAAATGCATGAGAACACCACCACTTGTAGGTTCCCCTGCAACTCACACACTAATCTAGATTTTTAATTTCCATTAGTTTCAATACCACTGTGTCCAGTGTCTGGAAACCGCTTCCCAACAGCAGACTTGTTTAAGCCATTGTCAGAAAGCTTGCAACAGTTTCAGAAGGTGATTCACCACCACCATCAAAGGCACTTAGAGACAGGCAATCAAAGTTGGCTTTCTCAGCAATGCAAACGTCCTGCAACTAGCAGAGAGTAAGAAAATGGTAAATTGATAAATATGTTAACTATAAGCAGATATTTTTTAAATGTGCAATATTTCTATATCACTAGAACGGAATGCTAAGTTAGAAACAGAATAAGTTGCAAGGCTGCAGGGGAAAATGGAAAAAAGGCTAATGAGACTTCTGCTGGGAGTTGGCATGAACTTGATGGGCTAAATCACTGCCTTCTTTGTCTTAATAAATAAGGTGCAGGCATTGCTGACTACAGAAGCAAATATTCTACAGCACTGTAGCTACTAAACTGATTAGACCTTTTGAGAAGGCATTGAGTCTGGAAAGCCCAATTGTTAAGGCAGTACATTTCATTTTTTTGAACACTAATGACCAGATGGATTCTGTAAAAAGTTAACAAATACTAACATTTAAGTAGATTTATTTGATTGTAAACAATAAAGCTGATATATAAAGCCATGGGCCTTTTGGCACAAGTCCACTTGATACACAAATGTCTTTTAAGATTCAAAATTCAAGATTCAAGATCAGTTCATATCATTTCCTGTACACAAGTGTAAAGGAGAACAAAATAATTTTTACTCTGCAATCAATCCAGCACAAAAAAGCCACAAAAGATAAAAATAATATAATACTATAATAAAAAACAAAATAAATATAAATATTTAATATAGCTTATATACATAGATTGATTGTATATCCATAAAGTGATGTTAAACTTTAAGGAAATAAGATGTGATGTATTTACCTGATGTGACTTCTGACCCATGCCAATATGTTTATCTCTTACATATCTTTTGAATTAATGCACGGCACTAAGTCAAAGTGTGAATTAAACATGGGGAAAAACTGCTGACTCTGTAGATAACATGCACAACCTGTAAATGAATTAAAAATATATATATTTTAAGTGCTTTAGCTACCGTGGTGGGTTTCAAGTTCACATCTTAAAACCAAGAGTCCAGATCTCTGTTATCAGTCCAAAAAACATAATCACCATACTGCCAAATTTTTAAATGGTACTTGCCTTTGGTGCTGACATACTGCTTTTATTTTAAACTGTGGGATGTGGATTAATCGTACATCAAGATTTCTTGATAATTTTCTTACAATTTTGTGCTTTGGCCTCTTGAGAGTTGGCAGGGGCAATGATGCTTTATAATAATTATTCAAAGATTCATAACTATCAGCTAATGCAGTACTATGTTCATGGAAAATGTATTCAAAAGAAAAGTTATTAGAAGGTATTTCTTTCATAACAATATCCTTAACATGTAGAATTTTGACATTGGCACTGAAAAATAACAATTTTTATTGTTTGCCCCCTTTGTTCAAACTCTAAGCAATAAAATTCTACCACTATTGAGATGTTCTTTCAATGCACAATTGAAATTTTATGTAAGAGACTGTAATATTTTTTATGGAAGAATAAAAACATTATAACTAGCTGTTTTCATTTGTAATATTCAAAATATGCAACTTAGCAAGTACTGACAATTCCCTGATACCATGTATCATCAAGAAAGCTTGAAGAGATTTATGAAACCAAAAGGCATTTATCTTCAGGATCCATTTTTGAATTTTAATAACTTTAGTTTGCAGAAGAAATTTAACAGTCATCAAAAGTGAACCAAATGGCTATACCAAAATTATATTGAGAAGGATTGCATGTAGCAAAACTTTTTTTTCATTTATCAAACTTTATTTCTCACAGCCAATATTGGAGTCATTTTCTTGTTTCAAAAGCTTTAAGCACTTTTACACTGAGCAATGGGTTGGGAGGTGCATGAGATATTGTCATCTTAATGTATTGCCTTGAAGCTGTACCACTTGTGGGGTGCTTCTTTGTAAATATTGACAAAGATATGAAAGAAACAAAGCCTTTTAAGTGAAATAAAATATTACAATCTTCTTTTTTTGTAAGCACTAGCACACATGAAATTATTTAAATATTTTTCAGACAATGCTGATTATTGATGGAAGTAATCAAAGAAGATAATTTCTTTGCTTAAACTGTGCAAGGAAAGAAGCAACTATTTTAGAAGTTCCACTATAGAAATAATCTTCTATGGTAGAAAGACACATACAACTAGCGATTTACTGTGATTTTTGTACCTAAGCACATTCATCGATTGCCTTCATACCTCTCCACGTTTATCAGTGGAGATAGATGATCCTCTATGTGGCGAGAAGACAGGAGTATGGAGTTGAGTGGGATCCAGGATCAGCCAGGATGGAATGGCGGGTCAGTCTCAGCAGGCTAAATAACCTAATACTGCTCCTATGTTTTATAGTCTTATAGTCTTCCTCACCATTTGTAACAAAGGTATCACCATTTATAGAGAAATCACATTTATAATGATGCTGCGAGAAGAAAATGGAGCAAAGGAAATCTTTCTATTCCCTAATTTTAATATATCTTAATTTCAGATCAACTCTGTCATTGTCTCGCCCAAGCCTGGCTGAGAAAGGAGGAGGGTTATGCATGGGGCTAGCAACCCCATTCCATTAAAACCAGAGATACAGAAACATCAACAGAAGCTCCAAAGACCTCAGCCTCGGGAGAGGAAGGACCTTCGAAATTGGGCTACACAGGAGGCAACTTGAAAGGCTTGCCCAGGACAGAGTGCTCTGGCTAGCTGCCGTCAGTGGCTTATGCCCCAGTAAGGGAGATGGGCTTAAGTAGCTAAGTTAATTTCGGATTTGTATGGTACTAAGCCAAAGTGTTGTGCTAGAGTGACCTCCTAAATATATTGAAGATTACAGCAACTAGGTCACCTTTCCTTCAGCAAAATTACAAACTATGTAAGTTACAACATAAACAGATTCAGATCATCGACATGCTAGCTTAGATCAGTTCTTTTTTACATTATTCTGTGCAGCTAGAAAATTTGTAAAAATGTGTAGAACTTAATCCATCTGTTTTTCCATTGTCTTCCATGCAAGCTGACAAAACACATAACCAAGATGTATCAGAAACAATTGTGGTCCACTTCAGAGGCTTGTGTCTTATGTCTTGGCTAAAGATTCCACCTGCTACAATGCTCCACTTCACAAGCATAAATTCTTGCCTAAACTGGTCTCTCAGATTAATTACACTATACCTCTGCTGGATATAGAGTCATGAATTAACAGCACCAGATGTCCAGCTGCTGGATAAGGATGACAATGAAAAGAATTATGGAGTGTGTAATGAAACATGACTATTTTAAGTTACTGTAGAACTAAACTTAAGATTGAGCAATATGAAACCGTTTATAAGAACCTCACTTTGATGTGGTGCGGTATCAAAGTGGTTAGCACAATGCTTTACAATACAGGCGACCCAGGTTCAACTCCTGCCGCTGCCTGTAAGGCATTTGTACATTCTCCCTGTGGCCGTGTGGGCTTCTGCCAGATGCTTCAATTTCCTCCCACAGTCCAAAGACGAAGGGTCTCGGCCCGAAACGTTGACTGCTCATTTCAACGGACGCTGCCCGACCTGCTGAGTTCATCCAGCTTGTTTGTATGCGTCCAAAGGCATACTGGTTGGTAGGTTAATTGGTCACGGTAAATTGTCCCGTGATTAGGGTAGGATTAAATCAGGGGATTGCTGGACGGTTTGGTTCAATGGGCAGGAAGGGCCTGTTCTGTGCTATATCTCAATAAATAAATAAGTTGCCTACTATTCCAATTCACACAGGGCATCCCAACCCTGGGGTCCTCTGAGCCCTTGATTAATGGTATTGGTCCATGACAGAAAGAAGGTTGGGAACCCCTGTTTTGGAGCTTGGTCAGCTTTGGTTGTCTCTCTTTTCCAAAGTAATCCATCTTTGTAATCCATCGTTGAATATACATTCACCCATATGCAAAGACCCAATGCATTACTTTACAGCAGATTGTGTCTGTTTCTTCCTACCGTTTTCTTTTCCTACCCTCTCCTTCCCTGCTAAATTAACCCTGAGCCATTCACTGTTTAAGGTTCTTCACCCATCTGCATCCTCCGTCCAGCAGAATTACATTGATTTTACAGCACAGAAACTGAAAATTTGATTCACGTCCATTTTCAGACTGGCAGAGTAGATGGTAATGTTCCCCTGGAATCAGAGCTGGAATTATTGTATATTAGTAACTTCAGACATTCTTAAATTTGCAAATTACATAAATTCTGAAAAAGTCCAGAAGAAGATGGCTCCAGTGAAGAACATGACCAAAGCGACATCCTCCAGACAGTTCATGAAACTACTTCTTCCACTTCTTTTAAGCCTTCTATTTTTCAAATATATTTCTGCTACTGTTGGAGCCTTTGATCTGGTGGTGTGTCTTCATGCCAACTGAAATATCTGGTGCTTTGCCTTCTCTGGTGGGTTTCCGAGAGGCATTGAGCAGCCTTGAAGCCAAGAAACTTGAAGACGGGATGCAAGCCCAATATGATCAGCCCCATTTCTCGCTAATCTGGCTGATTAAGGCGTCAAGGAAGACTGAAATCTTCGAGGTGAGTGAAGAAAGCAAGCAGGTCTTCAGCACCATCCACCAGCCTCTTACTCACTGCTCCCAAAGGAAGGTTCCTGCATTTGAATGGTCTCTCTCCTTGATGCTGTCCAACAATGGTGCCAGAGTTCTTGGATAAGGTTTAGTCGATGCAGTTTGTAGATTGGACTACATAGTTCACATTATGACTTGTTTCTGGTTTGTCATTGTTTCTTTTCATCTTGCTATTTTGGCCGATTTTGATCGGGACTGCCTGCAGATAATCAATTGAGCTGAACCGAATATGGACTGTTTTTGATTCAGTTTTTTTATTCTTTGTTTCTCATTTGTTTGTTTTATGGTTCCTTTTGCGTGACGTATTTTGCTTTGCTCTTGAGGCGGGGAAGGTTTGATGTTTTTCTTTGAACAGGTTCCATGATTTTCTTTGTTCCGTGGCAACCTGTGGGGAAGATGAATCTCAGGGTTGCATACTCCGTATATATTTTGATAATAAATGTACTTTGAATTTTTAAAGGACAAACAAATGACAGATGAAATTGAGAATCAAGAGTGTGAAGTAATGCATTTTATTAAAAACATTTGTACTGTCACTACATTTGGATATGACCCAAGTGCTGAACCCAAGTGAAGAAAGACACTGAAGCTGGTTGGTAGTTCACAGACTTTATTGCAAACAGAGTCAGAAGGAAACAAAACCAATAAATACACAGCCAAACAGGGCCATTAGCTAAAACTCTCAAATTGAAAGCAAAGCCTACACTACAGCTGAAAGGAATAACTAAATATAAAACGCATACCGCTAGTCTTCATAGTCAGTTGACTCAACAGTCCAATTTTTCAGAAAGGCCCAGTGCAAGCAGACAGCAAAGCGTTGCTGTGCTTTGCTTGTCTTGCCAAGCACTACAGTGAAAAGAATGGAGTTAAATACTATCACAATGAAATCATAATTAGCTAACACGTGCATATTCACAAACACAATTGCCATATCTGCTGTGCTGCCGAATCTGTGCTTGTGACGTATATTTGAAATAGATTGAACAGCATAATTCTAAAGAGTACATTGGAAGAGAGGAACCTATGTTTACAAGTGTACAAATCTGTGAACATATCAGAGAATGTTGAAGGAGAATTTTAGAGGACAAGAAATAAATGAAAGGAAGAAGATATACATCTTATGATAGTTAGGAAGTTAAAGTAATTAATACCAACAAAATGAAAATACTGGAGTAATTCAAGAAACTGAAACTGGACAAAACCCTGGAAAGTAGAGAAGGAATTCATGAGGAAGCTGTTAGTTGGGAAATTAAAGTCATGAGAGAGGGGGCATGTTAGAATGTTTAATAACGGGCCCTCAACTTTTCATAATGTATATTTGATCATAAAACAGCCTGTAGCATACACAAGTCTGCTGATACTTCTTAACTATTTGGGAAAGTAAGCAGTAAAGAAGATGTAAAATGTTTGCAAAGGGATGCTATCATGTTAAGCAAATGGTGTGAGGTGATGCTTGGAATATGCTGTGTGAAGATATTAGTTCTGCTGTTTGGTAGGAGGAACTGAAAACAGGATTTTTTTTCTATTGCAATTCCAGCAGCAACAATATTCTGGCTTACAGCATGAGAGTCAAATAGTCATAGAACCATGAAGCACAGAGAAGGGTGTTTTGACTCACCATGTCTATGCTGATCATCAAGTATCTATCAATCCTTCTGTGCTTTGGTCATTCCAGTGCTCATCCAGATGCTTCCTAACTGTTACAGACTACCTACCTCCACTGCATTCTCAGACAGTGTATTCCAGTCTTCAATCACTCTGGTTGAAGAACTGCTTCCTCAGATCCCCACTAAAATGCTTGTTCTTCATCGTAAACCTATGCCTTTGGTTTTAACGTTGGGATATGGGGAGGGGTTGCTTACCCTGTCAATGCCTCTCATAATTTTCTATACGTCTGTCATCCTCCACTCGTCAAAGGAAAACAAATCCAGTCTATTTAGTCTTTCCACAAAGGTGAAATGATCCATCCCAAGCGACACCCTGGTGAATATCCTATGTGTCTTCTCCATGAAGAATTATCGCTTTCTTCCCATTATATGATGGCCAGAACTGTAAACAGTTCTCCAGCTGTGGCCTAAGCAATATTTTATAAAGTGTATCTTTGTTTATATAGGCTCTTTTCATCCTGACTAATGAAGTATCACAAATGCCTTCCTAAACACTTTTTCTACCTTTCTACCTTCAGAGATCTTTGGAATTATATACCGATCGATTACATATTTATCTGGACCAACAACTGTTATTAACGATCAACCATAATGATCAGTTAGACACTAAGGAAATCTACGTTAATGGCAACCACTTTATGAGCTCAGTTAACAGTCATGCGAATAGACAAATTAATATCGGTGTGCACACCCACTAGGTTTCCCTGACCCTTCATGAACAGTCAAACAATGAAAAAGATAATACCCAGGAAAAGGAGTTGACAATTGCCAGTCTTTCCTTTTGATCTCAATGTAATCTACACATTTACTGACAGGGGGTTCTCACTTCACTTCTGCGATGGTTGGTCTCCACAGATATGTCGCTGTCTGAACTCCTGAATTCCTCCATTCCTGTCCTTTTCCTTATCAGAACAATCTGTTATCATTCAATTTCATTGGTTCAGGCTCATCTGACTGACTTGTGTCAGCCTTTTATTGGATCTGACCCAAGGCTACAAGCTGTATACTTTATCGCTCTTACCCCAAACTTGTACTTCTGGTAGCTTCATTTGTTCTTTCCAGGTCAGCCATGCACTGGGTTCAGGCCACTCAGATCCCAAGCTGTTATTTCTACAAGTCTGCCATTTTTACATAACGGAATAAACAGTTTATTATTTGGAAATGGTCTCGGGTCTAGCAGATCATCAGTGGGAAACTCATTGTGTTCACTTTCAACTGCTCTGATTGAGCCATCCCTGACCAAGAACCAGTTCACAAGATGGTGCCTGCAAGAACAGTCTCACAAACATGGCAGCCTCCATTCCTGCAACCTCATGGCAAGAACAAAGACATATTGTCTTCTTTCATTGTTCGTGCCTCATTCCTGTTCACTGATTTGTAGATTTTAGCTCTTTATGACCAACATTAGAACTACAGGGGTAGGTCAGGGGCTGGGTGTCCTGCAGTGAGTCCCTTCTATTCTAATTTCCTATGAACATATCAAGAGTGTGATTGAACAGACAGTTGAAATAGAGAAGCTTCAATCAAGAATCTTAAAATAAAATGAAATTTAAATTTAATTATCATTCAACCATACATCAATATAGCCAGATGAATCTGTGGTTCCTCTGGAGACAAGGTGCAAAGCATACACAACATATTCAAAATAGCAAGCAAAAAACCATTGTCATGAAGCAAACACATGCACATACAACACAAAGTTATCCAGATGCAAGTAGTTCAATGATAAACTCACCCATCAACTTTACCTTTTCTCTCACCTCTACTGCAGCCACACCTTAGCTGCAGTTCATAGAAAATGTACTGTTGCAACTCATCAAGACATTCATTTTCAACAGCACCTTAGAGTCACAGAGTTATACGGTTATGCAGCATGAAAGCAGACACTTTGGTCCAAGTCTATGCCATTAGTATACTTAGCAATTATATACAGTATATAACTGTCCCATGATGACGCTGGTGAAATGCAGTGACTCTTTGAGAGCTGTTTACGAAACTAAATGTTTTTCTTTGGAACTATCTTCACTGCATTCTGCAGCCTGTAATTTCCCTTGAAGAAATGTACATTTGACTGATCTTAACAAACTAATAATTTCATGTTGTTCTGAAGGAATCGGCAGACTTAGCTCTTAGGAATGAGTACTTTGACATGGCTGGAAGAGAGGGAAGAGGAGAGAAATCCAAGCCAGAATAAAGCATCAAGCTCGGAAAACTTCCTCTACCTAGTAGCTTGTTAGGAAATGTGTAGTCACTGGAGAACCTAAGGGCAAGATTGCTGTATCAGAGGGAAAGGGGGGATTTCTGTACTTCATGGAGACATGGTTCACTCTGGACAAGCCAGATGTGTTGGTAAGGCCTGATGGCTACTTGATCCACTGGATGGACCAGAATTCTGAATTGAAGAGGGCATAAGGTTGGGGTTAATGCTTCCTGATAATGCCTTTGTTGTGCTTGTCATGCTGTTGTTCCTCTGACCTGGAACATCCAATAAGACCATAAGAAATATCAAAGTTAGGCCATTTAGCCCACCAAGTCGGCTCTGAGATTTCATCATGGCTGATCCAATTTTCCTCACACACCCAGTATCCTGCCTTCTCCCTGTATTCCTTCATGCCAAGACCAATCAAAAACATATCAACCTCTATCTTAAATATACATAACATTTGGCCTCTACAGCTGCCTATGGCAAAGATTCACCATCCTTGGTTTAAAGAAATTTCTTCTCAGCTTTGTTCTAAAAGGACACCCTTCAATTGTGAAGTTGTGTCCTCTGGTCTCAGACTCTCCCACCATAGGACACATCCTTTTTATATCCACTCTATCAACAGGTTTCAATTCAGTCACTTCACATTCTTCTGAATTCCAGTGAATACGACCCCAGAACCATCAAGAATTCTTCATTTGACAAGCCACTTAATCCTGGAATCATTTTTGTGAACCTCCTTTGAACCCTCTCCAGTTTCAGCACATCCTTTCTTAAACAAAAGGCACAAAACTGTTCACAATATTCCAGGCTTCACCATTCTTTATAAAGTCTCAACATTACATCCTTGCTTCTATATTCTAGTCCTCTTGAAATGAATGCTAACATCACATTTGTCTTCCTCATCACAGACTAAACCTAGAAATTAATCTTTAGGAAATCCTGCAAAAGGACTCCCAAGTCCCTTTGCACCTCAGATTTTTGTATTTTCTCTCCATTTAGAAAATAGTCAACATTTTCATTACTTCTGGAAAAATACATGATCATATACTTCCCAACACTGTATTCTATCTGCCTATTCTTCTAATCTAAGTCCTTCTATAGCCTCTCTACAGCCTCAAAACTATCTGCCCCTCCACCTATCTACAGAGTTTGCAACAAAGCCATCAATTCCACCATCCAAATCATTGACATATAACGCAAAAAGAATCGGTCCCATCACAGACACCTGTGGAACACCACCAGTCACCGACAGCCAGCCAGAAAAGGCTCCCTTTATTCCCGATCTTTGTCAGGGGAAAAGGAATCTCAAGTTCATCAACCTTATTCCATATACTGCACACATTCAGATATAACAATTTCAGACCTGTCTTCACCCTTTTCAGTTATGTCTTCCTTTTACATTGCAACTCATCCTGTTGATTGCAATTTTGCCTTACTGTCAGCCTCTTCTTGCTAGGAGTTGCTCTTCACATTTCCTCTGTAAACCAAACTACCTCATCTTCCGCACTATCACTTTGGTTCCCATCTCTCTGCCAATTAGGTTAAACCCACTCGAATAACTCTAGCCAACCTAACCGCAATTTTATTGGACCCCCCTTGGGTTCATGTGTAACCCATCCCTTTTGTGATTCCTTCCCCAAAGGAGATCCCAATGATCCATAAGTCTGAACCCCTGCCCCTGGAACCAGTTTCTCAGCCATGCATTTACCTGCCAAGTCATTCAATTCTCACCCACACTGCCAAGTGGCACAGGCAACAATCCAGAGAATACTACCCTGGAGGTCCTGTTTCTCAGCTTTTAGTGAGCTAGGAAAAAATCGCTTGTCAGGACCTCCTCAACTTGTCTACCTATGTCATTGGTGCCAATATGTACCAAGACTTCTGGCTGCTCACCCTGACTTTTGAGAATGCCATGGACATGATCCAAGACATCCCTGATCTTGGCAAAAGGAAGGTAACAGTGATTAAATGTGTAATAATAATAGAGTTGTCATGATGGGAGATTTTAATTTCCAAAATCTCGATTGGCATCTCCCTAGAGCAAGGGGCTTAGAAGGGGGGGAGTTTGTTAGGTGTGTTCAGGAAGGTTTCTTGACACAATATGTAGATAAGCCTACAAGAGGAGAGGTGGTACTTGATTTGGTATTGGGAAATAAACCTGGTCAGGAGTCAGATCTGTCAGTGCGAGAGCATTTTGGAGATAGTGATCATAATTTTATCTCCTTTACAATCGCATTGGAAAGAGATAGGAACAGACAAGTTAAAACAACTTACTTGGAGTAAGGGGAATTATGAGGCTCTCAGGCAGGAAATCAGAAGCTTAAGTTGGCAACAGATGTTCTCAGGGAAAAGTACGGAAGAAATTATGCAAATATTCAGGGGATATTTGTGTAGAGCTCTATACCGGTACATTCTAATGAGACAGCAAAGTTATGGTAGGGTACAGGAAGCTTGGTGTACAAAGGCTGTAATAAATCTAGTCAAGAAGAAAAGGAAAGCTTAAGAAGGTTCTGTCATGGTCCGGAACCCTCCCCCCCCCCCCCACTCTCAGCTTTCCGCAGGGATCGCTCCCTATGCGACTCCCTTGTCCATTCATCTCCCCATCCCACCCACGGACCTCCCTTCGGGCACTCATCCCTGCAATCGGAAGAAGTGCTACACCTGCCCCCACACTTCTTCCCTCACTACCATCCCAGGCCCCAGAGGGTCCTTTCAGGTGAGGCACCACTTTTGCTGCGAGTCAACTGGGGTGATATACTGTATCCGGTGCTCCCAATGTGGCCATTTATACATTGGGGAGACCCGCCACAGACTGGGAGACCATTTCACCGAACACAGTCCTCCAGCAGTGGCAGGATCTCCCTGTGGCCACACACTTCAATTCCACAGACCACTGCCACTCCGACATGTCTGTCCATGGCCTCCTCTACCGTCAAGATAAGGCCACACGCAGGTCGATGGAGCAATACCTTATCTCCCACCTAGGTAGCCTCCTTCCTGCTGGCATGAACATCCAACTCACTGACCTCCGTTGATACCCCTGCCCCCCACTCTTACCCCCATCCCTATCTATTATTTTAGTCTGGTTCTCTTTCTCTCTCTTTTGCCCCCTCACTATAATCTCTCCCCCCAGCCCTACCTTTCTTTCTCTTTTATTTCCCATAATTCTCCATCTTCCCCCTAGCTAATTTCCCTCTAGCCTATCACTTTCCAGCTCTCTACTTTACCCCTCCCCTCACTTCTTATCCCCCCTCGACCATCCCATGTTACTTCACTCCTGATGAAGGGTTTCGGCCCGAAACATCGTCATTACCTCCTCCCATAGATGCTATCTGGCCTGCTGAGTTCTGCCAGCATTTTGTGGTTTTTTTATTTATTTCCAGCATCTGCAGATTCACTCGTGTTGCCCTTTTCCTTTTATGTTGTTCTTGACCTCCCTTGTCAGCCATGGTTGCATCAATGCCTTTTGAATATTTCTTATTTGGGATGTGTCTATCTTGTGCCTTCTGAATTGCCCCCAGAAACTCCAGCCATTGTTGTTCTGCCATCATTCCTGTTGTATCTCCTTCCAATCAACTTTGCCCAGCTCCTCTCAGATGCCACAGGGGAACCCTGCACTGATTGCTTATTCCCCTTACTTCTCCTGATAGTCACCCATCTATTATCTGGAGCCTGCTTTCTGAGTGTGGCCACCTAAGTAGGAGTCTCATTTCTGAGTTTTTCAGCCTACTGTATTGTACTGAGTACATCCAGCTCCAGTTCCTTCACCTTGTCAGTCAGGAGCCATAGTTAAGTGCATTTCCTACAGATGCCGTCATCAGGAAGACCATTAAATACCCTGTGAAGACTGCAAATTTCTGGTTGTATAATGCAGAAATTCTCTGATATTAAAAGATCCGAAATGAAATGAAATGAAGTGAAACATAATCCTACATCTCCCAAGAGGAGAATTCCACCACCTTAACTATGATCCTTCCTAAACTTATTACACTTTTAACTTCTCAAGCTTCATTTCTAGCCTGTGCCTGTTCTTGCCTTAGCCTATTGAGCCAAAACCTGGCTCCTCCAACATGAGTCACTCTGCTCACACCTCACTTCTTTTAATTGCTCCTGCTGAGGGCCTAAGAGGTCGTTAGGTTTGCCATCCACCAAAAACGTCCAGAAGGCCCCAAACTCTTTTTGAATCTCATGTTCCCTCACCAACATACAAATTCTAGTGATGATTGCAACCTGCCGAAAAGTACCGAAGCGAATTGAGCTCTTTTTGGACTTTGCACTGCCTCACCAAGAAATAACTTCTTGCAATGATTGCTGCCCATCAAAAAGTTCTGGAAAGCCCTGACTTCTTTTTAAACCTTATGCTGTGTCACCAACAAACAATTTCTTGTGCTGATTGCAGCCTATAATTTCTTTCTTGGTTTTGTCTATTTTGAAATTCAAAGGAACAAGTGGTTGTTGTGATGAAGATTATTCTTTCATTTTTTTCAAAAAGTGCTGTTTTGTTTTAGTTTTCTTGAAGTAAGAAAAACATAATTGTGTTCTTTTGAAAAATAGTTTCACTTAGGTTATTTAATTGGGATTGGATCTGAAATTCTTCAGCAAAGGAAGTTGGAAAATTTCCAGCTTTGGATGAATCTTGGGAAAACAAAATGTCAAAAATCGATTTTGGGAACCGCAAGAATGTCATATGGTGCAAGAGTTTAACTGCTGACTTGGTTCCATTTCTTGGTTACTCATAAATGGGTGGTTTGTATGGAATACTAAATATCTGTTTCACTTGACTATTTTTATATTTACAGACGATTTAAAGAAATGCAGTACCATGTGTGAGTTTTGTATGTAGTATTAGTTACACTGAATTCTACAGGAACAGAGAACTGTTGGGATACAAATTGAGTGTCTTGGGAGGAAGTTTTCTGATTTCAAATGGCATTCTCATGGCCAATTAGCTGACAGTGAAAAAGGATCCCAAGCTTGAGATCTTTTTACAAGAGGCAAGAAATCTAATTATTCTCACAGAAGGCAGCAGAATCGGAGGTTAAAAAGGAAAAAATTATCATTAGCAGAACTATATTTTGTCACCCACGCAAACAGCTGGTGAGGGCCAAATAAAGATATAAATAAATGAATCAGGTAAGTAACAAGATTCACAATGGTTAGCATGCACATGAGGGATATTTAATTATTCACAGCTGTATCTCTTTTATACTCATGCTGGAAGGTGCTTTTGATTTAAATGCAAACTTAGAATGGCAAGCAGTCCAATGCAAAGACATGTTGTTAATTAGATAACAGTAGCAATAACCTTCTGTGAAAACCTGCTGCATTTTTTTCCCTTTTAACAAAGGGAAAAAAACAACCATTCCCAGAGGAATGTGGGGGATGCCTGGGCCTTAAAGAGATGACAAATGATAACCGCGTAATAGTCAGTGCATGACATCTTCAAGGTCCACTTATGCGTTTGCAACAGATTTTCCTGAGTTTATTAATTAGTACAAGACAGAATTTTTTAAAAAGTTAAACTGCTCAAAGTTTCACCTCCTGTTGCTTTGCAACTTCAAATATCTGATTACCTTGCAGCTTGTAGAAATCAATTTTATTCATTTCATTTTCAACAATTTCAGCCTTCACTCTTTCAGAAATATAAATTTTCATTATCCTTCAATAATAATGTGTAAACTTCTATTTTTGCATTATTATATGGCAGACATAAATATAAATTAGCTCAATATTTCCAGAAGATTAAAAAGGTTTATCATAGGTCTCCAGGCTAAACCTGATTATTTTAGAATTACTTCCTATCTTTTAAAATTAACTAATCTCTAGGTAACTTTCTAGAACTTTCTGCAAAGAGTTACACAGCTGGGTAGAAATTAGTTAGGGGCTAAAAATACTTTCACACAACCTGCTTGTTTTTAGTCACTGTCTGTTTATATTCTGCACAGCCCATCTGTCAATAGTTATGAGTCACACATTCAACCTTTCAGTTTTCCTTGCGCACATAATTTCCTTCATATTCTGTGAAACAAACATTTTTAACCCCTTATGCACTACAGTTGTGTGTTACCATTCATTAAGAATGTGAGAACTGCCAGGAATGAACGGATGGGCTATGTCTAAAGCTTGGTGTAGAGAATCAAACCTGGCTATTATTTCTGTTAAATGGATGTACTTTCCTGTAATTTTAACTTTCGGTTAAAATAATGAACCTTGATTTTGAATAGCACATTTAATTATATTTACTTTGTAATCATATAATGTTCATGCCATTTAATTTACAGGTAATATGTTGATGCCTGTGTCTTGTATTAAAAAAGACTCACACAAGTTAATTCATAATGGTATAAAATTATTACAAGGTAAGTTTGGTTAAAATCCTTATTAAAATGTTAAAATAGTATGAAAGCATTTAAACGTTATCAATTGTACTGATACAAATATATTCGGTGTACACTTCATTACATACAACTGTATGCCTGCTTATTAAATCAAATAGCTAATCAGACAATCAAGTAGCAGCAGCACAACGCACATAAGTATGCAGACAGGGTCAAGAGGTTCAGTTTTTGTTCTGACTAGATATCAGAATTGGGAAGAAATGTGATCTAAGTGACTTTGACCATGGAATACATGTTGGTGCCACACAGGGTGGTTTGTACATCTCAGAAATTACAGATCTCCTGAGATTTTCAGGCAGAATAGTACGTAGAGCTGACAGCAAATGGAGCAAAATGCAAAAGAGAAATCCAGTAAGCAGCAGTTGTTGTTAATGAGAGGGGTCAGAGGAGAATGGACAGTCTGGTTCAAGCTGACTCAAATAACTACATATTACCTCTGTGGTGTACCAATGAATAGAAGAGCATCTCTGAATGCAGAGCACGTTGAAACTTGAAGTGACTGGGTTACGGAAGCAGAGGACCACAAGCACACACCAAGCTACCTAATAAAGCTGTCACTGAGTGTATATTAATTGACAAGTAATTCAAATGTTACAGTCATTATCACTTGGAATTAAAGGAATATGCCGTGAGTATTTACTTGCTATTGGGCAAGAAAGTGAGAAGGTCTGGGCAGCTACTGTCAGCTACAGGCAATGTTATTACAGTATCTGGCTGAAAAATGCTTGGCGCATTAATTGAACAGAGCTGAAATAACTTCTTGAGAGCTTCAAACTTGACTTTCTGTTGAAGTCTTTAAATTTTAAATGGTTTACAAGTTTATGCTCAAAAGCTTGAAATAATTTCAAATTTTGTAATTCATTCCAAGTTGGTCTAAATTATACTTTGTGAGGTTTTTCAGTCTGATAGGATAAATAGAGAAACTGATTCTCCTTATACATAAAACAAAGAAAGCTGATGTGCAATAAAACAAGCAAATTTTAAATGATATTTATTGCAGGGAGCTTGCAGTACAACTGTTCGGAAGCCTTGCTGCTGTTGAATTTTGAATGAGAGCTCAGCTTGAATGCCATGTACATACAAAAGAAAGATGTATTTCCCTTAGAATTACTAATAAACCCCTAGGATAAGTGCTGTCCTATGAAAAGAGGTTGAGTAAAATGCATCAGTACTCATTTGGAGGATCCCATTAAAGCATAAGGTTCAAAAAATACTGATCACTTAGCAAGTCATTTCTTCTAGCAGGAGAGACTAGTCCAAGGGGGCATAGTTGAAAGATAAGGGACCAGGCATTTTAAACTGATGAGAAGAAATATCCTCTCTATGTGATGGTAATGGAGTTCTTAGGCCCTATTGGTTATAGATAGATATAGGTACTAAAGCGTTTTTTTTACTGTAACAACCAAATCTTCGAAGACTAACTCACTTCCCTGCTTATCTTTCACAGCAAGTTTAGCTGCCAATGCCAACTAGTTAAATCTTGGTCCCCCACTCTCTACCGAGAAGAAGGTATTTCCTGCTAACAAAGCAAGTTAAACACTATTTATTTTCAGTGATACACGCTTAAGTACAAGCAACACTCTTAAAAACACATTTAAAACTCACAGAGGATTTCTATTGCATTAAAAAATCCAAATTACAGATTATTTTTGAAGCACAAAGGATTTCCAAAGCACAGGTACAAGTCCTGCAAGCGAAAAAAATCCATGAGCGTCAGATGAGCCAGTCATCCATCACGTAAATCGAAGGCAGAGAAATCGATTCTCGGACTTCAACTACTGCACAGAGTCTTGCCATTCTGATGACTCTGCCATAGTTGGATGCATCAGCAAGGGAGATGAGGCGGAGTACAGGGCTACAGTGGGAAACTTTGTCACCTGGTGCGAGCAGAATCATCTGCAATGCAAAAAAGACTAAGGAGCTGGTGGTGGACTTGAGGAGGGCTAAGGCACCAGTAACCCCTGTTTCCATCCAAGCGGTCAGTGGGGATATGGTGGAGGATTACAAATGCCTGAGGATGCGAATTGACAATAAACTGGACTGGTCAAAGAACACTGAGGCTGTTTACAAGAAGGGTCAGAGCCTTCTCTACTTCCTGAGGAGACTGAGGTCCTTCAATATCTGCTGGATGATGCTGAAGATGTTCTATGAGGCTGTGGTGGCCAGTGCTATCATGTTTGCTGTTGTGTGCTGGGGCAGCAGGCTGAGGGTAGCAGACACTGACAGAATCAACAAGTTCACTCGTAAGGCCAGTGATGTGTGGGTGTGGATAGGATGGTCCTGGACTTATTTCCACTTGGAATAATTTACTTACTATTATTTAATTATTTATGGTTTTATATTGCTATATTTCTACACTATTCTTCGTTGGTGCGACTATAACAAATCCAGATTTCCCTTAGGATCAATAAAGTATGTCTGTCTGTCCACCTCATGTTTCTGTCATTCTTCTTGATATTCCTAAGGCATTCTTAAAAAGTTTCGACTGCCACACATTTAAATGCTATACATTTATACCATTTCTATGCTACTCAGGTGACTCGACAATCATATGATTTTTTTGTTCAGATACATTTTAATACAAATAGTCTGAAAGTTTCTGGAGACAGAGTTCCCAGGTACCCACAATTAATTCTGTGAAGCTGACCCTCTTGAGTACACAAACTGTTTACTCTTTTCCACAGATGCTGCCTGACCTGCTGAGTTCCTCCAGCATTTTGTGTGTATTGCTTCATCTAGTAGTCTGGTTCAGCATGGAGGAGTCTCATATTCATTACTATACAAACATCGATAACAGTGTAAGAATCTGAAGCTGGTAAATTATCAAAAAAAAAGAGAACTTTGCTAAACAGACTAAACAACTGTCATCTGGCACATGTCTAAGATTAATTTGAAATACTATTTCAAATCGTGATGCATCGCATGGCAGAAGTTAGCCTGAACGCTAATTCTCTGGATAATGCCTTTTTAAAAAATTCTTTGAAGTCAATTCATTTGCAATAGCTACTTATGGTTTCATTTAACCCCAGCAGCACTAAATCTGTTGACAGGATTTGGGGATCATGGTCAATGCCAAGATTTAAAGATTATCCCTAATCTCCCTTGAGAAGGTGCTGGACGTACACCCAGTGGCCACTTTATTAGATACTTTTTGTACAGTAAGTGGCCACTGACTGTATGTTCATGGTCTTCTGCTGCTATAGCTCATCCAGTTGAAGGATCAATGTGTTGTGCATTCAGAGATGCTCTGCTGCACGTCACTGTTGCAATGCATGGTATTTGAGCTACTGTCACCTCCAGTTAGCTTGAACCAGTCAGACCACTCTCTTCTGGGCTCTCATTAACAAGCGTTTCTGCCAGTCGCTGGATGTGTTTTTGTTTCTCACACCATTCTCTGTGAATTCTACAGACTGTTGTATGTGAAAATCAAAGGAGATCAGCAATTTCTGAGATCCCCAAACCACCTTGTCAAGCACCTGTAAAGGCAACTCTGGCAATTTGCTGCAACTCATTTTGTGGTGATTCATGTTGCAAACACTGTCTACTATTCAAGGTGGAAGTGAAAATTAGAGATGAGATATGGGGGCTCCTTTGCCAGGAATAGAATTGAGCACTTAGACCATAAGACATAGGAGTAGAATTAGGCCATTTGACTCATCGAGTCATGGCTGATTTATTATCCCTCTCAATCCCATTCTCCTGCCTTCTCCCTGTAACCTTTGACACTCTTACTAAATAAACACCTTTTAATCTCCACTTTAAATATACCTAGTGACTAGGCCTTCATAGCTATTCATGGCAATGAATTCCACAGATTCACTAACCACTGTCTAAAGATACTCCTCATCTCTGTTGTAAAGAGAGGTCCTTGTATTCTGAGACTGTGCCCTTTGGTCCTAGACTCCCCACTATCATAAATCTTCTCTCTACACCTGCTCTTTCTAGGCCTTTCAATATTCAATACATTTTAATGAGATCCCCCTCATTCTTCTAAACTCCTGAGAGTACAGGCCCGCAGCCATCAAATGCTTCAGGTTTGAGCGTTAACCCTTTCATTCCCAGAATTATTCTCATAAACCTCCTCTAGACCCTCTCCAATGCCAGCACATCCTTTCTCAGATAAGTGGCCCAAACCTGCTCATGTTATTGCTTAACCTGAGTGTTGCTGGATCTGCAACAGAATGTTGTGTCAAATTCAAATCAGGATTTGATCTCCAATACAGATGAATTAGCTTGTACTTTTTATTTGCCTCTATCAAGGACTTTTAGAGAGGCACTAGTTGGATAATTATCCTACTCATCCCACTCCTTTACAGTACACAACATTCAGTTAGGAACAGATATGAACTCACCACCAGCAGTCAATTAATGCACCCAATTAGTGCTCAACCATTGAAATTACCATTCATGATATTAACAAGCAGGAAATGAGCCTCTTGTCCTCTGTCAAGTAGCAGCCAAATGTAATTTTAATATGCTGATCAGAAAATATCAAATTAACATTGCAGAAAGGCAAGGTTCATGAAGACAGAAGTAGCTGTTATTTCAGATGAAGTACTGCAGGGAAAAGCAGTGATCGCAATATGCTACTGTTAATGTGCAGTTCAGGAAAAAATCTAAAAGGTGGTTAACTACAAGCTTAAAAAATAACTGGAGCTACTGAAAAATGGGAATATGTTAATTATTTTGTAGCATGTAACTGCCACTGGATTGTGTTCTGGCTGAATCCCTCTATGCCTGAGACTGGAATACTAGAAGATCAGAGGGGACTGTTGCATATTACTGCATGTGCCGTTCTCAGTGAAAAATAAGGAAGAAAATCAGGGTACGGGAACTTTCTGGTAGGCTGGAGATGGCCTGTCCTGAGCTTGGAAGTTTGTGAGTGTGGGTGGGTTCGTGGTAGGATGGAACGGAAATTATTTTTGTTGCTCGTTGTGTTATGCTTCGTTCCGTTGTGTCGCTGTGTTGCCCAGCTGAGCATTGTGGGCAAGCTATATTGGTGCTGGAATGTATGGCAACCGTTGCGCATTGCCCCCGGCACATTTTTAGGTTGTGTTGGTTGTTAACGCAAACAAACCATTTCACAAAATGAGACACATGTGATAAATAAATAAATGAGTCTGAACAGGGCTTCTCCTCCTAGCACCTTCGATAGGTTGCTGATAATTAAGTCAGCTTCTCATTGGTTGATTTATCGCATCCTTTAGCAGCTGAATGAATGAAGATAAGCCTAAGATCTCAAGCGTAGGTTGATAGGTTTTTGATTAGTATGGAAGTCAATGGTTATGAGGGGAAGGCAAGAGAATTGAGTTGAGAGGGATAATAAATCAGCCTTGGTGGACTGGTGGAGCAGACTCAATGGGCCAAAAGGCCTAATTTTGCTCCTATGTTTTATGGTCTTATGGCATTGTGGCCTAGGTCTTACCAGAAATCTTGTTTTATTTTACTAAGCTCGAGATTGTTGAACAGATAGATCTCAGCCCTATGCTGAAGAAGCCCTGAAGTAGCAGAACTAGTTACATAAGGCTGGATATGTTCTTGGGGCTCAAAAAACATAGCAGTATCATCCCACCATTGATTCATTTCCTCACAATGATTATCGGTTACTCCAGGTATTTATCAGCTTTGGCATAAAGCACATCAATCTTGAACGGTTTAATTGTTTATCATTTCGTCAGTTTGATTGCATGTCAATTTGGAGAAATACATTGTTCATTACTTTACTGGTCAATTCAGCAAGATTAAATATAGAAAATTGAAAATGCTTACCTCACTATTCAGTGAGGTTTCTTTCTGACAGACACATTAACAACATTTAAAATCCATTTAGACAAATACTGTGCATGGATTTGATGGGTTAGAGGGCCTTGGGATAACCCGGGCAGATGGGACCAGCTCATTGGGCAACAAAGTTGGCATGAATGGGTGGGGCCGAGGAACCTGTACAACGCTATGAATCTGTGAATCTATTTCCACCACCCAGGACATCCACCTCTTCTCATTACTACTATCAGAGAGGAGGTACGGGACCCTGAAGAAACTCATTCAATGTTTTAGAAATAGATCCTTCCCACCTGCCATCAGTTTTCTAACTGATCAATGAACCCAGGAAAACTACCTCACTATTTTGTTTTCTCTTTGCACTATTTACATATATCTATATCTATCTATATAATTGGATGCTCCAATTAGCTGAATTTTCATGGAAGTAATTAAAAAGGTAGAAAATAACAGAAGCTACCATTTCACTGTGTAACAAATGATGTATTTAAATGAAATACAGAACAAGTTAGAAGACAGTCAATACTACTGGTATTGTATGGTATCCATCATATCTGACGATGATACGGAATTTGTGTGGGAAAGTTTTTAAAGTGGAAAAGCCGTGCACTGGGACAGTTCTATTCTCTGGACCTTGGAAGTCCCGGTCAAATTGAATGAGTAGACATCACAACTGGGGTCTTCCCTGCTTATAGTGGATGACCATGAGTTCTTCTGTGCACTGGCATGCACTTCGCTCTGCATACAGCGTTACAGAATTGCCTTACTGGCCGTTGGATTTCACTGTAGATCTGCCAGAAATGACTTCACTGCTAAGACAGACATGTTCCTATCTCACCAGGGTATGAGCCCTGTCAGCTATCCTCAGCTGGTTTACGCCGCCTGTTGAAGTGGGGTATCAGGCTGTGGCCACTATCACATGCAAATGGTTACTTAGAGACACGGGTGAGAGCTGAGTGCTCGGTGGGGACCAAAGGTAACATTCAAGTGATATTCAATACCTTCAAGTTCTTCACAGTTTGTAGCTTGTTGAAGTAGTGAAATTGTTTCATTTTCATTCCTGACTGTTTCAGACATTTAGAAGTCTGAATGCTTGAAACCACCAAAACGGTTCTAAATTGTCTTACTGCTTATTTCCTGGCAAACATCAGTGACAAAAGCACCGTTTTTTGAACACAAACACAAGCAACTGAGGCTACTTAAAATCATTTTGTGTATGTTGTTTGAATTTCCAGCATCTGCAGATTTCCTCGTGTTTGCTATTTAAAAACTGTTTGCTCCAAGTACAGCAACGTGTCTTATGGCCACACAGACGTGTGTGACTGACTCCAGTTATAAACTGTTTGACAACAGTCTCTTGTCCCAATTAGGCAGCATAGGGTCTCAAATAAACAAAGGGATTCCTAGCTGTTTTCTCCATTAGCTTTTGTTCTTTAAGAATTATCTCAAATAACCGATGGCCCAATTAATTGGAATCCATATATACGCATATACATCCATTCCTATGCAAAAGTCTTAGGCACCCTAGCTATATATGTGTGTCTAAGACTTTTGCACAATAATATGTATATATGTACAGTATATTTATTTCTTATTTTAATTTGTAGTATATTTTGTGTATTTCACTGTATTGCTGTAGTAAAACAACTCATTTCATGACATATGTCAATGATAATAAACCTAATTCTGTTACATCTGTTGATACATTTAGCGTCTAAATAATCTGCCAGACATGGGCAGGCTGGTAATGTAGTACTTAGCATAATTCAGTTGGACTACCGGTGATCTGGGTTCAATTCCACTGCTGTCCGAGAAGAGTTTGTACGTTCTGTGCAGGACACGTGGGTCTCAGCTCTTATTTCTTCCCACATTCCAAAGGCTTGCTGCTTAGTAGCTTATTTGGTCAATGGGTATAATTGAATGGCGCAGGCTCATTGGACTGGAAGGGCCTGTGAGGTGCCGTACCTCTGAAAAAAAGAGAAAAATAAATCGAAAATTAACATGGTAACAGCACCCTATTTAAGAGATTTTTTTTTTGCATTTGTTCATCTCGGTAGATTTCCCTGCATACAGCAGATGCCCAGTGTTTAACATTAAGAAACAGATAATCCAACTGAGACATGAACCTCATATAAAGACTGACTCGGAAATAATGTGTGGTTGTCAAGTGGTATTCCTGCTTTTTGGTTCAGTCGTGTTATCAGTATTCATTAGTATTATGCTGATTCCACTGAAGCCTGCACCTCAGAAACCAACACTTCATTCTTGCGTATTTTATTTTTGTATAAAGTAATAAACTGAATAAATTTTAAGGCTCAAATTACAATATTAGAAGACTAAGGAATCAGAACTCTTCTGTACTTTCCAAAGCAGTCCAATTCTACTTCTTAATCTCCATCTGCATGCTTTACACCCACATGTTTTAAATAGTTAAAGATGCTGAATTTAGCTTCTTTTCTGCCTATGTAAAGCACTGGTCTACAGGGGACAAATGGTGTGTTTAAATTTTTATATAGAATGTCTCACGACTCTTCTTCCTGAGCTTTCTCAGTCATGGGATTCAAGTTTACAATTGGCTGTTCTTAATCATTCAGAAAAAGATGAATCCGTCACCTACACAGACGGCCTCACAGGACAAGCAGATAGTGCCTGAAAGGCAGAACCGTTCTGACAGAAAGAGAATAAAAGTATCACATTGAAGGCTCATTATAAGAGGTAGGCCTTTTAGGACTACAGAGAGGTGAGGTGGAAACACCACTGGAATTCTCCATCCTACAAGATTGTTGGGGGCTAAGTCATTGATTGCATTCTAAGTTCAAAGTTCAAAATATATTTTTAATCAGAGTACCATATATAACCCTGGGATTCCTTTTTTCTGTGGACTCAGCAAATCTATAGAATAGTATCTGTAACAGAATCAATGAACGATCAACCAGGGTGCAAATGCAAATAGAAATAAATAACAATAAATATTGAGAACATGAAATAACAAGATAAAGAATCCTTAAAATGAGATCATTGGTTGTGGGAACACCTCACTATATGAATGTAGTTATCCCCTTTTGTTCAAGAGCCTGGTGGCTGAGGGGTAGTAACTGTTCTTCATCCTGCTGGTATGAGTCCTGAGGCTCTTGTGCCTTCTACCTGATGGCAGCAGCAACAAAAGAGCACGGCCTGAGTTGTGAGGATCTTTGATGATGGATGACGCTTTCCTATGACAGCGTTCCATGTTGATGTGCCCAATGGTTGGGAGGGCTTTACCTGTGATCTACTGGCTCTATCCTACCTTTAGTAGGATTTTCCATTGAAAAGCATTGCTGTTCCCATACCTGGCCATGATGCATGATGCAGTCAATACACTCTCCACCACACATCTATAGAAGTTTGTCCAAGTTTTTGATGTCATGCTGAATCACCACGGACTCCTAAAGAAATAGAGGTGCTGTTGTGCTTTCTTTGCAATTACTATTATATGATGGGTCCTGGACAGGTCCTCTGAGATTTCTTGATATTAAAGGAATCAGCAGTCAGGGGGATAGGGCAGGAATATAGTGTTGTGGCTCGATAGTGCAGCTACTGCAGCATCAGCAGTCACTGAACAAGGTTCAGTTCCAGCCATTGCCTGTAAGGAGATTGTACATTTTACATGCGACTGCATGGTTTTCTTTTGGGTGCTCTCGTTTCCTCCACACTCCAAAGACAAATGGGTTGGAGTTAGTGAGTGATAGGCATGTTATGTTGGTGCTGGAAGTGTGGTGTCACTTGCAAGCTGACCAGTACAATCCTTACTGATTTGATTTGCCACAAATGACTCATTTCACTGTATGTTTCAATGGACAATTAACAAATAAATCTAATCATTATCTTCCTCTTTATAGCCCTATTCTTAATTCAGTTTCTAAAATTTAGCCATCGCTTGCAGGGCTAACTTTATTGCTCAACCCTGACTGCCTTCTGATAATGGTGGTGAGTGACCTTCTCGAAATGTTGCAGGTCTGATTCCAAGGTTGATTAGGAATTTCAATATTTAGCCCCAACTATGTGATACATTTCTAATTTGGGATGGTTAGTAGCTGAAGGTGGTGGCATTCCCTTGTACCTGCTGGCCTTGTTCTTAATGGTGGATGTAGCAGTATTTGTGGATAATGCTGTCGGATTAATTTGGGTGAATAATGGCAGTTTGTTTTATAGATAGATTATTATCTACTCTTCGCATGCCAGTAGTGTAAAATATGAATGTTTAGAATGATCTGTGGGTTTTAGGTGAAGCAGGCGGCTTCATCATGGATGATATTGCATTTCCTGAGTTTTGTTGGGGCTGCATTTAACCAGGCAAGTGGAAGATGTATCAGAAGTTGGATCAGTAGCACAATGGATACCATATTGGACTTCTACTGATATATGGCCAAGTAATTTAAAGATTGTATGGTAGAAAATGAGTTCAAAAGCCACAAGGTAAAATTGCAGTTCTACAAAAGCCTGGCTAGGCCACATTTGGAATATTGTGTTCAGTTTTGTTTGCCTCATCATAGGAAGGATGTAGAAGCTTTAGAGAAGGTGTGGAGGAAACCTACCTGGATACTACCTGGTTTAGAGTGCATGTCTTCTAAGGATAAGTTGAGCCAACTTGGACTTTGGACTTTGGAGTGATGGAGGATGATAGCTGATTTGGTAGGGTGTACAAGAGAAGAGGCATAGATCAGATTGATAGACTTGCTTGCAGGGCAGAAATGGTTAATAGCAGAGGACATCAGTTTTATGAGATTGGAGGAAGTTAGGGGGAGATATCAGATTCATATTTCTACACAGAGAGTGATGGGTGCATGGAACATCTTGCCAATAATAATGCTATTGAATGCTATGCGTCAGGTGTTCAGATTTTCTCTTGGACATGGTGGACTTTGCTCACAATTCTGTAGCACAAGTACTATTTCCCCTTGATTGTCTACAGCTAAATAGTGAGAAGGAAAAAAAAACTGCAGATGCTGGAAATCTAAAATAAAAACTGTAAATGCCGGAAAGAGTTAGCCGGTTGAGCCACTTCAGTGGGAAGAGAAGCAGAACAAATGTTTCAGGTAAGACCCTTTGAGTGGCAGTCAGAAACCCTGTCAGAGTCAGTGGTAAAGAAACGGAGTTAGTGTTTCAGGTCAAAGACCTTTCAGAAACTAGATGCCAGATATCTTTGAGGTCCTCCTACACACAGACAAAAGATCACTTTATTTGAAGAAAAAAATTTCCTTTCCACAGAAAAATCTTTAAAACTTTTTCTCATTTATCCTATCTGCTTGCTATATGGCTTAGTGTGAATCTGAAGTTTTAAAAAAATGAAAAAGCTGGAAACAGCTTTATTGGCTTTATTTACTCAGCTGGAAATACTTATTAGATCAGGCAGCATCTGAGGAAATAGGAGAAGTTGACACTTCATTTTGGGTGAAGGAAATTTGATTTGAAATGTTAACTTTGTTTCTCTTTCCATGTAGCTGCCTGACCTGCTGAGTCTTTCCAGAATCTTTTGTTGCTGTTGTACTGTTGTTGCTGCCTGCAGTGATTTGAATTGTGTGGCATTTTATTCCTCTTGGATTCTCCATAATGGGTGTTTTAGTGTATTATCAGAAAGAAATAAAGAAGAAAACTGTACTCCATATTAGTTACCCACCAGGTCTATCAAATCAGTAGAGGTGTCATGAATTGCAATACAATAAAATTATCATGGTTCCTTACCAACATTATTGAATGCCTTTTCTTGCCTAGAACTTTGATATATTGAACACATTCATTAACACGCATTACTTCTCTGAACGGGGCAATTATTCCCATCCCTTGTAGAGAGAGGATAATTATACTCTTATCCAGCTCCTCAGATGTTAGCTGAGAGCCATCCTTTAGCTGGAGTCTGGTCACATCTCTGATGAGATCTGTCCGGAGAAGAAGACTTGGGCGTCTTTCTGTTGCCTTAAATTATTATGCTGGTGTTAGGTCTGTTGGAAGGCACTGCAGCAGAATTCGTGGCACTAGGGCTTGAGCCTGAAATTCTTTCACTTTATTCAACCAAACTGGTTGCTTGTGATTAACGTCATTGCATGACCCTTCACAGTGTACTGAATAATACCACAGGCTCCTCTGTCTATTGTGTAATGGGTCTAAATTAGTACATGTTTGGCCTTCTTAATTACTATTGAGGTTTTCCTTTCTTTTGAATTGTTCTTCTGCATACTCAAGCTGCCCTTCAAACATTACATTGAGGACTACGTTTGACCTCTTCCAAAGGTCAATGGGTCTATCCCTGCTGAGGATGCTGATAATTTGTTAGAAAAGAACATTTATAGAGTCGTCGAGAAGTGCAACACAGAAACTGACACTTCTGCTCATCTAGTCCATGCTGAAACCATTTAAACTGCCTGGTCCCATCGACCTGCACCGGGACCATTACCTTCCATATTCGTACCATCCATGCACCTATCCAAACTTTTCTTCAACATTGAAATTGAGCTCCCATGGACCACTTGTGCTGGCAGCTTGTTCCACACTCTCACGGCCCTCTGAGTGAAGAAAATTCCCTTCATGTTCCCCTTGAACTTTTCACCTTTCACCCCAAATCCATGACCTCTGGTTGTAGTCCCACCCAACCTCAGTGGAAAAAGACTGCTTGCATTAACCCTATCTATACCCCTCTTAAGTCTGTATACCTATCAGGCCAGCTCTCACCTCTATAACAAAATGGTACAGAGAGAAACAGTAGCATCTTAGACGAGATAGCTAGGTACACCAAGGATGGACTATGCATGGGATTACTCTAGATGCAGTGGTAGTGAGAGGCTGGGGGTTGAGGAGCATCATGGGTAATGAAAGGCAATAAAAGAAACTCCCATTTGATATTCATTTAACTGACAGCTCAGTTGACAAGAATCCTCAGGTCTATACACCTTCAGGGGAGAGGAAACATTGGCCTTGAGATGGGATGGGGGAAAAACATGGGTCATGACCCTAGGGGAGACTTAAATGCTGTCTGAGAACATGCAAGATTGTGGTAGCCCTAGGCCAAGGAGTTTGTGTCAGACCTGAAGAACCCTTCTTCAGCTTAAACAACAAGGAGAATTGAAAAGCAGACTTGAAACTTGCTTTCTTAAGCTGAAACAGAAGTTGGATATGAATTCCCTTGAAGTACCTGCATGATATTCCAGCTCAACATTTTCATACCCTGCTCACATATCCAGTGGTCCCTTTTTGTATCTAGAACTCTGTCAGCCTCAGTTTTGAGTGCAAACACTAACAGCTTTCATAACTCTCCAACTAGTCCAAAGATTAACCACCTTCTGAGACAATAAATTACTCCTTATTTCTGTCCTAAATATCCTACTACTTATTCTGAGACTTTGACTCCCCCAGTTCTAGATCCCTCCCCACAATTCTCCTATTGATTCATCAAAGGAGCTCACTTGTCATTCTTGTAATCTATAGAGAATAGATAATCAATCTCTCTTCACATGACAAGGCCAGGAGCCAGTCTAGTGCACTTCCTCCATTATAAATTATTACTAATTACCTCTTACATTTTTAGGCAAGGAGATTGAAATTATTATTTGATCTTCCTGATGCAGGATTTGGCTTCCAGCAGACTTGACTCCCAATAGAAGTCTGGGATGTTGATCTCTCCCTTTGAGCTATCCACCACCCTCCAGTCATTGTATTAGTACATAGAACATAGAACAATACAGCACAGTACAGGTCCTTCAGCCCACAATGTTGTGCCAACCCTTAAACCCTGCCTCTCCTATAACCCTCCACCTTAAATTCCTACATGTACCTGTCCAGTAGTCTCTTAAATTTCATTAGTGTATCTGCCTCCACCATTGACTCAGGCAGTGCATTCCACTCACCAACCACCCTCTGAGTAAAAAACCTTCCTCTAATATCGCCCTTGAACTTCCCTCCCCTTACCTTAAAGCTATGTCCTCTTGTACTGAGCAGTGGTGCCCTAGGGAAGAGGCACTGGCTGTCCACTCTGTCTATTCCTCTTAATATCTTGTACACCTCTATCATGTCTCCTCTGATCCTCCTTCTCTCCAGAGAGTAAAGCTCCCTTAATCTCTGATCATAATGCAAACTCTCTAAACCAGGCAGCATCCTAGTAAATCCCCTTTGTAACCTTTCCAATGCTTCCACATCCTTCCTACAGTGAGGCGATCAGAACTAGACACAGTACTCCAAGTGTGGCCTAACTAGAGTTTTATAGAGCTGCATCATTACCCAGCGACTCTTAAACTCTATCCCTCGACTTATGAAAGCCAACACTCCATAAGCTTTCTTAACTACCCTATCTACCTATGAGGCAACTTTCAGACATCTGTGGACATGTACCCCCAGATCCCTCTGCTCCTTCACACTACAAAGTATCCTGCTATTTACTTTGTACTCTGCCTTGGAGTTTGTCCTTCCAAAGTGTACCACCTCACACTTCTCCGGGTTGAACTCCATCTGCCACTTCTCAGCCACTTCTGCATCCTATCAATGTCTCTCTATAATCTTTGACAATCCTCAACACTATCCACAACACCACCAACTTTTGTGTCGTCTGCAAACTTGCCAACCCACCCTTCTCCCCAACATCCAGGTCGTTAATAAAATCACGAAAAGTAGAGGTCCGACAGCCGATCCTTGTGGGACACCACTAGTCATAACCCTCCAATCTGAATGCACTCCCTCCACCACGACCCTCTGCTTTCTGCAGGCAAGCCAATTCTGAATCCACCTGGCCAAACTTCCCTGGATCTCATGCCTTCTGACTTTCTGAATAAGCCTACCATGTGGTACCTTGTCAAATGCCTTACTAAAATCCATGTAGATCACATTCACTGCAGTACCCTCATCTATATGCCTGGTCACCTACTCAAAGAACTCTATCAGGCTTGTTAGACATGATCTGCCCTTCACAAAGCCATGCTGACTATCCCTGACCAGACCATGATTCTTTAAATGCCCATAGATTCTATCTCTAAGAATCTTTTCCAACAGCTTTCCCACCACAGACGTAAGGCTCACTGGTCTATAATTACCCAGTCTATCCCTACTACCTTTTTTAAACAAGGGGACAACATTTGCCTCCCTCCAGTCCTCCAATTCCATTCCCGTGGACAACGAGGACATAAAGATCCTAGCCAGAGTCTCAGCAATCACTTCCCTCACCTCCTGGAGCAGCCTGGGGAATATTCCGTCAGGCCCCGGGAACCTATCCATCCTAATGTATTTTAACAACTCCAACACCTCTTCTGCCTTAATATCAACATGTTCCAGAACATCAACCTCACTCATATTGTCCTCACCGTCATCAAATTCCCTCTCACTGGTGAATACCAGAAAGAAGTATTCATTGAGGACCTCACTCACTTCCACAGCTTCCAGGCACATCTTCCCACCTTTATCTCTAATCAGTCCAATCTTCACTCCTGTCAACCTTTTGTTCTTCACATAATTAAAGAATGCCTTGGGGTTTTCCTTTACCCTACTTGCCAAGGCCTTCTCATGCCCCCTTCTTGCTCTCCTCAGACCCTTCTTAAACTACCTTTCTTGCTACCCTATATTCCTCAATAGACTCATCTGATCCTTGCTTCCTGAAGCTCACATATGCTGCCTTCTTCCATTTGATTAGATTCTCCACCTGACTTGTCACTTCACCCTACCATTCTTTATCTTCCTCACCGGGACAAATTTATCCCTAACATCCTGCAAGAGATCCCTAAACGTCGACCCCATGTCCGTAGTACATTTCCCTGCAAAAACATCATCCCAATTCACATCCACAAGTTCTAGCCTTATAGCTTCATAATTTGCCCTTCCCCAATTAAAAATTTTCCTGTCCTCTCTGATTCTGTCCTTTTCCATGATAATGTTAAAGGCCAGGGAACAGTGATCACTGTACTCCAGATGTTATTAGACCATGTCCTATAAGACCATCAGGTTCAGTCTGCCTATTTATAACTGGGACTTACTTCTGTTTGTGGATGTCCCGCTTGCCTTTTCAAAACAATAGATTTACCTAGGGAACTTAGAAGGGAAAGTGATAGAATTGGTCTGGCCAAATGACATTTGTTTATTCTCACTGTCCTTCTGTTCAACCTGGCTTCTGCCAGGTCAGGGTCATTAAATTCAGTCCTTTGATTGAAATACATCCCTCATCCACCAAAAATAAACCTTTACCTTCCTCGTTCCTATGAAAGGCTTCACCAGAAAGGTTAGCTTACTGACTTAAAACAACCAGACCTTTCTTTCCAGGAAACAATTCTGCACAAGCACATTATTAATAGCTGCACTATTGAGGCTAGAAACAATAACATCAGGGATGAGTTCATTATTTAGGAGCTGGTGATGTTTAAATTGGATTTGCATGTATTGCTTTTACTTTCCATGGCTTCATTTGATTATTTCCCAGGATATTTCTGGAACTGGCTTTCTTTTGATTTTCACTGTTTGTAGTTTGCAGTGTTTCTGAAGATGATGAGGAGGTGGGTGGTTCTTTGGAGCAACCTCCTCCTTCCTTGTGTTTTGGATTGTCACTCACTGTATGAGGTATTGATGCTGGGGCACCGAGCATAACACTTGCCTAACCTTGCAATATTGATCCTACGTCAGGTTGTATTTATTAATTTGCTATTTCCTTTGTTGGGTTTTCTCAACAGCACTGAAATGTCAAGCTAACACAAAATGTGCTCTACCTCAATAGTGTGACAATTATTCCTTGAATAATATCAGAAGAGGGGAAGGGGTAAACTGCCAAAGTATCTTGAAAGCAATTAATATTTATTGCATTTTTGAGATCATTAGACTGTAAAAAATATTTCTGGAAAATAAAGCAATTTCCATTTTAGTAATTGCATTGAGCATGTCAGGTTCATACAGATGGAGAGCTAACCCCTGTATATTTTCCTACCAACTTACGACTAATATCATGCATATTATGTTCTGATGTTAACAGTTCTTCCCCCTATTTAAAATTGAACACATGCTAAGTGGATTGTGAATAAGAAACCATGGGCTAATGGATCATAATTTACAGTAGGAAACAGGTCATTAGTTATAATGGCCTCATGCACACTCCAGATCATGAAGCCTTTTACATATCATGCTGCTAAAAATCTAGACATCGCTAAGAGACACCACAAGAGCACTGAGCCAAACGACCATAGAGCTCTTGAGATGAAGAAGAGCGAAAGTAATAACATGAAAAAAGGGACAACAGTTTATATTTAAAATTTTAAAATAACCAAAAATTTCATTTTTATACCTCAAACAGCGAACAGTACATGAATTATTTCAATTTAATCAGCATTACTTAATGTATATTATAGTATTTTAAAGATACTAACCCTGACCCAACTTTCTTTGGTGAATTTCCTTTCTGTTTAACTTAGCAGCAGAACAATGTAATCGATAAACAAGTGCTGTTTTCATGAAGTTAATGTAAAAACTCTGTATTTCCTATAAGTGCTTCTGTATTTCTGTGTCTAATCAAAATTCTGCACTTACCTGGGACAGCAGTAGAATTTTTTTCCACAAATAACAATGATCCACATTAGTTTTACTACACTTTTCCAGCCAGTGTTTGTTTAACCCCCATGAGGTTAATAAACTTGCATTAAAGTTCAACACTTCAAGAACTGCAATAGAGGCTACTGACAGCTATTTTGTTTAGTGGCTTTGCATTTTTCTCAAAGACTTTCATAATAAAATCTTGCCTGTGATTTGCCTTCCTCCAGTGTTTCTGGGATACGGCATTTCTCCTGTATAATCAAACTACTTTATACTGATTAATAAATTTTAATTTGTGCAATAAGCACTCCTTTAGAGTTTAGTTTCAGAAGGAATGCTGCACATGAAAGAAAGCAAAGGAATATAACACAGAATTACTGAATTTGAATTATCTGCCAATTCAGTTTGAAATCAGAGAAAAGTACTATCCATTTTCACTTTATTTATGTCCCTTACTTACAGGTGAATTTGAATTGAAAT
Organism: Hypanus sabinus; assembly: GCF_030144855.1. Classification (NCBI taxonomy): domain Eukaryota; kingdom Metazoa; phylum Chordata; class Chondrichthyes; order Myliobatiformes; family Dasyatidae; genus Hypanus; species Hypanus sabinus. The sequence goes on from NC_082712.1 coordinate 158,329,037, forward strand.
CAGATTTATTATCACTGACATATGACTTGAAATTTGTTGTTCTCTGTCAGCAGTACAATGCAAAGTAGTAAAAATCTATAAATTATACAAAAAAATTAAAAAAGGATCAACAAGCTTGTGTTCATGGTTTCATGGACCATTCAGAAATCTGATGGCGGAGGGGAAGATGCTGTTGCTAAATCATTAAGTACAAGGTAAATCAGGGTATTCTAGCTCCCCTCTGACGGTAGTAATGAAGATGGTGAGGGTTCTTAAAGGTCGATGCCACGTTCTTGAGGCACTGCCTTTTGAAGATGAAGTTGGTGGTGGGCAGGGTTGAGTCCTGCCGAAGGGTCTCAGCCCGAAATGTCAACTGTGCTCTTTTCCATAGATGGTGCCTGGCCTGCTGAGTTCCTCCAGCATTTTGTGTGTGTTGTTTGGATTTCCAGCATCTGCAGATTCTCTCTTGTTGGAGGGTTGAACCCCTGGTTTTGGAGTTGGCTGAATCTACAAGGCTCTGCTGCTCCTTTCCATCCTGAGCATTGGAGGCACCATACCAATGATGAGGCCAGTTAGAATGCTCTCCTCTGTATATCTATAGAAATTTGGAAGAGTTTTTGTTGACATGCCAAGTCTGCTCTACCTTTGAATGAAATAGAGCCACTAGCATAGCTTCTTTGTGATTTCACGATCAGTAATTGCTGCTGTTTTACTTGATTTCAGTCTGTTTGAAACTGAACATGGAAATAATGTTCATGATTTATATGTTCTCAGCTGCTTATCCAGTGGAGAAAACAAAAGCGTTTGCCAACTATATCATATTTTTTTTCTTTTTTACAATATCACAATATTTATTTGCTCTTTACTTTATTGATGACATATGGACATCTCTTTCAGGGCCACTATTAATTTTCCTTAGAACTGTGTCAACTGCTTAAATTAGATTAGATTAGATTCAACTTTATTGTCATTGTGCTGAGTACAGATACAAAACCAAATTAAATGCAATTAGCATCTAAACAGAAATGCAAAGAATAGTGTTATTTACAAAATAACTGTGAATAAAAAGTAAGTGTTACAGCATACAAATATAAAAGTACTGAGACAGTACAATATGGGTGCAGTACTGCTTAGCACTGTGATGTGAGGTTCAGCAGGGTCACAACCTCAGAGAAGAAGCTCTTCCTGTGCCTGCTGGTGTGGGAGCGGAGGCTCCTGTAACACCTACCGGATGGGAGGAGAGTAAAAAGTCCAAAATTACAGCAATCCATGTGACAAAAGCACTTTCAGTGTGATAGGAAGAGAAACATGATGGTAAATAGTCCATCAGTGAAATCATAGTTATGCATATACTTATACCATAAACTCAGTGACCACTTTACTCGAAACACCTGTATACCTGCTCATTAATGCAGATACCTAATCAGCCAGTCATGTGGAAGGAATTCAATGCATTAAAAGCATGCAGACATGGTCAAGAGGTTCAGTTGCAGTTCAGATCAAACATCAAAATGAAGAAGAAATGTTAAGTAAGTGACTTTGACAGTGGAATCATCGCTGGTGTCAGACGGGGTGGTTTAAGAATCTCAGAAACTGCCGACCTCCTGGAAATTTTATGCACAACATAAAATTCTCTAGAGTTTACAGAGAATGGTGCAAAAACAAACACATTCTATGTAGGAACACATCTTGTTAATGGGAGAGGTCAGAGGAAGATGAGCAGACCAGTTAAAGCTGATGGGAAAGTGACAGTAACTTAAATAACAACACATTACAACTGTAGTGTGCAGAAGAGAATCTTTGAATTCACAACACATCAAATCTTGAAGTGGATGGTCTACAACAACAGAAGACCATGGACATATACTTAGTGGCCACTTTATTAGGTGCAAGAGGTACCTAATAAAGTGGCTACTGGGTATATACCTACTTTTTTGCCATTTACCTTTAATACACTTGATATATAGAATTGATGACTCTCACAAATACACATTATCTTAATAGCATTTACCATTCATTGAAGAAAAAAATCATACTTCGGCCAAGCTTTCCTGTAGAATGTTCTGCCTCTAGTTATTACATTACTTCTCTTGTTCTAGACGTCCCAAACCACAAAAACATTTAGTCTAAATTTATTAGGTACAGTTTCAAGATTGCACCCAGGTGGTGATAAATGTCCATGGCGAAGTGGGATGGGATTCAAAGTGAACAAGTTCCACCACTTTTAAAAGAGAAACAAACATTGTTTCCACTGAAAATATTGAAAACTAGTGTGATGGTAACTTTCTTAAATTATTATTTTATTATGATCCATAACGCATCTTTTGCATGCTTCAGCTTGCAAGAGTGAAACATACTGTATATTGCAGTAAACTGCTTGCATAGAGAAAATACTAAGGCACAATTTGTTGTTGTGTGTTGCACTTGTTTGTGGAATGAGGAAAAAAAACTATTTCTGACAAAAGTAAATAAACCCAAGTGATTCTGCATATCCTGGAAATCCAGAGTAATGCATACAATATGCTTGAGGAACTCAGCAAGTCAGGCAGCATCGATAGAAAGGAATATACAATTACTATTTCAGACTGAGATACTTAATTACAACAGTCTACGCCTAAAACTTTGACTGTTTATTCCTATCCATAGATGCTGCCTGACCTGCCAAGAACATTCAACATTTTCTATGAGTTCATCATGCTGTCATTGTCTTGAAGTATTGCTTGCACATCAGGAAAGGCTGCTGAATTCCTCCAGCATTTTATGTGGGTTGCACATCAGGCAGGAATGGAAGATATGTGCACTACGACTGAATATAGCAAGCCAAGCCATATAGCTGACTTGAAATGTTGGTGTCTGAAAGAAGAATTCAGTGCCAATTCTATAAACTCATTGTGAAAGCTGAGGAAAATGTCACATCTGACACAGGGGAGATCCAACATGTGCACAACTGGCTCACTCTATAGCAACGGAACTGCCATTCGGAATTGGGATCAACCAAATCATTGGGAAGACATTGAAGCTTTTGAGATTAATTGAAGCCAGAATTGGGAAGGCTGCAGGAAAGTCCAAGGAATGAAGTCCTGGGCTAATGGGGTCTAAAGCTTTGCAATTATTAATGAAATTTCTGACAACTAAGCTAGAAGTCATAAGATAATGTTTTCCTCTGCTAAATAATTTGTGGCTGAAAGTGCCACAAATTAAAGTCTGAACTTAATACAAGAATATTAATCTCAAGAGGGGAGGATATATACTGGTTCTGATAGATTAGAAAAACTATTGGGACTATGGAAAAACTAATAAGAAATAACAGAATTTTGTATTTTGCATTTAGTATTGCATTCAAATTCAGCAAACTTTTAATGTTGACCTTCCATGACATTATCTTAGTGTCTATCTGGGGTTTACTAACCTGTTTTATTAATATGAATTACTACAACTATAGATAGCAATCTTAACCATCACTACCCATTGTATATTAGCCAGTAAAGTCAGTGTTTACTCTTTTTTTCATTAATAGGAATTACCAACACTTATCTCCTATCAAAACTGTCCATAAGAATGTGCGCAAACCACCTGGAACTGTTGTGGCCTTTCTTATAATGATATTCTAATAGGTTTGTTGGTTGTGGACTCCAGATCTGTATGACATTCATTTGACCAAATGGAGGACTGTCTCGTTATAGCTCAAGCAAGTTAAAATCGATCTTAGGACGTGCACAATTTCATATACATAAAATTCTCTTAGTACTGTGGTATATTGTTACATTAATCTGAATGCACACGTGACATTAATCCGAAATTGCAATTCAACATCTGATACAAAATCATAATCTTCTGCAAAGTGTGTGAGGAGACAAATGGTATTATTCAGAATTTATATTGCTGCCTCAAACATACTTGCAACTAACTAAAATGCACTTTTCATTTTTACTTTCAGCTCAATAAAGAATAATTACTTGTGGGCTTATGGAAGCCATCATTAGCAAAGAATGCTTCACCACGTACTACCCTAGAGGAACAGCCTCAGGCAAGCCAGATGTTTCCTCCTTTTCTACAAACACCACCATCCTGGACCTTCAATATCTCCATGGAGCTCTACAAGGAGTATCATGCAGTGGAAACCAAATCTATTAATTTCTCCGCTGGGCAGACTGACTAGAAATGCTAAATGTTTAAGCAAACCTGACCAAATCGGCATGTAATAGCAGTTTTGTCGTGTTATCTTGCATCTGGATATTCCCATATCACAGAGAGATACCCGTGAAACACTGTATACTGCTGCTGAAAGTTAACAAGAGACCAGCATTTGTATTTTGTGATTTAGCATGTCACTCTGTCACAACAAGCTTTCCTAAAACCCATGGATAGAGCCAAAATTAACAGCAAAAAATTCCTGTACCCAGGAACAGATAGTAGGCCATCTGTATTTTAGCTCTATTGAACTGACCCTGTTCTGGTTGTATTTGCATGGTTTGATTCTAATGGAGTCATTGAGTAATACTGCACAGAAGCTAGAATCTCTTCGGCCCACCTGGTCCAAGCCAATCAAAATATTCTCCCTGCTGGTTCCAGTTGTCTCTGTGGAACTCATAGGTCTCCAAGGTTACCTCCTTTCCAAAAGCCTCTCAAATGTTGCAATTGTGTCCACCTCGACCACTTCCTCTGGCAGCTCACTGCCCTCTTTGTAAACTCACTACCCTCACAGCCTTTTGTTGTTTAGAAAAAAAAAATTAAATCAAAAGTATTAAGCCTCTGGCAGCTGCTTTTAAGTCATGAATGCTTCCAAAAAGAAGTTCACAGATATTCCATTCATTTAATACAACAGATTAGATTAAGAATGCTTATTTCCACCATTTTCTATTTTTTATCTCACTTTTATGTAAATTTTTTGATTTTCATTAAAACTTTGTGATAGTCCATGTACAAAAATAACTCAATAATTAATAAATGGTGTTCACAAATCCCAGTGATTATGTACATGATTGCAGTAATATTCTAACTCTTGCCAGTAATAGACATAAATGGAAACATATATCCTCAAGGTTGCCCAGAACTTGTGTTTCTTCAGTTTTAGTATGGATGCATATTCTATTTGAACTCTATTTTATTTTAGTGATATATAAGATATAGGAGCAGAATTAGGCGATTTGGCCTGTTGTGTTTGTTCCACCATTTTATCATGGCTGATCCACTTTTCCTTTCAACACCATTCCCTGCATACATCGAGCACATGAGTTTCAGTTCAAGAGATGCGTGTGTATTATTCACCATGAAACAGAGAATTAAGGAAAGGTTTAATATCTCTGATAAATATCATGGTGTCAAAACAGCTGTTGTGACATGTCCTGTGTGGGAGTGTACCGGGTAGTGCTTGCAGTCTCACAAAAATGAGGGCTGAGTGTGTAGGTCTCTCCCTGATAGTACATACCCTCTCCAATAACAACTGTCATGTAATGCCTCCTCCCTGGAGACACAAGGGAACTGAACTTTCAGATTCTGACTGAACTATAGAGGATGGGGAGAAGGTCTGGGAGTAAATTTAGGATAGGGATGAGGAGGAACTGCTTTTCCCAGAGAGTGGTGAATCTGTGGAATTCTCTGCCCACTAAAGCAATGGAGGCAACCTCAGTAAATATAATTAAGATAAGGTGGGATAGATTTGTTTGCATAGTGGGGGAATTAAGGGTTATTGGGAAAAAGCAGGTAGGTGAAGAGGAGCCCATGGTCAGATCAGCCATTATCTTATTGAATGGTGCAGCAGGCTCGATGGGCTAGATGGCCTACTCCTGCTCCTATTCCTTACAATTTTATGTTATAATATATGACTGAGATCCCTTTTAATGCTCCTTCTCATCTTAAACCAATGTCCTCTTCTTTTAGATAACCCTATAATGGCAGACAGATCTTGTCTGTCTACTCTAAATATGAATCTCATAACTTCTACAGTACTGTGCAGAAGTCTGAGGAACATTTACATAACTAGGATGTGTAAGATTTTTGCACGGTACTGTATTTGTCAATGTGGAGTGAAGAGCAAGTTTGTACATCTGATGGGAGCAAAGCATGCTGGGAATGTGACCGTGAATTACCACGGGAGGGATGTGGGATAGGTGGCAGAGAAGGTGTGCCAGGGGTGGGGTTGGAATGGTTGCAGACACACACAGACCTGAGACACCAGGCAGGGTCATTTGATTCCAAACAATTGGTTTATTGAACATTACAGAATGTCTCTCTGGTGCTCCCCACTCCCTGCTCTCTCCCTTCCCCTTTTCTGAACTATGATTCCCTTGTCCTTGCCCCCTTCCCACTCTCAGTCCACAATACACAACAGAGACCCATATCAGAATCAGTTTTTTCATCACTCACATGTGTCAAGAAATTTGTGTTTTTTTTTGCAGCAGTACTAATACAGTCTAATACATAAAATTACTACAGTACTGTGCAAATCTCTTAAGCACCCTAGCTACAGATATATATTTCTACCAGGTCACCCCTCCTTCACTCCAGGAAGCCCACCCAGTTTAACTGAAGTCCTTTAATCCTGGTGAATCTCCTCTTCATTCTCACTCATGTACTCACAGTCTTCATATTGCAGGTGACTTAAACTGCACACAAAATCCTTACTAATGCTTTGCAAAGTATCCACACAATGCTTATACTGTATGTCCTGACCCATGCTTTCTTCAAAATCCTATCGACTGGTGTTGCCTCTTCCAAAGAACTCTGGATGTGAGTACCTTGGTCACTCTGTTTAGCAGCTTTATGACTCACGATCAATGTTTCTGCTCTTCCTAGTCCTTATTGAAGATCCTTTTTGGTTAAGTGTGAACCTAATGAGCTCATGAGCAAAGAGTGCCAGGAAAGAGTATAGGTTGAAGCTAATTGGATGGCTTCGTTAAAAAGCCAGCTAAGACATGATGAATGGAATAATACCCTCGAAATGCGCATAACAATGTACATGAACATCGTACTTTTCATCTCACTGCTTCAGACAATGTTTTTGAACTGAAAACATGTTGCAGTTTTATTTGCATATAGGTACCCAGTCATTTTTTTTAAAATTTCAGTCATGTAATGAGCTCTGCAAGCCCAAACCCATCCTGTGTGCTAAGATAATCTTTCATTTGTTGAACATTTATTGTATAATGCAGGAAATGCCTAAACCATTGGTCAAGGTTGGTTAACAAGGAAATAGGTGCCAAAATGCAATCTGAGATCATTCATATTCTTGCCAATGCTGAGAAGAGGTTTTTATTCTCTCTGGACTTGGTTTGACCCAACATGATAGTTAGTTAGATCCTCAGAGCTTTATTAACGTCCTAGGCTAGATGTCCTGCTCAATTAAGGAAAGTGAAGCATCTCTCATAGCCTCTCCTTTCTAGGAGTAGGACCAGACTATGTAACAGTTTCTTCCCCCAAGCTATCAGACTCCTCAATACCTGAAGCCTGGACTGATACCTTGCCCTATTGTCCTGTTTATTATTTATTGTAATGCCTGCACTGGTTTTGTGCACTTTATGCAGTCCTATGTAGGTCTGTAGTCTAGTGAAGCTTTCTCTGTGTTGTCTTTTTTTACGTAGTTCAGTCTAGTTTTTGTACTGTGTCATGTAACACCATGGTCCTGAAAAACATTGTCTCAGTTTTACTGTGTACTGTACCAGCAGTTATGGTCGAAATGACAATAAAAAAGTGACTTGACTTGACTTGATCGCCGTAGGACCACTGTTTGGCTTGCCTTACAGGAGGCCACTTGCATATGGCCTCTCATACCTTATTGTGCCCATAGCAATGCCTTCACATGGTATCCCTGTTCATACTGAGTTTGCTATGGTGCGGCGCAACCGAGTGTTCAGTGGTATAACTGGACAGGCAGGCAGTGATCATCAACCTTGGTTGGCAGCCAGCCTAGGAGAAGAACAAACCTGATTCCAAACCCAGGTAGATGGGACGCGTTAGCCTTGCCAGGCAGTCTGTCTATGAGAAGGAAAACTCCAGTACTCATACCTACAGCTTTGTGGTCGCCGCAGTCATCATAGCTCCCTCTGCCATTGCAGAACGTCCGCCGGCCTGAAGGGTGGGATTGGTCTCTGTGCACTGACCCTGACTATAAACCTAGCAGGTGGGAAGACAAGTCATCGTGATAGTTATTTTCCCTCACATTCTTCACAAGTGAAGAACCAGCTACCGTCATCTAGAGCTTTATCGTTCTTACTGAGGACAACAAGATCGCAGTGCTGCTCCATTGCAGGGTTTATAGGATTGGATGGTTGTTCGTAGCCTTTTGCTGTAGATCCAAAATTTGTGCCTTTTGTGTGAAAAGAATCCACTGAATCGGTGTACTTATATTGTCTGGCATGCTGCTGTTAGATTAATTGCTGTAGCTTACAATGAATGTAACCTGACTATTTACATATTTTGTTGCACTAAATGCTATTTTTGATTTCTATTTTTGACCAATGTAAAACTTCAAAATTCAAAGTAAATTTATTATCAATGTACATATATGTTATCATATACTACCCTGATATTCATTTTCTTGCAATCATTTACAGAAAAATGTAGACCATACAACATAGGAGCAGAATTAGGCCATCTGGCCCATCAAGGTACAATGGAATTTTATGAAAAACTATACATAAACAGACAAAGACTGACAAATAACGGATGTATTAACAAAGACATACTGGGGAAATAAAGATATTCCTGAGAACACGTTTTATAATGAATCCTTAAAAGTGAATCTGAGATCATAGAATCTTTTCAAGTTCTTCAGGTTCTAGCACTATTGTCTGAAAATTGAGATTTAAACCTACTTAGACCAACCAAATTGCTCTTTTTACTAAAATTTACAACATTGTCCTTTGAGGAACTGTTATATTACTAATTATCTCATGAAATAAAAAGAAAGAAATCGGGAGGGCTAAAAGAATGCTTGAGTTTGCCTTAGCAGAAAAGGTGAAGGAGAATCCAAAGTGATTCTACAGATACATTCCAAGCCAAAGGGTTGTAGGGGACAGAATTGGTCCCCTGGAAGATCAGAATGGCAATCCATCTATGGAGCCAAAAAAAGATGAGGGAGATCTTAAATTAATTATCTGTATTTAATCAGGAGATGGACGCAGAGTCTGTAGAACTGAGGAAAATTGGCATCAACTTCATGAACCCTATAGAAATTAGAGAAGAGGAAGTGTTTACTGCCCTGAAGTGAATTAGGGTGGATAAATCCCCTTGACCTGACAAAGTGTTTCCTCAGGCATTTGAAGGCAAGTGCAGAAATTGCTGAGGCTCTGGCAGGGACATTTAAAACATCCTTAATGACAAGATATAGTCAGCATGGCTTTGTGCATGGTAGGTCATGTCTAACCAATCTTATAGAGTTTTTTGAGGAAAATTTACCAGGAAATTTGATGAAGGCAAGGCAATGAATGTTGTCTACATGGACTTTGGAAAGGTGTTTGATAAGATCTCGCATGGGAGGTTGGTCAAGAAGGTTCAGTCACTTGACATTCAGAGGCTAAGGATGAAAGGTGAAATATTTAAGGAGAACCTGAGGGGAAACTTCTTCACTCAGAGGGTTGTGTGAGTGTGGAACGAGCTACCAGCACAAGTGGTGCATGTGATTTTGATTTCAGTGTTAAAGAGAAGTTTATATAGGTATATGTATGGTAGGGGTATGGAAGACTATGGTCCTGATGTAAACTCAGTGGAGAAGCTTGCTTGTATTTAATCTTTTCTGTACCCTCGATAATTTTGTATAACTCTATCCTCTCAACCTTTTATGTTCCAGAAAATAAAATCCTAACCTATTCAATATTTTCTATTAACTCACGTCCTTCAGTCCTTGTAAATTTTCTCTGTACTCTTTCAACCTTACTTAGATCTTGGGAATAGGCAGTTTAAGTGGTTTGGCAAAGACTAGATGGGCTGAAGGGTCTGTTTCTGTTCTGTACTGTTCTATGACTCAATGACTCTATATTGTATTTAAATTCATGTCTGTCATCTCAGGTGTCAGTCCGTATTTAATTTCAATGCTATTATTTCATAGCTTTATCTTAGTGTTTTTGCTTCTCATTTATTGATTTTTACAGAAATTGCTCTGAGTTTGTAATTCTCTATGAACCATTTCATTCTTTCTGTTGAGGGAAGGTTAAAATTTTTTGGAATTTCATTTGCATGCAAGAGAGATAGCATTTTACTCAAGTGGATGTACAAACTGGGCAGTGTGTTCAGCATTTCCGACTGACACTGGAAGTGAATATTGTACAGGTTGTATAGTGAATGGCAGTTGTAACCTTCTGCACTGTATCCATACTGAAATTTAATTTCATCCATCTTATTGGAGAGGTGACAGCATGATTTTGCTGTACACATACTTTTATGTTCAACATAATCTTCCCACTGATCTGATAGAAACTCCAGTTATATTATTGGCATGAAGACAAATGTGTTTGTTGTAGGGTATAAGTATTCCCGTTTTATACTTCTCTATTTGCTGCCTCATATAGCAGATCGACTTTGTCTTATACCTTAGGAGGAGGCTAGACGCAACATCGAGTTAATGCCTGCTCCCAGGACTTTCCTGTCATTCCCATTCCCATACTTATTAAGTCATGACGGGCTTGGTGCAATGGGAAACCAACAACAAAATTTCAGGCTAGGTCCAAGATTTATTACTGACGACTGGTTTCGATGGCTTTGGTTCCAGATCTTTCTGTAGATAACGAGAATAATGATAACGAGAATAAGAAATAAAAGAGAAAAAGAATTCATTTATATTTGATCCAGCAACCTATCCCTGAGGCATGCCTCATCTGAGAGTTCGACAAATCCAGATTGGCAAAGTAGTGATTCAATTCTCATGAATCACTAACACCACCCCCCTCCCCACAAAAGCAAATAGATTTTCAATTTCCATAGTAACACCAGTGAGATGGAGATCAGAACAACACGACACAATCCCCCACCCCCACTGTGGAAACAATAGTTATAGTGACAGACTTCCTATCACCTATTGGTGCAAGCACTGTGACAACAATAGGGGGTGATTAAAATAGCTGAACATGGTAATATTGGGATAACTAAAACTGACAGACTTTAAATCATTTCAAATATGTATACACATTCAGTGGCCACGTTATTGTCTGCCTCTGTACCTAATAAAGTGGTCTCCTGCTACTGTAGCCCATCCGCTTTGATGTGTTGTGCATTCAGAGATGCACTTCAGCACACTACTGCTGTAGCACGTGGCTTTCTCAGTTCCTGTCGCCTTTCAGTCAGATTGAACCAGTCTAATCATTCTCTTCTGACCTCACTTATTAGCAATTCATTTTCACCCACAGAACTGGTGCTCAATGGAAATTTTCTGCATTTCACACCATTCTCTGTAAACTCTGGAGACTGTTGTGTGTTAAAATCCCAGGGGATCAGCAGTTACTGTGATGCTCAAACCCCCCGTCTGGTGCCAACAATCATTCCAAGGTCAAAGCCACTTAAATTATATTTCTTCCCCATTCTAATGTTTGGGCTGAATAACAACTGAACCCCTTGACCATGTGTGCATGCTTTTATGCATTCAATTGCTGTCATATAATTAACTGATTAGTTATTTGCATTAATGAGCAGGTGTACAGGCGTACCTAAAAAGTGGCCATTGAGTGTATGCATTTAAGATTCATTGTCCACTAATGCATTTAACCATCTCTAACTTGATTCTCCTTTCACAACCTACCTTCATTTCAAAGAGTCTATGCTTATTTTGTTTCTGCTGCCTTATCAATCTTCCATTCATAATATAATTTTGACTTCTGCTTCTGACATTTTGGTGCAGCACGCGATTTCTCATCCTATGTATTCATTAACTTCCAGTTAAAACAGCTGTTGAGAAGGATGCTGTTCCCTATTGTTCATTAAAAGTCTGATTCTAATCTCACATTTTGTCAACTTAATTATGAGCGTACATGTCATTTCCTCAGATTCCTTAATTATACTCTTCATTATTTAATCATGGCTCAGCCTAATCAAATTAGCTCACAATGTGATACATTTAAAAATGAATTTGCAGGGCCAATTTTAAAGGATTGTTCTTCAGGAAGGTAAAGGTTTTGTCAAGTGCTTATTTCACCCTGTACAGATACACCCAATGAGCAAGTGTGATGAAAAGGAGGCACTGATTCTGAATCATTGGAAGAGAACTGCTATAATCCCAGACTGGTGCCTTTTTAGTTTGTTTGTCCAAGGAATCAGTGAGGCTCTGAGTGTTACTGAAATCACAAAGGAATCTGTTTCAGCCACACACCCACTGGCCACTTCAATAGGTATACCTCCTGTACCTAATATAGTGGCCACTGGGATTATGTTCATAGTCTTCTGCTGCTGTAGCCCAGCCACTTTAAGGTTCCATGTGTTGTGCACAGCACTGTTGTAAAGCATGGCTATTGGAGTTAGTCTTGAACCACTCTGGTCTCTGTTATTGACAAAGTGTTTTCACACATAGAGCTACCACTCACTGGATGTTTTTTTTTAATCTTTCACATCATTCTCTGTAAACTCTAGAGACTGTTGTGGGTTAAAATTCCAGGGGATGAGCAGTTTCTGAGGTCCTCAAACCATCCCTTCTAGCACCATCAATCATTGCATGGACAAATTCATTTCGATCATATTTCCTCCCCACTCTGAGTTTTGGTCTGAACAATTGAACCTCTTGACAATGTCTGTGTGCTTTTATGCATTGAGTTATTGCCACATGATTGGCTGATTAGATATTTGCATTGATGAGCAGGTGTCCAGATGTACCTAGTAAAGTGGCACTGGGTGTACATTACACCCTTTATTGCTGTACTTTGAAACCTGAAAATGAATATTTTGTGTGATGGTGTAAAAATGGTTTACAGTGAATCACGTGCTGATCTTACTTCCTGCCTGTGAAACGTTTTGTTTGAAGGCTATCATTGTGAGAGAAGTAGAAGAGATTGCTGATTTGCTATCATGATTTGACCCTGTTGCATCTTCTTTTGCAGTCCCTTGGAGTTAGGGATGATATGCTTTCACTTCAGTTCTGAGTAGCCAATGAGGCCAATTTGAAATCCATGGATGCTGCCATCTGTAGGCCAGAGTGAGTTGACAGGACATGTTGGATATTCAGTATTCTATGATTCTCTTTCAGCATCTCTACCAGCAGAGAATTCAATAAAGCATAACCCTCTGAGAGAAGAAATTCCTTATCAACTAAATCTTAAATGAGCAGTATCTAATTTTCAAACTGTGCTCACATGCACTAGATACCCTTTCTCATGAAAACATTCTCTCAACACCTATCATTTCATATCCCTCAGGATATTTCATGTTTCAACAGGATCAGCTCTCCAAAGAAAACAGGAACAACATGCTCAGTCTTTTTGTGCATGTTAGCCGCATCATCCCACCAATCAGGCTGCTGAGCTTCCTATGCACTGCCTTCAATGTTAGTATTTCTTTCCTTAAAAATAGAGACCAAAACTGCACACTATACTCCAGGTGAAGTTTCACCAAGCACCCTGGGCAGATGCATCAAAACTTCTTGGTTTTTCATCTCCATTCCTCTTACAATAGAGGCCAATAATCCAGCAGCCATCCAAATTATTTGTTGTACCTGCATGCAAATCCTTTTGCATTTCAAGTACCAGACACCCCCCCAAACACCACTTGTACATGTCTCTATTTAAATTTTAATTTATTTTTTCATTCCAACCTCCTGCAATATCTAAAGCCCATTTATATCCATGCATCTAATATACTAACTGTTCTATTTATAACTAATTCTCCTCACTATTTCCCACATTTACTTTACTCCTCTCTATCTCCAAGTGACAATGTGCTTACAGCTGGTGAAGGAAATTTCATTTTTTTGCACAAATTTTGCAGAATTTGTTCTACCAGAGATGTTGCAAGCACTGTGTCCTGGGTTTGGTGCACCACAAAACATTGCTGCTGGGAATGAAGCTCTCCTTCAAAACCAACCCCAAACAAAAAAAAATACTGGAATAGATCAGCAGTCCAGGCAGCATTGATAGAGTCAAAAATTATAGGTCTGCAACCCTTCAGCAGAATGGAAAAATAAAGAGATACGAGTTAGGTTTCTGTCGGAGAGAAGGATGTGTAGAAACAAGGGAATGTCTATGATAGGATAAGACAAAATGACTTTAGAGCAGATATTAACAGCACACTTTGATATAATGAGTTATTAATGGTTCCAAACTAATCACAATCTACCCCTGTTCAAACCCTGTGTTGTGCTCCTATTATATGCCTTTTGGAAGGTACTTACTTTTCAAGTACTACTATAACATCATTCACTGTTGTTACTAGAAGAGGAATAAACCCTTGATAGTTCTTGATTATGGGTCTGAGATTCAAAATGTCCGGGAAACTGGATCTACTGTGTACTTTGGCAGAAGCAAATTTTATGCTGTTTGCTTATTAATGTGATTAATGTTTGTACCAACTCTACCGTTCATTGACTGAACTCCATTCCATTAGGTCTCAAGTTGGAGGTGACCTGACCTATATAAACATGCAGCTGCTCCTTTCAAAAGGAAATGTGCACTGCAGCAAATGGTCTATTATGGAAAACAATGTAATAATGAGACAACACCAGAGAGAATAGATTTTACATCTTTTGCATGTTTTGATGGAGATAGGAGAGACATGCCACAATCACAACAGTCAAGAAACCTTCTTGATTTGCATGGTGCATTGGCAGGAGAAATAACAACTACAATGTCAATGCCAAGAATCAAACCATAAGGATGTTGTATCTAACCAGGTACAGCACCAATTCAAGATACTGTACATCTCTATATTCTTCAATTGTATTACTTTCCTGCATTTGGGTTTTGTCATTAGGAACCTGAATCTAATATGGAGGTGCTTCACTACACCAATCTGCTGTACACATTGCTGCATCTTCAACCAGGACAGGATTAACAACCAGTACTATGCGTAACTCGCACATTTTCTTCTTTCTTGCAAGACAAGGTGATGCACTGTCAGAAACAGCAACAGCTAACCACTAGAATATAGGGTTGGCTGCATCACCTAACTTTCTGAAGGAAATAAATATGTGGCATAGTTGGAATGTTCACAGGAGTGAGACTGAAACTGTCAAAGATGACAGCAGCCACGTATATATTCCTTCCTCTCACATCTGAGCTGGGCCTCATTCTATGGTCTTCTTACTTTAAAGAGCTGGATGGTGTAGGCACACTGCTCCCTCCACTACACTCCATACACACACCGTTCTCTTCATCACAAACCCATAAGACAATAAGATACAGGAGCAGAAGTGGGCCATTCAACCCATCAAATCTGCTCTGCCATTCAATCATGGGCTGAACCAATTCTTCCAGTCATCCCCACTCCCCTGCTTTCACTCCATGCCCTCTGATGCCCTGGCTAATCAAGAAATTATCTATCTCTGCCTTAATGACACACAGTCGCTCACGGCAACAAATTCCACAGATTTACCACACTCTGACTAAAGTAATTCCTCTGCTTCTCTGTTCTAAAAGGACGTTCTTCAATCCTAAAATCGTGCCCTGTTGTCCTAGACTCCTCTATCATGGAAAATAACTTTACCATATCTAATCTGTTTAGGCCTTTAAACATTTGGAATGTTTCTATGAGATATGAGAATGTTTCTATGAGACACCCCCTTGTTCTCCTGAACTCCAGGGAATATAGCCCAAGAGCTGCCAGACGTTCCTCATATGGTAACCCTTTCATTCCTGGAATCATTTTTGCAAATCTTCTCTAAATCCTCTCCAATGTCAGTATATCCTTTCTAAAATAAGGAGGCCAAAACTGCACACAATACTCCAAGTATGATCTCATGAGTGCCTTGTAGAGCCTCAACATTACATCCCTGATCTTATAATCTATACCTCTAGAAATAAACACTAACATTGCATTTGCCTTCTTTCACAACCAACTCAACTTGGAGGTTAACCTTTAGGGTATCCTGCACAAAGACTCCCAAGTCCCTTTACATCTCTGCATTTTAAATTGTCTCCCCATCTAAATAATAGTCTCCCCGTTTCTTTCTTCCAACAAAGTGCATGACCATACACTTTCCAACATTTCATTTTATTTGCCACTTCTTTACCCATTCCCTTAAACTATCTCAATTTCTCTGCAGGCTCTCTGTTCCCTCAACACTACCCACTCCTCCACCTACCTTCATATCATTGGCAAATTTAGCCACAAATCCATTAATACCGTAGTCCAAAGTATTGACATACATCGTAAAAAGCAGCGGTCCCAACACCAGCCTCTGTGGAACTCCACTTGTAACCGGTAGCCAGCAGAATAGGATCCTTTTATTCCCACTCTCTGTTTTCTGCCGACACACATACACATACTCACAGACACATACACACACACCCAGACACACACATACACACACACATACTCACACACACAGACACACACACACGGACACACACATACTCACACACACACACACACACAGACACACACACACACACACATACACAGACACACACAGACCCACACATACTCACACACATACATACCCAGTCAATGCTCCACCCATGCATGTAATGTTCCCGTAATTCCATCGGTTCCTATCTTGCTAAGCAGCCTCATGTGCAGTACTTTGTCAAAGGCCTTCTGAAAATCCAAGTACACCACGTCTACTACATCTCCTTTGTCTACCCTGTTTATAATTTCCTCAAAGAATTGCAGTAGGTTTGTTAAGCAGGATTTACCTTTCAGAAAACCATGGTGGCTTTGACTTATCTTGTCATGTGCCTCCAGATAATCCATAATCTCATTCCTAACAATCGATTTCAACAACTTCCCAATCACTGATGTCTGACTAGCAGGTCTAAAGTTTCCTTTCTGCTGCCTCCCACTCTTCTTCAATAGCAGAGTCATATATACAATTTTCCAGTCATCCACTACAACTCCAGAATCTATAGATTCTTGAAAGATCATTGTTAATTCCTCTTCAATGTTAAACCCAACTTCAACTTTTTCACCTTTCTGGCAGCTCAGTCTGCAACCTGATGTGGAAGTGCTGAAGTAAAGAATGAATGTAAAGATAAATATTATTTGTTTAACAAAAATAGTCACCAGCTCAGATACGGAGGCTCGATGTCAGACTCAGAATTAGGTTTATTCTTACTGTCACATGTCATGAAATGTGCTGCTTTGCGTAGTGTAGTACACAAAATATATTATAAATTACAATAAGAAATATATATTTATGTTTTTCTTATAAACAACAAATTTCATGTATGTAAAAGTGTATAAGCAGTTCCTAAAGAGTGTAAAGCTAGTGAGGTAGTGTTTATGGGATCATTGATCATGCAGAAATCGGATGGCGCAGCGGAAGAAGCTTCTCCTAAGACATTGTGTTTGTGTCTTCAGGCTCCAGTACCTCTTCCCTAATAGTCATAATGAGGGTCCTTAATGATGGATGCCATGTTTTTGAGGCATCACTTTTTGAGGATGTTCTCAATGATGGGGAGGTTAGTGCCCATAATGGTGTACCATAACTGGACTCGAGGTAGGATCTGTGCATGATCATATAATAAATGTGAATGGCCTGCAGCCAGCGCAGGAGTAAGAGTGTGGAGAATGACAAAGCAATGGACTCTGACTTGGATGAGTTGGACCAGCCCATGGATGAATGCTGACAAAACGCAATTTCAAATGTTGACAGGCCTGCCGGACAAAGAGAAAAGTGTGAGTCCTGCCCCAACCTGGCATGGTGCATTACATGGCTTGTTTTAGCATGGCAATGTTAGGTAGCTTCAGTACTTACCATTTGCATGAATATTTAGTTGCAAAAGGAACTCGTCCTGATTCCACACAAGAGTGAAATGCTGCCATGGTTCAGGATAACAAAGCCAAAGGGACTTGGAGTGTGTTGTTGCAGCCCAACAATTTGTCCTCAATTGGTTGCCTGGGTTTCAATGGCACCATGCAGGGAGAGTGAACATAGAATATAGAACGTACAAATCTACAGTGCATTATCGGCCCATCGGCCCACGATGTTGTGCCAACCATGTAATCTAGCTAAAAACTGCCTAGGATTTCCCTAGCACATAGCTATCTATTTTTCTAAGTGGTGGTTGCTCCTTGAAGCACAACTCATTGGCCTCTCATAGGATGATAGCATTCACTTGCTGTGTGCTTCCTCCCACCCCAACTCCAGAATCCTGTCAGTCACTGTGATGAAGTGCAGACTGGAGCCAAACATACAAGACCAAGCTGCCTGAGATTGTTCTCCAATGCTCTCAGCAAGATCCTTCAACCAACCATGCTGGTTGTATTGGGGCAAATACAGCAAAGAAGCATTAAGACTAGCAAAGTCAGATAGAAGCAGATACTTGTTATGACCTGATTCCCCCTGCCTCTCCCCTCCTTTGAATCCCTCCTCCAGCAATGCTGTGTCTCTTTCATTTGATTTCTAGCCTGTAGCAGGAGCTGCACCCTCATAATGTCAAGATGTACGGCGTACAGCAGTCTATGTACTTTGACATTTTTTAAATCAAGTATTATGGGGCTCCTTCTAAGCCAGTGTTTCCTAACCATTTTTATACCATAGTCCCCTACCATTAACCAAGGGGTCTATGGACCCCAGGTTGGGAATCCCTGTTCTGAGTGACTCAGGCTATGGAATTGTGGTCTCAACACAACAGGAATCTGTTTTATCAGTTTTCATGTGGCAGCATGAATTTTATGGTATACATGGTTGTTATACATCAATGCCTTGAACAATAGCCATGTTGCCATACACTTGCCAATCATTAACCACTCATTTGTTATACCAGTAGGAATGTCCATGACAGAGGAAGATTGAAGGCATCAGACTGAAGCTAGAATATTACGTATCTAATTTCATGACTGGCTGACTATGGTCACATAACAGTTGTAAAATGACAATCGGATTTTCTTTTAGTTGGAATTTGCTATGTGATGTCCTCAAGCAACCTCTGTGCAATCCACATCGTTGGGAAGCTTGCAGGTCTCTCAGATCTACCCACGGGCTCTGCCTGCTGATCTTTAGTCGAACAAAAGTGAAAGGTAATTATCACTCTGAACAGAAATTTTCAGTGACTTCCTTCACAGAAGGGTGCCAAACCTTGAGATGTTCAGTATAAGGGTTTAGCCAGGAAGGGACGAATGCATGACAATTCACAGCGATGATTATTTTGATAGCCACTAGCAATAAGTTGTCACCTTTACTAAAGCTGCAATTATGGACAGATTTCAGCAAGGACGCTTGTATGAAAGCACAGATGACTCATCCACTCTTCCTTGCTGTTATTCTGGTAGGAGGTTTGTTCCTACCAGAGTCACTGCAAGGCGGCTGTGATTCCTACAGAGAATCCTTTCCTTATTCCTCTTGTTTTATCTTCCAGAGGATTAGCGTTTGTTGCTACTAATCCTCCCAGAAATTCTAAACTCCAGGGGGAATGCCTACTAATGTAACCATGTCTGAGAGAAGTTGGTTGATATAGAAGCCTTAACAACTTCAAAGAACCCTAGGTAGCAAACACTTGAGTATTCTTGCCAGTAGACATGAATAATTAACTATAAAGATTATCTTAATTTGTCACTTATACATTTAATAGAATGGAAAAGCCTATAAAAAAGTAGTAGGTTTGGCCTGGAACATCAAGAATAAACCCCTCCTCACCATTGAGCACATCTACATGGGGAACTGTCACAGGAAAGCAGTGTCCATCAACAAGGACCCCTATCATCCAGGCCATGCTCTCTTCTCACTGCTATCATCAGGAAGAAAGTACAGAAACTTTAAAACATGCGCCGCCAGGTCCAGGGGCACTTATTAACTTTCAACCATCAGTCTTTTGAACCTAAGAAGATAATTTCACTCCACTCGCCCTATCATTGAACATTTCCCACACCCCACTGACTCAGTTTTAAGGATTCTTCATCTCAGGTTCTCAAGATTTATTGTTTATTTACTATTATTATTTTTTTTCTTTATGTAGTTACAGTTTGTTGTTGTTTACACATTGGTTGTTTGTCCATCCTGTCAGATGTGGTGTGTCATTAATTTTATAGTGTTTCTCGTATTTACTATGATCGCCTACAAGAGAGTGAATCTGCAGGTTGTAAAAAATAACATCTATGTGCTTCGATAATAAATTTACTTTGAACTTGGAACTTTCAAATCATCAAACCATACAGCGAAATGTGCCATTTGCATCAAATCAAATCAGCAAGGATTATGCTGGGGGCAGCCTGTAAGTTTTGCCATGCTTCTAGTATGTGCGTAGCATGCCCACTATTTACAAATGCCAACCCTAACCATCTGCCCTTGAAGAGCAGGAGGAAGCTGGTGCACCTGGGGGAAACCCATGCCAGCATGAGGAGAACATGTAAACTCCTTGCCGTCAGTGATGGGAACTGAATTCCAATCGGTGGTCACTGGCACTGTAACATGATTGTGCTAACCACTGCAGTACCGTGCCAACCAAAATGTTATAAACAAATGCGAACAGAAAGCTTGGAGGATGCGGGCATCAATGCCACTATTTCTCACACACAGGGAGGGGTTGCACTGGGATGAAACTCTGGGTTGAAAACGCTTGGATGGAGGTGGATACAGACAGATATGCGGGTATATCTGCCCTGTATTCAATACACAACAATGTGGTAATCATCCGAATGCAGACTTGACTGTAAATGCAGGATGAGTATTTCTGGCTATCTCTTTGAAATGGAGCATTATAGTCACCAACAGCACAGTTCATTCCTCTAGGTGGAATGATTTGATGTGTCAAAGATTTTTGCTGGATACTAAATAAGCTGTCACAATTTGCTGAGACTGAAACAGTTTTAAATCACCATTGGTATCAGTGCGACAAACATAAATGTTGGCAATATTATCAATGAAGGAAGATCAATTTAATCACTGCATCAATGTAGTTTGATTTACCAAGAAATCATAAGGCTTTGTTAGGTTACTTATATTAAATAAATGATTAAGTGTATTGATTGTAAAATCTATAACTTAGAGTGTTCATCTTAAAGTGTTTACACACACACACACACACACACACACACACACACACAATCTGCAATAATCTAACAGTTCAGGAATGTTCCTCATTTTATTCATGTCAAGTGATTCTAATCTTGCATAAGACTTCCAGATAAACAACACACACAAAATGCTGGAGGAACTCAGCAGGTCAGGCAATATCCATGGAAATAAATAGATAGAAGGTTTTGGGATGAGGCAATTCTTCAGGACTGTGGAAGAAGGGGGAAGATGCCAGAATAAAAAAGGCAGGGGGAGGGAAAAGAGGATAGCTGGAAGTGAAAGGTGAAGGGCTAGAAAAGAAGGAATTTGATAGGACAGGAGAGTAGACCATAGGATAAAAGGAAGGAGGAGGGGGCTCAGGCAAGAAGAGGTAAAAGGTCTGAGTGGGGAACAGAGTAGGGGGGATTTATTTGTTTACTGGAGAAATCAATATTCATATCATCAGGTTGGAGCAATTAAAGTGTTGCTCCTGCACCCTGAGGATGGCCTCATCTTGGCACAAGAGGAGGACACGGATTGACATGTTGGAATAGGTACACCCCTCCTCTCCATTGGATTTATCTACAGAATTGGCTGTGTCAGGAGAGCAATGGCTATCATCAGTGATCCTTAACATCCAGACTCTACCATCTTCTCAAGGCTACCATGGGGCAGGAGGTACAAAAGCCTGAAGTCAACATCTCCAGGTTCAAGAACAGCCACTTACCAACTGGTAGAACCCTAATCATTACAGGTTAGCAAAACTTTGTAAAAAGTGTAAAAATTTGTATTTACTTACAAATTAATTTTTATTCTAATTGTGTTTTCCTGTAAAAATGTCTATCGTTTATGAGTATTTTTTTTCTTTTCTTGTGAATGCTGCTTATATGATGTTACATGCCCGAAATGCTGCTGGTAGTTAGTTAATATTTCACTTGTGCAGAGATGTATTCATGCATGAAACAGAATCAGGATCGGGTTTAATATCACTGTCATATGTTGTGAAATTTGTTATCTTTGTGGCAGCAGTATGATGCAATACGTACTAATAGAGAAAAAAAGCTTTGACTTACAGTAAGTAAATAGTTAAATTAAACAGGTAGTGCAAAAATAGAAATAAAAATGTAATGAGATCTGTGTTCATGGGTTCAATATCCATTCAGAAATTGGATGGCAGAGAAGAAGAAGCTGTTCCTGAAACGTTGAGTGTGTGCCTTCAGGCTTCACTCCCTCCGTTCTGATGTAACAGTGAGAATAAGGCATGACCTGGGTAATGAGGGTCCTTTTTGAGGCATCACTCGTTGAAGATGTCCTGGATACTACAGAGGCCGGTGCCCATGATGGAGCTGACGAAGTTTACAACTCTCTGCAGCTAATTTTGACCCTGTGCGGTAGACACCCCCCACCCCACCACACCAGAGGGTGAGATAGCCAGTGAAATTTCTTTGAACTTTGACTTTGACAACTAGTTGCCCAAAATCATGATTTTTGGCTTAACCAAATTTACCATGTGCTAAATGTTACAGCATTTATGACATCCAATAACAATCCAAACTATTAAAATCTTCAAATTTTATAATAACTGAAAAATATTAACAATCTTAAAAATGAAGATCCTGAAGTACTTGAAAACACAGAAATAGATTCATCCTCTTAATAATCATTGATTATCTTCTATATGCTAACTCTATATTTTAACTAACATTGCTGTGTGGATCCATCATAGAATTCAATGTGATATTCTTTTGACTCCTGTCTTGGTTGATTATCTGTTAAGGAAATTTTGTGGAAAATCTTTGGAAAACTGAGAGGAATTAAAATCTTCTAGTATTTATAACAAATGGAACATCTGTATCAAGGAATTAATGTCTTTCAATCTCCACAAACAATTACTAAAAAGGAATTTCTTCAGATCAATGTGCTTTTATAAACACATTTTTATTCATGGATCAATTATTATTGAAATAATTACTGACACCTACACACTATGTTATAATACTCTCATTGCCTACCCTGTTATAACTAAAGCACATTTCTAAGAAATCATACGTCAGAATGATCGTCATATATTTGCTGTTTTATTTATAAAGTGTAGAATGTCAAAAGGCCGATTAATATCCTTATTTCATTTGAATGAATGGTTTAGAATTCTTATTTCGTAGAGGGAGACGATTCATGCTAGACCATTCAATATAAGATCATTGTGCAGAATATTTAGTATTACATTCAGAAAAAAAGCAAGTACACCTTGTAATTAAAGGCATTGGGTCCATTTTTATTCTCTCTGCAGGAAATGAGAATGACTTTATAGATAGACATAATAAATGACATGAACTGGGAATTGCCTGGTGGGAATATTTGAAGATGTTAAAATTTTGCTCTTAAAATGCTACATATGCTTCTATCAATCTTTATTAAAGCTTGACTTCCAACTATGGCAGAGCACAGCTAAGGCCATGCACACAGCAAGTCTGTGCCACAGCTGACCCTGTCAGCATATTCTTCCATTCTATGCTGTGCCTTATGTTTAATTAGCTTCTACAATCATATATAACCACCATTCTTTCTGTGAATGCATTCCACATTTTTCCACACTTTTGAAATGAAAACAGTTCCTGTTGAATTCCCCACTGTTTGGAGTTACAATTTTTGTTTTTAGATTCTTCCATGCCAATGTATTTTCTGTTCATCCATGCTGTCAAATGATTCATAATTTTAAAGCTACATATTAACTTAGAGACATACAACATGCCCAACTGTATACAAATTTCTCAAATCCACACTGACATTAACCCTACATTAATGCTCTTTTTGTTTCCCTCCCATATTCTTATCAACTCTGATACAAGAAAAATGGAGGGTTGTGGGTTGTGTAGGACTGAAGGGTTAGATTGACTGTGGAGTAGATTGATGTAGGTCAGAACGATATCATGTCCTGAAGGGCTGTACTGTTCCACATTCTATGTTCTCACAGATTGTACCATCCAGGAGTGATTTTTCAATGGCTAATTAATTTACCAACCCACATGACCTTGGGGTGTGGGAGGAAACCAAAGCAACAGGAGTGAATGCAAGCAGTTAAAGGGGTGTCTTGTTAACTCCAAACAGCACCTGAGGTCAGGATTGAGTGTTGGTATCCAGCACTGTGAGGCAGTGGCTTTACCAGCTGTACCTTCAAACAGATCACTCCATTGAAGTAGCCACAATCTTCAGTCTTGCCTAAGAAGCACGTCCTTTCAGTTGTAAAAGCTTTCTTAATTGCTTTTAGCCTCTTCTCCAATACCCCTAGATCTTTTCTTTTATATTTTTGGAGACCAGAGCACAGCATGACTCAGCATGACTCTGTTTAAAGCACAGAACCTTTTCCTTTATTGGGGTTGACGGACCCCTCAGTTAATGGTCGGGGTCAATAGCATAAAAAAAGTTGGAAACCCTTGAGATAAGGAAACATCAATTAACCAGGCTAGGAGTCCATATTTTGAACAACATGAAAAGAAAAAGCTCTTATTTAGATCTCCTGAGTAAAAATTACCAACATAAATTGGCAAATAAATAAATTTTTTGATGGTCACAATTAATTGTTGGACTATTGTCATCAATCTGGTCTAAAAGCTAAAGCTAAGGACAAGAATTTGAAAATGAACTCGTTTAGAGGGATATACTCCAGGCCAAACACAGGCGAATGCAACTAGCTCCAATAGGTGGCATGGTCAGCTTGGACCAGGTGGGTATAAGATTTCTTTCTTTGCAATGTAACTCTATGACATTACGAATATTGTGAACTTTAACTGAAAAAATAGTAATATTAATATGTGGTAAATGGCAGGAAGTAGATTTTGGCACATTGGCTTCATGGTAAAATCAGGTGATTTTAGGTCAATGTACTTTAGTGAAATTTCTGTTTTGTGCTGCGATTAGTTAGCAGATTTTGACATGCCAATATGCAGATGTTACATTTGTTTACATATCCGGGGTGTCCATTTCTAACCAAGGTGTAGGAGCCATGTATCAGTTCTCTATTTGCATTGTATTCTGTATTGATCACTTAGCTAGTTACGTGGGGGTGGGGGAGTTGGTAAAAGCAAAAGGAATGTTATGTATTCAGGTTTTAATTGGCATTTTAGAGCTGGCGGCCATCAGGTGTGTTATCTTTTGATGATCACATAATTACAGTTGAAATTAGTTAACTATACTTAACAACACACACAAAATGCTGGTGGAACACAGCAGGCCAGGCAGCATCTATAGGGAGAAGTGCTGTCAATGTTTCGGGCCAAAACCCTTCGCCAGGACGAAGGGACTCAGCCCAAAACATCGACAGCACTTCTCCCTATAGATGCTGCCTGGCCTGCTGTGTTCCACCAGCATTTTGTGTGTGTTGTTGTTTGAATTTCCAGCATCTGCAGATTTCCTTGTGTTAACTCTACTTAATCTCGCTTAAGTCCACTGAAATGCATTTAAAATCAGTTTTAGTTTCATTAGTTTCATTGCTTCAAGACTGTATGTTTTGCTGATTGCAAGCAAAGGATCAAATACATTTCTTTGAATTTTTGAACATTATTATTGGATTGGTTCAGAGGGCATGTCATATAGGATAACTCCCTGTGTTGGTCTCTAGCAGAGATGTTGGTTTGTTCGAGTAGCTGCTAATCAATGTATCAAAGTAATGACGTATAAAATAATGTTCACCACGAATACTTACAATAGCATTTTAATGTTTTAATAATTTATACCTGCAATCTGGATCTCTAAATTAATAGGATTTTTAAGAAGGCATATGGCATGCTGGCCATTATTTGGGAGACTGAGTTCGAGAGCCACAAGGTAATATGGCAGTTCTAAAAAATTCCTGGTTAGACCACACTTGGAATATTGTTCTGATCACCTCATTATAGGAAGGATGTGGCAGGCTTTAGAGAGAGTGCAGAGAAGATTTACCAAGATGCTGACCGGATTAAAGAGTATGTCTTTCAGTGAACTAAGATTTTTCTCTTTGGGGTGAAGAAGGATGCACAGTAACTTGCTAGAAAGTACAAAGATGATAAAAGGCATTGATCAAGTGGATAGCCCGAGACCTTTTCCAGAACAGAAATGGATAATACAATGAGGCACAATTTTAATGTGATTGGAGGGAAGTGTAGGGGGTGTTGAATGTCAGAGGTAAGTTTCTTCCACAGAGTTGTAACTGTATGGAATGACTTGCCAGAGGTGGTGGTACAGACAGATGCATTAAGAATCTCTTAGGCAGGCACTTGAAAGAAAAGTGGAGGGCTATGTAGGATGAAAGGATTAGATTGCTCTTAGAGTGGGTTGAAAGGTTGGCATAGCATCGTGGGCTGAAAGGACTGTACTGAGTTGTAGTGTTCTAGTGTTCAATGTTCTATGTTATTAATATGCCTCTGAGAAACATAATGACAATTCAAGCTACATTCAGAATAGTGATTAGATGTTACCAACATATGGAATTCAGGATCTTGATTGCTTTATCGATCATCCTGAGATGAATTGAATTCAGGGATTTAAACTCAATAAGTACAACTAGTCAGATCTGTGTGAGAGGTTAAGAGAGGATTTTGGAGTGTCAGTTTGATAAACATTATATCTAGAGATGGTAATAAGGGAAGCATTGAGCTCCTGTTCTGTGGTACTGTCTTTTAGTCTGATCACACCAACAGTCAATGTGAGCCGTACTCAAGCCAATGTAACTTTGTTTCATGGAACATATCTTTTAGTCTCCTGAACCGGCTTGGATAACTTCACTTGTCACAGCTGTGAAATGATACCACATTATACAGACTCACTGTCAAAGACTCTTCACAACTCATGTCCATAGTTTCAGTTTTTGTTTATTCGCACAATTTATCTTCTTTTACAAAAAGTTTTTTTCAGTTTCTGTACAGTTTTTTTTGTAAATGCTATTATATTTATTTTCCAGCAAGAAAATAAATCTCAAGTAGTATATGATAATGTATATGTATTTAATAATAAATTATACTCTGGTTTTGAGCACTTTGGAAAGCCAGACAACTCAGCTCACTGAATTAGCAATCACCAACTGTACAGTTCCATTTCCCCTGAGTTTCCATTTATCAGCAATCATAACTTCTCATCAAACAGAAAGAAAATCTGCTGAACACTGCCTTCAAACAATTGTATCTGCTGCATTATATGGTATTAATTATGAGGCATTATGATAACTTTAACAGCATATAATATAGATAAGCAGATAATGATTGCATGACACTCACTATTTGTAGTGGAACTAGATAAATGATCACCTGATCTTTAAGTCCTGATGAAGAGTCTCAGCCCAAAACATTAACAGTTTATTCCTTTCCATAAATGCTGCCTGCCTTGCTGATTTCCCCCAGCATTTTGTGTGTGTTACTCTGGATTTCCAGCATCTGCAGAATACCTTGTCTATGTAGAGGCAGAGATTTGCATATTATTACTTTATGGTAACCATTTTCGGGTATGTTGCTTTTTGAACCAGTGTATTCTATTCTCAGTAATATATTTTAATCATTGGCATCATTACGTGCTTTCACTTTACTGTAATATGTAAGAGAATAACTACTTTCTGTGGGTAGAAGTTGGCTTGCAAGATTTTTGCTGTGGAGGCGAAGGCTATGTATGATTCATATATATTTGCTTAAGCTAAGAATGATAAGGAAAAAGTAAAGTAGACAAGAATAATTTAGCAATCTATCTCATATTTGCTTTTAATAATTTTAATATAAGTTCAAAAATTATACATTTGGTCAAACTAAATATTTCCCAAAATTAGATACTTTATGTAAAACAGCTGCCAGTACATTACTTCACTGATACACCTGAGCATAGTTTGTGTCACTCAAACACAGAATGTAGGCTGAAATTTGGTGTAGGACTGAAGGAGTGCTGCAGTGCTCAAGGTGCCATCTGTTACAGGATCTACTAACTCAATCATTCTAATAGAAATATTAAAAACCATGGAAGAAAAATAAAAATGAAGTAAGCTATATCCATATTGATGTTCTGAATGTCAAGGATATTTGAAAACATTTCAAAAGCATGGCAGATGACACAAGTGAAGTGTGTGACTTCTCTGCATGTCAGAAACGTATTCTGTAATTTCATGATATATGATACTTCATGATACATTTTCTCCCTCTATGATCCAATGGCATTTCTTGGGGTTCTGGTATCTAGCTGGGCCTTCCCAACTTTATCCAAATTTATTTCCTTTCAGCAGGTTTGGCGTTGTGAGTCTGAACCAGCTGAGCTTGGGACAATGGGCAATCCAAGCAGTAAATCCCACTGAGTAAAATCTGCACTGGTGAGTGATCAGTATCTTGGTTTTTGATTGCTTGCTGTGTGTAAATTGGCTCCAGCTTTAATTGCAATACAGGACTGATACACTCCACAAATATTTCATTGTCTGTAAACCTTCCTAAAAGAATGTGAAGTACATGATGTAAATGTAAATATTTCCATATCTCCCTGATTAAAAAATTCAACAGATTCCTCTTTTAATCTCCTGTAATGGCTAAATGAAGGAACCCTGACTACTAGGATTTCTATCCAGCAATACTTTCGCTGATTTTCAGAGCAAGTGGAAAGTACACATGGACAATGGCCATTTTGGTAGTGGTGGGATCTGTATAGGATTGATTGGGTTAACATCACCAGCTTCCACTGTGCATCATTTTGACATGCAAGGTGTATATGATGATGAGAACCATTGATCGTGTAGATGGTCAGAGGCTTTTTCCCAGGGCTGAAATGGCCAGCATGAGAGGGCACAGTTTTAAGATGCTTGGAAGTAGGTACAGAGGAAATGTCAGGGGTAAGTTTTTTTATGCAGAAAGTGGTGAGTGAGTGGAATGGACTATTGGTGAAGGTGGAGGAGGTGGATAGGATAGGGTCTTTTCAGAGACTCCTAGCGCTTACATGGAGCTTAGAAAAATAGAGGGCTATGGGTGATTTCTAAGGTAAGGACATGTTCGGCCCAGCTTTGTAGGCCGAAGGGCCTTTATTGTGCTGTAGGTTTTCTATGTTTCTATTTCTATGAACAATGCAATGATTTTTGTTTTGGTAACTTTGAGTCACTCTAAAAATGTGCAGACTCACATCACCAACTGTAATACTGAAATAAAAATCCCATTTTGTGAAATGGGCTGGAAATAAATTGAAATGTAAATCCCTTACCATTTAAAAGCAATAAAACTAACAGTCTGCAATTGATTAGGATAGACCAGGACTACTTAATCTTCTCAACTATATGTGAACAATAAACACACTAAATGCCTCAAGTGACAACACCTACAGGCATTAAGTGGAGGTGCTGTGAGACATACATTTTGGGACTCAGTAACAGATCTATTGAAGTAGAACAAAATCAATTTACACAATATTAGTTTTGTTAAAGAAGAGAAGGAGAGAATTGGGCAGCATGTTGGTGTACTGGTTAGTGCACGATGTACAATGCTAGTTATAAGATCGGGCTCTATTTCCTGCTGCTGTTTATAAGAAAATTGTACGTTCTCCCTTTAACAGTGTGGGTTGTCTCCAGGTGCTCTCGTTTCCTCCCAGAGCTCAATGACATATGTAAGGGGTTAGGGCTAGTGAATGTGGACATGTTGTGTTGACTCCTAAGTGTTGTGTCACTTGCAGGTTGCTCAGCACAGTCCTTGCTGGCTTGATTTGGCGTGAACAATGCATTTCACTCTCTGCATGTTTTGATGTAGCCGTGACAAATAAAGCTAATTTTTAATATTTAGATTTATAGCAGAGTCTGCTCCCAGTAAATGCATAATACCA
Source organism: Hypanus sabinus (assembly GCF_030144855.1). Classification (NCBI taxonomy): domain Eukaryota; kingdom Metazoa; phylum Chordata; class Chondrichthyes; order Myliobatiformes; family Dasyatidae; genus Hypanus; species Hypanus sabinus. The sequence continues at coordinate 158,358,879 of NC_082712.1, forward strand.
TAAAATAATAAGATATAGAAGCAGACTTAAGCCATTTGTCCTTTTGAGTCCATTCCACTCTTCCATCATAGCTGATTTATTATCCTCTCAACCCCATTCTACTGCCTTCTTTCTGTAACCTTTGACACCCTTACTAATCAAGAATCTATCAACCTCTGCTTTAAATATACACAATGGCATAGCCTCCACAGCTGTCTGCGGCAAAGCAGGATTTTTCACTAGAAAAATGCAGCAAGTGGCAGATGTTAATGCAAAAAGCATATTCATAATATCCAGCACCTACAGTAGAGAAAGAATCCAGTGGCTGCATCTGATTGTATTTAAACCACTAATATAAGATTTAAAAAATTATTCATCCTGAAGGAAATTATTGTTGCAAGGTTGCTCAATCAGAAATATATATTTCCAAAATGTAAGCATGGAGATATGAAAAAGAATACTACCGTAAATGTGCATTAAAAGTAGTAATACAAAATGCAGATGTGCAATCAAACCATATACATGTACTTAAGGAGGAGGGATTGCAGAGTCTTAAAGCATTATATTGTGGGTTTTGGGATGAAATTCTACTGAAACAGAGAAAAATTGGACTAAAAGCCCAATTTGCAAGTGCTTAAAATGATGAAGTAACATTTGCCCTAAATATGGAAATGTACAGAATGTCAAGCGGCATCTGTACAGAAAGAAAGATTGGCTAACATTTTGAATGTTAATCCTGTCATCTATAAGGTAGAATATCAAACTCAAAATGTTAAATAATATTTAACATTTAGATCTTTTTTCATTTCTCTTTCTGGGATGACTAAAATAATCAAAATTATTAGATAAGTGGAGTTTCTCTGAGATTCATCAATCATTAAATTCTGATTTACTGATACCTATAAAAAATTCAGCATAATTATCAACATTTTTATTCTTTTTGGTGACTTCTTGGGAAGCAAGTCCTGACAAACAAAGAATAGATAATAGGGAATAACAGTACAAATGAAAAACAATGAGATATAGTATTTTATGAAAATGACCAGCTAAAAATAATAACTATATAATTGTTTGTGCATGAAAAAGTATAAGATAGTGCTACCATTTAATAAATTTAATGATGAATTCTATTACTAGAAAGAAATAGCACATTAATACATGGAGTTCAATAATGAATGGAAATAAATATTTATGCAACCAAGATTTTTCATAATTTTGTACAGAACAAAATAAAATTAGACACATTGTTAGTATGAATATAATATCTCTTCTCTTTGCTATTAGCTCATCAGGATAGCACCAAATCTGCAGCTGATTCTTGTTCTTCAGCAAAGCCAAATTAAAACTTCTTAAAAATTAGAAGCCGTCTTTCACTTTAGGTTTTTCTTCTACCTCCCCGGTCGGGTATAATCAAAGGAATTTTGAAATGTTTAGGTATGTTTAAAATGTAAGAGAAAGTTCACTGTATTAAAGCACAATAAATGCACAGAAAAGCATAAACACGTGAAATAATACGCCTGAAGGAACATAAATAAAAATATAAAGTGCAGGAATTACTTAACATGAACCTATGAAGAAAAAGCATTGGCACTTCACCTCCATGATTCCATAATTGCAAAGAGGTGCCTTGATAATGATAGCTGTTAGTATTGCAATACCCAAACTTTGTAAACACTCCTCCTAAAATTATTAATCTGAGTGGATACAAGTTCATTTCTATTAACCACTTTCCAGTACTTAGATGTTCAAAGCTTGGTGTAAATGCAAACTTTTAACATTGATTTTTAACTAATGTGTTCATCTAGAACAGTAGATTATCGGAGTACAGTTTACTAAAGTTAAACAAATTAAAAATAAATTCCATGAAAACATTTTGGTGATAGTTGTTCTACATGCTATTTTGTAACCTAGTTTATTTTAAGAATGTAAGAAATAGGAGCAGGAGTAGGCCATCTGGCCCATCTCATTGCACAGGACCAGATCTAAGATAACACATTCCTTTGTAGTTTCAGTAACATGCTGTTCAAGAAATCCATCACGGATGCATTCTATGAAATCCTCATCAAGACTGCATCAACCAAATTGATTCACACAATCTATGTACAAGTTAAAATCCCCCATGATAACTGCTGTTCTTCATTCTTACATGCTTTAGATATTTCTCTATTTATTGCCTGTGCCACTGTAGTGTTATTTGGTGGCTCATAGACAACTCCCACCAGTAGTTTTTCCCTTTACTTTTCCTAATCTCTACCCAGATTATTTCAACGTCTTGCTCCTTAGATTTTATATTGTATCTCACTATCACTCTGATCTCATCCTTACTTAAAAGTGCGACCCCCACCTGCCTATCCTTCCATATTACCTGATTCTCAATCCTCTCCATCCTGCAACCACATTTCTGTAAAGGCCACTAAATTATACCCCTTTGTACCAATTTTGTGCCCCAAGTTCACTGACCTTATTTCAAATACTATGAGCATTCAGATAAAATGCCCTTACACTCACTGTGCTTTTAAAATCTTGTAATCTTTTTCTCTTTTGCACTTAACTTTTCTTCCCTCCACTGTTACTTTTCTTTTTTTTTATCTTTTCCTTTTTCTTTATTTTTATCCACACTTTTCTCTTTTTCTTTATCCATACTTATCCAAGTTGTTGAACCCACTTCCCCACCATTTAGTTTAAAGCCCTATTCACAACTCTTGCTATGTGATTTACTGGGATTTAGGTCCCATCATGGTTCAGGTGGAGCCTGTCCCAATGATACAGCTCCCTCCTTCCCCGATACTCATGCCAATTTCCCATGAATTCAAACCCACTTCTCCCACACCAATCCTTGGGCCACGCATTTGACCCTATCCCAATTTGTACATGACTCAGTTAGTAATCCAGAGATTACCACCATTTTGTTTCTGCTTTGTAATTTAGACCCTTATTCACCTTGTTTAAGAATTATTTACACTGATTTGTACAATATTTCCAATTTCCTAAACTGAAACATATAAATATAGAAAACCTACAGTGCAATACAGGCCCTTTGGCTCACAATGCTGTGTCGAACATGTACGTGCTTTAGAAATTTAGGGCTACCCATAGCCCTGCATTTTTCTAAGCTCCATGTACCTATCGAGGAGTCTATTAAAATACTTTACTGTATCTGCCTCCACCACCGTTGCAAGCAGCTGATTCCATGCATTCACCAATCACTGCTTAAAAAAAACTTACCCCTGATATCTCCCCTGTATCTACTTCCAAGCACCTTAAAACTGTGTCCTCTCATGTTAGTCATTTCAGTCCTGGGAAAAAAAGCCTCTGACTATCCGCACAATCAATGTCTCTCATCATTTTATATACCTCTATCAGATCATCTTTCATCCTCCGACGCTCTAAGGACGCTCTACGACGCTCTATTCTCATAAGGCATGCTCCCCAATCCAGGCAACATCCTTGTAAATCTCCACTGCACCCTGCCATGGTTTCCACATCCTTCCTGTAGTGAGTTGACCAGAACTGAGCACAGTACTCCAAGTGGGGTCTGACCAGGGTCCTATATACCTGTAACATTACCTCTCGGCTCTTAAACTCAATCCCATGGTTGATGAAGGCCAATGCATTGTATGCCTTCTTAATCACACAGTCTACCTGTCCGGTAGCATTGAGTGTCCTATGGATTCGGACCGCAAGATCCCTCTGATCCTCCACACTGTCAAGAGTCTTACCATTAATACTATATTCTGCCATCATATTTGACCTACCAAAATGAACCAGCTCACACTTGTCTAGGTTGAACTCCATCTGCCACTTCTCAGCCCAGTTTTACACCCTATCGATGTCCCACTGAAACCTCTGACAGCCTTCCACACTATTCACAACATCTCCAACCCTTGTGTCATCAGCAAACTTACCAACTCATCCCTCCACTTCCTCACCCAGGAGACTTATAAAAATTATGAAGAGAAGGAGCCACAGAACAGACCCCTGAGGCACACCACTGGTCACCAACCCCCATGCAGAATATGATCCGTCTACAACCATTCGTTCCCTTCAATGAGCAAGCCAATTCTGGATCTACAAAGCAAGGTCCCTTTGGATCCCATGTCTCCTTACTTTGTTAATAAGCCTTGTATGGGGTACCTTATCAAATGCCTTGTTGAAATCCATACACACTACATCTATGGCTCTAATTCATTAATGTGTTTAGTCACATCCTTAGAAAATTCAATCAGGCTCGCAAGGCATGACCTGCCCTTGACAAAGCCATGCTGGCTACTCCTAATCATACTTTGCCTCTCCAAATGTACATTAATTGCACTATAATTAATATTAATATTCCAAATTGTTATAAATATAGTGGATATATAAATATAGAGAAAATATACAAATCTCCTAGTTATTCGATGCCTCACAATGAATGTGTGAGAGGTGAATTTCAACATTCTACTGAAACCAACGATTTTACTCCAGCTGGAATTGAAAAAAGTCATATTTTATGTGAAGAGAACAAACAAGAGCTTCAATCATTTTAGATCAAAAATTGTTAAGCTAAATCAACAGTGTTACATTACTGCTCCAATTGTACCTACATTAAAGAAAATTATAAAATATTATGCATCCTAAGAATTCAATGTCCTTAAAGATTTCTGAGATAAAACAAAATCGTAATGTAAAGAGAATATTAAGGGTCATTCTTCAGAAGGTTGTAATTTCAGTTTTAGTTGACCCTTGCAAAACTAATATTTGTCAATTGATTTTCTCTCCATGAAAAATGCAATGTAACAATCCCTTCAATATAAATTAGATACTAAGTAAAATTTGTTTTTCTGTGCTAAATAAAATCTCCCCTTACCCCAATGGTCGATTCAGGAAGTATATTTTCAGCCCCTCTCTTCTCAGAAATCAAGCTACATCATTAGAGCTCGGTATTACATTTGTGTGTCACTCACGTACACCCGCCGAACACTGATATAATGAGAGTTTTTCATTGACCAGGGTCACAGTTGGCACAGATGTACTCGGCTACTTAATCTAATGTTTTCTGTGTGAGACCTTACAGTGGCTGGAGCTGCAGCTTATGTGCATTCAGGGATTCATGTATTCATTAGAAGCATATGACTGAAGTTGTGCAGTCATTATCCAGTGAGACCTTAACTTCATTTATTCTTGCCCCAACTGCTATGCATTTTTTTCCACAAATATACCCACTACATAAGAACTGTGCCTGGAAATCTTGGCTGCCTCTATAATATCTGATCGCAGGATTGTCAGCATACTCAAGTGGAAGCTTCTGGATTAATAAAGGTTCGCTGTTGTGTGTCAAAGAACACAATGATTAATGAAGATCCCCCGTTGTGTGTGAAAGTACACAAGGTGAATTTGTGTAATTCATGAAATTTAGGACAATCCTGCCACCTGGCTAAAATCTAAGGCCTTAAAAACACATGCTGTATGATTGAAATTGTAGTCATTGATATATCACTGATGTATTGTCTGTCCACTTACGACACCCCAATATGGTATGGCATACATTGACTATTTATATTTGAGCAAAGCTCTGTGTAAGTATTGCCAGTGTGTTTCTGTCCCCTGGAGCTGTGGAACTCCTTAGGTGAGGTTTTAAAATTTTGACGGCCTATATCCTAAATATGACAAATTGCAAATGTTGGAGAAAAGGGCTGGATTGATTGTTGAGTGTGCTTGTAGAGGTCAGTGCAACACTGTGGGCCAAAGGATCTGCACTGTGACTGTAAGACATACAATACTGTGCAAAGCTTGTAGGCATACGTATAAAAAAAAATCTGTGAAGCTAAGATGCTTTTAAAAATAATGAAATGAAAAGTTCCTTTTTTTATTATTTAAATCTTATTGAATTCTTTCACAAATTTTCCCCGAACCCTTGAGTCGGTGTTGAAATTATGTAAATAGTAGCTTAAAAAACATAAAATTATCCATAACATAAAAAAACATGGCATAAAAGCTTTAAAAAATTACTATAAAGAACAATAAACAGTAAAAATCTAAAATCAATATTTAGTGTGTCCGCCCTTTGCATTTAAAATCGTATCAATTCTCTTAGGTACACTGTCATGCAGTTTTATAAGGAAGTCGGCTGGTAAGTTGCTCCAAGCATCTTGGAGAACTTGCACAGTTATTTTGCAGACCTTGGCTGACTCGCTTACTTCTGTCTCTGCAGGTAATCTCCTCAATGATGGTGAGATCAGGGCTCTGTGGAGGCTATACCATCTGTTGCAGACCTCCTTGTTAGCTTCTTTTCACTACAGGTATTTCTTTTAACCTTGGCATGTGTTTGGGGTCACTGCCCTGCTGTAAGTGAAGTTGGGACCAATCAGATGCTTCCCTGATGGTATTACATGATGGATGAGAATCTACTTGTACTTCTTAGCAATGAGGATTCCATTAATTCTGACCAAATCATCAACTCCATTTCAGAATGCAGCCCGAAACCTGCAAGGAAACTCAACCGTGTTTCACTGTTGGCTGCAGACAATCATTCATGTAGCACTTCCTAGCTCTTCTACAGATAAACTGCCCCCTATTTGAGCCAAAAATTTCAAATTTTGATTTATCAGTCCAGAGCTCTTGCTGCCATTGTTCAGCGCCCCAGTCCGTGCGTTTTTTGTGCATAGGTGAGCCTCTTGGATCTGTTTCCACTTCAGAGGAAGGGCTTTTTGGCAGCACTCTTCTATGAAGACCACTTCTGACAAGACTTTACCAGACTGTAGAGGGGTGTACTTGGATTCCAGTGACTTCTGTGAGTTCAGAGCTGATAGCAGTGCTGGACTTTTGATTTAGGAGGGGTGGCAGTTTGATATATCTCTTGTGTGCTGCACCCAGTTTCCATGGTCGACTCTGTTTCTGGTCCCCAACCTTGCCCGTTTCCTTGTGGTTCATCAGAAGCAGAAGATCTTGCTCAGTACATTGTACAATTCCTGTCTGCTGCAAAATTTCTGCTTGGGAGAGACCTTATTGATTCAAGATGACCACCTTGTGTCTTGTTGCTATTCTCACTCTGGCCGTGGTGTAAGGATTTACGTTTTAAGGTTAAACTGTCACACCTGCCACACCCTCACTTTTTAGTTTGGTTGTCTTTCACCCAGTTTGATTCCTTCTACATACGTTTCTGTTTTAGTTAATCGGTCTAATGCATTCAATTCTTTATGTCATTGCTCATTTGCATCCCGTTTGCTATCTTTGTTTAATCATGCACTAGACTATATAGATTCAAAGTAATGAAATTTCTATTTGAAAAGTGGTCTGTTACTTAAAATGCTACCTTATTGTTTTGGAAAATGAATGTTAGGAAATCTAAAGTTTGCTCTTTTCTACTAACACTGATTCAGAAGACAAAACATTGACATCGAAAACAAACTTAAATTAAAAAATATCTAGGATGCCTAAGACTATTGCTCAGTAATCTAGGAATAAAATTAGGCCATTTGAGACATTGAGTCAGCTCCTCCATTTTACTGTGGCTGTTTTATTATCCCTCTCAACCTCATTCTTCTGCCTTCTCCCTGTAACCATTGATACCCTTTCTAATCAAGAATCTGTCAGCCTCCACGAACTATACAATGACTTGGCCTCCACAGCCATCTGTGGCAATAAATTCCACAGATTCACCACCCTCTGGCTAAAAAAATTCTTCCTAATCTCTGTTCTAAATGGATGCTATTCTATTCTGAGGCTGTACCCTTTGGCCCAAGACTATAGAAAACATCCTCTCCCTGTCCACTCTATTAAGGCCATTCAATATTCAATAGGTTTTAATGAGATCCCCCTTCATTCATCTAAACTTCTAAGCTCCATTCTAAGCTGTTTTACATTCTAAGATTAAGTGCGTTTGTGAAATAGACATAACAAAAGGAAAGATAATACTTAAAATCTTTCTAAGCTGTCAGATAAACATTGAACATTCATCCATTCTAAGGTAAGATGATACAGCTGAGTTTTGGTCTTACTTTAAATGATATGGAATTAAGAAGAGGATTCCCTTGTCCTCTCCAGATATCCTCCCCTGGAATTTCTATATTCCTATGCTAAACCTGTCTACATTTTCGATAAAATATGTTTTGCAAATCACTGAACATTAGTAGCAGGAATAATATCTAACTAATTCTTTTACCAGTTACAATTTAGTATGAACCTGAGATTGGAATTTCTGCTGCCCAAACAAAATCAAACTAGAATCTAAAATCTTTAATGGAATGATAAATGCTTCATTAGCTCTGTACCTGCATATGAGGTAGTTAGCCTACAGTGTCAGTCTGTGAATGTATGAAGGACTACTTTGATAACACTGAGCATTACTATTGGATGTTTGATGAAAAATTCAACTTGTTTAATGGTAAGAAAAAATATTGCATCCATATTTCCTTCTTCACATTCCAAACCATTTTCCTTCCAATTGGTCATTGGGCACTCATTTTGCCAACTTGCTCATGGCAAGTTCTTATAAACAATATAAAAATAATCAGCAAATTAATATTGTGCAAAACGTAGAGCTTCTTATCCAGTGGCTGTATATGTCACCATATAAAACCCAGAGATTTATTTTCTTGTGGGCATACTCAATAAATCCATAATGGAATAATAACCATAATAAAATTAATGAAAGACTACTCCAACCTGAGCATTCAACCAGCATGTAGAAGACAACAAATTGGGCAAATACAAACTGAAATAATAATGATAATAAACAAATAAGCAGTAAATATTGCAAACATGAGATGAAGAGTTGTTAAAGTTGCATTACAACGTAATACAGGCCTGTCTGCCCATGACGTTGTGCTGAACTCTAAGAACAATCCAATCTTCCTTCTCACAATCTCCTCTCTTTTTTCTATCATCCATATGCCTATCTAAGAGTCTCCCAAATTCCCCTAATGTACCTGCCTCTATCACCACCCCCAGCAGTGTGTTCAATGCACCACAGTTCTTTGTGTAAAAATCCTACTCCGACATCCCTCCTGTCCTTTCCTCCATTCACCATAGAATTATGTTCTCCTTATTTGTTATTTCCATGCCAGGAAAAAGAAAATGTGGTTGTCCTCTTGATTTATGCCTCTTATCATCTTGTACACCCTTATCAAGTTACCTTTCATCCTCCTTCGATCCAAAGATAAAAGCCGTTGCTCACTTAAGCTATCCTGATAATCCCGGCAGCATCCTGGCAAATCTCCTCAGCACACTCTCTAAAGCTTCTACATCCTTCCTATAATGAGGTGAACACATTATTCTAAGTCTAACCAGACTGTCATTGAGCTGCAACAGATTTTTTGGCAATTGAACTCAGTCCCCTGACCAATGAAGGCCAACACGCCATATGCTTTCTTAATAACCTTATCAATTGTGCGATAACTTTGAAGGATCTATATTTGTGGACCTCAAGATCCCTCTGCTTTGTGTAAAAAAACCCTGCCTTTCACCCTGTACTCTGCCTTCTAGGAATTTGTTTTGTTGAGGAAGCATGAATTTGATAATCAGTAGTTGGGAAGTTAATAATCTATGACAGCCAGTGGCACAATAGTGTAGAGGTTAGCAGTACTAACAACCTGGGTTCATTACCCACCACTGCCTGTAAGGAGTTTGTACGTTTTTCCTGTAACCACATATGTTTCCTCCAGGTGCTCTAGTTTCCTCCCACAGTCCAAAGACTTACCAACTGCTAGGGTAATTAGTCATTGTCCTGTAATTAGGCTAGGATTAAATTCAGGGATTGCTGGCAGCACGGCTCGAAGGGCAGGAAGGGCCTATTCTGCACCGCATGGCAATAAATAAATAAATAAAATTGTGCACATTTATCATTTGCAGGCTGCACTCAATTCCTCTCGTGATTGATTTAAAATATTAGAGCCCAGTTCACGATAGTCTATGGAACTGTGTATGTATTTAGCCCTGGAAGATTCTACATTGGTTTGTTTATTCCATGGCTGCAGAATGGTCAGATGAATCAAATCTCTCTGATGTTAGGTAAACATTGTTTTCACTACAACCAGACAAATGTTGGACCTAAAGAGTACAGAGCAGCAGTTCCCAATCTAGGGGCCACAGTTAATGTTAAGGGTTCATGGCATAAGAAAGGTTGGGAACCCCAGCATAGAAGAATGACAATGGAAGGTGTGCATAAAAGACAGCCAGATACAGGTGAGGAAGTCAATATGTTGTGCAGCTCAGTGTCACTTCGATGATGTGTGAATAGCAAAGCTTTTATTTGCATACTGCTGCTTGATTGCGTACCATACAGATCATAAGCTTGCAGGTAAAAAGGTTGTGCAAATGTCTAACTTGGCAAGCAGTAAGCATGTATCTGGTTGCTAGGCAACACAGGTACACTGGATGACCAATCTATCTTGTGTAAGCTGGGTTTTTTTTTAACCATATTGGGTTCTTCTTGTTGTGTCCATTTTTTTCCAAATCAAGTCCCATACCTAATCAATTACTCCTGGTTTTGATTTTATCCAGAATCCCAAATAATGTAAAATAATAACCAAGGCTGTGGAATGATTAAAGTGAGCTGTCAAAATGGATGCCAGCTAGACAGTAAAAATGACTCCATGTGCTCTCAGGGTCCTTTCTCTGAAATGTTCTTAGCAAAAACTCATTGTAAAAGTTCCCAGGCAGCATTAACATTGACTGCACCTCTCACCAAGCATGGCTCACATAGAGGACGTTCCTTGGATTCCAAACAAAGGTGATCTCTTTATGGCAACATCATGTCTACTTCCTCTTTTTTTTCTAGAAATTTGTTTATTTTGATGATGTGCATGATAACATTACTTCTGAATTACCCTTAAACTAAAAAGCGAGCTAAAGTCAACCATATTGGCCTCTATAGTTATAAATGAGCCAGACTTGATTTAAATGCCAGGCATTCCAATAGTTTCCATTAGGATCATAGGGGTCTCCCTACCATTCATAAGGGATATTTATCGGCAACGCAGCATGTGAAGGGCCCTTTATATTATCATGGGTCCCACCTATCCATCCAGCATCTTCTTTGACTTTTGTCTACTATCAGGCAGGAGACTGATGCATAAAGACAAGAATAGTCAGGATGGGAAACAGCTTCTTCCATAAGGCCAACAGGCTTCTGAACTCCCTGTTGCATCACGTTGGAAATGTCACCATTTAAACTGTTCTGTACCCTACAATATTTAATTTAAATACTTTAATTATGTGTAATTCACTTGTAGGTTTAATTCTTACATTCCTATTATGTGTTACATGTGTGTTATGTGTACTATTGATCTTTATGTCCTGGGCTGGATAGACATTGTCTCATTTGATGGTATACATGTACATAGCTAAATGACAATAAACTTTACTTGACTTGAGTTGTGAGCCCCATTATCTACTACTTGCCTAAATTGCCGTTAACTTCATCCTCACGTAACTAGGATATTGGTGCAGAGTATTGGGTCCCAATTCAGTAATTTAATTTCTCCACTATCATTCAGGCACTTCAGTTGTCCATAGACTCCAATTCCTGCCTGATTTGCTGCACCCCTATTCTTACCTCTTCACCTCCTCCCTCTCCCTTTAACAGCTGAAAAGTTGTGAAATGAATTCCTGTGAAACACCTCCTAAAATTTCCAACTTTTTTTCTGTCCCTTTTATTAAGTACAGAGTAAATGCATGCTGGATGTATAAAACATGTTTAATTTAAATGGCTTGAAAAATCCCACGCAGAACATGACTGAATTTCTGATATCTGCAAACTGCCAGGAGGCAGGGGAGTGCAAAAGCCTACAAGCTACTGCTTAGGGACAAAGGAAGTAGAGAGTTGGAAACTACTAACTCTTTATATTTTGCACAGATAATGAATATTATGTGAACCAATCTCCAGACAAGTGCTCAGCAATTGGGAATTTTTACCATTTTGCTTTGGAAGACATTCAATAAGATGGTCTGCTGAGAAAGAGACACGTCATGAGATAAGAGTTCATCTCTGGAGAGCTGTTTCTTTCAGTTTTCAGGGATTGGAGTTTTAGATCAATGCAGGAACTCCAGGGAATTTCTTTGTTAAAGGTTCCCTCAGAAGAGGAGGGAAAGGACAATGATAAAAGGAAGATTAGGACAAGGAAGTGGAGGAGGTGAAATAGAGGAGAAAAAAAGAAAGGGAAGAAAGTGGCAAAAGAGGAAAAGGTGAGGAGAAAGAGGAGTAGGACTAGAAAAAGAAGAAAGAGATTGATGGCGTTGGTGAAACACAGTTGCGACTTGCTGACAGCAAACATAACTACTAATTACTCTATTAATCACACTTTTACCGGAAAAAGATCACCATAAGACCAAAAGACATAGGAGCAGATTTAGGCTATTTGGCTCGTCAAGTCTGCTCCGTCTTTCAATTAAGACTGATCCTTTTTTTTTCTCCAACCAGCCCCACTTCCCAGCCCTCTCCTCTAACCTTTGATATTGTGGCCAATCAAGAGTCTATCAATCTCTGCCTTAAATACACCCAACGACCTGGCCTCCACAGCTGCTTGTGGTTACAAATTCCACAAATTCACTACCATCTGGCTAAAGAAATTTTTCCGCATCACTGTTTTAAATAGACACCCCTCTATCCTGAGGCTATGCTCTCTTGTCCTGGATTCCCCCACTGTGGGAAACATCCTTTCCACATCTACTCTGTCGAGACCTTTCAACATTTGAAAGGTTTCAATGAAATTTCCCTGCCCCATATCTTTCTAAATTCCACTGAGTACAGGCCCAGAGCCATCAAGTGTTGCTCATATGATAATCCTTTCATTCCAGCAATCATCCTTGTCTGCACATCTTTTCTTAGATAAGGAGCCCAAAACTGTTCACAATGGTCAAGTTGAGGCCTCACCAGTAACTTATAAGGCTTCAGCATTATATTCCTATCTTATATTCTAGACCTCTTGAAACAAATGCTAACATTGCATTTGCTTTGCTCACCACTTACTCTACTTGCAAGTTAACCTTTATGGTATTCTGCATAAGGACTACCAAGTCCCCTTGCATCTCAGATTTTTTGGATTTTCTCCCTGTTTAGGAAATAGCCTGCACATTTATTTCTTCTACCAAGGTGCATGACCATGCATTTTCTAACATTGCATTTTATTTGCCACTTTCTTGCCCATTCTCCTAATGTATCCCAGTCCTTCTGCAGCCTCCCTGTTTCTTCATTACTACCTGCCCTTACACCAATCTTTGTATCTTCTGAAAATTTGGCAGCAAAGCCATCTAATCCATCATCTAAATCACTGGTAAACAGCATAAAAAGAAGCATCACGGTGTACCCAGGTTAATTAAACCCAAAGATGTAATGTTAGAGCTCCACTTAGTGGAAGGATGACCACGAGATGTACGGGATTGCAATGAGAACTTGAAAATAATTGAGAACAAAGTGTTGCTGACGCAGGTGTAGACAAGTGATGGAAACTATGGAAACTAATAAAAGATATAAACTGTTAAAAGTGGAATTGGTAGGTAGTATCTCTACCCTACTGAAACTGAGGTTAACCATAATACTTAAAATAGGAATGCTAATGGATCTTACTGATTCTTAACTAAAAAGATTTTGGTTTTCTTTGATATCTGTGATATCTTGGAATACAAAATAGAATGTTGGAATTTTGAATTGTTCAACTCATGTCAATCTTTTGTATATATTACTTTTTCTATAAACAGAACTTACCTCCAGTGTTTTCAATTCACTGTCTCCTTTCAAAACCTATAGCTTCTGATGGCCCAGTAGCACTTAGTGTAGTACGTACTATATTATTAGATTTTTTTCATAAAGAGCGTGGTGACCAGTCACATGAGATAAGACAAGCATTACACAGGTGTTACAACAGCAATCAATAGCCTATAACATCCCTTTCAGAGCTGAGCTTTTGAACTGCCTGTACGACCTGGCATTTTTGCAGTATGAACTGAAGTCTCAAAGGTGCAGGATGGTTGGGGCATGATGCTTACAGGCCGAATTGAGGTGACGGGATCCAGGCCTGAAAGTCAGGAGCGAGCTAATGTTTGGCCATTACAGGAGTGGGCTTGGAACCGATTCAAAGTGGCAGATCTGAGGTGAGACAGAACCCAGGGGCCCTGGCGTGACAGCTAGGAACAAGCCATTGTTTGACCGACATAAGCACTGTGCCAGAACGGGCAGAATCTTGGTGTGGTGAAACCCACCCCGTGAGTGCATCGTAGCAGCAGAGCACAGGTCTAAGAGTGAGGAACAACCCAAGGTTTGGCCAATTTAATCGCAGGACCCGATTGAAAAAGGCAGGAAGCAAGGGATGGGCTGTGTTCCGCTCACTGCTCAGCAAAGTCTACTCATCTCCGCACTGAACTGAGGCTGTGGCCTGCAACTATCAGGCCCCTGGCCCAGCTGCAGTGATGACTGGTTTTGTGGCTGTGAACTCACTTTTGTGAACTTTAGTTTTGAATGTCATTTGCAGGCTTTTAATTTTTTGCGTGATCTGTTCTTTTTATGCACATTGGTCATTTGACTGTCTTTTTTAACAGTTCTGTTTTGTTTTGTGGCTACTTGTAATGAAACAAATCTCAAGGCTGTAATATAGTATACATACTTTGATAATAAATGTACTTTGAACTTAAATCAGAAATGGAAGTTGGAGAAACTCAAGAAGGAGAAACCTTTTGAGAATTATAAAATTATTGAGAAGTACAGCACCAGAACAGATCCTTTCAACCCACCTCATCACTGTTGACTATAATGCTTATCCATGCTAATCTCATTTTCCTCCATTAGGTTCATAACTCTACACACCATTCCTATCCAAGTAGCCGTTCAAATGCTTTTTAAAAGTAGTAGTAATTGCATCATCTTCCATCCCCTCCTCTGATGGTCCATTCTTAATAGTCACCACACTCTATGTGAAAAATATCTCCCTCAGATCTCCTTTAAACTTCTCCCCTCTCACCTGAAACCTGTGTCCTCTCATTCTAGTTTCTTCTGTCTTTGGAAAAAAAAATATTCTGTTCAAACAGCCTACCTACACCATTTACAAGTTTATATACCTCCATATCAGAGTTTACCATCTTTTTTTATGCCATTAGGCAAGGGGTCCATGGACCACAGGTTGGGAATCCCTGCTCTATGTCAACATGTTGTAGTGAAAATAAACCCAGTTTATCCAACCTCTCTTTTGAACTGTAGCCTTTCACTCCAGGAAAATCGCTTCTTCACTCTCTCCATTGCTGCTACTTGCTTCCTATGGTATGCCAAGCTGCAGTTTACACGTACTCTACGTGCAACCTAATTAGTTTTTTACAGCTGCATCATGACACCCTGACCCAGTGCCTTAGTCTATGAAGGCAAACATACCAAATATCTTTTAACCTATCCTGTCTACCTGCCTCACCACCTTCAGAGAGCTGTGGATGTACACTGCAAGGTCTCCCTATACATCAGCAATCCTAAGCTCTTTGCCGTTAATATTATATGTGCTACCAGAATTTGACTTCCAAGCTGAACTGTGTCACACATGTCTGGATTGAGTTCCATCTGCTGCTGCTCTGCCCACTTTTTTAGTTGATCTGTATCCTTTAGCATTCTTAACTATCCATGAACTTCTTCACTATCTATGACTCCACTAGTTTTAGTATCAACAAATCCATCATGCCACTTGTATACTTATCCAAGTCATTTATATATATCACAAACAACACTGATCCCTGTGGTACACCACTTGTTACAGATTTCCACTCAGAATTTATTATGGCTAGATGGTCTAAAATCAATTATATCAACCATGTGTCAACAAGGTTTCTCTCCGAAACAACAATGGTTATTGACACCACTTAATCTTTTCACTGTAGTTCATCCTTTGCTCAGGTGCCCTCGACACTTCCTCCATCTCATCTCTTATTATTTTTACTGTACTATCAAAAAACTAACTCATATTTTATAATGGTTGGCTCCCACTTTTTGTCCGAGGTCTGTTCAGAGGAATACCATTCCTTAGTACTGCAAACATATTGATTAAGCATTCTTTGTTTGTTTAAATAACTAATCACGGGTTATAAGTAAAAATAAGTGAATTGCATATGTCATGACACTACCATATGATGCGTGCACACTTCACTTAAAGTAAAAACCAAGTTAGTCTTGCATTTCAGACTCCCTTGTTTTCCTTTCAATTAATTTAATAGTTTGGAGTTGAAAAACATAACACTCACTGTATGCCTGTTTTGTTTTATGTGTTGTGTGTGATATATGGTTTGTGGGTGTACCATGGTCCAGAGAAATGTTGTTTCATTTGGATGTATGTATCTACATTCAGATGACACAATAAACCTGAACTTGAATTGGAATGATGTCTCGCATGATGCGAATCACAGAGCAGAACCACTTAACTATCTAATTATAAAAAAAAATACATGAGCACAAGTTTCCTTTGTGACTGCTTGTGGAAGTGGCATATTGTGAACAGCAGATCAGACTGATTTTACCCTGATAAGTTGTTTCCTTTTCAGTCATGGTCTAGCCAGTTTACATTTTCTTCTTGAACAATCAGCGCAGCATTGTAGGCCAAAAAGCCTGAAATGTTCTATAGATTTCTATGTGCTATGTTCTAATCTCTCAAGAATGATCTGCACGCAGTCCAATTTTGTAGGTCCTAAGGGGGCTAAAGATACCAGATGGCAGATGTTATAGAAACAGACTCTTCCATGTTGTGAGGTGGCGCACTCATTTTATTGCTTGTGTGGGACTTCTGTGAGAATGCGCAAGAAAGTAGAAAATAAAACACTATGTTAGAACATGCATATACATGCACTTTGGTAGAAAAAAGAAATGTGCAGACTATTTTTTAAGTGGGAAGAAAATCAAAATATCTGAGATGCAGAAGGACTTGAGAGTCCTTGTGCAGAACACCGAAAAGGTTAAGCCTGTAGGTTGGGTCGGTGGTGAGAAAGGCCAATGCAATGGTAGCATTAATTTCAAGAGGTCCGAAGTATGAGAGTAGGGATGTGATGCTGAGGCTTTATAAGGCACAGGTGAAGCCTCACATTGAGTATTGTGAACAGTTTTGGACTCCTTATCTAAGAAAAGATGTACTGACATTGCAGAGGGTTCAGAGGACGTTCACAAGGATGATTCTGTGGGAATGAAAGGGTTATCATATGAAGAATGTTTGATGGCTCTGCGCCTGTACTTACTGGAGTTTAGAAGGATGGGGCGGGGGTGTGGGTGATCTCATTGAAGCTTTTTGAATGTTGAAATGCCTAGACAGAGTACATGTGGAAAGGATGGTTCCCCTGGTGGGGGAGTCTACGACAAGAGGGCACAGCCTTGGGATCGAGAGGAGTCCATTTAAAAAAGAAACAGTCATGTGGAGAAATTTCTTTAGCCGGAGTCTGGTGAATTTGTGGATTTTGTCACCATAGGCAGCTGTGGAGACCGTGTTGTTGGGTGTAATTAAGGCAGAGATTGATAGGTTCTTGATTGGCCATGGTATCAAAGATTATGGGAAGAAGGCTGTGGAGTGGGGCTGAGGAAGGTTAAAAAAGATGATCAACCATGAAGAATGGCCGAGCAGACTCAATGGGCCAAATAACCTAATTCTGTTCCTATGTTTCTTGGTTTTATGGAGTTCCTCATGAATGCCTTTGAAGTTCTCAATTCCAGTTCAGATTTTCATTTCCCACTTTGAAAGGTCATGTACAGGAAATTTCCATATCTCAAAGGAGATTTTGTACTTCCCTCAAGTAAGTTTTGAACATAACCTTAAATGCTTTTTTTCTGTCCACCTGGTAATCTTCCTGGGTGTCTGTATCAGGAGTCTGGTGCTGACCATGCAGATAACATGGTCTACCCAATGTTACTGACTGAGATTAGCAAAGGTCTCAGTGCTGTGATTGTTAGCCTGGGAGATGATACCTAAGTTAGTTTACTTACCTTTCCAGTGAAATTGGAGGAAGTTGTAGAAACAGTGTTGATGATATTTTTTTAAGTGTCCTGATATGCTTGCTGCCTTCAAATATCTGAAGGCAGAGATCACTGCTGGTAGATGTTAAAGATTGTGTATGGTCTAAGGAACATGTACAACACGCTGGAGGAATCCAGCAGGCAAGGCAGCGTCTATGGAAAAAAAGCACAGTTGATGTTTTGGGCTGAAATGTCGACTGTACTTTTTTCCATTGAAGCTACCTGGCCTGCTGATTCCTTCAGCATTTCGTGTGTGTTGCTCGGATTTCCAGCATCTGCGGATTCTCCCTTATTTGTGGTAAGGTCTAAAGACTTGATCTTTCTCAACAGACTAAAGTTTGTTGTGTTGATGCTTTGAAGATGGTGATGAATTTCATCAATGACATCAGCTTAAGCCAAAATGGTGTCCTTGTCTTTGACATACAGTCCACATTCTCCAGTGTGGTGTTATGAAGGACAGCATAGTGTTACTGCAGTGTTATATCTATAAATGTTCAGAGTAAGGCTCAGTGCTCAAGGCTCTCATATGTTTCAGTGAATGTGTTAACAACAACTTGGAGCTCAGCTGCTCAATGTGCCCAAATACAAGAATTGTCTGCATACTGCAGTATGACTACTGAGGGTTAGGTAATCTTGGTTCTGGAGTTAGTCATTGTAGATTGAGTAGTTCCTATTAGTTCTGAAGAAATTACCCTTTCCCACAGGAGTTGAGGTGAGGTCCAACATAGTTGTGAGCAAGGTTGAGAAAAGCTTTAGGGCAATGATACAGACCTGTTTGTCATTGGTCCTCAATGGCATTGGTTCTATTGTGGACCTGTTAGTTTTTATCATGGCTTGCATGGAGCAAGCATTTGATAGGGTTTCTATCGTTGATCAGATATGAGGATGGTTCACATTCAGAATCCAAGTCAGAATCACAATCAGATTTATTATCAATGAGTTAGATGACATGGAATTTGTGTTGCAGCAGCAGCAAAGTACAAACATGTAAAATTACTATAGATTACGAATACAAATATTGCAAAACAAATAAGGAATAGTGAGGCAGTTCATATTTTCATGGACTGATCAGAAATCTGATGGCAGATGGGAAGAAATTGCTTATGAGTCATTGAATG
The DNA here is from genome assembly GCF_030144855.1 of Hypanus sabinus. Taxonomy (NCBI): domain Eukaryota; kingdom Metazoa; phylum Chordata; class Chondrichthyes; order Myliobatiformes; family Dasyatidae; genus Hypanus; species Hypanus sabinus. The sequence goes on from NC_082712.1 coordinate 158,377,914, forward strand.
TGAGTTTTCAGGCTCCTGTACCTCACCCCTCATTGTAGTACTGAGAATTCCCTCTCAATTGGTGACCCAGCAACTACCTGCATTTTAGTGGTTAGGAATGTGCACCAAGTCTGAGAAGACATTTAAGTGAGATCTGTGGGACTTTTAGTGGGAGACCATAGTCCACTGCGATCAATAGCCATCCAGTAAGCTGTGGCAATCGTGATAGAAGATATTAGGAAGCATAGTGCCTTGACATTCTAATCCGATATGAAATGGTGTATCTTGAGTTTAGCCAAGTCCAAATGCACTAAAGGTGAAGGCATTAAAGTTTCAGCACCCATGAAATTCATTGTGATTCCAAAGCAATGTTCTGGAGTGCTTGATGTGGAAGAAATATTAAAACAGGATAAAGGATCGAAGTCTCTGCTCTGGGCACAGTCTCACGATGATCCAGAAGAAGGTTGTGGGAAGGGTTCGTTGCTAAGAAAGATGAAACAGAGGGAACCTTCATGGTGAGTCATGGGTGATTTCTTCAGTTTAACATTTGTGCGATGTAGCATAACGTAGAAGTGGGTGGTGAGGCTGCAAACACTGATGAGGAGACAGCAAAGGAATTTCCATGAATATTGGCTGAAGTCATCAGTAATGAAGATTATTTGCCTGAGCTCGTGTTCAGTTGCAATGAAACTGCTTTACTTAGGAAGTACAGATTACATACATTTTGCCAAGGTGCAGAAATCTCTTACTGAGTTTAAAGTGGCCATGGATCATCCAACTCTGTTGCTGAGGTAAAATGCACATTAGGAGTAGATGTTAAAACCTCCTTTGATTTTCCATGATGATAAGCATTGTACATTGAAATAAACTAATAAGTTCTGTCTTCCTGTTGTATGAATATCTTACCGTCAGTATATTTGAACCCTGGTTTTGGCACTAACTAATCCCTGAAAGGGTATTACCAGACCAAAAATTAACTTTTGAATGCCAGGTCAGTCTATCTGTGTGGGTTGGAGAGAGGAAAAGCGCTTGTTATGTTGCTGTTTTGCTGCATGTTGTGTTCCATGCTGTTCTGGCGAGCATTGTGGGGAAGCAATGTTGGTGCCGGAAAGTGTCGCTGCTTCAGTGACTGTTTCAGTGCAGGTATAGCAGGAAGGGAATGGTGTAAGGGCACATGTTGTATCTCGTTACATTATGGGAATGTTTTGATAGAGCCAGAATACGCGGCGACACGTGTGGCTGCAACCAACACATCCTTAGTTGGCTTGGTTTCTAATGATGCTTTTCACGGTATTTTTCAATGTACGTTTGATAAATAAGATATAGGAGCAGAACCAGGCTCACAAGCAAGAGAAGATCTGCAGATGCTGGAAGTCCAAGTAACACACACAAAATGCTGGAGGAACTCAGGCCAGGCAGCATCTACGGAAGAAAGTACAGTCGATGTTTCAGGCTGAAACCCTTCAGCAGGACTGGAGATAAAAAAGCTGAGGAGTAGATTTGAAAGGTGGGGGAAGAGGAGAGAGAAACGCCAGGTAAGAGGTGAAACTTGGAGGGGGAGGGATGAAGCAAAGAGCTAGGAAGTTGATTGGTGAAAGAGAAAGGAGGCCATGGAAGAAAGAAAAAGGGGGAGGGGTTGGAGGAGCACCAGGGGGAGGTGATGGGTGGGCAAGGAGAGAGGGACAAGGGGATGGGAAATAGTGAATGGGTGGGGGGGGGGGGGTGGAGACATTACTAAGAGTCTGAGAAATCGATGTTCATGCCATCAGGTTGGAGGCTACCCAAATGGAATATAAGGTGTTGTCCCTCCAACCTAAGTGTGACCATATCCCGACAAAGGAGGAAGCCATGGATGGACATCAGAATGGGAATAGGAAATGGAATTAAAATGGGTGGCCACTGGGAAATCCCGCTTGCTCTGGAGGACGGAGCGTAGATTGGGAGGCCACTTGGTAGATCTTGGTAGATTGCCTGGCCTGCTGCTTTCTTCCAGCATTTTGTGTGTGTTGAGCAAAATTAGGCTGTTTGGCCCATTCAAGTCTGTTCCACCATTTCTTCATGGCTGATCCATTTCCCTCTCAACCCTATTCCCTTGCCTGCTCCCTCTAAGCTCCCATGCCCTAACGAATGAAGAACCTATCATCCTCCACCTTAAATGCACCCAATGACTTGGCCTCCCCAGCCACCTGTGGCAATTAATTCCACAGATTTACCTCCCTCTGACAAAAAAGATCCTCCTCATCTCTGTTCTAAATGGACATCACAATATTCTGAAGCTGTGCCCTCTGGTCCTAGACTCCCATACCAAAGGAAACATCCTCTTCACATCTACTCTACCTAGGCCTGTCCACATTTGATAGGTTTCAATGAAATACCCTCTCAATATTCTAAATTCCACTGTATAGACCTTGAGCTTTCAATCACTGCTCATATGATAACCCTTTCATTGCTCGCAAACTTCCCGTAAACCCTATCCAGTGTCAACACTGGGGTGAGGCCTCATCTGGAGTATTGTGAACAGTTTCGGGCCCATTATTTAAAAATAAACAAGGGGCCCAAAACTGCTCACAATATTCCAGGTGAGTATTCACCCCAGTGCCTTATACAGCCTCAGAATTATATCCTTGCTTTTATATGCCAGTTCTCTCGAAATGAATGCTGGCATTGGACTTGCCTGCTCACCAGTGATTTAACTTGCAAATTAACCTTTCAGGAATCCTGCACGAGAATTCCCAAATCCCTTAGCACCTTTGATTTTTGAATTTTCTCCCTGTTTAGAAGATTGTCTGTGCTTTCTTTCCTTCTACCAAAGTGCATGACCAAACATTTCCCCACACTGTATTCGATCTGCCACCTTATTGCCTATTCTTCTAATCTGTCTATGTCCTCTGCAGCCTCTTTGCTTGTACAAAACACCACCTGCCCCTCCACCTATCTTTATATCATCTGAAAACTTGGCCACAAAGCAACCAAGCTTATCAACCAAATCATTGACATATAACATAAAAAAAGGCAATGCTGTGGAACACCACTAGTCAGAATCAGAATCAGACTTTAATCGCCAAGTACCTGACCACATATAAGGAATTTACTTCCGGCAGATGTTGTCTCTCTGCTCATAACAGATGATAAATATAAATGAAAATATAGATTATACATACAAGTAGTGCAATCCAAGTAATAGTTAGCCGACAGTTAACTAGCAGTTAACTGTTCAGCAAAGTGACCGCAGTAGGGAAAAAACTTCTCCAGTGCCTATTAGTCTTAGTCTGGAGGGATCTGAAGCGCCTACCAGACGGAAGCAGTTCAAACAGTCCGTGCACAGGATGGGAGGAGTCCTTTATGATGTTCCCCACCCTCTTCTTCAACCTGGAAGAGTACAGGTCCACAATAGAGGGCAGGGAGGCTCCAATGACAGTCAATGCAAAAGGGATCCCTTGATTCCCACTCTTTGCCTCCAACCAATCAGCCAATGCTTTATCCATGCTAGTATATTTCCTGTAACGGCCTGGCTCTTACCTTGTTTAGCAGCTTCATGTGCAGCACCTTGTCAAAGACCTTCTGAAAATCCAAGTACACCACATCAAACAATTCTCCTTTGTCTATCCTGCTTGTTATTTCTTCATAGAATTCCAACAGATTTGTCAGGCAAGATTTTCCATAATGGAAACCATGCTGACTTTGGCTCATTTTATCATGTGCTTGCAAGTGCCCTGAACCTACATCCTTAACAATCAACTCCAACATCTTCCCAGCCACTGAGGTCAAGCTAACTGGTTCGGTCTAACTTGCCTATAATTTCCTTTCTGTTGCATCCCTCCTTTCTTCAAGCATGGAGTAACATTTGCAGTTCTCCATTCCTCTAGAACTATGCAGAATCAACGGTTTCTCGAAAGATCATTACTAATGCCTCCACAATTTCTTCAGTTACTTCTTTTAGAGCCCTGGGGTGTAGTCCATCAGGTCCAGGTGACTTATCTACTTACAGTTTCCCGAGCATCTTATCCCTACTAATAGCAACTGCAATCACTTCTGCTCTTTTACACTCTTGAACTTCCAAAACACTACTAGTGTCTTTTACAGAGAAGACTGATGCAAAATACATATTCAGTTCATTCACCATTTCCTTTTCCCTGTTACTATCATTCCAGTGGCATTTTCCAGTGGTCCAATATCTATTCTTGCCTCTCTTTTACATTTTATACATCAGAAAAATGCTTAGTATCATTGTTGATATTATTGTCTAGCTTACCTTCATATTTCATCTTCTCCCCATCTTACGGTTTTTTTTAGCTGCCTTCTGTTGGTTTTTAAATATTTCCCAGTCCTCTAAATTCCCACTAATGTTTGCTCTATTGTATATCCTCTTTTTTGCTTTTATGTTGGTTTTGACTTCCATTGTCAGCCACAGCAGTGCATTCCTGCCTTTAGAATACTTCCTCTTCTTTGGGATGTATCTGTCCTGTACTTTCCGAATTGCTTCCAGAAACTCCAGCCATTGCTGCTTTGCTGTTGTCCCTTCATAGTGTCATCTTCCAATTAATTTTGGCTAACTCCTCTCTCATGTATCTGCAATTCCATTTAGAAACATAGAAACATAGGAAACCTGCAGCACAATACAGGCTCTTCGGCCCTCAAAGTTGTGCCAAACATGTCCCTACCTTATAAAATTACTAAGCTTACCTATAGCCCTCTATTTTACTAAGCTCCATGTACCTATCTAAAAGTCTCTTAAAAGACCCTATCGTATCTGCCTCCACCACCGTTCCTGCAGCCCATTCCACAAACTCACCACTCTCTAAGTAAAAAACTTACCCCTGACGTCTTCTCGGTACCTACTCCCCAGCACCTTAAACCTATGTCCTCTTGTGGCAACCATTTCAGCCCTGGGAAAAAGCCTTTGACTATCAACACAGTCAATGACTCTCATCATCTTATACACCTTTGTCAGGTCACCTCCCATCCTCCTTCACTGCAAGGAGAAAAGGCCGAGTTCACTCAACCTACTTTCATAAGGCATGCTCCCCAATCCAGGCAACATCCTTATAAATCTCCTCTGCACCCTTTCTATGGCTTGCACATCCTTCCTTTAGTGAGGTGACCAGAAATGAACACAATATTCCAAGTGGGATCTGACCAGGGTCCTATATAGCTGGAACATTTCCTCTTGGTTCCAAAATTCAATTCCACGATTGACGTAGGCCAGTACACCATACGCTTTCTTAACCACAGAGTCAACCTGTGCAGCTGCTTTGAGTGTCCTATGGACTCAGACCCAAAGATCCCTCTGATCCTCTACAATGCCAAGAGTTTTACCATTAATGCTATATTCTGCCACCACATTTAACCTACCAAAATGAACCACTTCATACTTATCTGGATTGAACTCCATCTGCCACTTCTCAGCCCAGTTTTACATCCTATCAATGTCCCACTGTAACCTCTGACAGCCCTCCACACTATCCACAACACCTCCAACCTTTGTGTCATCAGCAAACTTACTAACCCATCCCTCCACTTCCTCATCCAGGTCATTTATAAAAATCACGAAGAGTAAGGGTCCCAGAACAGATCCCTGAGGCACACCACTGGTCACCGACCCCCATACAGAATATGACACCTCTACAACCACTCTTTGCCTTCTGTGGGAAAGCCTGTTCTGGATCCACAAAGCAATGTCCCCTTGGATCCCATGCTTCCTTAGTTTCTCAATAAACCTTGCATGAGGTACCTTATCAAATGCCTTGCTGAAATCCATATCTATATCTACTATATCTACTGCTCATCCTACATCAATGTGTTTCGTCACATTCTCAAAAAATTCAATTGGGCTTGTAAGGCACGACCTGCCCTTGACAAAGCCATGCTGACAATTCCTAATCATATTATACGTCTCCAAATGTTCATAATTCCTGCCTCTCAGGATCTTTTCCATCAACTTACTGACCACTGAGGTAAGACTCACTGGTCTATAATTTCCTGGGCTATCTCTACTCCCTTTCTTGAATAAAGGAACAACATTCACAACCTTCCAATCCTCCGGAACCTCTCCCGTGCCCATTGATGACGCAAAAATCATTGCCAGAGGCTCAGCAATCTCCTCCCTCACCTCCCATAGTAGCCTGAGGTACATTTCATTGGGTCCCGGTGACTTATCTAACTTGATGCTTTTCAAAAACTCCAGCACATCCTCTTTCTTAATATGTACATGCTCAAGTTTTTCAGTCTGCTGCAAGTCATCACTACAATCACTAAGATCCTTTTCCACAATGAATACTGATGTAAAGTACTCCACTGTATTCCTGATACTTCGACTTTAGCTTCACCCTCTCAAATTGTATGGTGAATTCCATGATATTATGACCACTGTTTCCTAAGGGTACCATTACCTTGAGCTTCTCAATCATATCCAGTTCAATACACAACACTCAAACCAGAAGTGCTAATCCCATAGTGGGCTCAAACAAAAGCTTCTCTAAAAAGCCATCTTGGAGTCATTCCACAAATTCTTTCTCTTGGGATCCAGCATCAACTTGAATTTTCCCAATCTACCTGCATATTGAAATCCCCCATGACTTTAATGTAACATGCTTTTTGAATATGCATTTTCTATCTCCCACTGTAATTTGTGGACCACATCCTGGCTACCTGTTTGGAGGCCTGTAAATAACTCCCCTCAGTTTCTTCTCACCCTTGCAATTTCTTAACTCTATCCACAAGAAGTCAACATATTCTGATCCTATGTCTCGAAAGATTTTCATTTCATTTCTCACCAGCAGAGCCACTCTTCTTCCTGTGCCTCCCTGCCTATCTGTTCAATAGGTTGTGTATCCTTGGTTATTATGCTCCCAACAGCAATTGCCTTTCAAATATGACTCCACGATACCCATAACGTCACACCTATCAATCTCTAACTGTGCTACAAGGTCAGGTACCTTATTTTGTAAATTGTGTTCATTCAAATATAGCACCTACTGCCCTGTATTTGTCACCCTTTTCAATATAGTCCACCTTTTACAATGCAACCCATCCCTCTGACTGCAATTTTGCCCATTCATCTGCCTGTCCTTCCTGACAGTCTCAGTATACACTACCTCTGCTTATTAACCAACATCCCTATCCACAGCCCTATCACTGGAGTTCCCATCCCGCTGCCAAGTTAGCTTAAACTCTTCCCAACAGCTCTAGCAAACCCACTTGCAAGGACATTGGTCCCCTTGGGTTCAGGTGTAGACCATCCATTTTGTACAGGTCATACTTTCCTCAGAAGAGCTCCCAATAATCCATAAACCTGAAACCCTGCCCCCATACCAGTTCCTCAGCCACACCTTTATCTGCCATATCATCCTGTTCTTGCCCTCACTGGAGCATGGCAGAGGCAGCAATCCAGAGATTGTTAACCTGGAGGTCCTGCAGTTCAGCTTTCTACCTAGCTCTCTAAGTTCTCTCTTTAGGACCTCCTCTCTTTTCCTTCCTATGACATTTGTACCATTATGTACTGAGATGTTCGGCTGTTACCTCTCCCCCTTTACAATGTCATGGACGTTACCTGCGGTTTTAGAAGAATGCGAGGGGATCTCATTGAAACCTACCAAATGTTGAAAGGACTAGATAGGGTGGATGTGGAGAGGATGTTTCTGATGGTGGGGTATCCAGAACTAGAGTGCACAGCCTCAGAACTGAGGCACAATCTTTCAGAACAGAGGTAAGGTTAAATATTTTTAGCCAGAGAGTAGTAAATCTGTGGAATACTCTGCCACAGGTTACAGTGGAGGCCAAGTCCGTGCGTATATTTAAGCTGGAAGGTGATTGTTTCCTGATCAGTCAGGGCATCAAAGGACATGGTGAGAAGGCAGGTGTATGGGGTTGAGTGGAATCTGGAATCAGCCATGATGGAATGGCTGAATGGCCTAATTCTGCTCCTGCGTCTTATGGTCTTATAGGTCTAATGGAGATGTTCCTGACCATGGCATGTGGGAGGCACCTTACCATCTGGGTATCTCTGTTGTATCCACAGACTCTCCTATCTACTCCCTCTCTATGGAATCTCCTATCACCATTGCATTCCTCCTCTTCCCCCTTCCTTTCTGTGCAAAGACCCAGCCGCTGTGCCCCCCCACCAATGTCATCCAAAATGGTATACTGTTTATTGAGAGGAACGGCCACAGGGCTACTCTGTACCAGATCCTTATTTCCCTTCCCTCTCCTAATAGTCACCCATTCATCTGCCTCCTGCAACCTGAAGCTCCTATCTATCATCTCCCCTAGTTCCTTTATAGGTGGGTTGCTGGGCCTGTATTATGCTGTATCACTAAATAAAAAGCATTCATGTAGTGCACAGAATATGACAAGACAGGAACCTGCAGCAGTCAAAGCTAAGTAAAAGAGTAAATTTGCATATTGCACCAATGAAATCTAATCTACATAAAATTCACTAGCTTACAGACTGAACTCTCACATTGTTTTGGGACTTTCTGAACTTCACAATATTTATTTTTCAATAAGTATTGCAAAATAAAAAATATAAATTCAAATTTTCATGCGGAAAATCCCTCTTGAGTTTATTATCAGTGCATCAACAATTCTACCTGGATGGATCAGTGGAGTTCTAATATGCCAAGAATTGCATAATAATTGAACTTTAGCATTGTAATGGAACAATGCTACAGAAAAACATAAACATATAGTAACAAGCATGGATGCAACTTCACTGATGGATTTCTAGCACCATCCCATTAATCCTGTGCAAAAAGCCCTTCACATTTGAAGAATGGTGCATAACAGTTTTTGACTCATTTTAAAAAGGAAATGAGAAAAAAGGGAGTTAGAACATTCAATATGTTGCTTGTTTTAATTAAATATACCTAATCTCATATGCTTTGCTTGGTTTGAGTCATAAAGCAGACAAGTAAGATGGAATGCAACGAGAGTGATGTTTGAACCTGAGACTCCCAGTAATGACATGCAATGGAAAATCTTCCTTGACTGTATAGGCTTCTTCCCTCTAAATGGAACCTCTACTTTAGTAATCACTGCCTAGTTCTCGTATTCCTTCATTTCTGTTCCTCAAGAATTTATCCCCCTCATCTGTTCTATCTCATCTCTTCATCATTTTCTCCCTCCTTCCAAACCACAGCAGACACTCTTCTATTTTTTGAATGACAAAATATTTACTCTCTTCTTAAGCAGTCTCTTTTTCAATTCTTGCAGCACTGTCTTCACTCCTAATAAAAACATGTCTAGGCGAATAACAGGAGAAAGTTGTATGAGTCATGCCTGTTAGATCTTTGTAAATAGTTTTTGCCAAGGTGTGATTTTTGGTTTTAGGAATACAAGATAGGGTGAATGAGAGGAAGTCACACTTGGAGACAATTAAATGGAAGAGTGAAATTGAGGAGAAATCACCTGAAAATTGTGATGAGCGAGGAAGGATAAAGTGGGAAATTATCAATTACTAATACAAGGCTCAGAGTTAGCATTCATTCCAAGAGGACTAGAATATTAAAGCAGGGATGTAATGTTGAGGCTTTACAAGCATTGATAAGGGGCAGTTTGGGGCCCCTTATCCAAGAAAGATGCGCTGGCGCTAAACAGTCCAAAAGAGGTTTACAGGAATGATTTTGAGAATGCAAGGCTTAATGTATGAGGAGTGTTTGATGGGTCTGGGATTGTACTTACTAGAGTTCAGAAGAATGATTGGGGGATCTTATTCAAACTTATTAAGTATGGAAAGACCTAGATAGAATGGTGATGGCAATGATGTTTCCTACAGTGGGGGGAGTCTAGGATTAGAGGGCACAGACTCTGAATAGAAGGATGTTCCTTTAGAACAGAGATGTGAAGGAATTTCTTTAGCCAAGGTGAGGTGTATCTGTATAATTCATTGCTACAGATGGCTATGGAGGCCAAGTCATTATTTAAAGTGGAGATTAATAAGTTCTAGATTAATAAAGGGGTTAATGGTTACAGGGGGGAATGGAGCTGAGAGGGAAAATAAATCAGCCAAAATGGAACATCAGACCGGGCTCAATAGACTGAAAAACTTATTTCTGTGCCTATGTCTTCTGGTTTAATCAGTATGGAAGAAGAAGAATGATTAAGAGCATCCTGCATAGGATAAGACAATAACAAAAACAATCCCTTTAAATAATATTGCTGATTTTTTTTCAGGTATATTTATATGTTTGTCAAATTGATGAACAAGAAAGCAGGAGCAAAAACCCACTTTTGCTGTCTTCGTGCTAAGTACTCGCAGATCTATTTGGTGAGAGAGAAGTTAAACTCCTTCCGCACTACTCCAGCTCCATTCTCAGAGAAGCTCTTTGATTATGCTGGCATGAAATCATCTGTTGCTCACATATCAAGTAATTCTGTGGGCTCTCAACGGGAGACTTGCAATTAATTCTAAGAATATTTATGCACTAGACTGGCATGATCAAGAAAGTGGATTAAGATTGATCAAACCAATTTAATACATGGCTCAGATATATCAGAAGATATAAGAGACTGACATTTGAACAGGGAAAGGAGGTGTGGGTGGTATGATTCAAGCCTAATCTTCAGATGTAAAGAAAGAACTTGGCCTGGAAATTCTACTTCATGTTACAAGTTTGTATGTGTTGCTTGATCAATTCTATAATCATTATCTATGACTTTCTGAATATGTTATTTTCTGGTACTTTGTTTTATGCCACAGTCATGCGTGGAAACTTCTTGACACTTAGAGTGGTATCCAATGAATTATGATGCACATTTAGACAGCATTTCCACAAAATTCAACTGATGATGCAAGGCCAACAAACTACTCAGGGCTATTTCATCCAAATCCAAGTTTCACAGCTGAACACAATTAAAGTGGGAAAGCATAACCCGTTTCTTAAACTTCAAATTTGATGCCTTCATCTTCTTTGTAGATAATAATTTATAATTAAAACTTTATAATTTAACTTGCCTCTACACCTTTCTCACCCAAGTCTTTGCTGAGGTTCTTTTGTCCATCCAAAAGTGGGCTTGAGCCCAATTCTGAGCTTAACCTCAATAGTATCACAGCATCTAATCAGAATCTCAACCCTCCTCCAGTGACTGCTACTTGACCTCCAGAGTCCTGATATTCCCACCATAATCATTGTCCTACCTGCAGTGGAGATTACTCCCCACAAGCGATGCAGGCAACCACAAATGAGATTTGCAATCTGACTCTAACCCAATTTCCCTCGTAAAGCAGAGGGACAGAAGAAACATCATAGTAGACACAAAGCTGCATGCACTGATTTCAAACATGTGCACAGTAAGATTTTCCTGCAGGGTGTTCTGCAACAACTATGCATTGGTCCACCATTCATGGATGTTTAATGCACCTTTGGATACAGAAATGAATTTATGTAAATACAGCAAATTTAAAGTTCAAAGTAACTTTTATTATCAAAGTATACAGTACATACAGTACAGGATCAATGAAAAATCTTCTTGAGTGCAGAAGACAACAAACTTTGCTAATGGCAAATATAAATAAATAGCAATAAATAACGAGAACATGAAATAACTAGATGAAGAGTCCTTTAACTGAGAACACTAGTTGTGGAAACATCTCAATGGATGGGCAAGTGAGTGTAGTTAACCCCTTTGTTCAAGAGCCAGATGGTTGCAGCATATTTTGCAATCGTATTTTATAGTGAATTAGGTACTTTTCAATTATAGTCACGTACTCCAGTAAACACAAGAGTCCACATGCACTCACAATGCGCCCCAGATACGTAAATGACAATGGAATTTTCTTTTGGTGAAAGATATTGGGTGGAGCCTCCGTATCCTTCTTTGATGGGATAGACACGCTTAGCATCAGATGTGGAATTTGGTTGCTTTTAACATCATTAGATTATAAATTCATATCACTAGAATGGGACATGAACCCACAAGATAATCTGATTCAGAGGTGCAAACATTACAGGGCAGACATAAGTGACACGTTTTGAAGCCTGTTACATCATCAAACCTCCTGAATCAACAGAGCCTTAAATATTAGTCGGCATTTGGATATCAAGCAGCATTACCTCCGTGCCTGAAACAATATTTTCACTTGGCAAGGCCTTGACACTGATTAATGCTTTCTCACTAACCAATCTAACCGTGTCATTTCAATAAGCCTTTCATGCATAATTGAAATTATTTTAATTAAAGATTTTAAATAATTAAATGCCACCATTAGTTATTTCATTTTTTAGGGAGTGCTTATCATCCCCTTTTAAGGAAAAAAGGGATTTCCTTCTTTCTCCATTGCAGTTGTGTCTTGGAAATCTATTTATAAAATGCTAATGTAATTGTAAAAACACAGGTTATTAATTTTTCATGAGCATTTCTGGCTTTGGAGCAGAAAGTCTCCTACATTCACCATAGGGAACATACATTTCCTTTAGAAGACCAATTATATTCTATCACTTTGTCAATAGCGTGGTCACATGGCATCTTTTTTCATAACTGAGACTGACACCAGCTGAATTTAAACATCAGTAAACACTAAGTCTGAAAATGTCGACTCCAAGGATGATGTTCCAGGTAATCACATGCAAAGAGAATTGCTTAAACTCTCCTAATAATAGATGCTGCCCAAAGTATACTGAATGGATTTAGATTAATGAAAATGAGTCATAAAGGAAAGGTTATAAGTGGCACAGGAGATTACATCAGTTGAAAGATCTCTATTATCAAATGAGTGTAAAGTTGGCTGTGGAGGTTCTATGGCTCACGACATTCACGACACCCAATAAGAGCAAAACTCATTTCTGCATCTACCTGGCCAAGCTCCTTATACATTTCTGAGCTTCAATGAGAACGTCTCTCATTCTTCTTCTACTCAAGATAGCATAAACCCAGTCTGGTCAATATCTCCCCTTTCACCGTATCAGAAATAAATTTGGGAACTCTTCACTGTTTCAATCAGTTGAATATCATTCTTATGTCAGGAGACCTGATTTGAATGCAGTATTCCAGATGTACTCTCAATAGAGATTTATAACTAAAGTCATGGAGTTACCCAACATAGAAACAGATACTTTAGCCAACTATGCCCATGTCAATGATCAAGTTCTTATCTTTAATAAAACAATTTTCCAGCACTTTGCCTTCAGTCTGAAATGGTTTGGCAGTTCAGCTGCTCATCTTAATTCTTTTTCAATGTTGTGAGAGTCTATACCACCACCATACTCTCAGACAGCATACCTTAAACTGCAAACGTCCCCTTATTCAAAGAATTCTTCTTCAGGGGCATTCTGAAGAATATCGTAGAGCTGTTTGCATATTTCTGAGAAAGGGCGTGTTTCTGATTATCAATCCTATCTACAGTTAAGACAGTGGCCATTTTATTAGGTACACCTGCTCGTTAATGCAAATATCTGACAGCCAATCATGTGGCAGTAGCTCAATGTATACAAGCATGCAGACATGGTCAAGTGGTTCAGTTGATGTTCAGACCAAACATCAGAATGGGGAAGAAATGTGATCTTAGTGACTATGACCATGAAATTATTGTTGGTGCATGACGATGTGGTTTCAATATCTCAGAAACTGCTACTCCTGGTATTTTCATGCACTGGAGTATGTAGAATTTATAGAGGATGGAGTGAAAATTTTTAAAAAACATCCATTGAGTGGCAGTTCAGTGGGGGGGAAAGTCCTTTTTAATAAGAGATATCAGAAAAGAATAATGAAGCAGGTTCAAGACAAGAAGACAAGCATGTAACTCAAATAACCACATGTTGTGCAGAAGAGCATCTCTGAATGCAAGACACATCGAATGTTGAAGTGCAGCAGCAGAAAACTACAAGCATACTTGCAGTGACCTCTCTATTAGTTGAATCCCTATGAAATGGGTTTCCAGAGCAGTTTGTGGTTGAGCCCACTAGAGGAAAGGCAGTTCTCTATTGGATGTTGTATAATAAACCAGTTTTGATTAGGGAGCTTAAGGTAAAGGAATCCTTAGGAAGCAGTGATCATAATATATTAGAATTCATTCTGAAGTTCAAGATGGACAAGATAAAGTCAAATGTATCGGTATTATCAGTAAAGGGAACTACAGAGGCATGAGAAAGAAGCTGGACAAAGTTGATTGGAGGGCGACAGCAAAACAGCAATGGTTGGAGTTTTTTGGGCATGTCAGAAGGCACAGGATAGATACATCCCAAAGATCAAGAAGTGTTCTAAAGAGAGGAAAGGTGACTGTGGCTGGCAAGAGAAGTCAAAGAGAACATAAAAGCAAAAGGGAGGGCATATAATGTGGCAAAAATTAGTGGTAAGTTAGAGGATTGAGAAGCATTTAAAAACAACTGAAGTCAACTAAAAGAAAACATAAGGATAGAAGAGATAAAATATGAAGGTAAGCTAACTAATAATATCAAAAATAATACAGAAGGTTTTTTTACAGATATATGAATAATAAATGAAAGTCAAGAGTGGATATTGGATTGCTGTAAAATTATGCTGGATAGGTAGTAATGGGGAACAAAGTAATGATGGACGAACTTAAATAATATTTTGCATCAGTCTTTGCAGTGGAAGACACTAGCACCATACCAGAAATTTGATTGTCTAGGACCAGAAGTGAGTGTAGTTGCAGGTGCTTGGGAAGTTGAAAGGTCTGAAGGTGGATAAGTCACCTGGACCAGATGGTGTACACCCAAGGGTTCTGAAATAAGTGGCTGAAGACATTGTGGAGGCATTAGTAAAGACCTTTCAAAAATGACAAGATTCTGAAATTGTTCTGGAAGACTGGAGAATTGCAAATACCACTCCACTCCTTAAGAAAGGAGGGAGGCTGAAGAAAGAAAATTATAGGCCAGTTAGCCCAACTTCTGTGGTTGGGAAGCTGTTGGAATCCATTATGGTTGAGGTTTTGGGGTATTTGGATGATAAAGTAGACATAGTTTCCTTAATGGGAAATTTTACCAACAAATCTGTGGAAATAACAAGCAGGATAGACAAAGGAGAGTCAATGGATATTGTTGATTTGGATTTTCTGAGTACCTTTGACAAGGTGCTACATGTGAAACTGTTTAACAAGATGAGCCCATGATATTACAGGAAAGATACTAGAATGGATAAAAGATTGGCTGACTGGCAGGAGGCAAAGAGTCGAAATAAAGGTGACCTATTCTGGTTGGCTGCCAGTGACTAAATCAGTCATGATGGAATGGTTGAGCAGACTTGATGGGCGAAGTAGCCTAATTCTGATCCTATATCTTATGGTCTTACTAGGTACAGCGTACCTAATAAAGTGGGCACTAAATGTATGTCTCTCAAAACTTAGTATCAAAATGTGTATCTGAAACTAATTGTTCCTGTAAATAAATAAACTGTAATTACCTCAATTAAATAAATGCATACAAATGCATGAAAGTTAACGTTCTTCTTCGCATCTGTTCTTCCCCATTGAATACGTACCAAATGTAAGAATGCATAGTTTTCATTGGGCAAATTTCTGAATGAAACTGTTGGCAAGTTTGTCATTGATCAATGTAAGGTTTAGCATCAGAATGTAGTGGATTTCAAAGTAACGATCAGCTATGCATAAGTCAGAGATGTGTGCATTTGCACTTATTTATAAAGGAGTCCGGAACTTCCTTACGTTTGTAGAAATAAATAATGAAATTACTTGTGGAACTGCTGGTTTTATTGCAGAATACCCAAGCCATTAATAAACTGGAGGAATGGCCAAAAACGACAGATGGGATTTACTAGCAGTCAGCGGAGGTGTTGCATTTTGATAAAGAATCAACATTAATTGTATTCTGGATTGAAATAGATCCTGTGCTGTGGAAAGGGAGATGGATCTGGGAGTAACATTTTCACAGCACATTAAAGGCAGCTTTGCAGTTTGATAAAGCCATAAATGAAAAGCTAATTAAATTCTAGGTTTCATCATGAGCAGAATTGAATATAAAATCAAGAGGTAATTAATAATGTTAGAGACAACCTTAATAAGGCTCCCATTAGACTGGTGTACATAATATTGGGCTCTGCATTATGCAAACGATTGAGGTTTTAGCAATGCTACAGCACAAATTTTCTCTGATGCTGTGTTTATGAACTTCATGGGAAAGTTCTACTAAATTGACGCGTTCTGCCTTTTCTTTTGTATATGCAAGCTCACTTCAAACAATTAGACTACATCATCCCAAATGTCAGTTCTTCATTTTTTTTCTCAGTGAGATTAACTGGTATAAAGATCCTTAAACCCAACTTAAAACATTACAATTTTCTCGTGTCCAGTTGCTGGGTAGAAGCTCTTTATCTAAGCAATTGCTAAATACTTGTTCCAGCAGCTCTGTCAGAAAATTATTGATTTCCTTATGATCCCTCCTACCTGGGTCAGCTACTTCTGACACTCAGAACCTATTTAAATATCCGTTACCTACAACTGTACAAATGCTCATGAGTGGCTCCACAGTTCTGGAGTCAGCAGCATAAGTCATAGAAGCAGTTACACAAATATTCCAACCGCCAAGTAAGTGTTGCAAAATTTAAGGCATACATCTTTTATTTATTTATTTGTGTGTTTGTGTGTGTGTGTGTGTGTGAGCGAATGAATGAATGTGAGAGAGAGAGAGAGAGAGTGGAGGGGTGGGAAAGAGAGAGGGAGGGGGGAGAGCGAGAGAGAGAGAGAGAGAGAGAGATCTTAATTTTATTCTCAATTATAAACATGGACCATTTAATCTACTGATCAGTACCCAGTCTCAGTAACCTAAACCAAAACCCAGCGAATACTGACCACAGGCCAGCTCTAAATAGCAGAGAGAGAGAGAGAGAGAGAGAGAGAAAGAGAGGGGAGAGGGTGTGTGTGTGTGTGTGTGTGAGGGAGAGAGAGAGAGAGAGAAAGAGGGGGAGAGGGTGTGTGTGTGTGTGAGAGGGAGAGAGAGAGAGAGAAGATTGTGGTTGTGTGTGAGAAACAGAAAGAGTGAGAGAGACACACAAAGCACAATCACGTAGATCTTTGATAATTAAAATATGCAGTGACAATTAATGGAAACAAAATTATATACTATCTACTCAGCAAACCAACAAGAATATTGACATATTATTGACATTGCAATACTTCACTGCCAGAAAGAGAAATAGATCAATCACAACATTATATGAATAGCTACTGTGTCAATCATATGACAATAGTCATTGATTCAAAATATCGATGAATCAATTGATACACTGATACTTTGATCAATGACTACTTTTTCCATTTGAGTGGAATAGTGGCACAGCTAATACAACCATTGTCTGATGACTCCGGTGACCTCGGTTCAACCCTAATCTCCCATGCCAGCTGGGTGAAGTTTGGCACATTACATCATTAGATACAGGAGCATGATTAGGTCATTTGGCTCATTGAGTCTGCTCTGCCATTCCCTCGTGGCTGATTTATTATCCCTCTCAACCCCAGTCTCCTTCCTTCTCTCTGAAACATTTGATACACTTACTAATCAAGAACATATCAACCTCTGCTTTAAATTTATCCAATGTTTGGCCTTCACAGCCATCTGTGGCAATGAACTTCACAGATTCGCCAGTCTCTGGCTTAAAAAACTTTCCTCATCTCTGTACTAAAAGGATGTCTTTCATTTCTGATGCAGTGCCCTCCGGTCCTTGACCACCCCACTATAGGAAACATCTTCTGCACGTCCACTCTATCTAGTCCTTTCAATATTGATAGGTTTCAATGAGATATCCCTCATTCTTCTAAACTCCAGCAAGTACAGGCCCATAGCCATCAAATAATCCTCATATGTTAATTACTTCATTCGCGGGGCCATTCTTATGAACCTCCTCTGGATCCTCTTCAATGCCAGCACATCCTTTCTTAGACAAGGGGCCCAAAACTGCTCACAATACTATTAGAACTTTATAAATCCTCAGCATTACATTCTTGATTTTATATTCTAATCCTTTTGAAACGAATGCTAAAATTGCCTTAACCTTCTTTACCACTGATTCAACTTGCACCTTAATGTTTGGAGAATCCTGCATGAGGTCTCTCTGTTGTTTTCCCTGTGACCATGTGTGTTTCTCCCAGGGTGCTCTGGTTTTCCTTCCAATCTTAAAGACTTGCAGATTGGTAGGTTAAATGGTTAATCACCCAACACAATGTGGTGTGAGAGGGAATAAAGAGGATGGGGAACACTATTTTGGGAAGATTCTCCAATTCCTGAGCAACACTGCCCACAGGTGATTGCACCCTATGCTTCCCTAGATTGAGTACACCTGCAGCTGTGTCCATGCCAACTATGACCTAATAGGTTTGGACTTTTAATCTCAGGGATCTCAAATGTATTCCATAGTACCAATTATTCCTAATGTCACGATGTATAAAAATTGCTGGAGGAACTTAGAAGATCAGGTAGCATCTATGGGAGGAAATGAACTGTTGGCATTTGAGCTAAAACTCTTCATTAGGACTCCTTTGTAACAATTATAACATGTTGAAATGTAACTTTGCAATTGGGTTCCATTGTAATACTTAAGAAAAGTTTGGAGTAATGCATGGATGAGAGAGTTTTGGAAGAATGTGGTCCAGGTGCAGGAAGATGAGACTAGGCAGAAGATCAGTCGGTATGGACTAGATGGACTGAAGGACATGTTTCCATGCTGTAGTATTCTAGGATTCTATGACTGTTTGATAAAGGGTTCCAATGAAAGGTCTCAGACCAAAATGTCAACTAATTTCCCTCTATAGAATCTGCTTGATCTGTTGCGCTCCTCCAGAATTCTGTATGTGTTCTCAAGCAAAATCTCCTGCGTCTTTAAAATGCAGCAGCAGTATTGAAAAAAGTGTGAAATCTGTACATTTTCCATCTCATCACAGTCCTGAATGGTCAGTTTCCTATTTTTTGAGCATGTGAGCCCTGGTTCTAAACATCCCAGCCAGTGAAAACATCATCCCTGCATTTACCCTCTCAAATCCTGTAAGAACTTTGTTTTAATGAAATCATGCCTCATTGTTTGGATAGGCTGCTTAATATCATAGGACAATGATCCCATTCTCAAATTCATCCAGTGAACCTATGCTGCAATCCCTATCCCAAGTATATCCTTCCTTGCATGAGGTGCTAAGATCTCTGCATGATATTCAAGATGGTGTCTCACCAAGGCTGTATACACTGTAATTCTGGTGAGGTCTTTCTACTCTTCTACTGAATCCCTCCTGCAAAAAAAACAGCACACTGCTGCTTTCCAAATTGTTTGTTGTACATGCATCATACATTTTCAGCTATTCATGTAGAAGAAACCTCAGATCCTTTGTAAATCTGACAATCTTTTTAATCTCTCACCTTTTGAATATATTTTTTCTGATACATATTTTTCCAAAACTCTGCCATGTTCCTATTCATTCACTCATCTTGCTTATACCCTCTTGAAACCTCTCTGTATTCCCTTCACAGTACACAATGCATTCAGCTGTGTATTATGACCAACTCTAGCTACCTTCTTTCAAATCGTTAATATAGATTGTGAACATTTGGGGTCTCAGAACTAATCCCACAGAGCACCTAACTCAATAATAATCTTTTTTTAACTCAATCTCTGATTCATGTGGAATAACCAACCCTCAGTTCACACCAGTATAACGCCTCCCAATATCAAATGCTCCAGTTGGGCTCACAATTAAATACAATTCTAGACCTCTTATCTAAAAGGAACATTTGATTGCAGTAGAGAGAAAAAATAATCACCAGAATGGGATGCAAGTCTGGGACTAGGAATGCTTGGCCCCTACCCTTAATCATCTAGAAGAATGAGAGACAATATTATTGAAACATATGAAAACCACAGAATGGGGATCACAGAGCCTATTTTAAAACTAGGCCATTTAGGACTGGAACAACGAGAAATGTCTTCCCTCAAACAATGGTGAATCTTTGGGCATCTTTACTCTGGTGGGCTGTAGTGGCTCAGTTGTTAATTGTGTTAAAAGCAGAGACTCATTATCAACAACATTATGTTTTATGTCATCAGATCTACTCAAAACTCATACTTTTATATGCAGATCATTAATATACATAAAAACAAAATGGATACCAGCACCAATCCCTCCAATGCTTCCAAAAGCAACCCTTGGTCATCACCTACCATCAAGACAATCTTGTCTTTAATTGGCTCTTGCCTTTTGTCCTGAATCTCATTTGTTCTTACCTATTGGATCAGATTCCTTTTTGGCACCATTCAAAGATCTTGCATAAATCACACAAACCCTTCTACCCTCATTGGCACACTTAACCATTCACTTTGCAACCCCATTTCTGTAACAGACTTTAGATTGTACCTTCTTATCTCTATTTGTGACATTATTTTGCCTATCTATTTTAAAGTAGATTCAAATAAAGAAGCTTCACTTTTGACTTCTTACTACTTTTCTCAGCTCTGACAGTAAGGAAATGAGGATCCCACAAAATTAATCAGAATCAGAAGATTCCCCATTGCCCCGGCCAATATCAGCCTCTGTTCTTCTCAGGATTCTCTTTACCAACAGGCACACTGCCCAGACTTACAAAAAATAAGCAGAGACATTTATTGTGATCCAAGAAATGAGAAAAGAATGTGCCTGTTGCAACAAATTGGCAAATTTTGCAAGTAATGTGGGAGATCACCAGCTAGATGAAGCCATAGTCGGCATTTCTCAGAAAACCAGGAACGTGCTCAGCACTGCGGAACTACAGCCGTAATATTTCAGCAGCTCTCTTGTGTCATGCTAAGCCAGGTGTAATCTTTAATGAGTCAGGTTGTCCTGCTGGCCCACTGGGAAATCCAGCAGCTTTCTGACAGATGCCATGGGGATGTGCAAAGTGTAGTGGGCCTAAAATGGATGGCTGCATTCGCAAGTAAAGCAAGCAATTCAATTCATAATGTACGTCCATCCCACAGTGCTCTATGACAATGTAGTATACCAGGCAATGTTTGCATGAATGAAAATCAAAGAAATGCACATGACAGAAATCAGAAACAAAAGCAGAAAATGCTTGAAACACTATGCAGCATCAATGGCAAAAAAACAGAATTATCCTTTAAGATCCAACACATTTAAAAGTCCCTTTGTTCAGAATGTTTAACTGCGTCTCTTTCTACAGACAATGCCTGACCTGCTGAATGTTTCCAACATTTTATACCTGCATACTAGAAAACTGGTGTGCTTTCAGCATCCATGATGCTGTGAAAAGCAAGTTTAACATTCTTTGTAGAAAACTGATTTGACTCCGAATTAGACATGCATAAGATAAAAATATCAGGTGCTTGACTATTGTTGACCATCTTCTTCTTCTTAACCACTACCACAGAGCTGAGGATGACTTGTGTCCATTATTGTTCTGAAGGATCTGGAGTCTTTCATTGATTAATGAGTTCTGCCATGGCAGAGACAAGTGGAACATGAGTACTTGGGTAGTTGATTGGATTCTTGCACACTCTTCTTCAGAAAGGTTCAATGTGCTCGCAGTCTTCCAAGTCCCTCTGTTATGTTGCATAGCCTGAATCAGAAACTCCCTGAATCACTGAGGATATTATGTTTTTTTTCAGGGAGGATTTCATGGAAGTTTTATTCTCTTTTGCCCCTGGAAACCACTTCCCTGATGGAGTTTAAAGTGCTTTCACAAACAAGAGAAAATCTGCAGATGCTGGAAATCCAAGCAACACAAAATGCCAGAGGAACTCAGCAGGCCAGGCAGCATCTAGGGAAAATGTGCATAGACAACCTTTTGGGTCGAGACCCTTCATCAGAACTGGTGCTTTTCTCATGAAGTTTGATGATGTGGGCTGCCCATCAATGCAAGATGAGCATGGTCAGTCTTGATTCTAGAGGTGATGGGAGCAGACACTGACTTAATCTGCTGAGACACTTGGAGGATTTTGTGGAGAGCATGGTGATCCCTTTTCCATGCTGTTGCCCATGTAGCAGGCTCACCCCTCTCCACGCAGCTGATGAATCCAAAGGAAAGGCAGAGACCAATACAGTTTGGCACCAGTAGTGTTACCAGAGTTGCCTGTCTACATTAGACTCAATGTAGGACTGCCTTAGGGGCTCCAGCTCCAGATTTTTCCTTAGGGTCTACTCCTGAAGCCTTTCCCATGAGTGGGTGGAGCCGCAAGGCAGTGGAGGTTTGAGATCAGAGTTTTCCTTCTCCTAAATGAGTTGCCAACCACGGCTAATGAGCCCTATCTGCCCGAAGCGTTTGGTTTTAAGTTGCTAATACCATGCCTTTGTCCCTTCTACTCTCAGTAGAAACAGTTCCACCAGACTTAGTAGTTAAGCTATATGTGATGGCCAGGAGCTGGACTCAATTGTCAGAGGCTATTTGAGATGCATGTCAGTGGGAGCATTTACTAGGTACTGGGAGCATATCCCTACTATCAACCCCAACTATAACAATCTTAAGGAACCTCTGTGCACATATAAAGTACGTAAATACTAAATGTATACTGTAATTCAATGATTGAAGCTCATCTGGTATTCTTTATGGAGAAAGTTAAGCAGGTTAAACAATTACCTACCTGTCCTCTGGACTAATAGGATTCAAGGCATTGTGGCAAAGCTTGCAGATGTTATAAAGATAGATGGAGAGGCAGATAGTGTTGAGGAAGAAGGGAGTCAGCAGAAATACTTGGACAGACTAAGAGAGTGCACAAATAAATGGTAGATGGAATATAGTGTAGGGAGGTGTATGGTTATGGATTTTGTTAGAAGGAATAAAGACAGATGATTTTCTAAACAGGGAGAAAATTCAGAAATTGGAGTTGTAAAGGACCTTGGAAGCCCTTGTGCAGGATTCTCTGAAGTTGAACTTGCAAGTTGAGTCAGTGGTAAGGAAGGTAAATGCAATATTTGCGTGCATTTTGAAAGGACTAGAGTATAAGAGCAAGGAGGTAATGTTGAAGCTTTATAAGTTATTGGCAGATCGCATTTGGAGCATTATGAGCAGGTTTGGAACCCTTTTCTAAGAAAGGGCATTCTGACATTGGAGAGGGTCCAGAGGAGGTTTATGAGATTAATCCCAGAATAGTAGGGTGAATGTATGAGGACTGTTTGATGTCTCTGGGTGTGTGCTCAGGGAGTTTAGAAGAAAGATGGGGGATCACATTGAAACTTAGAAAATTACTGAAAGGCCCAAATAGAGTGGATGTGGAATAGATGTTCCCAATAGCAGGAAAGTCTAGGACTAGAGGGCATAGCCTCGGAATTGAAGGACGTCCTTTTAAAACAGAAATGAGGAAGTATTTAATTAGCAAGAGGGCAATGACTCTTTGGAATTTATTCCCTCAAATGGCTATGGAGGCCAAATCATTGAGTATATTTAAAGCAGATGTTGATGAGTTCCTGATAGTAAAAGAGTCCATGGTTATAGGGAGAAAGCAGGAGAATGGGGCTGAGAGGGAAAAATAAATCAGCTATGATAGAAAGGCAGAGTAGTCTCAATGGGTTATTCTTCTCCCATGTCATATAGTCCTGTGGTCTAACTTCACTCCAGCGGGAAGTTTGTTGGAAGTGAAATGCCACTTTGTACTGAGAAAGGTTGAGAAGACGATTGGTTTAATGGAACAGCCCAACTTGAACAGTGCAAGAAGGACTGCCTACCATATGTGAAGATGATGGAGTGACAAAAACTTAGAACAAGATTTGAGGAAAATTGTCCACATCTCCATTGACAGTTGAAGATGAGTCTGAGTCAATGCAGACCACGTACATTGAATGAAGCTGTTCCCTTCACTCTTCTTGGATCTGGTGCTTCATACATATCATGTCAGGGTGGCATAATAGCTAGCAGAATGCTATTACCCGGGCTCACTTCCTGCCACTGCATGTAAGGAGCTTGATATTCTTCCCACATTCCAAAGACATACTGCTTAGTTGGTGTAATTGGGCAACACGGAGCTCTTAAAATCAATATATGAATAACTATCTCCAGTGTGCTCTTGCATTCATTTTGTCACTCTGTGAAGATCTCTTCATCCACTGAAGGAATTAGAGGAGAATAATCCCAATAAAGTCTTTTCCTCTGGCCGAGAGTAGGGGATCCAATCATGAGTACTACAACCAACCTGTGTTTTATTTTTTGAAGATGGCCGGATTTACGTCATCCCTGAAAAGCACTCCTTCTCCCATTGGAAGAATATTACAAGTTCTGTATCTTAGGTATTTCTCTGAAATATTGTAGAATTTCAGCAACACTTCCTTCTGCTTCTGGGTCCAGTTTTCACTGTTGGTTAGCTTGTCATTCAACTTGCCTGGTTGGGGTGGTGGTAATGTTGTGAGGGAAAGCATGATGTAGGATAGAGTCCCTGAAGACTCAATTGTATGCAATCTCCGTTCACCATTCTGCCGCCCTCTGGTTTTGATTCTCTTTTCCTTTCTTGCTGGGTTTGTGCCATATCCGGTGTTGACAATGCTGAAGAAACCATGCATATTACCCTGCTCTTTCTACCCACCATCTGCTTGATCTGTTATTGGATTTTGGTTTTCCTATGCTTGGAAATCTCTTTTCTTCCCTTGGTTCATCATGGTATTAAATAGCAGGGGATGACCAAAGCAAGTTGTGGCTATACTGGAGCCAACTTCTGAACCAAAAATTGATTCAACTACAAACAGGGTCCAGAAACACAACAAAACTCAAAACCCCCAAGGGCAAATGTAATTTCTGTCCCTGTGCATAAACCCACAAAGTAAACTTCCAAATCTTTCAAATGCTTCTGGAACAATGTTTCCACCTTCACGAGTGTCATGCACTGTGGAAGTTTTATGCTTAGGATCATGTGTAGAATCTCAGTTAAACCAGCAACTTTATTAAGCTAGTAATTTATTGAAAAACCATTGGAAAATGCCTGGGGAAACCAGTTCACAGTAACAGGGAGTCTCTTATATAGATACAAAGCAAGGGTTCTTCGGAGGGAATCTACAAAGCACTATCTATTGAAATATTTATATCACATGGTTATTTTGGGAAATGTGTGTACCACATTGTGCTGCAAAATATATGCAGCATTAAAAATGTATCCCACAGCTTTCATATTCAAATATGTTAATAGTCTTCCAATTTGATACTGACAAGCAAATAGAGTGTTTCACAGTTGCTAGGTTACCTGCTTTGAGAATGGTATTGTAAAATTACTGAGCTTGGATTTAGTTCCTGCCAAATTGTGAACAGTAAAGATTTGGCAAAGGAATGCAGATACATCAGGTTTTAGCAGGAAATATTTCTGTAATCATGATATTATAATAATTCGTGAAGTAACACCCTTCAGTGACTGACAGGAAAATAAGTACTGGTATTGAGAGGATTTTTTCTGGTCATGACTCAATATTATCTTCCATTCTAAATGTAATATAAGCTAATGATTATAATACCACTTTACAAGATTAGAATAGAATATAAGTTTAATATAAACATTTGTAATTTATTTGCTGATTGTAAAAAGAAACACAAAAATATTGTTTTCCTTTCTGCTTCATCAATACTACTCATAAATGTCACAATGATATTTCTAGCTCCCTGTAAAAGCCTCA
This sequence comes from Hypanus sabinus, assembly GCF_030144855.1. Classification (NCBI taxonomy): domain Eukaryota; kingdom Metazoa; phylum Chordata; class Chondrichthyes; order Myliobatiformes; family Dasyatidae; genus Hypanus; species Hypanus sabinus. The sequence goes on from NC_082712.1 coordinate 158,403,421, forward strand.
GCTAGTATGTTTTCTTGTTTCTTTCATTACTTATTTATTTTTTGTTTATTTAGAAATACACCGCAGAATAGGCCCTTCAAGCCACACAACCCAGCAACCCCTGACAATTCCCGATTAACCCTACCTCATCTAGGTTGTGGATCAGATGAAGGAGATCATTGATTATGCTGGCTGCTTTACTGAGACCATTAAGTGTAGGCAGATTCCATGGATGGGAGGCTGGTTTTCACAAAGTGTTCACAACTGCCTGCATTTTCCCTGTGAAACACTCTGGTTCCATTACCTGCATAAGTCTAGGAAAGACCATCTCCAGCCCTGCCAAACATGTGAGATTGAAGTGCAAACCCATCTCAAAACCTCCTGTTTGTGTGGATGCAGTGTGATCCTTTACCCTGTTACAAATAAGTGCCACAAAATAACAGGCATACAATTAAAAGATTTGGCTTTATAAATCTTAATTTAACTAAAGGGTTTGTAAAGAAAGGACAAAACAAGATCAGGGCCCATTTTAATGAAACAATCTAATGTGCACAAGTTGGAGCTCATGGTCTCCCCTTCACTGATCATCCTTCGATCTCATCCCAAACTTCGCCAAGTCACTGGCGTGCTCCAGGTTGAATCCTATGACCTCTTCTTTCTGGAGTCTTCTCTCTTCCTCCCCTTAAGCAAAGCCCAAGCCCAACCTTAGTGTCCCTCACCAGAGAAAGCTCCCCTTAATACTTCCACCCTAACTGGATGGCACCCAATTCCCCTTTCTCTTATCTTCAACAGTAACCCAAACAAACAGCACAAATGCAATACAGAACGGCATAACAGTAAAAAAAAATGAACCAGGGCATTACACCTGTATTTCAGTTGTAATTATTGTAAGTGTTTTAATATAAGACAGATGTGTAATTTTTTTTAAAAGGTCAGTAACTAGTATAGACAGATATGAGAGAAGGTTGGAAAGGCTAGCCTTGTATACTTAGAGTTTAGAAGATTCAAGAGAGGATGGAGTTGAAATATTTAAAATCCCAAGAGACCTTGATGGGAAGGATGTGAAGACAACGTGGAGAAATCTAAAAGTAAAGTAACTTACTTTTTGCTCACTCTAATCCCTTTATTATTAATCTATTGACCAGATGATGCTGAAAATACAGGAAACCCCCCACCATTCTTATACACACAATATCAAAGACCTTCCCTGTTACTGATTCATCCCTTCTGTACCCTCTTAGCAATTAAACACTAAAGTTAGAGCAAGATAAATTGTGAGATCATGAGTCCATCTCATCATACTAGTGATCAAGTTAGCAGTCATATAACAGTGGAGTAGAAGCTGACCTTGAGCCTGGAGATACATTCTTTCAGGCTTTTGTATCTTCTTACAGATAGGAGGTGGGAGAAGAGAGAATGTCCAGGATGGATGGCATCATTGATTATGCTGGCTGCTTTATTGAGGCCATAAAGTGTAGACAGGTTCCTTAGGTGGGAGGCTAGGTTTCATAATGTGCTGAGCAGTGCCCACAACTCCTTGCAATATTTTGTGTTCTCTGGCAGAACCATTGTCATAGCAAGTTTGGGATGCATCCAGATAGGATGCTTTATAAGACCATAGGATATAGGAGCAGAATTAGGCCATTTGACCCATTGATTCTGCTCTGCCATTTCCTCATAGCTGTTCCAAGTCTCCCTCTCAGCCCCAATCTCCTGCCTTCTCTCCATATCCCTTCATGCCCTGACATTAATGGTACATTAATAGAGACTGCTTAGGATCAAAGTGAGCATACCAAATTTTGTTCTGAGGAAGAAGAAGCACTGGTGAGCGTTCTTGGGCATAGATTCATCATGGTTGGACCAGGACAGGCTTTTAGTGATGTTTGTTCTTAGGAGCTTGACATTCATAACCCTCTTGACCTCAGCATCATTAATCTACACAGGAGTATGTGCACTGCCCCTTTCCTAAGTCAGTGACAAGCTCTTTATTTTTTTGACTCATTTTCTCAATTTTCTACTTCCGATGAAATGCCGTCAATCTGAAACATTAACTTTTGTTTATCTTTCACCCATCCTCCCAGACCCGATGAGTGTTTTGAGCATTTTCTGTTTTATTCTTTTTATTGAACAAGTGGCCGCTTTTTGAAAATAAGTGATACACGCTTAAGATATAGGTGAGACAATGACTTTACTGTCTCAGGGTGATGAGGCTTTGGAATCCTTCTACAAATCATGGTGTTTTTGATATTTTTATGGCTGAGAAAAATAGGTTGTACATTATCAAGGTTTCTATGGGTAGATGGGAATGTGGAGTTAAGATTAAAATCAAAATCAAGCATGTTTTTATTAAAGTAAAGCAGACCCAAGGAGTAGACTGGCCAATACCTGTTCCTAATTTCTGCGTTTATACTTTCATATGGACTTAAAGGACAATACTTATTGTACCAACACTAGATACATGTATTTAGAAACACAACACTGTTGATTTTATCACTGAGAAAAGTTCTCTTAACGCAAGCAAAGTACATTCAATCTTATCACAACTCTCTTGACTATAACTAATTCCCTTGATCACTAACAAAAGAAAATCTACAGATGCTGGAAATCCAAGCAACACACACAAAATGCTGGAGAAACGCAGCAAGCCAGGCAGCATCTTTAGAAAAGAGTATAGTTGAGATTTCAGGCCGAACCCTCATCAGGACCCATCTCGACCTGAAATGTCGACTGTACTCTTTTCCATTGATGCTGCCTTGCCTGCTGAGATCCCCAGCATTTTGTGTGTGTCCTTTTATCACTGCTGACTTGATAGGTGCTGAGGGACAGGTCTGTGGTACTCAGGTCTGGTGACTAAGTAACATACAAGAGACCCGAGTACAACCTCTGGAAAATCATCTCAAATGTGAAATGACAAATCTGGGTCAACACAGACAGACTGCTGGGGGAACTATGACAATGAATAAACGGTTGACATTTTGGTGTGAGTCTCTTCATCAGGGCTGGAAATGAGGAGGATTATGCTAGAATAAAAAGGTAGGGGGAGGGGAAGGGGGACTAGCTGGAAGGTGATAGGTGAAACCAGGTGGGTGGGAAAGATAAAGAGCTGGGCAAGAAGGAATCTGATAGGACAGGAGGGTGGACCATGAGAGGAAGGAAAGAAGGAGGGACACCAGGGGAAGGTGACAGGCAGCTGAGGAGAAGAGGTAAGAGGCTAGAAGGAATTCTGAATCAAATCAGAGTGAATTTTGGATTAAACTTGTATCATAGAAGGATGCTTGACAAATGTGGTAATTCTTTTTTTTAAAACTTTTTTTATTGCATTTTTAAATGATTACAAAGTATGAAAAAACAATGTATATAACCCTTACCCCCTCCCTTTAACCCCTCCCCCCTAACTACCCTATAGAAAAAAAGAAAGAAAGAAAGAATGCCTGGTTGTTGGAAGATCTCCACATGCTCCTTGGAATTCGTAACAACTTTAATATGTATATTTATTTCTTTCCCCTAATAACCAATTGTTTCATCTTCAGAGCATCTATATATTTAATCCTGTCTTTTGTAAGTAAGGGCTCCAAATTTTCAGAAAATTGTGGTAATTCTTGATTGCAATCACCTCCTACGAAGTTAAACCAAGTGACATACAGTATGTGACACCAAGTTTTTGCTCCCAGATGAGCTCAATGCCTTTTATGCGCCTTTTAACTGACAAATCATCGAGGCACCTGCACGAACTCCCACATCCACCCGATGACCCTGGGATTTCACTCGCTGAGGCGGATGTCAGGCATTCCTTTAGAAGGGTGAACCTACAAAATTATCTGGATCAGACAGTGTACATGACTGAGTACGGAAGACCTGAGCTAATCAACTGGCTGAAGTTTTCACTGATTCTGTTCACCTCTTGCCTGTGCAGTCTAAGGTACCCACCTGCCTCAGTGACTATCATCTTGTAGCACTTACATTCACAGTGACAATGTGCTTTGAGAGGTTGGTGATGAAACACTTCAATTCCCACCTGAAGAGCAACTCGGATCTGCTCTAATTTGCTTTCCAGCATAACAGGTCCACAGCAGATGCCATTTCATTAGCTCTTCACTCAATCCTGAAACATTTGGACAGCAAAGATGCATACATCAGCTACAGCTTGGCATTCAAAACAATTAAACATAGAAACCCTACAGCTCAATACAGGCCCATCGGCCCACAAAGTTGTACCAAATATGTCCCTACCTTAAAAATTACTAGGCTTACCCATAGCCCTCTATTTTTCTAAGCTCCATGTACCTATCCAAGAGTATCTTAAAAGACCCTATCGTATCCACCTCCACCATCACTGCTAGCATCCCATCCCATGTACTCACCACTCTCTGTGTAAAAAGCTTACCCCTGACATATCCTCTGTACCTACTCCCCAGCACCTTAAACCTGTGTCCTCTTGTGGCAACCATTTCAGCCCTGGGAAAAAGCCTCTGACTATACACATGATCAATGCCTCTCATCATCTTATACACCTCTATCAGGTCACCTCTAATCCTCTGTTGCTCCAAGGAGAAAAAGCCGAGTTCACTCAACCTATTCTCATAAGGCATGCTCCCCAATCCAGGCAACATCCTTGTAAATCTCCTCTGCACCATTTGTATGGCTTCTACATCCTTCCTGCAGTGAGGTGACCAGAACTGAGCACAATACTCCAAGTGGGGTCTGACCAGAGTCCTATATAGCTGCAACATTACTTCTTGGCTCCTAAATTCCATTCCATGATTGATGAAGGCCAGCACACTGTACACCTTCTTAAGAACAACCTGTATTATCTCCTCAAATCTGATCAATAGCGCCTTGTACAATTAGATCCTTGATTTCCTGACTTGCAGATCCTACTTAGTTCAGAATGGCAACAACATCTCCATAATCTCCATCAACACAGATGCACCATACAACTCTGTGCTCAGCCCCCTGCTCTACTCACTTTATACTTATGACTTGGCTAAGCACGGCCCCAATGCCATATTTAAGTTTGATAATGGCATACTATTATGGGCCAAATCAGAGGTGATGATGAATCAGCATATAGGAGGGAGACTGGAAATCTGGCTGAATGGTATCACCACAGCAACCTTTCACTCAACATAAGCGAAACCAAATAGCTGATTATTGACTACAGGAGGATGAAACTGAAGGTCCATGAGCCAGTCCTTTTCAGGGAATCAGAGATGGAAAGGATCACCCATTTTAAATTCCTCGGTGTTATCATTTCAGAGGATCTCTCCTAGGTTCAGCATGTAAATGCCATTGCAAAGTTCAAAATTCAAAGCAAAATTTATTATCAGAGTACATATGTGTCTCCACATACAACCCTGAGATTCTTTGTTCCTGCGGGGATACTCAGAAAATCTATAGAGTAGTAACTGTAAACAGGATCAATGAAAGAACAAGAGTATAGAAAACAACAAACTGTTGAAATACATCAATAAATAAATAGCAATAAATAACAAGGTAAAGAGTCCTTAATGCGAGATCATTGGTTGTGGGAACAATTGAGTGTAATTAACCTCTTTTGTTCAGGAGCCTGATGGTTTAGGGGTAGTAACTACTCTTGAACCTGGTGGTGTGAGCCCGGAGACACTTGTACCTTGTGCCTGAGAGCAGTGAGAAAGAGCATGACCTGGGTGGTGAAGACATTTGATGATTAATGCTGACCTCCTATGACAGTGTTTCATGTAGAGGTGCTGAATGTTTGGGAGGGCTTCACCCATTACATACAGGGCTGAATCCACTACCTATTTATGCAGTTTGTCAAGGTTTTTAATGCCATGCTGAATCTCTGTAGCCTTCTAAGGAAGTAGAAGCATGTTGTGCTGTCTTTGCATTTACATCTATATGCTGGGTTCAGGACAGGTCCTCAGAGATAGTGGAACCCAGGAATTTAAAGTTACTGACCCTCTTCATGCTGATCCTTCAATGAGGATTGACTCAAAGGAAGTACAGGCACACCTCTACTTTCTTAAAAGTTTACAAAGATTCAGCATGTTATCTGAAACTTTGACAGAGTTTTATAAATTCATGGTAGAGAGTATACTAATTGAATGTTTCATGGCCTGATATGGAAGCACCAAAGCTCTTGAGTAGAAAAGCCTACAAAAAGTAATGGATACAGCTAAGTCCATCACAGATAAAGTCCTCCCACCACTGAGCACATCTGCAAGGAGTGCTAATGCAAGGACACAGCATCCGCCACAAAGGACCCCCATAATCCAGGCCAAGCTCTCTTTTTGCTGCTGCCACCAGGAAGGAGATACAGGAGCCTTGGGTTCCAGAGCACCAGGTTCAAGAACAGTTATTGCCCCTCAAGCCTCAGGCTCTTGAACCAAAGTAGATAGCTTCACTCACCCAACAGTGAATTGATCACACAACCTAAGGTTTCACTTTCAAGAACTCATGTGGACAATCCTTTTTATAATTTTCTTTTCTTTTCATATTTGCACAGTTTGATGACATTTGCACATTGGTTGTTCGTCTGTCTTTGTTGTATATGGAACATGTATATCCTTTAATAATATTTTTACTTTGACGTTGAACTTGTTAGTCACTCTAAGTCTACTCAAACACAAGTTGCTGTTCAACTATAGCTAACTCCAGTTTAAATTATTCCTCCGTGCATTGTTACCGCCAATCTGACCACCCATTGTTCTTCCAGAACTCCATTCATTTTTCGCTGTTCAACCTTTGATTGAGGCCCAATATTATGTGTGTCTTCCTTGTACCTACACCAGATCCCTTCTCACCATGACCTCCCCCAAGCGTGCAGACCTGAATGCCTGGGCCCTGCCTCTTCTCAAAAACTGCTACTAGGTAGAGTTAGTTGACCTTTGCACAAGCTGCTTATTAATCAACATTCATTCTGGATATCAGCATGATTCTCTTTTTACTCACACTGATAACAAATCCCTCCTTTGTCTCTTGAACTAGGAAAGGAATTGGCACGGTCTGCATGTCTGATTTGCATATACTGACTAATGTAATGAGCAAGTGTGGATGCCTGCCTTACTGCAGAATCATGTGAAATTCTGTTTCAGCCTATATTTGACCTTTGATTCAACCTCAATGGGAAATGCCATGAATTCCTCCGAGTGGTTGAATCACAGACAACCTGCCTGAGCAATCTTTCCATCATTGCATGACTTTCTGAAGTGCAAGACCTTTCTAGATGCAGAACAAATATTCTTTTCACCTTACTAACAATCCGGAAAGCTGCACAGCTTAGAACACATGCTGCTGTCTAATGTTTTAGAAACCGTGGTCTAGGGATTAGTCTTGACTTGGAGGCATCTTTCCAAAGGCCAAAACAAACAAAAAACAAAGTAGAGACAAGGAAAGCTCCCAGGAACACCTGGTTGATATTTGGCAAAGTGTATAGGAACTTAAAACCTCTTGCAGTAACTGAGCACCCTCCTTCAGATAGACCATTTGACATCAGCTTTGATCTTGACCTTAATGTTTGGCAGGAAATTATTTTCTTTTGATCGCCTTATGATGTCACATGTTTCAAATTGGCGGCTGAAAAGTCACGACGGGGGAGGAGGAAGGCTAAAGAGACTGCATATGCTGAAATATGTCAGAAAGACCAAGGAACTGATTGCAGACTTTAGGAGAGGGAAATCAGAGGTCTGTGAGCCAGTAATCACTGAGGATCAGAGTTGGAGAGGCCCAACCATTGAGCGCATCTACATAAAATGTTGCCTTAAGAAAGCACCAACATTATCAAAGATCCTCACTACCCAGGCCATGCCGTTTCCTTGGTGCTGCCATCAGGTAGAAGGTATAGGTGCCTCAGGTTTCACACCACCAGGTTCAAAACAGTTACTACCTTCAATCATCGGCCTCTTGAACAAAAGGGGATAACTACATTTTTAAGGATTTTATTTTATCTTGTTATTTCATGGTTGTTATTTATTGCTATTTACTGTATCTATTCCTCCATTTGCACAGTTTGTTGTCCATTGATTCTGTTTACAGTTACTGTTCTGTAGATTTGCTAAGTATGCCTGCAGAAAAAGAATCTCAGGGTTGTATGCGGTAACATGTATGTAGTCTGATCAAAAAAATTGACTTGGCTTTGAAGTACTTTGACTACATTGACGTAACAATAACAAAATGTTGGAAGAACTCACTAGGTCAAGCAGTATCTGCGGAGGCAAGAGGTGTAATTCAACACTTTGTATGTAGACTTTTTAATAGGTTGAACCAGACTGGAAGGGGATAATGAGCAAACGGAACATGGCAGGGGAGGAGATGGGAAGGGTGAACAAAGAGAAAAATAACTTAGGTGGGCAGGTGAGTGCGTGTGCGAAGAAAGCAACAGCGAGATGTGCTATCCAAAATCAGAAACTTGATATTCATACATAGATAAGCTACCCAAGCAAAATATAAGATGTTCTTCTTACAATTTGCGTTTGGCCTCTCTCTCAGTGAGAAGTTCAAGCAGAGACAGTGGTGTAGGAATGGTAAGCAAAGGTAGGATCACATGCACCCAGAAATTGAAGATAGTTACTGTGGAAGAGTGCAGATACTTTTCAAAATGGATTTATGATCTCCACTTGGTTTCATCCATCTTTCAGAGGCTACAAACCAAAGATCAAAATGCAGTAGACAAGAATGGAGGATGTCCCACCTCTGGAAGCACTATTTAGATCCTTGGATTGTGGTGGAGGAACAACTGAAAGGACAGGGTCTTAAGTCTGCAGTGGTTGCAGGAGAATGTGCCTGTGGAGGGAGAGTGCTTAATGGGGAGGGATAAACTGATTAGGGAATCCAAAAGAGTGTTGTCTCTATGGAAAGCAGGAGAAATGAAGTGGAAGTGGATGAAGGGGAAGACGTGACTAGCTCTGGGATTGTATTGTATCCAATGGAAATGGCTGAGCATGCTGTGTTGGGTGTGGAGTCTGTAGCATGAAAGATGTGCATCAAGGGAATTCTTTTGCTGCTCCTTCTGGGGAGAAAAGGGATCAGAGCAGGTGTGCAGAAAATAAAGCGCAAGTGTACAATGTCTCCACCAACCATAGAAGGGGGGAATTTACACTACTATGAGGGGACTTTTCAGAAGCTCTAAAGCAGAAGACCATATCTTGAGAACAGATGTGGCTGAGATGGAAAATGAGAGAAAAGGGTGGCATCCTTAAGGAAGGGAGTATTGGTATAAAGGATATTAGTGGTGAGTCAGTCTGTTGAGAAACTCAGGAAACAGAAATGTCAGGAATGTGCCAGGTGAATTAAAGGACAGGGTGGAAGTTGGTAGCAAAGGTGATGAAATTGATGAGTTCTGCATGAGTGCAAGGACAGCAATGATGTAGTCATTGCTGTAGCAGAAAATAAGTTGTGGGATTGATGCACCATCAATAACTCTTGGAGATGTGAGGCGAGATATAGGCTTTAATTGGCTAGAAGAAAGAACAAACAGCAAATGACCACCACGCTACATCCTGGAGACTGAGGCTGGGGCTGTGTCTCCAATCGCCTTTATACCGGGGTCTGTGGGAGGAGCCACAGGAGCAGTCAGCCGGTGGGGGGGGGGGGGGGGGGGGGTGCGTGTCCAGACAGGTATATGTAGTTCAGCACAGGGATTATTCTACATACTGCAGCTACCTAAAAGACAAGTATATCTTGGGTACATGCAATGTTTCATGGCTAATTCTCAGCCTGTGAAAGTTGGAGGAATCCAAATAGAAATTGTTGTGGCACAGAAGGATTTTAACCTAATGTTTTCAAATCGGATTAGGGTAGATAGTTAAAACTGTCAGCATGGACAGGTCTGTTTTGCTGTTGTAGTACTGTCTGAATCTATGGCTCTATGTCTGTAGTTGTATGGTACCCAGTTTGCTTGGCACTGATATGCTTGGTGTAAGTGGATCCATTTCCAATTTTATTTGAAGTAAGTTGCATCAGCAGTTTTTTCCTGCTCAATCACAAATTTAGATCAAGCATTTCCATTTCTGACCCACACTAGCTTGTATGACTTTTTCCTATACCAAAACAGAGTTAATGATAGAAACATTCTGCATGTCAGGCAGTATCTATGGAAAAGGAAATTCAGTTAAAACTGCAAATTGAAGACCATTTGACAGAATTGGATTTGAGAGAAAGTAAGTCAATATTAGGTCAGAAAGGGAGAGTTGGGGAGGGACAGACAGGATAAAGAGAATAGCTCTTGACAGGGGAGGTGAGACAAGTTTTACCATGGTGACAAGTACTTAGGTATTTGGTGGCTGGATTAATACTGACAATTTTGAGAATGCTGGAGCTATGTCGGTAACAATGATATTGTTCATGAATTGCCACATTCTGATTGTACCAGCGTAAATCTCTTGACTATAATCATCATGGAACAGTCTGAGCTGAAGAAAGTCTGGCTGCACTAGTTGATCTTTGTCCTCATCAAATAAAAGGAAATTTTGCTGACGTAGGTAGTCTGGACTACAGGCTGCACAAATGACTTCCAAAGCTCAATGACAGTGTGACAACCAACAAGGCATTTTCTCCAACAGTCAGCTGCCATGAGAGTCTGAGTAACAACTTAATTGGCAGAACCTTTCACAGAGTAATTTGTAACGGTCACAGAAGCAGCAAGGTTAGCCCTGTCAGTGAATTAGGTGGGACTAAACACAGGTTCCACCTAAGCCTTTCTAAAGAGCAATATATTTTGTGTTACTCTCATTTCTCAAGTCTGGGCTGTCTGTGCTACAATGTTTTATTGAAATGTTTTCTTGTGCTTGGTGTGCTCTCTCCATGGAGATCAAGGTCATGTTAACTCCCAGCTTTATCAACACACAGTTATTTCAAGTGTACATTTCAGATCTCTGGGCTCCCTGCCAATTGGCCTTTGAGTGCCATATTCAGTTCAATGTCAAGTTCAAATTTAGTGTCATTCAACTGTACATATGTATACAGCTAAACAAAGCACTGGTCCTCAGGGACCAAGGAGAAAAACAGTGCATATATCACATACAGCACAACAATAAAATGTATTCTGTAGATATACAATACAGGTTGACGTAAAATGCATAGACAACATACAGTAGTTAAATATATAACATTATTACAGTTATTGTTGCTATCATAATGATGTGTACTGGATTGTAGTAGAGTGTTCAGAAGTCTCACAGCATGGGGGAAATAAGGTGTTACCCAGTCTAACTTGTTTTGAACTTATTCTGTGGTACCTTCTGCCTAATGGTGAGAGAACAAAGAGATTGTGGGACAGATGGGAGTAGTCCCTGTCAATGCTGAGGGCTCTAAGAACACAACACTTTTAGTAATGCCCTGGATGAAGAGAAAGAGAACCTGATGATTCTCACAGTCCGTTGCAGGGTCTTGTGGTCAGATGACTTGCAAGTCCCATACGAGCCAGTGATCAGGGCACTGTCGCGCTGGACGTGACAGAACAATTTCAGTAAGGAACAAATGGCATCTCAGGCATTTCCGCTTAGTTCATGAACACAGGTTGCCATTAGTTACCCTCATTGGCACACCCATTGTAACATTTTCTACTCCTTCAAACCGCAGACAGTTGTAGATCACAAGAGGGATTTCCTTTTGGTGTAAATTTCCAGGACTCCTTTCTCCTGAGAGAAACTGCACTTCTAGTCATTTCCAGTATCCAGTTCATGTGCCAGCATCAGTCTGGGCATCCAGTCAAAAAACCTGTACTAGTAGGAGTTTAAAAAAATGAGGGGGATCTTATTGAAACCTATCAACTATTGAAAAGTCTAAATAGAGTAGATGTGGAGCAGATATTTCCTATAGTGGGGAAAGAAGGCACAGTCTCAGAATACAAGGAGATTTGTTTAGTACACTGAGGACAAGGAAATTCTTTAGCCAGAGGATGGTGAGTCTGTGGAGCTGTTTGCCACAGATGGCTGTGGAGGCCAAGTTATTGGGTATATTTGAGGTGGAGGTTGATAGGTTCTTGATTAATAAGGGCATCAAAGGTTACACAGAGAAGGCAAGAGAACGGGGCTGTGAAGGATAATAAAACAGCCATGATGGAATGGTGGAGTAGACTTGATTGGGGTGAATGGCCTAATTCGGCTCCTATGTCTTATAGACTTGTGGTCTAATGATCTTATGGGCATCTGTCCAGCAGCTATGTGGACTTTACAGCAATGTGCCTCACATAGTCTGCTCTCTAAAGGAAGAACAGCATTGAAAGCGGGTATGCCTCAGGATCCTGAGGATTATCAGCTCTTAATAACCAGAGATAACACAGCCAACCTGAGTTACCAGAGATATCCTTCTAATAAACTTTTTTTTTCCTTCAAATGCTCCAGCTTGAAGATCTCCTGGTGTCATTAAGAAAGATCTTAGAGCAAAATGACTTGGTAGCTGCACCTGGTCCTCACAGATAGCTAAGTGTCAGCAGGAGACAAAATAATTACTGCGAGGTAGGCCTAATGTGCTGACCTCTAATGTTCCAATATCCTCTTTCCTGTAGGTCTGCTTGAGGCTTTTCTCCCACCAGGTTTCACTGGCAAACAGGAAGCTTTTAGGGCTAATTATTCACGAGTTTGCAGAAGTCTCCTGTTTTACATCCTGCCCAGTATAAATGTTGACGAATGAAACCAGCCACATAGTAAACACGTGGCCAGCTACTTCCTGAACCAATTTGAAGAAGCCTAAGCAACATACAGAAAATGCTGGATCTAGGCAGCATCTATAGGAAGAAGCACAGTCGACATTTCAGGACGAAGGGTCTCAGCACGAAACATCGACAGTGCTTCTTCCTATAGATGCTGCCTGGCCTGCTGCGTTCCACCAGCATTTTGTGTGTGTTGCTTGAGTTTCCAGCATCTGCAGATTTCCTCGTGTTGAAGAAGCTTCACTCCTTATTGACTACTTGAAGGTGACTTGAAACTGTTATACTCTATATACAGGGGTAATAATCGCTTCTAGCGGGGACGGCAGGTACCAATGTTTGTAGCCTCCCCCGGTCCAGTCTATAGGGTGTTAACCAAACGGCAGACCAGCAGAGCTCACCCTTTCTCAATTTCCTTTCCCCTGGATTCACACTGATCTCCACAAATGAGAGAAGCAAAAAGAAACACCTCCACAAGCCCTAGGCAAAAGAAAGACTTGGGTTTCATGTAAGATAGCAATCTCCCCTGTAGTAAACTTGGATATCCTTGATATGCTGATAGTTCTCAGATGTGATTAATTCCCTTTAGTTGAAATCTAACTTTGACATGCATTCTGCCCAATAAATGGTGAAGCTGAAGTTTGATCTGTTTCCTGATATTTCTTTCATTGAGAAAAATTCTCGCTACATTGAGAGATGCAAAGAAGTATTAGACTTTTTTATGTAGGTGGTTGAATGACTTCATTACTTGCGGCAAGATTGCAAATATAACTCATTATGAAATAAATGCCTTTGTAATGGAATTTATCTGCCTATTTTGCTTCTTATCAATACAAAACCCAGCAGACTAACTCTGTCGCATCTCAGAGCTGTGATCACCTTGGGGCATGTACTGAACAGGGCCAACTCAATCCAGAGACTTTGCACTGCATTTCAATATGAGGGCCGTTTGCATCGCCTTAGGTCAAATGAGGGGAATTTCTGTAAAGTTTCTGTGCAATCTCCAAAGAAATCTTAACTTTTCTAGCATTTCAACGTTCAAGATTCATCGTTCTTTTTCAGTACACAAGGGAAAAGGAGAATTAAATGATCATTATTCCGGATTCAATGAAGCCTAAAAAACACAATAAGCATAAAGAATACAATAAAAATACAAAATCTCCAGTGTTACAGTAGCAACCACTGTTACCCAACAATTCCTCTTTAAATTTTCTCAGGTTGAATGATAAACAGTTCTCCTAATTGGCTATCATATCTTCAGATAAAAGTTGGTGGAGACATTTTCTTTTAGCAGACTTCAGATTTTGGACTCCACTCATGGTCCTTTCACCTCCATCACTAACTCCTGACCAGCCTCCTCTGTAAACTTGAACTCACGCGCAACTCTACTAACCTTGCTGTAACGGTAATAAATTTTCATTCCTCTAGACTTGCAGAATTATAATGCCTTCTGATTAATCAATGTCTTAATTCTATTATCTTCATCCACGTTTGCTGCCCTCTCTGTGGTATTATTTCCTAATTCCTCTAGTTCTATAATTCTCTAAGGTATTTACTTTTTCCAGTTCTGGTTGAGTATACATGCTATAGTTTAACCACACATCTTTTATTCAGCTGTATTTGTATATAGTTGAATGATAATTAAACTTCAACTTGAACAGATAGTCATATCTGCAGCCTCTGAAGCTCTATAGTCTATGCAATGACCATCTATAATTTTTAAACTATCTTTCTTTCTCTAAGGTTTTTATTTTCTTCTATGATTACGTTTTTGTTTGTCTGGCCTATTATCTCCTTCCATATTATTGTCGTAATGCTCCTTTGAGGAACCTCGGGACATTACCGCTGCAATAAAGGTGTTTTAAAAACAGACAAATGCTCACAATGCCTCCCTTGATATGGCTTAAGAATTGTGCTGACGAATTAGGGTCCCCAGGTTCCTGGGGGAAATTTCTGTCTCCTGTTGTGTGTTGCACTTTGTTGAGGTTATTCACATGAACACTAATCCAAAATTAGACATGTACAAAAGTATTTACCTATTCTTATGGTTATGTTCTAAAGGTTTTTATGTTGTGTTTCCACCCATTCATTCTTATTGGTTTTGTGCAGGGTTTGAGGGTCGATGCTCTTGTTATATTTTTGTTAGTTTCTTTGTGTAGGTGAGGGGTGTTTGGGGCTATCGATGTTCTTGCTGCATTTTGTGCTGGAGAAGAGGGGTTGGGGGGGTTGATGATGGTGTTGTCATTCTTTTTTGTGTGTGTGTTGGGGTGGGGGGGGAAGGTTTGGTTTTGCTGTTTCTCTTTGAACTGGCTTCCATGGTTCTGTTCGTTTCGTGGCTATCTGGAGAATAGAAATCTCGGAGCGGTACAATTCATACATATTTTGATAATAAATGAACCTTTGAACCTTTGGACCTCTGATTCTGCTGTTATCATCTTTTGATCTTCCTTGTTTTCTGAGTGTGTGTATGTGAGAAAGAGAGGGAAAGAGATTGAGATGTCCTGATGTTAATTTTATTCTCAATATGAACATGAATCTGTGCATTTAACTTACTGATCAATACCAAATTTCAGTATCCTAAGCCCAAAGGTGGACAGTGACTATAGCTAACAAAAAGTAATACAGAAACAGAAAGAGGCCAATCAACCCAATTATTCATTAAATCCATTAATATGCCAACATCGTTAGAGCATAAAGTAGAAAGGGTGCAAGTTTAAAGTTATACTTGAACTTATTAGTTCCAGAAAAATTAAATTTCAGGAACTGAACCAGCATAACCTGGGTCTTAGGTGTCAATATAAATGCCACCCTGATTATAAATTCATTCCTTATCTTTGAACTGAGGGAATGAATGCCTTCCTTTTGTTTAACTTGGGTTCCTGTTGAGTGCATCTCAAGTGAGACTGGCTCTTACAGACACCTGCGCTGATTGCTAAATGTGCAACCTCCATGGGTGGATGCCCGAAGAGAAAGCCAGATCTTCATAAGAGCATGAAGTGATTGCAAAACTTCAGCTGGTGCAGGAAGTGAAACTGTGGTCTTCTTAAGATTTCAGCCGTGTTTCTTCACGATTATAGTCATGGCACCAGGAGAAGATCAGGTAACATCTGTGTAGATAGAACTAAGACAGCAAATCAAAACCTGCCAATGCTAGAAATCTGAAATACAGATAAAAATACTGGGAAAATAATTATGACAAAGGGTCTTTGGTTTGAAGAATTAACTCTGTTCCAACTGCCTCCTCAGAACTGAACATAAAAAAATAAAGAGAAACAGGAGAGACTAAATAAACGGGTCTTAGAAAGGACAGGATGCAGGAAAAAATGAGATAAACCCTTCCACCTGTTAGTCTATTCCAAACACTCTTCGGCTTCTTCTTTCCACCGTACCTCTGCATCTTAAAATGCTGTACAAAGGCAACCAGGCAGGAAATTGATCCTGAATGTTTGGTTCTTTGCTTCTCAAGCAAATTCAGAAATGTGAGACTGTAAATTATTTGTTTTATTCCATTCCCTTTGAATATTACCTTGAGGTTTTCAATTTGTTTGGAACTAATTTTTATCAGTGGAATGTACATGAATGATGCTGTCAAAGATGAAAAGCAAAGACTTCTGTTTTCCCATCTTTTTCTTTATTCTTTCATGAAAGCGATGTTTGATTAATTGTGTCAGTGTTACCTCATTTATTTCTAAAAATAAATGAGAAAATGAGATAAATAAATAAATAAATGAGAAAGTTTGCCCCCTTGCTATCAAAATAGATTTAATGAATTAAATAGGTTCAAACACTGATTTCAGAAGTGAGCTTGCTAAATTTACACTGATTGCTTGAGCTGCATTGCCATCTTGTGGAGATATGTTTTGTAGCATTGAGATCAGAAATTGATTTGACTTGACTCTTTTTTTTTGATTGTTTTAGTAATAGCCTTAGGAATTTGGTGTTGAAATGGTCATGTCACTTCTGACGTGTGAGTTAAAGATTGGCTTCCAGTGTTAAGGTCGTACGTACTTACACCCTACTGAGGCATAGGCCACTGACAGCAGCTCAACAGTCTTTTATCTTGGATCAGTTTTTCAAGTTGTTCCTAGATGTAGTCCATCTTCTGAGATCTTTTCTTTCCCAGAGATGAGATCTTTGGAGCTTCTGTTACTGTTTCTATAGCGCTGGCTGTTTACAGGATGGTGTAGGAAACCCCATGTCCAACTTCCTACTTTCGTGGACCACCCATGGTTAGTGTTGTGATCAGTATACATTATATCTGCTGGCTTTCACTTGCACAACATACACTTGGAGAGGCTTGGAAAGTCGCAGAGTTTCCACTGACTGTGCATGAACGACCTCACTCAACAAGACAAGTAGCAGTGCCAACACTTGAGTAAAGAATGATGTTCTCCTCAGTGGTTGTCTATTGGTGGGTACTCAGATGGCTGTAGAGGCCAATCCAAGATCCATGGGCAGGCACCACACAGTCCTTGACAGGTTGGCGTCAGGGTCCAGTGGCAGTGAATGCAAGCCAACTGGGGACCTATCACTGCTGCAGCTGTCCTCCACCTTCACAGCCATTGAAATCTGTCATCGTCTTCCACCAGCCCCACTTTTAAAGTTTGGTTGCATTGTGCTCTGTCAGGAACCTTCCCCTTGACCTCACCACCTTGGGTGACCCTACCATGAGCTAAGCGTCTGACGGCATCACTCTCAGCATCTCAGGAACACACAAGCCTCTCCATCACGTAGGTGACAATCCATGGAGAAAACATGGAGAGTACAAAGTGACAAGCTACCAGGATAAATTGTGAAATGTGGGTTGCCTTAGGATGGAAAAAAGAATGTAATTAGGTCTCATAGTTAACAAACAGGAAAAGTAACTCAACCAACTGATGGCATGCTAACTGAGAAAATGTTGTTGAGCACACTCTGTCAACTTCCTTATCCTTGCTGAATAATGCATTTGTTCCACCATTGCCTGTCTATTCCTCACCATTGAACGTCCATGATGCTGACATTGAATTTTCATGGTTAAATGAACAAATATTGAGAATGTAAACAGGCCAATGGAAAGCTAAATGTCAGTAGCTTACATCCTATCTCCCGAAAGGACGTGATTTCATCTTGCCCAGTTTTTAAAAAAATTTCATAATTAAGTATGGGATATAGAGTATGAATCTGATAGTGCTTTCCCCATTCATTTGGTCAGAAGTTAAGACGTTCAAGTCCCAGATTTGGAGTTTAAGTGGATATATCCAAGCTGATGGATTCAAGGAGTCATGGAGCTCTACTGCACAGAATAAGGCACTTTGGCTCATCCAAGATACTTGGAGAGAGCTGGGTGATCGGAGAAATTATCTCAAGACTGACTGATTCTGTTTTGGCTACGCAAGACTGTTTAAAAGTGAGTACCCTAGTTCAGCCAGTGTACAGGCAACATATTGTCCATCTAGTGAGTGCTGAACTATTATTCTGCCCAATCGTATTGACCTGCACCTTACCAAAGCCCTCCAAACCCCTCCCATCCATGTATCTGTCCAAATTTCTTTTAAATACTGAAATCCACCACTTGCGCTGGAAGCTCATCCTATAATATCACCACCCTCCGGGTGAAGTTCTCCCACTGTTCCCTTTAAATATTTAATCTTTAACCTATGACCCCCCAGCTCTAGTCTCACTCAACCTCAGTGGAAATAAAAGCCTGCTTTCATTTACCCGAACTTATCCAAATAATTCATTTATCCAAATAATTTGTATATCTCTGTCAAATCTCCCCTCATTCTCTTGCACTCCAGAGAATAAGGTCCTAACCTATAACTAAAGTCTTAACCTATAACTAAGGTTATCAAGTCCCGGCAGTATCCTTATAGGTTTCTCTGTACTTTTTCAATCTTATTGATAACTTTACTGTTGGTAGGTGACCAGAACAGCACCAAATACTCCAAGTTAGGCCTCACAAGTGTCTTACACCACTGCAAAGTAACATCCCAATTCCTGCACTCAGTACTTCATGAAAGCCAACATATCAAGAGCTCTCGATATCACGTTCTCTACCTGAAGGTACGGATATAATCCACTTCCTTCAAAAAAGGAGATTGTTGGAGGATGGATGCAAGGATGGTTCTGTATTATGTTGTATTTCATCTTACCAAGTTCAAGCTCACTTCTTCATTTCAGCGATAACCATTAAGGCTTTGAACTATCTTATGATGGGTTGACAGAGCGCTTGCATAGCACAATGAAGTGAGGCTCCCATTGTGACTGGAACCCAAGTTAGAACTGATCATTGATGGATGGATTTCCCTGCAGTATGAGGAGCCCAACCTCCAATAGAATCACAAATGTTCGTGGTTTGGAGGCTAGTGTGCCTCAATGACTTGGAAAGCTATGTTAGGCGAAGTCAGGACTTTAAGCCTTCCTTCTTGATAGGGTCGCCCAATCCAAATAGGTCAAATGGTAGAAGCAAGACGATGAGTGATCCACCAGTCCTCCAGGTTTGGGAGTTCAGCTCAGGGTTAAC
The DNA here is from genome assembly GCF_030144855.1 of Hypanus sabinus. Classification (NCBI taxonomy): domain Eukaryota; kingdom Metazoa; phylum Chordata; class Chondrichthyes; order Myliobatiformes; family Dasyatidae; genus Hypanus; species Hypanus sabinus. The sequence continues at coordinate 158,422,530 of NC_082712.1, forward strand.
AACCCGGACTGGTAAAACAAAATTGTTATGGAAACAACAATCCTTCTGCATCTGAGTGTGACGGTATTCTTGAGTCTCCACCTGGGACTTGCATGACTGACAGTAGTGAAAACTGAAAGGAACCTACTGATATGATGAAAGAAGCCTTGAACATCGCCAGAAATGGAGGACCTTTATAGCTGCCCTAAATGTCAGTTGCGTAACAGACACTAAGTAAGTAATGAGGAACACAAACAAGGGATAGAAGCTGGAGGCTGCTTTAAAGAGAATATCTGATGGACGGTTAGGAGATGAGTTGCAGATTCCCCCAACCAGTTCATGAAAACCTTTTGCTTCCCCTGCCTAAATTACCATCTCACCATCCAAAACTTCTTTCCTATTTCTCACAAATCTGCTGCCACCCAGGAAGGAAAGCTAAAGAAAAGTTAATGAGATCTTGACTTCATGCGGACAGGAGCTTCTCCATATCATATCGTCCACACCTCTCTCACACTGCCCAGTTTCCAAACAAGTATATTGATATTTTAAGCTGTTGGTTTGGAATGCAATTGAGATCGTGCATCAAATACTATGCACAGTAATTCTTCATTCCTGCCTTTATTATAACTTTCTGTACGATGAACCAGAGGCAGAAAATGAATATGGAAAAACACTGAGTGAGTTTCGGAGCAGAGAAAGGAAAATAGGCATCTGGGAAAACAGAGCCCTTCCTTTACACATGAAAGTAAAATTACAAAACCTTACTTTGAAGCAAAAAACAACGTGCTTGAATGAAACCACAAAATATGAGTCTTTAGGGGTGCCTTCTAATTGAAATTCTTGGCACCTGTTATTAGCATTTTAAGCTGAATAGATGCAGAAGCATTCTGTTGAAATTGAGCTTATTCTTGCCAGATAGCTAAAGGCCCATAACAGCAACGGTATTTATACAAGGTTTTTCATATTGTAAAGTCCTTCAGAAGGAGCATTATTTCAGTAGTTCAATTTAGTGTCAGAGAATGTATACAGTATGCAACCTGAAATCCTTACTCTTCGCAGATGTCCACAAAACAGAGGAGAAAACCCTAACAATGAATGATTGGAAAAACTTTAGAACCCCAAAGCACCACCCGTCCACTCTCCTCTCATGCACAAGCAGCAGCAGAAGCATCAACCCTCCCCCCACTTTCTCGAGCGAAACTCCAACAAAAGCATCAGCAACCCCCACCACCCCACTCACTGTGTAAGCAATAACAAGCCCTCAGGGACCATGATCTAGAGTCCATCGAAAACTACTGTCCATCACAACACTTTGACATCTCAAACAGGCCCTTTCTCTCACTACAGAGGGGGAGAGAGATATCATTCCTGCCATAGCGAGAGGAGAGGCTAACAGCTTACAGTTCCTGTATTACAATCTGCAGTGTCACTTATTCAAGATTTCAAGATGCCCCAACTTGAGAACTGCGAGAGAGAGCGATCTCTCGCTTTCTCCCCCTCCCCCTCACTGTCTTGATGTTTCGATCTCCCACAATGCTTCAGTTGGTGACATCAGTGAGGAATCAGGCCATCTACTCAATATTCCTGGACCCCAGCTCCAGTTGCACACCAGGCCTGCTCCACATTTCCATCCTCTGGCTCTGTTTGTACACTTGGGCCAATTTCCCATCCCTAACTCCAGCCAAGCTCCTGGTCCAAGCTGCCAACCATCATATCCATCCATACACCTGGTTCAGAATCTCAACCCCTGGATTTTGCTGCACATCAGGCTCACATTCCCATTCCATGGCTTTGGCTGAGCATATGGTCAGATCTCATTAGTGTTGGCTGGTTGACCTCCCGCTGCAATTCTTTGCAGAATAACTCTTAGCCATGGCCCTGGCATTCCAGAGTCTATCACACTCCTTTCTACACTCTCTGTCCTCATTCTCTGATACTGTCCACTGAAGCTCATGGCAAGTTTCAGCCAGAGCCTCCTATCTTTCCATCAGGTGCACCTTATCTTGTTCAAATGGGGAATGATAGATGTGTGTGAAAGAGGAGGACTTGCAGAGATGCAAAGAAATAGGGAGAGGCAGACTGGGGATGATGTGGCTCCTCCTTTTTGAGGCATCATTCATCCAGGGGACCCAATGAACTTCTCTGATAGAACATGGAACAGTACAGCAAGGGACAGGCCCTTCAGCCCACAATGTTGTGCTGACTAATTGTTATCAAAGAGCCGTTACAGACCGTAAAGACTGCTCAATAGGTTTTGATAATGTTTCTTCATTTCCTGTCTATGTCTTCAATCTGTTGATTCTTCACCAGTAAAAAGAGAAAATGCAGGTAACATCCACTGGGTGAGGCAGTATCTGTGGTGGACAAAATTATATTAATATTTCAAGTCCAAGTTCCTTTATCAGAAACTGAGAAAGAGAAAAGTTAGCATTCAGTAGTGTTTGTGTTGTCCTAGTGGTCTAAGGCCGTGTGAAGAGATATTGAGATTGTATCTGCCACTGACCTATTGTGGCAATAGGCAAATTGCAGTGGGTCCAGGTCCTTGCCGAGGCAGGAGTTCAGTCTAGTCATGAACAACCTCTCAAAGCATTTCATCACTAAATGTGAGTGCTACGACGGGCGATAGTCATTAAGGCAGCTCACATTTTTCTTCTTAGGTACTGGTATAATTGTTGCCTTTTTAAAGCAAGTTGGAACTTCTGTCCATAGGAGTGAGAGGTTGAAAATATCCTTGAATACTCCTGCCATCTGGTTGGCACAGGTTTTCAAAGCCTTACCAGGTACTCCATTGGGAACTTCCGCCTTGCGAAGGTTCACTCTCTTTAAAGGCTAACATCGACCTCTTAGACTGAGATCACAGGATCATCAGCTGCAGCAGGGAACTTCACAGCTGTCGTTGTGTTCTCCCTTTCAAAGCATGCATGGAAGGCGATGGGTTCATCTGGTAATGAAGCTTCGCTACCATTCATGCTATTGGGTTTTGCTTTGTAGGAAGTAACATCTAGCAAACCTTGTCAGGGTTGTTATGCATCCAATGTTGCCTCCAACCTCTTTCAAAATTGTCTTGAAATAGCCCTTCACAAATCATACCTGGTTTTCTGGTACAGGCCTGGATTGCCAGTCTTGAATGCCACGCATCTAGCCTTCAGCAAACGACATACCTCCTGGTTCATCCACAGCTTTTGTTTCTCAGCCCGAAACATCAACCCTTCGCTCTTCTATAGAAGCTGCCTGGCCTGCTGAGATCCTACAGCATCTGTGAGTGTTATTTTTATTACTGCTGGTTCTTCACATTTTGTTACTGGCTTCTCAATCTACCATACCTTTACTGACTTAATCACTCATGACATCCACTGACAGAATGGACAATAATTTTTTATCTGTTCTCTCCTGAGGAGCCCCACCAAACGTTTATTACTGCATCCTCAAAAATGCATGTTCCGATTAATATTTAATGAAATGTTAACTTTATTTTCTCTCCACAGATGTTCAGATGCCTTCTGGTCTGCTGAGTATTTCCATTACATTCTTTTTAATTTTGGTTTACCAATGGCAGCCATTATTTTGCTTTTGTAAATTAATTAATTATTAGTATTCTGTTGCCTGGAACAGATTTATTGTAAAAACATATGTAATTCTTAGGTCGCTAATGAATATTTCCATATCCATTTCCTCAAATTGTATTCAGAAGCTGCTCTGCCTTGCTTATTTAGGTATTAATTCCTCCCCCTTAAGTCCAATAAAACTGAATTAGAGACATATAGAGCTACTGCAACACATTTGCAATTATTATTGGAGAACTAATGTTTATTTATGAATGCACTAAACACATGAAAAATGCTATCTTATGCACACACCAAATCAGCAACTGGAAAAAAATTGGCGGCCATTATTTTATTCTCCCTCATTTGCCTAGTGGAGACGTGCATATATCAAAACACATAATGATTTAATTAAGGAATGTAGTAGAAATATAATCATTCCATAACAGAGCTTAACTTTACTCAAAATAGACCTCTCAATTATCCCTGCAAGACAAGGTTTACACTGTATCTTGGTACTTGTGATAATAATAAATCAATTCCAATACTAGGTTTATCAAGATTTCTAAAATCATGAGGGACATAGATGAGGTATATAGTCAAAGTCTTTTTACCAGAGTAGGGGAGTACAAGCAGCAGGGCATAGATATGAAGTGAGAGGGGAAGAATGAAAGGGATTTGAGGAGCAAGTTTTTCACACAGGAAAGTGGGTATTTGGAACGAGCTACCACAGGAAGTGGTAGCAGCAGGTACAATTACAATATTTAAAGAACATTTTGACTGATATATTCAGTGGAAATGTTCAGAGAGAACGTGGGCCAAACGGGAAAATAGGCATAGATGAGTTGGGCCGAAGTTTCCACGCTATAGAACTCTATGAATCAATTTTAATCTATGTACAGTGCTCCAAACCCATAAAATTATTCTGGAACAGTAAGAGGCCTATACAGATTCCAAGGCTTTGCAGTAGAATTGCTGAAGTAGGGGCTGATCCATTCCCTGATGGTCTCTGTACGTGACCTCTCTAATGTGACATCTGTAGCAGAGATTATTACAGTTTATATTGAAGCCTTAATCGCTTTAAAAAACCTTTTTATAATTCAAATAATGCTGTACATATAACAAATTTGTAAATACAGAAATCTCACAACTGGGCAGGTAGCATCTAAGGAAAGAAAGACAGAATTAACTATCCAGGTTGAAGCCTCTTCATCATAATCCTTCTGATTCGGTTTACCAACTAAAATGTTATCTCCTCTTCTTCCCGTAGATGCTCCTATAACAGCTGAATATTTCCACCATGCTACAATACCATAGTCAGAGTAAATTTATTACCAAAGCATATATTTGTTACCATGTACAACATTGTGATTCAATTTCTTGCAGGCATTCACAAGAAAATAGAAAAATACAATAGAATATATATTTATTATTAATCAAGTATACATAAGCAGAGTCTGATAAACAACCAATTTGCAAACAAAGAGAAGCTGTGAAAATAAGTAAACTAATAAATAAATAAGTAATAGTGAGACCATGAGTTGTACAGTCCTTGAGAGTGAGTGAAAGTTCTGGAATCAGTTGAGAGTTGAGGTGAATGAAGTTAACCACATTGGTTCAGGAGCCTGATGGTTGTAGGGTAATAATAGTTCCTGATCTGTTGATATGGGACCTGAAGCTCCTGTACCTCCGGACCAGTGGTGGTAACAAGAAGAAAGAATGGTGGAGGTCCTTGAATGCTGCTTTCCTGTGGCAGCGCTCCGTGTAAATGTGCTCAGTGTTGGGGAGGGTTTTGCCTGTGATGGTCCGGGCTGTATCCACTATTTTCTGTAGACCTTTCCATTTCTGGCATTGATATCTCCGTACCAGGTCATGATGTAACCAATTAGGATACTCTCCACTGTGGATCTTTAGAACTCAGAATCAGAATAAGGTTTAATATCAACAATTTTTTAAAAAACTTCTTAGAGTACAAGAAGGGCAAGACTGCATGGGCGAGTGACATAGAGAGGACAGTGCGAAGAGTCTAAAAAGGAAGGGGACTTCCAACGGTTGTTTTTTGAGTCAGGACAAGAAGGGCGGCATGAGAGCCGAATTCTGAAGGAAGGCAGATTCTATAATAACTTCTTCGAGCACAAGAAGGGTGAGACTGCGCAGGCACGTGACATAGACAGGACAGCGCGGAGAGTTTAAAAAGAAGACCACACTATACAGCGGGCAGTGCTCGGAGTGGGCAGCAGAGTGTAGAGCTTTGGCTCAACAGGCTTAGGTGGTAACGGGAAAAGGTGAGAGCAAGGCACCAATTCTTTTTTTTCCCCTTGGCAAGTCAACCCAGGCAGACGGAGGAACAGCAGGGATCACAAAGCTGAAGGTTTAAAAAGCTTGTGTGTTTGTCGAAATAAGTGGGTGAGTAGACTTATTTTCCCTTGTTTCATCCCTGTAGAATTAGGTAGCATGTCTGCAGGGTTAGTGCTTTGTTCAGGGTGTCAGATGTGGGAATCCTCCAGCCTCCCTGATGGCCACATCTGCACCAGGTGCACCAAGATGCAGCTCCTCAGAGACTGTGTTAGGGATCTGGAGCTGCAGCTTGATGACCTACTGCTTATTAGGGAAAGTGAAGAGGTGATAGACAGGAGCTACAGGAAGGTAGTCATCCCTAGACTACTGGGGTCAGAAAACTGGGTGACTGTCAGGAGAGGGAAGGGAAATGCCCTGACAGTGGAGAGCACCCCTGTGGCTGTCCCCCTCAGCAACAAGTATATCATTTTGGATGCTGTTGAGGGGGTTGACCTGACAGGGGACGGCCACAGTGACCGGGTCTCTGGCACTGAGCCTGGCACTGTTGTGCAGGAGGGAAGGAGGGAGAAGAGGAATGCGGTAGTCATAGGGGGTTCCATAGTCAGGGGAACAGACAGGAGATTCTGTAAGCCTGATAGAGATACCCGCATGGTGTGTTGCCTCCCAGGTGCCAGGGTACGGGTGGTCTCAGATCGGGTCCAGAATATCCTGAAGGAAGAGGATGAGCTGCCAGCTGTCTTGGTACATGTTGGTACCAGTGACACAGATGGAAAAAGGGAGGAGGTCCTGAAGAGAGATTTCTGGGAGTTAGGAAGGAAGCTGAGAAGTAGGACCTCCAGGGTAGTAATCTCAGGATTGCTACCTGTGCCACGTGCTAGCGAGGGCAAGAATAGTAGGATCAGGCAGATGGATGCGTGACTGAGAGACTGGAGCAGGGGGCAGAGCTTCAGATTCTTGGATCATTGGGATCTCTTCTGGGGGAAGTATGACCTGATCAAAAAGGATGGGTTACACTTGAACCCAAAGGGGACCAATATCCTTGTGGGAAGGTTTAATAGAGCTGTTAGAGAGGGTTTAAACTAATTTGGCAGGGGGATGGGAACTGGAATGATAGAGCAGTGGAGGGGGAAAACAGAAATAAATCTAAGATAGTGAGCAGTAAAGATGTCAGGAACAACAGGCAGGTAATTGGACAAATTTGCAGTCATTGAGATGAGTTGCAGTGTAATAAAGTTGCAATGCAATCAATGCCAAAAGTACCTAATACTGGACTTAAGGTGTTATACGTAAATACACGCAGCATAAGGAATAAGGTGGATGATCTTGTCATACAGCTACAGATTGGCAGGTATAATATTGTGGCCATCACTGAGACATGGCTAAAGGATGCATGTCTCTGGGAGCTGAACGTCCAAGGATACACGGGGTATCAGAAGGATAGGCAGGTAGGTAGAGGGGGTGGCGAGGCTTTAATGGTAAGAAATGTTACTCAATCATTAGAAAGAGGTGACATAGGATCGGAAGGTGCAGAATCTTTATGGGTTGAGCTAAGAAATCGCAGGGGTAATAGGACCCTGATGGCAGTTTATTACAGGCCTCCTAACAGCTGCAGTGATGTGGACTACAAATTACAACAGGAAATAGAAAAGGCTTGCCAGAAGGGCAGTGTTATGATAATTGTAGGGGATTTTAACATGCGAGTGGATTGGGAAAATCAGGTCGACACTGGATCTCAAGAGAGATAATTTGTAGAATGTCTATGATATGGCTTTTTAGAACAGCTTGTTGTTGAGCCCACTGGGGGATTGGCTGTACTGGATTTGGTATTGTGTAATGAACTAGAGGTGATTAGAGAGATTGAGGTGAAGGAACCCTTAGGAGGCAGTGATCATAACATGATTTAGTTCACTGTGAAATTTGAGTAAGAGAAGCCAAAATCCGATGTGTCGGTATTTCAGTGGAGTAATGGAAATTACAGTGGCATGAGAGAGGAACTGGCCAAAGTTTACTGGAAAGGGACAATAGTGGGAAAGATGGCAGAGCAGCAGTGACTGGAGTTTATGCGAGAAGTGAGGAAGGTGCAAGACAGATATATTCCAAAGAAGAAGAAATTTTCGAATGAAAAAGGATGCAACTGTGGCTGACAAGAGAAGTCAAAGCCAAAGTAAAAGCAAAGCAGAGGCCATACAAGGAAGCAAGAATTAGTGGGAAGACAGAGGATTGGGAAGTTTTTAAAAGCTTACAAAAGGAAAGTAAGAAGGTCATTAAGAGGGAAAAGATGAACTATGAAAGGAAGCTAGCCACTAATATCAAAGAGAATACTAAAAGTTTTTTAAGTAGATAAAGAGTAAAAGACAGGTGCGAGTAGATATAGGACCGATAGAAAGTGATGCTGGAGAAATTGTAATGGGAGATAAATAGATGGCGGAGGAACTGAACGAGTATTTTGCATCAGTCTTCACTGAGAAAGACATCAGCAATATACCGGACACTCAAGGGTGTCAGGGAAGAGAAATATGCACAGTCACAATTATGACAAAATGCTCAGGAAGCTGAATAGTCTAAGGGTAGATGAATCTCCCGGACCAGATGGAATGCACCCTCGTGTTCTGAAGGAAGTAGCTGTGGAGATTGCGGAGGCATTAGCAATGATCTTTCAAAAGTCATTAGATTTTGACATGGTTCCTGAGGACTGGAAGATTGCAAATGTCACTCCGCTATTTAAGAAGGGGGCAAGGAAGCAAAAAGGAAATTACAGACCTGTTAGCTTGACATCGGTGGTTGGGTTGGAGTCGATTGTTAGGGCTGAGGTTACAGAGTACTTGGAGGCATATGACAAGATAGGCAGAACTCAGCATGGTTTCCTTAAAGGAAAATCCTGCCTGACAAACCTGTTGGAATTTCTTGAGAAAATTATAAGTAGCCTAGACAAGGGAGATGCAGTGGATGTTTTGTATTTGGATTTTCAGAAGCCTTTGACAAGGTGCCGCACACAAGGCTGCTAAACAAGATAAGAGCCCATGGAATTACGGGGAAGTTACATAAGTGGATAGAGCGTTGGCTGATTGGCACGAAACAGAGAGTGGGAATAAAGGGATCCCATTCTGGTTGACTGCCGGTTACCAGTGGTGTTCCACAGGGGTCTGTGTTGGGGCCACTTCTTTTTACGTTGTATATCAATGATTTGGATTATGGAATAGATGGCTAAGTTTGCTGATGATACAAAGATAGGTGGAGGGGCCGGTAGTGCTGAGGAAATAGAGTCTGCAGAGAGACTTGGATAGAATGGGAGAATGGGCAAAGAAGCGGCAGATGAAATACAATGTTGGAAAGTGTATGGTCATGCACTTTGGAAGAAGAAATAAACAGGCAGACTATTATTTAAATGGGGAGAGAATTCAAAGTTCTGAGATGCAAAAGGACTTGGGAGTCCTTGTGCAGGATACCTCCAGTTTGAGTTGGTGGTGAAGAAGGCGAATGCAACGTTGGCACTCATTTCTGAAGGAATAGATAATAGGAGCAGGGATGTGATGTTGAGGCTCTATAAGGCACTGATAAGACCTCACTTGGAATACTGCATGCAGTCTTGGGCTCCTTATTTAAGACAGGGTGTGCTGACGTTGGAGAGGGTTCAAAGAAGGTTCACTGGGATGATTCTGGGAATGAGAGGGTTAACATATGAGGAACGTTTGACCACTCTTGGACTGTACTCCTTGGAGTTTAGAAGAATGAGGGGGGACCTCATAGAAACATTTTGAATGTTGAAAGGCATGGACAGAGTGGATGTGGCAAATTTGTTTCCTATGGTTGGGGAGTCTAGTACGAAATAAAAGAAGTACTGAAATATATAATTTCAAGGTTTTGTCTCCCAAAACAAACTGAAATACAGAGAAGTGAAATGAAAAAAATAGCTTAGCAACTAACTATGTGTATGAATGTAAGCTCTGAATTCAATACTTTGGGTTTTTGACTTGATTGGTACTTTTGGAATTTGAAATAAGTAAGATACAAGTAGGACTTGCCCTGTTCTCATTGTTACCATCAGGAAGGAGGTACAGAAACCTTGAGAATTAAGGGGTGCCCATTCAGAACAGAGATACGAAGAAATTTTTTTAGCCAGTGGGTGGTGAATCTGTGGGATTTGTTGCCATGGGTGGCAGTGGAGGTCAAGTCATTGGGTGTATTTAAAGCAAAGATTGATAGCCAGGGCATCAAAGGTTATGGTGAGAAGGCAGGGGGAGTGGGACTAAATGGGAGAATGAATCAGCTCATGATAAAATGGTGGAGCAGACTCAATGGGCCAAATGGCCGACTTCTGCTCCTTTGTCTTAAGGTCTTATGGTATAGGTCATGAAATTTCTTAACTTTGCAGCAGCAGTACAATGCAATACATGATAAACATAGAAAAAAACTGAATTACAGTAAGTATATACATGGATATCACAAAGTTATATTAAATAAGTAGTGCAAAAACAGAAATAAAAAAGTATTGAAGTAGTGCTCATGAGTCAAAGTCCATTCAGAAATTAGATGGCAGAAGGGAAGAAGCTATGCTTGAATTGCTGAATGTATGCCTTTGACTTCTGTACCTCCTTCCTGATGGTAACAATGAGAACAGGGCAAGTCCTACTTGTATCTTACTTATTTCAGGTCCCAAAAGTACCAATCAAGTCAAAAACCCAAAGTATAGAATTCAGAGCTCATATTCATACACATAATTAGTTGCTAAAGCTATTTTTTTTCATTTCACTTCTCTGTATTTCAGTTTGTTTTGGGAGACAAAACCTTGAAATTATATATTCCAGTACTTCTTTTTAGTTGACCTCAGTTCAAATTGCTGAATAAATATAAAGTATTGCTCAGAGCATCTGCTTGGGAGAACATGATGCCATTAAAAGTACAATTGCTTTTGTGATCCTGCTACAGTAATTCTTTTCTCTATTCAACCTAATTAGCAACAAATTACACTTTATTCAGAATGCTCACACTCAAGTTGCCCTCTCTCTCCTCTTGGCTAGCAAGAAACACATTTGGTAAGATCTCTGAATATGGATTTAGAGTAACTTCAGGCATGCAGCTGTAATCTTTAGTAACATTAGTGATGGACTTTACTTAAAAATATTATATCTCTTGACACCATTAAACATGGCTATGAAAAGAATCACCTGGAAAGAATGGGCATTGTTCAATCCACAGTGATGGAATTATGAACATCAGTTATCAGTGTCATGTTAGTTGACAGCATCCTAAGGAGATGGAATTGTAATTAGTTATGATGAATGAATGAACATGGATAGTCTTCCATAAATACGTTCAGCAGTCGGGGCAGGAACTTCACCTTGGATGATCCCAAGCCCAGAACCAAAAAGAAGATTGTTGGACATGGGAGTAGCAACATCCCATCCCATCGAACCCGGAGCTGCAGAAATGTCAACAGAAGCTCCTTGGGAGAGGAAAGGACTCTGCCTAGAAGGCATATGAAGTCATGTGGTGTAAGCAAAAGCCACAGAGCCAATCAACTTTCTATCAACACAGGACATAGGATTCTGGCGAGCTGCTGTTGGTGGCCTATGCCCCGGTAGGGGTAATGGGCTTAAGCAGAAGATAGACTTGTTTGAGTATCAGTGCTTTCTACTTATCAATGCCAATTGTTCACAGAAAATGTCTAAGCAAGTACCAAAAAAAACATAAAGAGCATGACTCCTGGGAACTAAAAGGATTAAAATGGCAGGAATCTGCATTCAGGAGATCTCACTAGATAGTGACTTGTGCATTTCTGGTGATTAATAATGAGAGTAGGAGGGATCAGGGAAAAAAATCAACAGCCAGGTTTTGTTAATGGTCATCCGGCTCTTCACTAGTGAAGTGGCAGCTTGGATGAAAGGCCATTGGCCTGAAATGTCAGCAGAGGGGTCAGATACAAAGGCAAAATCCTGGAGGAAATCAGCAAATCAGGCAACATCCATGAAGGGAACAGTTGATGTTTTGGGTGGGCCCAGCCTGAAATGCTGACTGTTTATTTCCTCCAAAGATGCTACCTCTTTTGATGAGTTAGTCCAGCAGCCTGTGTGTGTACTGCAGAATCTCTCGTGTCGAGGGATCAGATATGAAGTGCACCCAGCTCTACAATTGTGGCTGAACTCAGCACTATGTCCAACAATGGTCCCTATTCAAAGACACTGCCTGCTGAGTATTTTCAACATATTCCGTTTTATTTTGAACAGGGCAACTAGTTGCTTTCAGCAGAGTTTTTGAATTCAGTCAGTTTATAAAGCCAGGAACAGGGAAGTTAAATCTTCTGCCTGTGGTTTCGTGTCATATTTCAGAGCTTCGTTTCAATCCTTCATGAAGCCAACACACCTCATATAAGTCGGTGTTCTGGCCACTAAGTAGGCAGTAGCATTACAAAAACATTGAGAAAATGACTGGTCATTAGTAACGGCTTCTTCCTCATTGCCATCAAATTTCTGAATGGTCAATGAACCCATAAACACGACCTCATTATTTTTGCTCTCTTTTTGCATTACTGATTTAATTTTTAGTATATATTTTTATTGCAATTTCTGCATTGCACTGTACTGCTGCCAGAAAACACCAAGTTTCACGATATTTATCTGTGATAATAAACCTGATTCTAATTCAGCCATTCTGTCTGTGCCATGCTTGTTATTGCTATCTCCTCAAGTCTACTTATGGGGGTGTAGAGGCCATGTGCTTGTACAACTTAAAATTTGCAGCATTAAGGGGAATCAGAAAGCTACATTGCACAGAAACAGGCTCATAATTTTTATACCATCTATGAAGCACACATTTGCACTAATCTCATTTATATTTTCCCTGTATTCACACCAACTTGCACAAAACCTCAGAATCACACACACATTTGAAGAAATTTGGTTCATTAACCTTCCAGTCATCCTTGTTGCAATGAACGACTGGAAGCGGACCCAAGTGCAGGACACCGGCACATAGATAGCATTAACCATATAACAATTACAGCATGGAAATAGGCCATCTCGGCCCTTCTAGTCCATGCCGAATGCTTACTCTCACCTAGTCCCACCGTCCTGCACTCAGCCCATAACCTTCCATTCCTTTCCTGTCCATATACCTATCCAATTTTTTTTTTAATGACAATATCGAACCTGCCTCTACCACTTCTTCTGGAAGCTCGTTCCACACAGCTACCACCCTCTGAGTAAAGAAGTTCCCCGTCGTGTTACACCTAAGCATTTGCCCACTAACTCTCAACTCATGTCCTCTTGTTTGAATCTCCCCTACTCTCAATGAAAAAGCCTATCCACGTCAACTCTATCTATCCCCCTCAGAACTATAATACCTCTATCAAGTCCCCCCTCAATCTTCTACGCTCCAAAGAATAAAGACCTATACGTGTATACATGGTGGCAGTGGTGGGATTAACAGAAGTGTGTTTATTAATAGTTGCAAGGAAAGCTGGGGAGCAAGGATTAGATGCTTACACAGACATGAATGTTGGACAACAACACAGGAGGAGCTTGGACACAGAGCCTGGACTGGAACTTGGACATGGAACTGGGACTTGGACTGGGACACAGAATGACATCAAACAGTGACAGATAATTCATATCTTGACTCGGAGTAGCAGCAAACGGCCAGCAGTCCTCAGCTAGACACGAGACGACAAAACCAAACAGTGACAGATAATTCATATCTTGGCTTGGAGTAGCGGCAAATGGCCGGCAATCCCTCAGCTGGCCGTGAAAGCGACAGAATTCCCAAAGCACCCCAAGCACCGAAGCATCTCAGAGTCCACTATTCTCGACGGCCTGGAACGTACATTGCCGCACTGGCTGAGGTGATGGTCCAGCCCTGGGTAGATGAAAGCCGGAGTTTTTATGCTGCCAGTTCAAATGAGGATCAGGTGCCCTAATCAATGAGCCCAGTAGAGCACGGCAAAAAGGAAATTAACAGAAATGAGGACCAGACCATGATAATACCCTCCCTTCAATGGGAGCCTCCAGGCGATCCAACAGGCTTGCCCAGATTGTCAATGACCCGGGTGGGTGGAGGGGGTTTGCCAGGGGAGCACAATGACTGACAGACACAGGTCACTCTTTTGTGAAAGTCAATGAGCGCTTTTCTTGCTCAATTGGCGACCATCCCTGAATCCCAGCTCGGAAGTATAATTCACTTCGTAACAACACAGTGGCTTCTTCTAATTGTCATTGTAATTGCACAATTTTCTTATTTGATACCTGGGAGCATTGAGTCACTCCCTTCAAACCTACAAGTTGCTTTCTGGATGGGATTCCTGTAGGGGACTCTGGTTTCCGAGAGTTTATAAGACAGTGTTAGTGTCCGCTGGGTCTGTGTTTGGCTGGACCATTTTGTTGCAATGAACGACTGGAAGCGGACCCAAGTTCAAGACACAGGCACGTTGGTAGCATTAACAGAAGTGCCTTTATTAATCGCTGCAAGGAAAGCCGAGGAACAAGGATTAGATGCATACGTGGATGTGATCGTTGGACAAAAACACAGGAAGTGCTTGGACACGGAGCCTGGATTTGGACTTGGACACAGAGCTGGGGTCGGACTCGGACACGGAGCTGGGGACGGACATGGATACGGAGCTGGGGTGGGACTCAGACTTGGACATGGAACTGGGGTGGGACTCGGACACGGACACGGAGCTGGGGTGGGACTCAGACTCGGACACGGAGCTGGGGTCGGACTTGGACACGGAGCTGGGGTCGGATTCGGACACGGAGCTGGGGTGGGACTCGGACTCGGACACGGAGCTGGGGTGGGACTCGGACATGGACACGGAGCTGGGGTGGGACTCCGACTTGGACACGGAGTTGGGGTGGGACTCGGACACGGACAGGGAGCTGGGGTCGGACTCGGACACGGAGCTGGGGTGGGACTCGGACTTGGACACAGAGCTGGGGTGGGACTCGGACTTGGACACGGAGCTGGGGTCGGACTAGGACATGGACACGGAGCTGGGGTGGGACTCGGACACAGAGCTGGGGTCGGACTCGGACACGGATCTGGGGTAGGACTCGGACTTGGACACGGAGCTGAGGTCGGACTTGGACACGGAGCTGGAGTGGGACTCAGACTTGGACATGGAGCTGGGGTGGGACTCGGACATGGACACGGAGCTGGGGTCGGACATGGACACGGAGCTGGGGTGGGACTCGGACTTGGACACGGAGCTGCGGTGGGAATCGGACTTGGACACGGAGCCTGGATTCGGACTCGGACTCGGACGGAGCTGGAGTCGGACATGGACACGGAGCTGGGGTGGGACTCGGACTTGGACACGGAGCTGAGGTCGGACTTGGACACGGAGCTGGAGTGGGACTCAGACTTGGACATGGAGCTGGGGTGGGACTCGGACATGGACACGGAGCTGGGGTCGGACATGGACACGGAGCTGGGGTGGGACTCGGACTTGGACACGGAGCTGCGGTGGGAATCGGACTTGGACACGGAGCCTGGATTCGGACTCGGACTCGGACGGAGCTGGAGTCGGACATGGACACGGAGCTGGGGGGGGACTCGGACTTGGACACGGAGCTGGGGTCGGAATCGGACTTGGACACAGAGCTGGGGTCGGAGTCGGACATGGACACGGAGCTGGGGTGGGACTCGGACTCGGACACGGAGCTGGGCTCAGATTCGGACTTGGACACAGAGCTGAGGTGGGACTCAGACTTGGACACGGAGCTGGGGAGGAACTCGGACTTGGACACGGAGCTGGGTTGGGACTCAGACTTGAACACGGAGCTGGGGTGGGACTCGGACTCGGACACGGAGCTGGGTTGGGACTCAGACTTGGACACGGAGCTGGGGTGGGACTCGGACTTGGACATGGAGCTGGGGTGGGACTCAGACTTGGACACAGAGCTGGGGTCGGATTTGGACTCGGACACGGAGCTGCGGTCAGATTCGGACTTGGACACGGAGCTGAGGTGGGACTCAGACGGACATGGAGCTGGGGAGGGACTCGGACTTGGACACGGAGCTGGGGTCGGACTCGGACTTGGACACGGAGCTGGGGTGGGACTCAGACTTGGACATGGAGCTGGGGTGGGACTCGGACATGGACACGGAGCTGGGGTGGGACTCGGACATAGACACGGAGCTGGGGTCGGACATGGACACGGAGCTGGGGCGGGACTCGGACTTGGACATGGAGCTGGGGTCGGACTCGGAGCTGGAGTTGGACTTGGACACGGAGCTGAGGTGGGACTCGGACATGGACACGGAGCAGGGGTGGGACTCAGAATTGGACACGGAGCTGGGGTGGGACTCGGACTCGGACACGGAGCCTGGATTCGGACTCGGAATCGGACACGGAGCTGGGGTTGGACTCGGACTTGGACACGGAGCTGGGGTGGGACTCGGACTCGGACACGGTGCTGTGGTGGGACTCAGACTTGGACACAGAGCTGCGGTGGGACACGGACTCGGACACGGAGCTGGGGTCGGAATTGGACTCGGACACGGAGCTGCGGTCAGATTCGGACTTGGACACGGAGCTGAGTTGGGACTCAGACTTGGACACGGAGCTGGGGTGGGACTCGGACTTGGACACGGAGCTGGGGTCGGACTCGGACTTGGACATGGAGCTGGAGTTGGACTTGGACACGGAGCTGGGGTGGGACTCGGACTCGGACACGGAGCTGGGGTGGGACTCAGACTTGGACACGGAGCTGGGGTGGGACTCGGACTTGGACATGGAGCCTGGATTCGGACTCGGACTCGGACACGGAGCTGGGGTGGGACTCGGACTCGGACACGGAGCTGGGGTTGGACTCGGACTTGGACACGGAGCTGGGGTGCGACTCGGACTTGGACACGGAGCTGGGGTCGGATTTGGACTCGGACAGGGAGCTGGGGTGGGACTCAGACTTGGACACGGAGCTGGGGTGGGACTCGCACATGGAAACAGAGCTGTGGTGGGACTAAGACATGGACATGGAGCTGGGGTCGGATTCAGACTTGGAGCTGGGGTGGGACTCGGACATGGAAACGGAGCCTGGATTCGGACTCGGACACGGACACGGAGCTGGGGTGGGACTCGGACTCGGACATGGAGCTGGGGTGGGACTCGGACTTGGACATGGAGCTGGGGTGGGACTCAGACTTGGACACGGAGCTGCGGTGGGACACGGACTCGGACACGGAGCTGGGGTCGGAATTGGACTCGGACACGGAGCTGGGGTCAGAATTGGACTCGGACACGGAGCTGCGGTCAGATTCGGACTTGGACACGGAGCTGAGGTGAGACACAGACTTGGACACGGAGCTGGGGTGGGACTCGGACTTGGACACGGTGCTGGTGTCGGACTCGGACTTGGACATGGAGCTGGAGTTGGACTTGGACAAGGAGCTGGGGTGGGACTCGGACATGGACACGGAGCTGGGGAGTGACTCAGACTTGGACACGGAGCTGGGGTGGGACTCGGACACGGAGCTGGGGACGGACTTGGACACGGAGCTGGGGTGGGAATCGGACTCGGACACGGAGCTGGGGTCAGATTCGGACTTGGACACGGAGCTGGGTTGGGACTCAGACTTGGACACGGAGCTGGGGTGGGACTCGGACTCGGACACGGAGCTGCGTTGGGACGCAGACTTGGACACGGAGCTGGGGTGGGACTCGGACTTGGACATGGAGCTGTGGTGGGACTCAGACTTGGACACGGAGCTGGGTTGGGACTCAGACTTGGACACGGAGCTGCGGTCAGATTCGGACTTGGACACGGAGCTGAGGTGGGACTCAGACGGACACGGAGCTGGGGAGGGACTCGGACTTGGACATGGAGCTGGAGTTGGACTTGGACACGGAGCTGGGGTGGGACTCGGACATGGACAGGGAGCTGGGGTGGGACTCAGACTTGGACACGGGGCTGGGGTGGGACTCGGACTTAGTCAAGGAAGCCTGGATTCGGACTCGGACTCGGACATGGAGCTGGGGTGGGAATCGGACGGACACAGAGCTGGGGTGGGACTCGGACATGGACACGGAGCCTGGATTCGGACTCGGACTCGGACACAGAGCCTGGATTCGGACTCGGACTTGGACACGGAGCCTGGATTCGGACTCGGACTCGGACACAGAGCCTGGATTCGGACTCGGACATGTACACGGAGCTGAGGTGGGACTTGGACATGGACACGGAGCTGGGGTGGGACTCAGACTTGGACACGGAGCTGGGGTGGGACTCAGACTTGGACATGGAGCTGGGGTGGGACTCGGACACGGACAAGGAGCTGGGGTCGGACTCGGACAAGGAGCTGGGGTGGGACTCGGACTTGGACACAGAGCTGGGGTGGGACTCGGACTTGGACACGGAGCTGGGGTCGGACTAGGACATGGACACGGAGATGGGGTGGGACTCGGACTTGGACACTTTGCTGGGGTCAGACTCGGACTCGGAAACGGAGCTGGGGTGGGACTCGGACACAGAGCTGGGGTCGGACTCGGACACGGATCTGGGGTAGGACTCGGACTTGGACACGGAGCTGAGGTCGGACTTGGACACAGATGGGGTGGGATTCGGACTTGGACACGGAGCTGGAGTGGGACTCAGACTTGGACATGGAGCTGGGGTGGGAATCGGACTTGGACACGGAGCCTGGATTCGGACTCGGACTCGGACGGAGCTGGAGTCGGACATGGACACGGAGCTGGGGTGGGACTCGGACTTGGACACGGAGCTGCGGTGGGAATCGGACTTGGACACGGAGCCTGGATTCGGACTCGGACTCGGACGGAGCTGGAGTCGGACATGGACACGGAGCTGGGGTGGGACTCGGACTTGGACACGGAGCTGGGGTCGGAATCGGACTTGGACACAGAGTTGGGGTCGGAGTCGGACATGGACACGGAGCTGGGGTGGGACTCGGACTCGGACACGGAGCTGGGCTCAGATTCGGACTTGGACACAGAGCTGAGGTGGGACTCAGACTTGGACACGGAGCTGGGGAGGAACTCGGACTTGGACACGGAGCTGGGTTGGGACTCAGACTTGAACACGGAGCTGGGGTGGGACTCGGACTCGGACACGGAGCTGGGTTGGGACTCAGACTTGGACACGGAGCTGGGGTGGGACTCGGACTTGGACATGGAGCTGGGGTGGGACTCAGACTTGGACACAGAGCTGGGGTCGGATTTGGACTCGGACACGGAGCTGCGGTCAGATTCGGACTTGGACACGGAGCTGAGGTGGGACTCAGACGGACATGGAGCTGGGGAGGGACTCGGACTTGGACACGGAGCTGGGGTCGGACTCGGACTTGGACATGGAGCTGGAGTTGGACTTGGACACGGAGCTGGGGTGGGACTCGGACATGGACAGGGAGC
This sequence comes from Hypanus sabinus, assembly GCF_030144855.1. Classification (NCBI taxonomy): domain Eukaryota; kingdom Metazoa; phylum Chordata; class Chondrichthyes; order Myliobatiformes; family Dasyatidae; genus Hypanus; species Hypanus sabinus. The sequence continues at coordinate 158,441,709 of NC_082712.1, forward strand.
TGGGGTGGGACTCAGACTTGGACACGGGGCTGGGGTGGGACTCGGACTTAGTCAAGGAAGCCTGGATTCGGACTCGGACTCGGACACGGAGCTGGGGTGGGAATCGGACGGACACGGAGCTGGGGTGGGACTCGGACATGGACACGGAGCTGGAGTGGGAGTCGGACATGGACACGGAGCTGGGGTGGGACACGGACATGGACACGGAGCTGGGGTGGGACTCGGACATGGACACGGAGCTGGAGTGGGAGTCGGACATGGACACGGAGATGGGGTGGGACTCGGACATGGACACAGAGCTGGGGTGGGACTCAGACTTTGACACGGAGCTGGGGTGGGACTTGGACATGGACACGGAGCTGGGGTGGGACTCGGACATGGACACGGAGCTGGGGTGGGACTCAGACTTGGACACGGAGCTGGGGTGGGACTCGGACTTGGACACGGAGCTGGGGTGGGACTCGGACATGGACACGAAGATGGGGTGGGACTCGGACATGGACACAGAGCTGGGGTGGGACTCAGACTTTGACACGGAGCTGGGGTCGGATTCGGACTTGGACACGGAGCTGGGGTGGGACTCGGACATGTACACGGAGCTGGGGTTGGACTCGGTCTCGGACACGGAGCTGGGGTTGGACAGACACGGAGCTGGGGTGGGAATCGGAATTGGACATGGAGCTGGGGTGGCACTCGAACATGGAGACGGAGCTGGGGTGAGACTTGGACATGGACACGGAGCTGGAGTGGGACTCGGACATGGACACGGAGCTGGGGTGGGACTCTGACTTGGACACGGAGCTGGGGTGGGACTCAGACTTGGACACGGAGCTGGGGTGGGACTCGGACTCGGACACGGAGCCTGGATTCGGACTCGGACTTGGACATGGAGCTGGGGTTGGACTCGGACTTGGACACGGAGCTGGGGTGGGACTCGGACTCGGACACGGTGCTGTGGTGGGACTCAGACTTGGACACAGAGCTGCGGTGGGACACGGACTCGGACACGGAGCTGGGGTCGGAATTGGACTCGGACACGGAGCTGCGGTCAGATTCGGACTTGGACACGGAGCTGAGTTGGGACTCAGACTTGGACACGGAGCTGGGGTGGGACTCGGACTTGGACACGGAGCTGGGGTCGGACTCGGACTTGGACATGGAGCTGGAGTTGGACTTGGACACGGAGCTGGGGTGGGACTCGGACTCGGACACGGAGCTGGGGTGGGACTCAGACTTGGACACGGAGCTGGGGTGGGACTCGGACTTGGACATGGAGCCTGGATTCGGACTCGGACTCGGACACGGAGCTGGGGTGGGACTCGGACTCGGACACGGAGCTGGGGTTGGACTCGGACTTGGACACGGAGCTGGGGTGCGACTCGGACTTGGACACGGAGCTGGGGTCGGATTTGGACTCGGACAGGGAGCTGGGGTGGGACTCAGACTTGGACACGGAGCTGGGGTGGGACTCGCACATGGAAACAGAGCTGTGGTGGGACTAAGACATGGACATGGAGCTGGGGTCGGATTCAGACTTGGAGCTGGGGTGGGACTCGGACATGGAAACGGAGCCTGGATTCGGACTCGGACACGGACACGGAGCTGGGGTGGGACTCGGACTCGGACATGGAGCTGGGGTGGGACTCGGACTTGGACATGGAGCTGGGGTGGGACTCAGACTTGGACACGGAGCTGCGGTGGGACACGGACTCGGACACGGAGCTGGGGTCGGAATTGGACTCGGACACGGAGCTGGGGTCGGAATTGGACTCGGACACGGAGCTGCGGTCAGATTCGGACTTGGACACGGAGCTGAGGTGAGACACAGACTTGGACACGGAGCTGGGGTGGGACTCGGACTTGGACACGGTGCTGGTGTCGGACTCGGACTTGGACATGGAGCTGGGGTGGGAATCGGACTTGGACACGGAGCCTGGATTCGGACTCAGACTCGGACGGAGCTGGAGTCGGACATGGACACGGAGCTGGGGTGGGACTCGGACTTGGACACGGAGCTGCGGTGGGAATCGGACTTGGACACGGAGCCTGGATTCGGACTCGGACTCGGACGGAACTGGAGTCGGACATGGACACGGAGCTGGGGTGGGACTCGGACTTGGACACGGAGCTGGGGTCGGAATCGGACTTGGACACAGAGTTGGGGTCGGAGTCGGACATGGACACGGAGCTGGGGTGGGACTCGGACTCGGACACGGAGCTGGGCTCAGATTCGGACTTGGACACAGAGCTGAGGTGGGACTCAGACTTGGACACGGAGCTGGGGAGGAACTCGGACTTGGACACGGAGCTGGGTTGGGACTCAGACTTGAACACGGAGCTGGGGTGGGACTCGGACTCGGACACGGAGCTGGGTTGGGACTCAGACTTGGACACGGAGCTGGGGTGGGACTCGGACTTGGACATGGAGCTGGGGTGGGACTCAGACTTGGACACAGAGCTGGGGTCGGATTTGGACTCGGACACGGAGCTGCGGTCAGATTCGGACTTGGACACGGAGCTGAGGTGGGACTCAGACGGACATGGAGCTGGGGAGGGACTCGGACTTGGACACGGAGCTGGGGTCGGACTCGGACTTGGACATGGAGCTGGAGTTGGACTTGGACACGGAGCTGGGGTGGGACTCGGACATGGACAGGGAGCTGGGGTGGGACTCAGACTTGGACACGGGGCTGGGGTGGGACTCGGACTTAGTCAAGGAAGCCTGGATTCGGACTTGGACTCGGACACGGAGCTGGGGTGGGAATCGGACGGACACGGAGCTGGGGTGGGACTCGGACATGGACACGGAGCTGGAGTGGGAGTCGGACATGGACACGGAGCTGGGGTGGGACACGGACATGGACACGGAGCTGGGGTGGGACTCGGACATGGACACGGAGCTGGAGTGGGAGTCGGACATGGACACGGAGATGGGGTGGGACTCGGACATGGACACAGAGCTGGGGTGGGACTCAGACTTTGACACGGAGCTGGGGTGGGACTTGGACATGGACACGGAGCTGGGGTGGGACTCGGACATGGACACGGAGCTGGGGTGGGACTCAGACTTGGACACGGAGCTGGGGTGGGACTCGGACTTGGACACGGAGCTGGGGTGGGACTCGGACATGGACACGAAGATGGGGTGGGACTCGGACATGGACACAGAGCTGGGGTGGGACTCAGACTTTGACACGGAGCTGGGGTCGGATTCGGACTTGGACACGGAGCTGGGGTGGGACTCGGACATGTACACGGAGCTGGGGTTGGACTCGGTCTCGGACACGGAGCTGGGGTTGGACAGACACGGAGCTGGGGTGGGAATCAGAATTGGACATGGAGCTGGGGTGGCACTCGAACATGGAGACGGAGCTGGGGTGAGACTTGGACATGGACACGGAGCTGGAGTGGGACTCGGACATGGACACGGAGCTGGGGTGGGACTCTGACTTGGACACGGAGCTGGGGTGGGACTCAGACTTGGACACGGAGCTGGGGTGGGACTCGGACTCGGACACGGAGCCTGGATTCGGACTCGGACTTGGACATGGAGCTGGGGTTGGACTCGGACTTGGACACGGAGCTGGGGTGGGACTCGGACTCGGACACGGTGCTGTGGTGGGACTCAGACTTGGACACAGAGCTGCGGTGGGACACGGACTCGGACACGGAGCTGGGGTCGGAATTGGACTCGGACACGGAGCTGCGGTCAGATTCGGACTTGGACACGGAGCTGAGTTGGGACTCAGACTTGGACACGGAGCTGGGGTGGGACTCGGACTTGGACACGGAGCTGGGGTCGGACTCGGACTTGGACATGGAGCTGGAGTTGGACTTGGACACGGAGCTGGGGTGGGACTCGGACTCGGACACGGAGCTGGGGTGGGACTCAGACTTGGACACGGAGCTGGGGTGGGACTCGGACTTGGACATGGAGCCTGGATTCGGACTCGGACTCGGACACGGAGCTGGGGTGGGACTCGGACTCGGACACGGAGCTGGGGTTGGACTCGGACTTGGACACGGAGCTGGGGTGCGACTCGGACTTGGACACGGAGCTGGGGTCGGATTTGGACTCGGACAGGGAGCTGGGGTGGGACTCAGACTTGGACACGGAGCTGGGGTGGGACTCGCACATGGAAACAGAGCTGTGGTGGGACTAAGACATGGACATGGAGCTGGGGTCGGATTCAGACTTGGAGCTGGGGTGGGACTCGGACATGGAAACGGAGCCTGGATTCGGACTCGGACACGGACACGGAGCTGGGGTGGGACTCGGACTCGGACATGGAGCTGGGGTGGGACTCGGACTTGGACATGGAGCTGGGGTGGGACTCAGACTTGGACACGGAGCTGCGGTGGGACACGGACTCGGACACGGAGCTGGGGTCGGAATTGGACTCGGACACGGAGCTGGGGTCGGAATTGGACTCGGACACGGAGCTGCGGTCAGATTCGGACTTGGACACGGAGCTGAGGTGAGACACAGACTTGGACACGGAGCTGGGGTGGGAATCGGACGGACACGGAGCTGGGGTGGGACTCGGACATGGACACGGAGCTGGAGTGGGAGTCGGACATGGACACGGAGCTGGGGTGGGACACGGACATGGACACGGAGCTGGGGTGGGACTCGGACATGGACACGGAGCTGGAGTGGGAGTCGGACATGGACACGGAGATGGGGTGGGACTCGGACATGGACACAGAGCTGGGGTGGGACTCAGACTTTGACACGGAGCTGGGGTGGGACTTGGACATGGACACGGAGCTGGGGTGGGACTCGGACATGGACACGGAGCTGGGGTGGGACTCAGACTTGGACACGGAGCTGGGGTGGGACTCGGACTTGGACACGGAGCTGGGGTGGGACTCGGACATGGACACGAAGATGGGGTGGGACTCGGACATGGACACAGAGCTGGGGTGGGACTCAGACTTTGACACGGAGCTGGGGTCGGATTCGGACTTGGACACGGAGCTGGGGTGGGACTCGGACATGTACACGGAGCTGGGGTTGGACTCGGTCTCGGACACGGAGCTGGGGTTGGACAGACACGGAGCTGGGGTGGGAATCGGAATTGGAAATGGAGCTGGGGTGGCACTCGAACATGGAGACGGAGCTGGGGTGAGACTTGGACATGGACACGGAGCTGGAGTGGGACTCGGACATGGACACGGAGCTGGGGTGGGACTCTGACTTGGACACGGAGCTGGGGTGGGACTCAGACTTGGACACGGAGCTGGGGTGGGACTCGGACATGGACACGGAGCTGGGGTTGGACGGTCTCGGACACGGAGCTGGGGTGGGACTAGACACGGAGCTGGGGTGGGAATCGGAATTGGACACGGAGCTGGGGTGGGACTTGGACATGGACACGGAGCTGGGGTGGGACTTGGACATGGACACGGAGCTGGGGTGGGACTCCGACATGGACACAGAGCTGGGGTGGGACTCAGACTTTGACACGGACTTGGACACAGAGCTGGGGTGGGACTCAGACTTGGACACAGAGCTGGGGTGGGACTCGGACTTGGACACGGAGCTGTGGTCGGATTTGAACTTGGACACGGAGCTGAGGTCAGATTTGGACTTGAACACGGAGCTGTGGTGGGACTCGGACTTGGACACGGAGCTGGGGTGGGACTCGGACATGTACAAGGAGCTGGGGTGAGACTCGGACATGGACAGGGAGCTGGGGTGGGTCTCAGACTTGGACACGGAGCTGGGGTGGGACTCGGACATGGACACGGAGCTGGGGTTGGACGGTCTCGGACACGGAGCTGGGGTGGGACAGACACGGAGCTGGGGTGGGAATCGGAATTGGACACGGAGCTGGGGTGGGACTCGGACATGGACACCGAGCTGGGGTGGGACTTGGACATGGACACAGAGCTGGGGTGGGACTTGGACATGGACACAGAACTGGGGTGGGACTCAGACTTTGAAACGGACTTGGACACAGAGCTGGGGTGGGACTCAGACTTGGACATGGAGCTGGGGTGGGACTCGGACTTGCACACGGAGCTGGGGTCGGATTTGAACTTGGACACGGAGCTGGGGTCTGATTCGGACTTGAATACGGAGCTGGGGTGGGACTCGGACTTGGACACGGAGCTGGTGTGGGACTCGGACATGGACACGGAGCTGGGGTGGGACTCGGACATGGACACGGAGCTGGGGTGGGACTTGGACATGGACACGGAGCTGGGGTGGGACTCGGACATGGACACGGAGCTGGGGTGGGACTCAGACTTGGACACGGAGCTGGGGTGGGACTCGGACTTGGACACGGAGCTGGGGTGGGACTCGGACATGGACACGAAGATGGGGTGGGACTCGGACATGGACACAGAGCTGGGGTGGGACTTGGACATGGACACAGAGCTGGGGTGGGACTCAGACTTTGAAACGGACTTGGACACAGAGCTGGGGTGGGACTCAGACTTGGACATGGAGCTGGGGTGGGACTCGGACTTGCACACGGAGCTGGGGTCGGATTTGAACTTGGACACGGAGCTGGGGTCGGATTCGGACTTGAATACGGAGCTGGAGTGGGACTCGGACTTGGACACGGAGCTTGTGTGGGACTCGGACATGTTCACGGAGCTGGGGTGGGACTCAGACTTGGACACGGAGCTGGGGTCGGACTCGGACATGGACACGGAGCTGGGGTGAGACTCGGTCTTGGACGGAGCTGGGTTGGTACTCAGACTTGGACACGGAGCTGAGGTCGGACTCGGACATGGACACGGAGCTCGGGTGGGAATCGGAATTGGACACGGAGCTGGGGTGGGATTCGGACTTGGACACGGAGCTGGGTTGGGACTCGGGCTCGGGCACGGAGCTGGGGTTGGACAGACACGGAGCTGGGGTGGGAATCGGAATTGGACACGGAGCTGGGGTGGGACTCGGACATGGAGACGGAGCTGTGGTGGGACTTGGACATGGACACGGAGCTGGGGTGGGACTCGGACATGGACACGGAGCTGGGGTGGGACTCGGACATGGACACGGAGCTGGAGTGGGACTCGGATATGGACACGGAGATGGGGTGGGACTCGGACATGGACACAGAGTTGGGGTGGGACTCAGACGTGGACACGGAGCTGGGGTGGGACTCTGACTTGGACACGGAGCTGGGGTGGGACTCGGACATGGACACGGAGATGGGGTGGGACTCTGACATGGACACAGAGCTGGGGTGGGACTCAGACTTTGACACGGACTTGGACACAGAGCTGGGGTGGGACTCAGACTTGGACACAGAGCTGGGGTGGGACTCGGACTTGGACACGGACCTGTGGTCGGATTTGAACTTGGACACGGAGCTGAGGTCAGATTTGGACTTGAACACGGAGCTGTGGTGGGACTCAGACTTGGACACGGAGCTGGGGTGGGACTCGGACATGTACACGGAGCTGGGGTGAGACTCGGACATGGACAGGGAGCTGGGGTGGGTCTCAGACTTGGACACGGAGCTGTGGTGGGACTCGGACATGGACACGGAGCTGGGGTTGGACGGTCTCGGACACGGAGCTGGGGTGGGACAGACACGGAGCTGGGGTGGAAATCGGAATTGGACACGGAGCTGGGGTGGGACTCGGACATGGACACGGAGCTGGGGTGGGACTCGGACATGGACACGGAGCTGGGGTGGGACTCAGACTTGGACACGGAGCTGGGGTGGGACTCGGACATGGACACGAAGATGGGGTGGGACTCGGACATGGACACAGAGCTGGGGTGGGAATTGGACATGGACACAAGGCTGGGGTGGGACTCAGACATTGAAACGGAGTTGGACACAGAGCTGGGGTGGGACTCAGACTTGGACATGGAGCTGGGGTGGGACTCGGACTTGCACACGGAGCTGGGGTCGGATTTGAACTTGGACACGGAGCTGGGGTGGGACTCGGACGTGGACACGGAGCTGGTGTAGGACTCGGACTTTGACACGGACTTGGACACAGAGCTGGGGTGGGACTCAGACTTGGACACAGAGCTGGGGTGGGACTCGGACTTGGACACGGAGCTGTGGTCGGATTTGAACTTGGACACGGAGCTGAGGTCAGATTTGGACTTGAACACGGAGCTGTGGTGGGACTCGGACTTGGACACGGAGCTGGGGTGGGACTCGGACATGTACACGGAGCTGGGGTGAGACTCGGACATGGACAGGGAGCTGGGGTGGGTCTCAGACTTGGACACGGAGCTGGGGTGGGACTCGGACATGGACACGGAGCTGGGGTTGGACGGTCTCGGACACGGAGCTGGGGTGGGACAGACACGGAGCTGGGGTGGAAATCGGAATTGGACACGGAGCTGGGGTGGGACTCGGACATGGACACGGAGCTGGGGTGGGACTCGGACATGGACACGGAGCTGGGGTGGGACTCAGACTTGGACACGGAGCTGGGGTGGGACTCGGACATGGACACGAAGATGGGGTGGGACTCGGACATGGACACAAGGCTGGGGTGGGACTCAGACTTTGAAACGGAGTTGGACACAGAGCTGGGGTGGGACTCAGACTTGGACATGGAGCTGGGGTGGGACTCGGACTTGCACACGGAGCTGGGGTCGGATTTGAACTTGGACACGGAGCTGGGGTGGGACTCGGACGTGGACACGGAGCTGGTGTGGGACTCGGACTTTGACACGGACTTGGACACAGAGCTGGGGTGGGACTCAGACTTGGACACAGAGCTGGGGTGGGACTCGGACTTGGACACGGAGCTGTGGTCGGATTTGAACTTGGACACGGAGCTGAGGTCAGATTTGGACTTGAACACGGAGCTGTGGTGGGACTCGGACTTGGACACGGAGCTGGGGTGGGACTCGGACATGTACACGGAGCTGGGGTGAGACTCGGACATGGACAGGGAGCTGGGGTGGGTCTCAGACTTGGACACGGAGCTGGGGTGGGACTCGGACATGGACACGGAGCTGGGGCTGGACGGTCTCGGACACGGAGCTGGGGTGGGACAGACACGGAGCTGGGGTGGGAATCGGAATTGGACACGGAGCTGGGGTGGGACTCGGACATGGACACGGAGCTGGGGTGGGACTTGGACATGGACACGGAGCTGGGGTGGGACTCGGACATGGACACGGAGCTGGGGTGGGACTCAGACTTGGACACGGAGCTGGGGTGGGACTCGGACTTGGACACGGAGCTGGGGTGGGACTCGGACATGGACACGAAGATGGGGTGGGACTCGGACATGGACACAGAGCTGGGGTGGGAGTTGGACATGGACACAGAGCTGGGGTGGGACTCAGACTTTGAAACGGACTTGGACACAGAGCTGGAGTGGGACACAGACTTGGACACGGAGCTGGGGTGGGACTCGGACTTGCACACGGAGCTGGGGTCGGATTTGAACTTGGACACGGAGCTGGGGTCGGATTCGGACTTGAATACGGAGCTGGAGTGGGACTCGGACTTGGACACGGAGCTTGTGTGGGACTCGGACATGTTCACGGAGCTGGGGTGGGTCTACGACTTGGACACGGAGCTGGGGTGGGTCTCCGACTTGGACACGGAACTGGGGTGGGACTCGGACATGGACACGGAGCTGGGGTTGGACGGTCTCGGACACGGAGCTGGGGTGGGAATCGGAATTGGACACGGTGCTGGGGTGGGACTCGGACATGGACACGGAGCTGGGGTGGGACTCGGACATGGACACGGAGCTGGGGTGGGACTCGGACATGGACACGGAGCTGGGGTGGGACTCAGACTTGGACACGGAGCTGGGGTGGGACTCGGACTTGGACACGGAGCTGGGGTGGGACTCGGACATGGACACGAAGATGGGGTGGGACTCGGACATGGACACAGAGCTGGGGTGGGACTTGGACATGGACACATAGCTGGAGTGGGACACAGACTTGGACACGGAGCTGGGGTGGGACTCGGACTTGCACACGGAGCTGGGGTCGGATTTGAACTTGGACACGGAGCTGGGGTCGGATTCGGACTTGAATACGGAGCTGGAGTGGGACTCGGACTTGGACACGGAGCTTGTGTGGGACTCGGACATGTTCACGGAGCTGGGGTGGGACTCAGACTTGGACACGGAGCTGGGGTCGGACTCGGACATGGACACGGAGCTGGGGTGAGACTCGGACTTGGACGGAGCTGGGTTGGTACTCAGACTTGGACACGGAGCTGAGGTCGGACTCGGACATGGACACGGAGCTCGGGTGGGAATCGGAATTGGACACGGAGCTGGGGTGGGACTCGGACTTGGACACGGAGCTGGGGTGGGACTTGGACTTGTACACGGAGCTGGGGTCGGATTCGTACTTGAACACGGAGCTGGGGTGGGACTTGTACTTGGACACGGTGCTGGGGTGGGACTCGTACTTGGACACGGAGCCGGGATTCGGACTCGGACTTGGACACGGAGCCTGGATTCGGACTCAGACTTGGACACGGAGCCTGGAATCGGACTTGGGCTCGGACATGGAGCTGAAGTCGGACATGGACACAGAGCCTGGATTCGGACTCGGTCTCGGACACGGAGCTGGGGTGGGACTCAGACTTGGACACGGAGCTGTGGTGGGACTCGGACTCGGACACAGAGCTGGGGTCGGACTTGGACACGGAGCTGGGGTGGATCTCGGACATGGACACGGAGCTGGGGTGGGACTCGGACTTGGACACGGAGCCTGGATTTGGACTCGGATTCGGACACGGAGCTGGGGTGGGATTTGGACGGACACGGAGCTGGGGTGGGACTCGAACATGGACACGGAGCTGGGGTGGGACTCGGACACGGAGCTGGGGAGGATCTCGGACATGGACACGGAGCCTGGATTCGGTCTCGGACTCGGACAGGGAGCTAGGGTGGGACTTTGACACGGAGCTGGGGTGGGACTCGGACTTGAACACGGAGCTGGGGTGGGACTTGGACTTGGACATGGAGCTGGGGTGGGACTCGGAAATGGAGCTGGGTTGGGACTCGGACACGGAGCTGGGGTTGGACTCGGACATGGACACGGAGCTGGGGTGGTACTCGGACTGGGACACGAAGCTGGGGTGGGACTCGGACTGGGACACGGAGCTGGGTTGGGACTCGGACTCGGACACGGAGCTCGGGTGGGACTCGGACTTGGACACGGAGCTGGGGTGGTACTTGAACCTGGACACGGAGCTGGGGTGGGACTTGGACTGGGACACGGAGCTGGGGTGGTACTTGAACCTGGACATGGAGCTGGGGTGGGACTCGGACTGGGACACGGAGCTGGGGTGGGACTCAGACTTGGACACGGAGCTGGGGTGGGACTCGTACTTGGACACGGAGCTGGGGTGGGACTTGGACGTTGGACACGGAGCTGGGGTGGGACTCGGACTTGGACACGGAGCCTGGATTCGGACTCGGACTCGGACTTGGACATGGAGCCTGGATTCGGACTCGGACTTGGACACGGAGCCTGGATTCGGACTTGGACTCGGACACGGAGCTGGGGTGGGACTCGGACTTGGACACGGAGCCTGGATTCGGACTTGGACTCGGACACGGAGCTGGGGTGGGACTCAGACTTGGACACGGAGCTGGGGTGGGACTCGTACTTGGACACGGAGCTGGGGTGGGACTTGGACGTTGGACACGGAGCTGGGGTGGGACTCGGACATGGACACGGAGCCTGGATTCGGACTCGGACTCGGACTTGGACACGGAGCCTGGATTCGGACTCGGACTCGGACTTGGACACGGAGCCTGGATTCGGACTTGGACTCGGACACGGAGCTGGGGTGGGACTCGGACTTGGACACGGAGACTGGAATCGGACTTGGACTCGGACATGGAGCTGGGGTGGGACTCAGACTTGGACATGGAGCTGGGGTGGGACTCAGACTCGGACACGGAGCTGGGGTGGGACTCGGACTTGAATACGGAGCTGGGGTGGGACTCGGACTTGGACACGGAGCTGGTGTGAGACTCGGACATGTTCACAGAGCTGCGGTGGGACTCAGACTTGGACACGGAGCTGGGGTCGGACTCGGACATGGACACGGAGCTGGGGTGAGACTCGGACTTGGACGGAGCTGGGTTGGTACTCAGACTTGGACACGGAGCTCAGGTCGGACTCGGACATGGACACGGAGCTCGGGTGGGAATCGGAATTGGACATGGAGCTGGGGTGGGACTCGGACTTGGACACGGAGCTGGGGTGGGACTTGGACTTGTACACGGAGCTGGGGTCGGATTCGTACTTGAACACGGAGCTGGGGTGGGACTTGTACTTGGACACGGAGCTGGGGTGGGACTCGTACTTGGACACGGAGCCGGGATTCGGACTCGGACTTGGACACGGAGCCTGGATTCGGACTCAGACTTGGACACGGAGCCTGGAATCGGACTTGGGCTCGGACATGGAGCTGAAGTCGGACATGGACACAGAGCCTGGATTCGGACTCGGTCTCGGACACGGAGCTGGTGTGGGACTCAGACTTGGACACGGAGCTGTGGTGGGACTCGGACTCGGACACAGAGCTGGTGTCGGACTTGGACACGGAGCTGGGGTGGATCTCGGACATGGACACGGAGCTGGGGTGGGACTCAGACTTGGACACGGAGCTGGGGTGGGACTCGTACTTGGACACGGAGCTGGGGTGGGACTTGGACGTTGGACACGGAGCTGGGGAGGGGCTCGGACTTGGACACGGAGCCTGGATTCGGTCTCGGATTCGGACTTGGACATGGAGCCTGGATTCGGACTCGGACTTGGACACGGAGCCTGGATTCGGACTTGGACTCGGACACGGAGCTGGGGTGGGACTCGGACTTGGACACGGAGCCTGGATTCGGACTTGGACTCGGACATGGAGCTGGGGTGGGACTCAGACTTGGACACGGAGCTGGGGTGGGACTCGTACTTGGACACGGAGCTGGGGTGGGACTTGGACGTTGGACACGGAGCTGGGGTGGGACTCGGACATGGACACGGAGCCTGGATTCGGACTCGGACTCGGACTTGGACACGGAGCCTGGATTCGGACTCGGACTCGGACTTGGACACGGAGCCTGGATTCGGACTTGGACTCGGACACGGAGCTGGGGTGGGACTCGGACTTGGACACGGAGACTGGAATCGGACTTGGACTCGGACATGGAGCTGGGGTGGGACTCAGACTTGGACATGGAGCTGGGGTGGGACTCAGACTCGGACACGGAGCTGGGGTGGGACTCGGACTTGAATACGGAGCTGGGGTGGGACTCGGACTTGGACACGGAGCTGGTGTGAGACTCGGACATGTTCACAGAGCTGGGGTGGGACTCAGACTTGGACACGGAGCTGGGGTCGGACTCGGACATGGACACGGAGCTGGGGTGAGACTCGGACTTGGACGGAGCTGGGTTGGTACTCAGACTTGGACACGGAGCTCAGGTCGGACTCGGACATGGACACGGAGCTCGGGTGGGAATCGGAATTGGACACGGAGCTGGGGTGGGACTCGGACTTGGACACGGAGCTGGGGTGGGACTTGGACTTGTACACGGAGCTGGGGTCGGATTCGTACTTGAACACGGAGCTGGGGTGGGACTTGTACTTGGACACGGAGCTGGGGTGGGACTCGTACTTGGACACGGAGCCGGGATTCGGACTCGGACTTGGACACGGAGCCTGGATTCGGACTCAGACTTGGATACGGAGCCTGGAATCGGACTTGGGCTCGGACATGGAGCTGAAGTCGGACATGGACACAGAGCCTGGATTCGGACTCGGTCTCGGACACGGAGCTGGTGTGGGACTCAGACTTGGACACGGAGCTGTGGTGGGACTCGGACTCGGACACAGAGCTGGAGTCGGACTTGGACACGGAGCTGGGGTGGATCTCGGACATGGACACGGAGCTGGGGTGGGACTCGGACTTGGACACGGAGCCTGGATTTGGACTCGGATTCGGACACGGAGCTGGGGTGGGATTTGGACTTGGACACGGAGCTGGGGTAGGACTCGGACTTGAACACGGAGCTGGGGTGGGACTCGGACATGGACACGGAGCTGGAGTGGGACTCGGATATGGACACGGAGATGGGGTGGGACTCGGACATGGACACAGAGCTGGGGTGGGACTCAGACTTTGACACGGAGCTGGGGTGGGACTTGGACATGGACACGGAGCTGGGGTGGGACTCGGACATGGACACGGAGCTGGGGTGGGACTCAGACTTGGACACGGAGCTGGGGTGGGACTCGGACTTGGACACGGAGCTGGGGTGGGACTCGGACATGGACACGAAGATGGGGTGGGACTCGGACATGGACACAGAGCTGGGGTGGGACTCAGGCTTTGACACGGAGCTGGGGTCGGATTCGGACTTGGACACGGAGCTGGGGTGGGACTCGGACATGTACACGGAGCTGGGGTTGGACTCGGTCTCGGACACGGAGCTGGGGTTGGACAGACACGGAGCTGGGATGGGAATCGGAATTGGACATGGAGCTAGGGTGGGACTCGGACATGGACACGAAGATGGGGTGGGACTCGGACATGGACACGGAGCTGGGGTGGGACTCGGACTTGGACACGGAGCTGGGGTGGGACTCGGACACGGAGCTGGGGAGGATCTCGGACATGGTCACGGAGCCTGGATTCGGTCTCGGACTCGGACAGGGAGCTAGGGTGGGACTTGGACTTTGACACGGAGCTGGGGTGGGACTCGGACTTGAACACGGAGCTGGGGTGGGACTTGGACTTGGACATGGAGCTGGGGTGGGACTCGGAAATGGAGCTGGGTTGGGACTCGGACACGGAGCTGGGGTTGGACTCGGACATGGTCACGGAGCTGGGGTGGTACTCGGACTGGGACACGAAGCTGGGGTGGGACTCGGACTGGGACACGGAGCTGGGTTGGGACTCGGACTCGGACACGGAGCTCGGGTGGGACTCGGACTTGGACACGGAGCTGGGGTGGTACTTGAACCTGGACACGGAGCTGGGGTGGGACTTGGACTGGGACACGGAGCTGGGGTGGTACTTGAACCTGGACATGGAGCTGGGGTGGGACTCGGACTGGGACACGGAGCTGGGGTGGGACTCAGACTTGGACACGGAGCTGGGGTGGGACTCGTACTTGGACACAGAGCTGGGGTGGGACTTGGACGTTGGACACGGAGCTGGGGTGGGACTCGGACTTCGACACGGAGCCTGGATTCGGACTCGGACTCGGACTTGGACATGGAGCCTGGATTCGGACTCGGACTTGGACACGGAGCCTGGATTCGGACTTGGACTCGGACACGGAGCTGGGGTGGGACTCGGACTTGGACACGGAGCCTGGATTCGGACTTGGACTCGGACACGGAGCTGGGGTGGGACTCAGACTTGGACACGGAGCTGGGGTGGGACTCGTACTTGGACACGGAGCTGGGGTGGGACTTGGACGTTGGACACGGAGCTGGGGTGGGACTCGGACATGGACACGGAGCCTGGATTCGGACTCGGACTCGGACTTGGACACGGAGCCTGGATTCGGACTCGGACTCGGACTTGGACACGGAGCCTGGATTCGGACTTGGACTCGGACACGGAGCTGGGGTGGGACTCGGACTTGGACACGGAGACTGGAATCGGACTTGGACTCGGACATGGAGCTGGGGTGGGACTCAGACTTGGACATGGAGCTGGGGTGGGACTCAGACTCGGACACGGAGCTGGGGTGGGACTCGGACTTGAATACGGAGCTGGGGTGGGACTCGGACTTGGACACGGAGCTGGTGTGGGACTCGGACATGTTCACAGAGCTGGGGTGGGACTCAGACTTGGACACGGAGCTGGGGTGGGACTCGGACATGGACACGGAGCCTGGATTCGGACTCGGACTCGGACTTGGACACGGAGCCTGGATTCGGACTCGGACTCGGACTTGGACACGGAGCCTGGATTCGGACTTGGACTCGGACACGGAGCTGGGGTGGGACTCGGACTTGGACACGGAGACTGGAATCGGACTTGGACTCGGACATGGAGCTGGGGTGGGACTCAGACTTGGACATGGAGCTGGGGTGGGACTCAGACTCGGACACGGAGCTGGGGTGGGACTCGGACTTGAATACGGAGCTGGGGTGGGACTCGGACTTGGACACGGAGCTGGTGTGGGACTCGGACATGTTCACAGAGCTGGGGTGGGACTCAGACTTGGACACGGAGCTGGGGTCGGACTCGGACATGGACACGGAGCTGGGGTGAGACTCGGACTTGGACGGAGCTGGGTTGGTACTCAGACTTGGACACGGAGCTCAGGTCGGACTCGGACATGGACACGGAGCTCGGGTGGGAATCGGAATTGGACACGGAGCTGGGGTGGGACTCGGACTTGGACACGGAGCTGGGGTGGGACTTGGACTTGTACACGGAGCTGGGGTCGGATTCGTACTTGAACACGGAGCTGGGGTGGGACTTGTACTTGGACACGGAGCTGGGGTGGGACTCGTACTTGGACACGGAGCCGGGATTCGGACTCGGACTTGGACACGGAGCCTGGATTCGGACTCAGACTTGGACACGGAGCCTGGAATCGGACTTGGGCTCGGACATGGAGCTGAAGTCGGACATGGACACAGAGCCTGGATTCGGACTCGGTCTCGGACACGGAGCTGGTGTGGGACTCAGACTTGGACACGGAGCTGTGGTGGGACTCGGACTCGGACACAGAGCTGGAGTCGGACTTGGACACGGAGCTGGGGTGGATCTCGGACATGGACACGGAGCTGGGGTGGGACTCGGACTTGGACACGGAGCCTGGATTTGGACTCGGATTCGGACACGGAGCTGGGGTGGGATTTGGACTTGGACACGGAGCTGGGGTAGGACTCGGACTTGAACACGGAGCTGGGGTGGGACTCGGACATGGACACGGAGCTGGAGTGGGACTCGGATATGGACACGGAGATGGGGTGGGACTCGGACATGGACACAGAGCTGGGGTGGGACTCAGACTTTGACACGGAGCTGGGGTGGGACTTGGACATGGACACGTAGCTGGGGTGGGACTCGGACATGGACACGGAGCTGGGGTGGGACTCAGACTTGGACACGGAGCTGGGGTGGGACTCGGACTTGGACACGGAGCAGGGGTGGGACTCGGACATGGACACGAAGATGGGGTGGGACTCGGACATGGACACAGAGCTGGGGTGGGACTCAGGCTTTGACAGGGAGCTGGGGTCGGATTCGGACTTGGACACGGAGCTGGGGTGGGACTCGGACATGTACACGGAGCTGGGGTTGGACTCGGTCTCGGACACGGAGCTGGGGTTGGACAGACACGGAGCTGGGATGGGAATCGGAATTGGACATGGAGCTAGGGTGGGACTCGGACATGGAGACGGAGCTGGGGTGGGACTTGGACATGGACACGGAGCTGGAGTGGGACTCGGACATGGACACGGAGCTGGGGTGGGACTCTGACTTGGACACGGAGCTGGGGTGGGACTCGGACATGGACACGGAGATGGGGTGGGACTCCGACATGGACACAGAGCTGGGGTGGGACTCAGACTTTGACACGGACTTGGACACAGAGCTGGGGTGGGACTCAGACTTGGACACAGAGCTGGGGTGGGACTCGGACTTGGACACGGAGCTGTGGTCGGATTTGAACTTGGACTCGGAGCTGAGGTCAGATTTGGACTTGAACACGGAGCTGTGGTGGGACTCGGACTTGGACACGGAGCTGGGGTGGGACTCGGACATGTACACGGAGCTGAGGTGAGACTCGGACATGGACAGGGAGCTGGGGTGGGTCTCCGACTTGGACACGGAGCTGGGGTGGGACTCGGACATGGACACGGAGCTGGGGTTGGACAGTCTCGGACACGGAGCTGGGGTGGGACAGACACGGAGCTGGGGTGGGAATCGGAATTGGACACGGAGCTGGGGTGGGACTCGGACATGGACACGGAGCTGGGGTGGGACTCGGACTTGGACACGGAGCTGGGGTGGGACTCGGACATGGACACGAAGATGGGGTGGGACTCGGACATGGACACAGAGCTGGGGTGGGACTTGGACATGGACACAGAGCTCGGGTGGGACTCAGACTTTGAAACGGACTTGGACACAGAGCTGGAGTGGGACTCAGACTTGGACATGGAGCTGGGGTGGGACTCGGACTTGCACACGGAGCTGGGGTCGGATTTGAACATGGACACGGAGCTGGGGTCGGATTCGGACTTGAATACGGAGCTGGGGTGGGACTCGGACTTGGACACGGAGCTTGTGTGGGACTCGGACATGTTCACGGAGCTGGGGTGGGACTCAGACTTGGACACGGAGCTGGGGTCGGACTCGGACATGGACACGGAGCTGGGGTGAGACTCGGACTTGGACGGAGCTGGGTTGGTACTCAGACTTGGACAGGGAGCTGAGGTCGGACTCGGACATGGACACGGAGCTCGGGTGGGAATCGGAATTGGACACGGAGCTGGGGTGGGACTCGGACTTGGACACGGAGCTGGGGTGGGACTTGGACTTGTACACGGAGCTGGGGTCGGATTCGTACTTGAACACGGAGCTGGGGTGGGACTTGTACTTGGACAAGGAGCTGGGGTGGGACTCGTACTTGGACACGGAGCCGGGATTCGGACTCGGACTTGGACACGGAGCCTGGATTCGGACTCAGACTTGGACACGGAGCCTGGAATCGGACTTGGGCTCGGACATGGAGCTGAAGTCGGACATGGACACAGAGCCTGGATTCGGACTCGGTCTCGGACACGGAGCTGGGGTGGGACTCAGACTTGGACACGGAGCTGTGGTGGGACTCGGACTCGGACACAGAGCTGGGGTCGGACTTGGACACGGAGCTGGGGTGGATCTCGGACATGGACACGGAGCTGGGGTGGGACTCGGACTTGGACACGGAGCCTGGATTTGGACTCGGATTCGGACACGGAGCTGGGGTGGGATTTGGACGGACACGGAGCTGGGGTGGGACTCGAACATGGACACGGAGCTGGGGTGGGACTCGGACACGGAGCTGGGGAGGATCTCGGACATGGACACGGAGCCTGGATTCGGACTCGGACTCGGACACGGAGCTAGGGTGGGACTTGGACTTTGACACGGAGCTGGGGTGGGACTCGGACTTGAACACGGAGCTGGGGTGGGACTCGGACTTGGACATGGAGCTGGGGTGGGACTCGGAAATGGAGCTGGGTTGGGACTCGGACACGGAGCTGGGGTTGGACTCGGACATGGACACGGAGCTGGGGTGGTACTCGGACTGGGACACGAAGCTGGGGTGGGACTCGGACTGGGACACGGAGCTGGGTTGGGACTCGGACTCGGACACGGAGCTCGGGTGGGACTCGGACTTGGACACGGAGCTGGGGTGGTACTTGAACCTGGACACGGAGCTGGGGTGGGACTTGGACTGGGACACGGAGCTGGGGTGGTACTTGAACCTGGACATGGAGCTGGGGTGGGACTCGGACTGGGACACGGAGCTGGGGTGGGACTCGGACTCGGACACGGAGCTGGAGTAGATCTCGGAATTGGACACAGAGCTGGGGTGGGACTCAGACTTGGAAACGGAGCTGGGGTGGGACTCAGACTTGGACACGGAGCTGGGGTCAGATTCGGACTTGGACACGGAGCTGGGGTGGGACTCGGACATGGACACGGAGCTGGAGTCGGACTCGGACACGGACACGGAGCTGGGGTGGGACTCAGACTTGGACACGGAGCTGGGGTGGGACTCGGACTCGGACACGGAACTGGGGTGAGATTCGGACATGGACACGGAGCTGGGGTGGGACTCGGACCTGGACACGGAGCTGGGGTGGGACTCGGAAATGGAGCTGGTGTCGGACATGGACATGGAGCTGGGGTGGGACTCGGACATGGAGCTGGGGTCGGACATGGACATGGAGCTGGGGTGGGACTCAGACTTGCACACGGAGCTGGGGTGGGACTCGGACACGGAGCTGGGGTGGGACTCAGACTTGGACACGGAGCTGGGGTGGGACTCGTACTTGCACACGGAGCTGGGGTGGGACTTGGACGTTGGACACGGAGCTGGGGTGGGACTCGGACTTGGACGGAGCCTGGATTCGGACTCGGACTCGGACTTGGACTTGGAGCCTGGATTCGGACTCGGACTTGGACACGGAGCCTGGATTCGGACTTGGACTCGGACACGGAGCTGGGGTGGGACTCGGACTTGGACACGGAGCCTGGATTCGGACTTGAACTCGGACGGAGCTGGGGTGGGACTCAGACTTGGACACGGAGCTGGGGTGGGACTCGTACTTGGACACGGAGCTGGGGTGGGACTTGGACGTTGGACACGGAGTTGGGGTGGGACTCGGACTTGGACACGGAGCCTGGATTCGGACTCGGACTCGGACTTGGACACGGAGCCTGGATTCGGACTTGGACTCGGACACGGAGCTGGGGTGGGACTCGGACTTGGACACGGAGCCTGGATTCGGACTTGGACTCGGACATGGAGCTGGGGTGGGACTCAGACTTGGACATGGAGCTGGGGTGGGACTCAGACTCGTACACGGAGCTGGGGTGGGACTCGGACTTGAATACTGAGCTGGGGTGGGACTCGGACTTGGACACGGAGCTGGTGTGGGACTCGGACATGTTCACAGAGCTGGGGTGGGACTCAGACTTGGACACGGAGCTGGGGTCGGACTCGGACATGGACACGGAGCTGGGGTGAGACTCGGACTTGGACGGAGCTGGGTTGGTACTCAGACTTGGACACGGAGCTCAGGTCGGACTCGGACATGGACACGGAGCTCGGGTGGGAATCGGAATTGGACACGGAGCTGGGGTGGGACTCGGACTTGGACACGGAGCTGGGGTGGGACTTGGACTTGTACACGGAGCTGGGGTCGGATTCGTACTTGAACACGGAGCTGGGGTGGGACTTGTACTTGGACACGGAGCTGGGGTGGGACTCGTACTTGGACACGGAGCCGGGATTCGGACTCGGACTTGGACACGGAGCCTGGATTCGGACTCAGACTTGGACACGGAGCCTGGAATCGGACTCGGTCTCGGACACGGAGCTGGTATGGGACTCAGACTTGGACACGGAGCTGTGGTGGGACTCGGACTCGGACACAGAGCTGGAGTCGGACTTGGACACGGAGCCTGGATTCGGACTCGGTCTCGGACACGGAGCTGGTGTGGGACTCAGACTTGGACACGGAGCTGTGGTGGGACTCGGACTCGGACACAGAGCTGGAGTCGGACTTGGACACGGAGCTGGGGTGGATCTCGGACATGGACACGGAGCTGGGGTGGGACTCGGACTTGGACACGGAGCCTGGATTTGGACTCGGATTCGGACACGGAGCTGGGGTGGGATTTGGACTTGGACACGGAGCTGGGGTAGGACTCGGACTTGAACACGGAGCTGGGGTGGGACTCGGACATGGACACGGAGCTGGAGTGGGACTCGGATATGGACACGGAGATGGGGTGGGACTCGGACATGGACACAGAGCTGGGGTGGGACTCAGACTTTGACACGGAGCTGGGGTGGGACTTGGACATGGACACGGAGCTGGGGTGGGACTCGGACATGGACACGGAGCTGGGGTGGGACTCAGACTTGGACACGGAGCTGGGGTGGGACTCGGACTTGGACACGGAGCTGGGGTGGGACTCGGACATGGACACGAAGATGGGGTGGGACTCGGACATGGACACAGAGCTGGGGTGGGACTCAGGCTTTGACACGGAGCTGGGGTCGGATTCGGACTTGGACACGGAGCTGGGGTGGGACTCGGACATGTACACGGAGCTGGGGTTGGACTCGGTCTCGGACACGGAGCTGGGGTTGGACAGACACGGAGCTGGGATGGGAATCGGAATTGGACATGGAGCTAGGGTGGGACTCGGACATGGAGACGGAGCTGGGGTGGGACTTGGACATGGACACGGAGCTGGAGTGGGACTCGGACATGGACACGGAGCTGGGGTGGGACTCTGACTTGGACACGGAGCTGGGGTGGGACTCGGACATGGACACGGAGATGGGGTGGGACTCCGACATGGACACAGAGCTGGGGTGGGACTCAGACTTTGACACGGACTTGGACACAGAGCTGGGGTGGGACTCAGACTTGGACACAGAGCTGGGGTGGGACTCGGACTTGGACACGGAGCTGTGGTCGGATTTGAACTTGGACTCGGAGCTGAGGTCAGATTTGGACTTGAACACGGAGCTGTGGTGGGACTCGGACTTGGACACGGAGCTGGGGTGGGACTCGGACATGTACACGGAGCTGAGGTGAGACTCGGACATGGACAGGGAGCTGGGGTGGGTCTCCGACTTGGACACGGAGCTGGGGTGGGACTCGGACATGGACACGGAGCTGGGGTTGGACGGTCTCGGACACGGAGCTGGGGTGGGACAGACACGGAGCTGGGGTGGGAATCGGAATTGGACACGGAGCTGGGGTGGGACTCGGATATGGACACGGAGCTGGGGTGGGACTCGGACTTGGACACGGAGCTGGGGTGGGACTCGGACATGGACACGAAGATGGGGTGGGACTCGGACATGGACACAGAGCTGGGGTGGGACTTGGACATGGACACAGAGCTCGGGTGGGACTCAGACTTTGAAACGGACTTGGACACAGAGCTGGAGTGGGACTCAGACTTGGACATGGAGCTGGGGTGGGACTCGGACTTGCACACGGAGCTGGGGTCGGATTTGAACTTGGACACGGAGCTGGGGTCGGATTCGGACTTGAATACGGAGCTGGGGTGGGACTCGGACTTGGACACGGAGCTTGTGTGGGACTCGGACATGTTCACGGAGCTGGGGTGGGACTCAGACTTGGACACGGAGCTGGGGTCGGACTCGGACATGGACACGGAGCTGGGGTGAGACTCGGACTTGGACGGAGCTGGGTTGGTACTCAGACTTGGACAGGGAGCTGAGGTCGGACTCGGACATGGACACGGAGCTCGGGTGGGAATCGGAATTGGACACGGAGCTGGGGTGGGACTCGGACTTGGACACGGAGCTGGGGTGGGACTTGGACTTGTACACGGAGCTGGGGTCGGATTCGTACTTGAACACGGAGCTGGGGTGGGACTTGTACTTGGACAAGGAGCTGGGGTGGGACTCGTACTTGGACACGGAGCCGGGATTCGGACTCGGACTTGGACACGGAGCCTGGATTCGGACTCAGACTTGGACACGGAGCCTGGAATCGGACTTGGGCTCGGACATGGAGCTGAAGTCGGACATGGACACAGAGCCTGGATTCGGACTCGGTCTCGGACACGGAGCTGGGGTGGGACTCAGACTTGGACACGGAGCTGTGGTGGGACTCGGACTCGGACACAGAGCTGGGGTCGGACTTGGACACGGAGCTGGGGTGGATCTCGGACATGGACACGGAGCTGGGGTGGGACTCGGACTTGGACACGGAGCCTGGATTTGGACTCGGATTCGGACACGGAGCTGGGGTGGGATTTGGACGGACACGGAGCTGGGGTGGGACTCGAACATGGACACGGAGCTGGGGTGGGACTCGGACACGGAGCTGGGGAGGATCTCGGACATGGACACGGAGCCTGGATTCGGACTCGGACTCGGACACGGAGCTAGGGTGGGACTTGGACTTTGACACGGAGCTGGGGTGGGACTCGGACTTGAACACGGAGCTGGGGTGGGACTCGGACTTGGACATGGAGCTGGGGTGGGACTCGGAAATGGAGCTGGGTTGGGACTCGGACACGGAGCTGGGGTTGGACTCGGACATGGACACGGAGCTGGGGTGGTACTCGGACTGGGACACGAAGCTGGGGTGGGACTCGGACTGGGACACGGAGCTGGGTTGGGACTCGGACTCGGACACGGAGCTCGGGTGGGACTCGGACTTGGACACGGAGCTGGGGTGGTACTTGAACCTGGACACGGAGCTGGGGTGGGACTTGGACTGGGACACGGAGCTGGGGTGGTACTTGAACCTGGACATGGAGCTGGGGTGGGACTCAGACTTGGAAACGGAGCTGGGGTGGGACTCAGACTTGGACACGGAGCTGGGGTCAGATTCGGACTTGGACACGGAGCTGGGGTGGGACTCGGACATGGACACGGAGCTGGAGTCGGACTCGGACACGGACACGGAGCTGGGGTGGGACTCAGACTTGGACACGGAGCTGGGGTGGGACTCGGACTCGGACACGGAACTGGGGTGAGATTCGGACATGGACACGGAGCTGGGGTGGGACTCGGACCTGGACACGGAGCTGGGGTGGGACTCGGAAATGGAGCTGGTGTCGGACATGGACATGGAGCTGGGGTGGGACTCGGACATGGAGCTGGGGTCGGACATGGACATGGAGCTGGGGTGGGACTTGGACGGAGCTGGGTTGGTACTCAGACTTGGACAGGGAGCTGAGGTCGGACTCGGACATGGACACGGAGCTCGGGTGGGAATCGGAATTGGACACGGAGCTGGGGTGGGACTCGGACTTGGACACGGAGCTGGGGTGGTACTTGAACCTGGACACGGAGCTGGGGTGGGACTTGGACTGGGACACGGAGCTGGGGTGGTACTTGAACCTGGACATGGAGCTGGGGTGGGACTCGGACTGGGACACGGAGCTGGGGTGGGACTCGGACTCGGACACGGAGCTGGAGTAGATCTCGGAATTGGACACAGAGCTGGGGTGGGACTCAGACTTGGAAACGGAGCTGGGGTGGGACTCAGACTTGGACACGGAGCTGGGGTCAGATTCGGACTTGGACACGGAGCTGGGGTGGGACTCGGACATGGACACGGAGCTGGAGTCGGACTCGGACACGGACACGGAGCTGGGGTGGGACTCAGACTTGGACACGGAGCTGGGGTGGGACTCGGACACGGAACTGGGGTGAGATTCGGACATGGACACGGAGCTGGGGTGGGACTCGGACCTGGACACGGAGCTGGGGTGGGACTCGGAAATGGAGCTGGTGTCGGACATGGACATGGAGCTGGGGTGGGACTCGGACATGGAGCTGGGGTCGGACATGGACATGGAGCTGGGGTGGGACTCAGACTTGCACACGGAGCTGGGGTGGGACTCGGACACGGAGCTGGGGTGGGACTCAGACTTGGACACGGAGCTGGGGTGGGACTCGTACTTGCACACGGAGCTGGGGTGGGACTTGGACGTTGGACACGGAGCTGGGGTGGGACTCGGACTTGGACGGAGCCTGGATTCGGACTCGGACTCGGACTTGGACTTGGAGCCTGGATTCGGACTCGGATTTGGACACGGAGCCTGGATTCGGACTTGGACTCGGACACGGAGCTGGGGTGGGACTCGGACTTGGACACGGAGCCTGGATTCGGACTTGAACTCGGACGGAGCTGGGGTGGGACTCAGACTTGGACACGGAGCTGGGGTGGGACTCGTACTTGGACACGGAGCTGGGGTGGGACTTGGACGTTGGACACGGAGTTGGGGTGGGACTCGGACTTGGACACGGAGCCTGGATTCGGACTCGGACTCGGACTTGGACACGGAGCCTGGATTCGGACTTGGACTCGGACACGGAGCTGGGGTGGGACTCGGACTTGGACACGGAGCCTGGATTCGGACTTGGACTCGGACATGGAGCTGGGGTGGGACTCAGACTTGGACATGGAGCTGGGGTGGGACTCAGACTCGGACACGGAACTGGGGTGGGACTCGGACTTGAATACTGAGCTGGGGTGGGACTCGGACTTGGACACGGAGCTGGTGTGGGACTCGGACATGTTCACAGAGCTGGGGTGGGACTCAGACTTGGACACGGAGCTGGGGTCGGACTCGGACATGGACACGGAGCTGGGGTGAGACTCGGACTTGGACGGAGCTGGGTTGGTACTCAGACTTGGACACGGAGCTCAGGTCGGACTCGGACATGGACACGGAGCTCGGGTGGGAATCGGAATTGGACACGGAGCTGGGGTGGGACTCGGACTTGGACACGGAGCTGGGGTGGGACTTGGACTTGTACACGGAGCTGGGGTCGGATTCGTACTTGAACACGGAGCTGGGGTGGGACTTGTACTTGGACACGGAGCTGGGGTGGGACTCGTACTTGGACACGGAGCCGGGATTCGGACTCGGACTTGGACACGGAGCCTGGATTCGGACTCAGACTTGGACACGGAGCCTGGAATCGGACTTGGGCTCGGACATGGAGCTGAAGTCGGACATGGACACAGAGCCTGGATTCGGACTCGGTCTCGGACACGGAGCTGGTGTGGGACTCAGACTTGGACACGGAGCTGTGGTGGGACTCGGACTCGGACACAGAGCTGGAGTCGGACTTGGACACGGAGCTGGGGTGGATCTCGGACATGGACACGGAGCTGGGGTGGGACTCGGACTTGGACACGGAGCCTGGATTTGGACTCGGATTCGGACACGGAGCTGGGGTGGGATTTGGACTTGGACACGGAGCTGGGGTAGGACTCGGACTTGAACACGGAGCTGGGGTGGGACTCGGACATGGACACGGAGCTGGAGTGGGACTCGGATATGGACACGGAGATGGGGTGGGACTCGGACATGGACACAGAGCTGGGGTGGGACTCAGACTTTGACACGGAGCTGGGGTGGGACTTGGACATGGACACGGAGCTGGGGTGGGACTCGGACATGGACACGGAGCTGGGGTGGGACTCAGACTTGGACACGGAGCTGGGGTGGGACTCGGACTTGGACACGGAGCTGGGGTGGGACTCGGACATGGACACGAAGATGGGGTGGGACTCGGACATGGACACAGAGCTGGGGTGGGACTCAGGCTTTGACACGGAGCTGGGGTCGGATTCGGACTTGGACACGGAGCTGGGGTGGGACTCGGACATGTACACGGAGCTGGGGTTGGACTCGGTCTCGGACACGGAGCTGGGGTTGGACAGACACGGAGCTGGGATGGGAATCGGAATTGGACATGGAGCTAGGGTGGGACTCGGACATGGAGACGGAGCTGGGGTGGGACTTGGACATGGACACGGAGCTGGAGTGGGACTCGGACATGGACACGGAGCTGGGGTGGGACTCTGACTTGGACACGGAGCTGGGGTGGGACTCGGACATGGACACGGAGATGGGGTGGGACTCCGACATGGACACAGAGCTGGGGTGGGACTCAGACTTTGACACGGACTTGGACACAGAGCTGGGGTGGGACTCAGACTTGGACACAGAGCTGGGGTGGGACTCGGACTTGGACACGGAGCTGTGGTCGGATTTGAACTTGGACTCGGAGCTGAGGTCAGATTTGGACTTGAACACGGAGCTGTGGTGGGACTCGGACTTGGACACGGAGCTGGGGTGGGACTCGGACATGTACACGGAGCTGAGGTGAGACTCGGACATGGACAGGGAGCTGGGGTGGGTCTCCGACTTGGACACGGAGCTGGGGTGGGACTCGGACATGGACACGGAGCTGGGGTTGGACGGTCTCGGACACGGAGCTGGGGTGGGACAGACACGGAGCTGGGGTGGGAATCGGAATTGGACACGGAGCTGGGGTGGGACTCGGACATGGACACGGAGCTGGGGTGGGACTCGGACTTGAACACGGAGCTGGGGTGGGACTCGGACTTGGACATGGAGCTGGGGTGGGACTCGGAAATGGAGCTGTGTTGGGACTCGGACACGGAGCTGGGGTTGGACTCGGACATGGACACGGAGCTGGGGTGGTACTCGGACTGGGACACGAAGCTGGGGTGGGACTCGGACTGGGACACGGAGCTGGGGTGGGACTTGGACATGGACACAGAGCTCGGGTGGGACTCAGACTTTGAAACGGACTTGGACACAGAGCTGGAGTGGGACTCAGACTTGGACATGGAGCTGGGGTGGGACTCGGACTTGCACACGGAGCTGGGGTCGGATTTGAACTTGGACACGGAGCTGGGGTCGGATTCGGACTTGAATACGGAGCTGGGGTGGGACTCGGACTTGGACACGGAGCTTGTGTGGGACTCGGACATGTTCACGGAGCTGGGGTGGGACTCAGACTTGGACACGGAGCTGGGGTCGGACTCGGACATGGACACGGAGCTGGGGTGAGACTCGGACTTGGACGGAGCTGGGTTGGTACTCAGACTTGGACAGGGAGCTGAGGTCGGACTCGGACATGGACACGGAGCTCGGGTGGGAATCGGAATTGGACACGGAGCTGGGGTGGGACTCGGACTTGGACACGGAGCTGGGGTGGGACTTGGACTTGTACACGGAGCTGGGGTCGGATTCGTACTTGAACACGGAGCTGGGGTGGGACTTGTACTTGGACAAGGAGCTGGGGTGGGACTCGTACTTGGACACGGAGCCGGGATTCGGACTCGGACTTGGACACGGAGCCTGGATTCGGACTCAGACTTGGACACGGAGCCTGGAATCGGACTTGGGCTCGGACATGGAGCTGAAGTCGGACATGGACACAGAGCCTGGATTCGGACTCGGTCTCGGACACGGAGCTGGGGTGGGACTCAGACTTGGACACGGAGCTGTGGTGGGACTCGGACTCGGACACAGAGCTGGGGTCGGACTTGGACACGGAGCTGGGGTGGATCTCGGACATGGACACGGAGCTGGGGTGGGACTCGGACTTGGACACGGAGCCTGGATTTGGACTCGGATTCGGACACGGAGCTGGGGTGGGATTTGGACGGACACGGAGCTGGGGTGGGACTCGAACATGGACACGGAGCTGGGGTGGGACTCGGACACGGAGCTGGGGAGGATCTCGGACATGGACACGGAGCCTGGATTCGGACTCGGACTCGGACACGGAGCTAGGGTGGGACTTGGACTTTGACACGGAGCTGGGGTGGGACTCGGACTTGAACACGGAGCTGGGGTGGGACTCGGACTTGGACATGGAGCTGGGGTGGGACTCGGAAATGGAGCTGGGTTGGGACTCGGACACGGAGCTGGGGTTGGACTCGGACATGGACACGGAGCTGGGGTGGTACTCGGACTGGGACACGAAGCTGGGGTGGGACTCGGACTGGGACACGGAGCTGGGTTGGGACTCGGACTCGGACACGGAGCTCGGGTGGGACTCGGACTTGGACACGGAGCTGGGGTGGTACTTGAACCTGGACACGGAGCTGGGGTGGGACTTGGACTGGGACACGGAGCTGGGGTGGTACTTGAACCTGGACATGGAGCTGGGGTGGGACTCGGACTGGGACACGGAGCTGGGGTGGGACTCGGACTCGGACACGGAGCTGGAGTAGATCTCGGAATTGGACACAGAGCTGGGGTGGGACTCAGACTTGGAAACGGAGCTGGGGTGGGACTCAGACTTGGACACGGAGCTGGGGTCAGATTCGGACTTGGACACGGAGCTGGGGTGGGACTCGGACATGGACACGGAGCTGGAGTCGGACTCGGACACGGACACGGAGCTGGGGTGGGACTCAGACTTGGACACGGAGCTGGGGTGGGACTCGGACTCGGACACGGAACTGGGGTGAGATTCGGACATGGACACGGAGCTGGGGTGGGACTCGGACCTGGACACGGAGCTGGGGTGGGACTCGGAAATGGAGCTGGTGTCGGACATGGACATGGAGCTGGGGTGGGACTCGGACATGGAGCTGGGGTCGGACATGGACATGGAGCTGGGGTGGGACTCAGACTTGCACACGGAGCTGGGGTGGGACTCGGACACGGAGCTGGGGTGGGACTCAGACTTGGACACGGAGCTGGGGTGGGACTCGTACTTGCACACGGAGCTGGGGTGGGACTTGGACGTTGGACACGGAGCTGGGGTGGGACTCGGACTTGGACGGAGCCTGGATTCGGACTCGGACTCGGACTTGGACTTGGAGCCTGGATTTGGACTCGGACTTGGACACGGAGCCTGGATTCGGACTTGGACTCGGACACGGAGCTGGGGTGGGACTCGGACTTGGACACGGAGCCTGGATTCGGACTTGAACTCGGACGGAGCTGGGGTGGGACTCAGACTTGGACACGGAGCTGGGGTGGGACTCGTACTTGGACACGGAGCTGGGGTGGGACTTGGACGTTGGACACGGAGTTGGGGTGGGACTCGGACTTGGACACGGAGCCTGGATTCGGACTCGGACTCGGACTTGGACACGGAGCCTGGATTCGGACTTGGACTCGGACACGGAGCTGGGGTGGGACTCGGACTTGGACACGGAGCCTGGATTCGGACTTGGACTCGGACATGGAGCTGGGGTGGGACTCAGACTTGGACATGGAGCTGGGGTGGGACTCAGACTCGGACACGGAGCTGGGGTGGGACTCGGACTTGAATACTGAGCTGGGGTGGGACTCGGACTTGGACACGGAGCTGGTGTGGGACTCGGACATGTTCACAGAGCTGGGGTGGGACTCAGACTTGGACACGGAGCTGGGGTCGGACTCGGACATGGACACGGAGCTCGGGTGAGACTCGGACTTGGACGGAGCTGGGTTGGTACTCAGACTTGGACACGGAGCTCAGGTCGGACTCGGACATGGACACGGAGCTCGGGTGGGAATCGGAATTGGACACGGAGCTGGGGTGGGACTCGGACTTGGACACGGAGCTGGGGTGGGACTTGGACTTGTACACGGAGCTGGGGTCGGATTCGTACTTGAACACGGAGCTGGGGTGGGACTTGTACTTGGACACGGAGCTGGGGTGGGACTCGTACTTGGACACGGAGCCGGGATTCGGACTCGGACTTGGACACGGAGCCTGGATTCGGACTCAGACTTGGACACGGAGCCTGGAATCGGACTTGGGCTCGGACATGGAGCTGAAGTCGGACATGGACACAGAGCCTGGATTCGGACTCGGTCTCGGACACGGAGCTGGGGTGGGACTCAGACTTGGACACGGAGCTGTGGTGGGACTCGGACTCGGACACAGAGCTGGGGTCGGACTTGGACACGGAGCTGGGGTGGATCTCGGACATGGACACGGAGCTGGGGTGGGACTCGGACTAGGACACGGAGCCTGGATTTGGACTCGGATTCGGACACGGAGCTGGGGTGGGATTTGGACTTGGACACGGAGCTGGGGTAGGACTCGGACTTGAACACGGAGCTGGGGTGGGACTCGGACTTGGACACGGAGCTGGGTTGGGACTCGAACATGGACACAGAGCTGGGGTGGGACTCGGACACGGAGCTGGGGAGGATCTCGGACATGGACACGGAGCCTGGATTCGGACTCGGACTCGGACACGGAGCTGGGGAGGGACTTGGACTTTGACACGGAGCTGGGGTGGGACTCGGACATGGAGCTGGGTTGGGACTCGGACACGGAGCTGGGGTTGGACTCGGACATGGACACGGAGCTGGGGTGGGACTCGGACTGGGACACGGAGCTGGGGTGGGACTCGGACTGGGACACGGAGCTGGGTTGGGACTCGGACTTGGACACGGAGCTGGGGTGGGACTCGGACTTGGACACGGAACTGGGGTGGTACTTGAACCTGGACACGGAGCTGGGGTGGGACTTGGACTGGGACACGGAGCTGGGGTGGTACTTGAACCTGGACATGGAGCTGGGGTGGGACTCGGACTGGGACACTGAGCTGGGGTGGGACTCGGACTCGGACACGGAGCTGGAGTAGATCTCGGAATTGGACACAGAGCTGGGGTGGGACTCAGACTTGGAAACGGAGCTGGGGTGGGACTCAGACTTGGACACGGAGCTGGGGTGGGTCTCGGACTTGGACGCAGAGCTGGGGTGCGATTCGGACTTGGACACGGAGCTGGGGTCAGATTCGGACTTGGACACGGAGCTGGGGTGGGACTCGGACATGGACACGGAGCTGGAGTCGGACTCGGACACGGACACGGAGCTGGGGTGGGACTCAGACTTGGACACGGAGCTGGGGTGGGACTCGGACTCGGACACGGAACTGGGGTGAGATTTGGACATGGACACGGAGCTGGGGTGGGACTCGGACTTGGACACGGAGCTGGGGTGGGACTCGGACATGGAGCTGGTGTCGGACATGGACATGGAGCTGGGGTGGGACTCGGACATGGAGCTGGGGTCGGACATGGACATGTAGCTGGGGTGGGACTCAGACTTGCACACGGAGCTGGGGTGGGACTCGGACACGGAGCTGGGGTGGGACTCAGACTTGGACACGGAGCTGGGGTGGGACTCGTACTTGGACACGGAGCTGGGGTGGGACTTGGACGTTGGACACAGAGCTGGGGTGGGGCTCGGACTTGGACACGGAGCCTGGATTCGGTCTCGGATTCGGACTTGGACATGGAGCCTGGATTCGGACTCGGACTTGGACACGGAGCCTGGATTCGGACTTGGACTCGGACACGGAGCTGGGGTGGGACTCGGACTTGGACATGGAGCTGGGGTGGGACTCGGAAATGGAGCTGGGTTGGGACTCGGACACGGAGCTGGGGTTGGACTCGGACATGGACACGGAGCTGGGGTGGTACTCGGACTGGGACACGAAGCTGGGGTGGGACTCGGACTGGGACACGGAGCTGGGTTGGGACTCGGACTCGGACACGGAGCTCGGGTGGGACTCGGACTTGGACACGGAGCTGGGGTGGTACTTGAACCTGGACACGGAGCTGGGGTGGGACTTGGACTGGGACACGGAGCTGGGGTGGTACTTGAACCTGGACATGGAGCTGGAGTAGATCTCGGAATTGGACACAGAGCTGGGGTGGGACTCAGACTTGGAAACTGAGCTGGGGTGGGACTCAGACTTGGACACGGAGCTGGGGTCAGATTCGGACTTGGACACGGAGCTGGGGTGGGACTCGGACATGGACACGGAGCTGGAGTCTGACTCGGACACGGACACGGAGCTGGGGTGGGACTCCGACTTGGACACGGAGCTGCGGTGGGACTCGGACTCGGACACTGAACTGGGGTGAGATTCGGACATGGACACGGAGCTAGGGTGGGACTCGGACCTGGACACGGAGCTGGGGTGGGACTCGGAAATGGAGCTGGTGTCGGACATGGACATGGAGCTGGGGTGGGACTCGGACATGGAGCTGGGGTCGGACATGGACATGGAGCTGGGGTGGGACTCAGACTTGCACACGGAGCTGGGGTGGGACTCGGACACGGAGCTGGGGTGGGACTCAGACTTGGACACGGAGCTGGGGTGGGACTCGGACTTGGACGTTGCCTGGATTCGGACTCGGACTCGGACTTGGACATGGAGCCTGGATTCGGACTCGGACTTGGACACGGAGCCTGGATTCGGACTTGGACTCGGACACGGAGCTGGGGTGGGACTCGGACTTGGACACGGAGCCTGAATTCGGACTTGGACTCGGACACGGAGCTGGGGTGGGACTCAGACTTGGACACGGAGCTGGGGTGGGACTCGTACTTGGACACGGAGCTGGGGTGGGACTCAGACTTGGACATGGAGCTGGGGTGGGACTCGGACACGGAGCTGGGGTGGGACTCGGACTTGAATACGGAGCTGGGATGGGACTCGGACTCGGACACGGAGCTGGGGTGGGACTTGGACGTTGGACACGGAGCTGGGGTGGGACTCGGACTTGGACACTGAGCCTGGATTCGGACTCGGACTCGGACTTGGACACGGAGCCTGGATTCGGACTTGGACTCGGACACGGAGCTGGGGTGGGACTCGGACTTGGACACGGAGCCTGGATTCGGACTTGGACTCGGACATGGAGCTGGGGTGGGACTCAGACTTGGACATGGAGCTGGGGTGGGACTCAGACTCGGACACGGAGCTGGGGTGGGACTCGGACTTGAATACGGAGCTGGGGTGGGACTCGGACTTGGACACGGAGCTGGTGTGGGACTTGGACATGTTCACAGAGCTGGGGTGGGACTCAGACTTGGACACGGAGCTGGGGTCGGACTTGGGCTCGGACATGGAGCTGAAGTCGGACATGGACACAGAGACTGGATTTGGACTCGGATTCGGACACGGAGCTGGGGTGGGACTCGGACTTGGACACGGAGCTGGGGTGGGACTTGGACTTGTACACGGAGCTGGGGTCGGATTCGTACTTGAACACGGAGCTGGGGTGGGACTTGTACTTGGACACGGAGCTGGGGTGGGACTCGTACTTGGACACGGAGCCGGGATTCGGACTCGGACTTGGACACGGAGCCTGGATTCGGACTCAGACTTGGACACGGAGCCTGGAATCGGACTTGGGCTCGGACATGGAGCTGAAGTCGGACATGGACACAGAGCCTGGATTCGGACTCGGTCTCGGACACGGAGCTGGGGTGGGACTCAGACTTGGACACGGAGCTGTGGTGGGACTCGGACTCGGACACAGAGCTGGGGTCGGACTTGGACACGGAGCTGGGGTGGATCTCGGACATGGACACGGAGCTGGGGTGGGACTCGGACTTGGACACGGAGCCTGGATTTGGACTCGGATTCGGACACGGAGCTGGGGTGGGATTTGGACTTGGACACGGAGCTGGGGTAGGACTAGGACTTGAACACGGAGCTGGGGTGGGACTCGGACTTGGACACGGAGCTGGGGTGGGACTCGAACATGGACACGGAGCTGGGGTGGGACTCGGACACGGAGCTGGGGAGGATCTCGGACATGGACACGGAGCCTGGATTCGGACTCGGACTCGGACACGGAGCTGGGGAGGGACTTGGACTTTGACACGGAGCTGGGGTGGGACTCGGACTTGGACATGGAGCTGGGGTGGGACTCGGACATGGAGCTGGGTTGGGACTCGGACACGGAGCTGGGGTTGGACTCGGACATGGACACGGAGCTGGGGTGGGACTCGGACTGGGACACGGAGCTGGGGTGGGACTCGGACTGGGACACGGAGCTGGGTTGGGACTCGGACTAGGACACGGAGCTGGGGTGGGACTCGGACTTGGACACGGAACTGGGGTGGTACTTGAACCTGGACACGGAGCTGGGGTGGGACTTGGACTGGGACACGGAGCTGGGGTGGTACTTGAACCTGGACATGGAGCTGGGGTGGGACTCGGACTGGGACACGGAGCTGGGGTGGGACTCGGACTCGGACACGGAGCTGGAGTAGATCTCGGAATTGGACACAGAGCTGGGGTGGGACTCAGACTTGGAAACGGAGCTGGGGTGGGACTCAGACTTGGACACGGAGCTGGGGTGGGTCTCGGACTTGGACGCAGAGCTGGGGTGCGATTCGGACTTGGACACGGAGCTGGGGTCAGATTCGGACTTGGACACGGAGCTGGGGTGTGACTCGGACATGGACACGGAACTGGGGTGAGATTTGGACATGGACACGGAGCTGGGGTGGGACTCAGACTTGGACACGGAGCTGGGGTGGGACTCGGACTCGGACACGGAACTGGGGTGAGATTTGGACATGGACACGGAGCTGGGGTGGGACTCGGACTTGGACACGGAGCCGGGGTGGGACTCGGACATGGAGCTGGTGTCGGACATGGACATGGAGCTGGGGTGGGACTCGGACATGGAGCTGGGGTCGGACATGGACATGGAGCTGGGGTGGGACACGGACTTGGACACGGAGCCTGGATTCGGACTTGGACTCGGACACGGAGCTGGGGTGGGACTCGTACTTGGACACGGAGCTGGGGTGGGACTCGTACTTGGACACGGAGCTGGGGTGGGACTTGGACGTTGGACACGGAGCTGGGGTGGGACTCGGACTTGGACACGGAGCCTGGATTCGGACTCGGACTCGGACTTGGACACGGAACCTGGATTCGGACTTGGACTCGGACACGGAGCTGGGGTGGGACTCGGACTTGGACACGGAGCCTGGATTCGGACTTGGACTCGGACACGGAGCTGGGGTGGGACTCGGACACGGAGCTGGGGTGGGACTCGGACTTGGACACGGAGCTGGGGTGGGATTCGGACTCGGACACAGTGCTGGGGTCGGACTTGGACACGGAGCTGGGGTGGTACTCAGACTTGGACACGGAGCTGGTGTGGGACTCGGACTCGGACACAGAGCTGGGGTGGATCTCGGACATGGACACGGATCTGGGGTGGGACTCGGACTTGGACACGGAGCCTGGATTTGGACTCGGATTCGGACACGGAGCTGGGGTGGGATTTGGACTTGGACACGGAGCTGGGGTAGGACTCGGACTTGAACACGGAGCTGGGGTGGGACTCGGACACGGAGCTGGGGTGGGACTCGAACATGGACACGGAGCTGGGGTGGGACATGGACACGGAGCTGGGTTGGGACTCGGACACGGAGCTTGGGTGGGACTCGGACACGGAGCTGGGGAGGATCTCGGACATGGACACGGAGCCTGGATTCGGACTCGGACTCGGACATGGAGCTGGGGTGGGACTTGGACTTTGACACGGAGCTGGGGTGGGACTCGGACATGGACACGGAGCTGTGGTCGGATTTGAACTTGGACACGGAGCTGAGGTCAGATTTGGACTTGAACACGGAGCTGTGGTGGGACTCGGACTTGGATACGGAGCTGGGGTGGGACTCGGACATGTACACGGAGCTGGGGTGAGACTCGGACATGGACAGGAAGCTGGGGTGGGTCTCAGACTTGGACACGGAGCTGGGGTGGGACTCGGACATGGACACGGAGCTGGGGTTGGTCTCGGACACGGAGCTGGGGTGGGACAGACACGGAGCTGGGGTGGGAATCGGAATTGGACACGGAGCTGGGGTGGGACTCGGACATGGACACGGAGCTGGGGTGGGACTCGGACATGGACACAGAGCTGGGGTGGGACTTGGACATGGACACGGAGCTGGGGTGGGACTCAGACTTTGAAACGGACTTGGACACAGAGCTGGGGTGGGACTCAGACTTGGACATGGAGCTGGGGTGGGACTCGGACTTGCACACGGAGCTGGGTTCGGATTTGAACTTGGACACGGAGCTGGGGTCGGATTCGGACTTGAATACGGAGCTGGGGTGGGACTCGGACTTGGACACGGAGCTGGGGTGGGACTCGGACATGGACACGGAGCTGGAGTCGGACTCGGACACGGACACGGAGCTGGGGTGGGACTCAGACTTGGACACGGAGCTGGGGTGGGACTCGGACTCGGACACGGAACTGGGGTGAGATTTGGACATGGACACGGAGCTGGGGTGGGACTCGGACTTGGACACGGAGCTGGGGTGGGACTCGGACATGGAGCTGGTGTCGGACATGGACATGGAGCTGGGGTGGGACTCAGACTTGCACACGGAGCTGGGGTGGGACTCGGACACGGAGCTGGGGTGGGACTCAGACTTGGACACGGAGCTGGGGTGGGACTCGTACTTGGACACGGAGCTGGGGTGGGACTTGGACGTTGGACACGGAGCTGGGGTGGGGCTCGGACTTGGACACGGAGCCTGGATTCGGTCTCGGACTCGGACTTGGACATGGAGCCTGGATTCGGACTCGGACTTGGACACGGAGCCTGGATTCGGACTTGGACTCGGACACGGAGCTGGGGTGGGACTCGGACTTGGACATGGAGCTGGGATGGGACTCGGAAATGGAGCTGGGTTGGGACTCGGACACGGAGCTGGGGGTGGACTCGGACATGGACACGGAGCTGGGGTGGTACTCGGACTGGGACACGAAGCTGGGGTGGGACTCGGACTGGGACACGGAGCTGGGTTGGGACTCGGACTCGGACACGGAGCTCGGGTGGGACTCGGACTTGGACACGGAGCTGGGGTGGTACTTGAACCTGGACACGGAGCTGGGGTGGGACTTGGACTGGGACACGGAGCTGGGGTGGTACTTGAACCTGGACATGGAGCAGGGGTGGGACTCGGACTGGGACACGGAGCCGGGGTGGGACTCGGACTCGGACACGGAGCTGGAGTAGATCTCGGAATTGGACACAGAGCTGGGGTGGGACTCAGACTTGGAAACAGAGCTGGGGTGGGACTCAGACTTGGACACGGAGCTGGGGTCAGATTCGGACTTGGACACGGAGCTGGGGTGGGACTCGGACATGGAAACGGAGCTGGAGTCTGACTCGGACACGGACACGGAGCTGGGGTGGGACTCAGACTTGGACACGGAGCTGCGGTGGGACTCGGACTCGGACACTGAACTGGGGTGAGATTCGGACATGGACAAGGAGCTGGGGTGGGACTCGGACCTGGACACGGAGCTGGGGTGGGACTCGGAAATGGAGCTGGTGTCGGACATGGACATGGAGCTGGGGTGGGACTCGGACATGGAGCTGGGGTCGGACATGGACATGGAGCTGGGGTGGGACTCAGACTTGCACACGGAGCTGGGGTGGGACTCGTACTTGGACACGGAGCTGGGGTGGGACTCGTACTTGGACATGGAGCTGGGGTGGGACTTGGACGTTGGACACGGAGCTGGGGTGGGACTCTGACTTGGACGGAGCCTGGATTCGGACTCGGACTCGGACTTGGACATGGAGCCTGGATTCGGACTCGGACTTGGACACGGAGCCTGGATTCGGACTTGGACTCGGACACGGAGCTGGGGTGGGACTCGGACTTGGACACGGAGCCTGGATTCGGACTTGGACACGGAGCTGGGGTGGGACTCAGACTTGGACACGGAGCTGGGGTGGGACTCGTACTTGGACACGGAGCTGGGGTGGGACTCAGACTTGGACATGGAGCTGGGGTGGGACTCGGACACGGAGCTGGGGTGGGACTCGGACTTGAATACGGAGCTGGGGTGGGACTCAGACTTGGACACGGAGCTGGGGTGGGACTCGTACTTGGACACGGAGCTGGGGTGGGACTCAGACTTGGACATGGAGCTGGGGTGGGACTCGGACACGGAGCTGGGGTGGGACTCGGACTTGAATACGGAGCCGGGGTGGGACTCGGACATGGAGCTGGTGTCGGACATGGACATGGAGCTGGGGTGGGACTCGGACATGGAGCTGGGGTCGGACATGGACATGGAGCTGGGGTGGGACACGGACTTGGACACGGAGCCTGGATTCGGACTTGGACTCGGACACGGAGCTGGGGTGGGACTCGTACTTGGACACGGAGCTGGGGTGGGACTCGTACTTGGACACGGAGCTGGGGTGGGACTTGGACGTTGGACACGGAGCTGGGGTTGGACTCGGACTTGGACACGGAGCCTGGATTCGGACTCGGACTCGGACTTGGACACGGAACCTGGATTCGGACTTGGACTCGGACACGGAGCTGGGGTGGGACTCGGTCTTGGACACGGAGCCTGGATTCGGACTTGGACTCGGACACGGAGCTGGGGTGGGACTCGGACACGGAGCTGGGGTGGGACTCGGACTTGGACACGGAGCTGGGGTGGGATTCGGACTCGGACACAGTGCTGGGGTCGGACTTGGACACGGAGCTGGGGTGGTACTCAGACTTGGACACGGAGCTGGTGTGGGACTCGGACTCGGACACAGAGCTGGGGTGGATCTCGGACATGGACACGGATCTGGGGTGGGACTCGGACTTGGACACGGAGCCTGGATTTGGACTCGGATTCGGACACGGAGCTGGGGTGGGATTTGGACTTGGACACGGAGCTGGGGTAGGACTCGGACTTGAACACGGAGCTGGGGTGGGACTCGGACACGGAGCTGGGGTGGGACTCGAACATGGACACGGAGCTGGGGTGGGACATGGACACGGAGCTGGGTTGGGACTCGGACACGGAGCTTGGGTGGGACTCGGACACGGAGCTGGGGAGGATCTCGGACATGGACACGGAGCCTGGATTCGGACTCGGACTCGGACATGGAGCTGGGGTGGGACTTGGACTTTGACACGGAGCTGGGGTGGGACTCGGACATGGACACGGAGCTGTGGTCGGATTTGAACTTGGACACGGAGCTGAGGTCAGATTTGGACTTGAACACGGAGCTGTGGTGGGACTCGGACTTGGATACGGAGCTGGGGTGGGACTCGGACATGTACACGGAGCTGGGGTGAGACTCGGACATGGACAGGGAGCTGGGGTGGGTCTCAGACTTGGACACGGAGCTGGGGTGGGACTCGGACATGGACACGGAGCTGGGGTTGGTCTCGGACACGGAGCTGGGGTGGGACAGACACGGAGCTGGGGTGGGAATCGGAATTGGACACGGAGCTGGGGTGGGACTCGGACATGGACACGGAGCTGGGGTGGGACTCGGACATGGACACAGAGCTGGGGTGGGACTTGGACATGGACACGGAGCTGGGGTGGGACTCAGAATTTGAAACGGACTTGGACACAGAGCTGGGGTGGGACTCAGACTTGGACATGGAGCTGGGGTGGGACTCGGACTTGCACACGGAGCTGGGTTCGGATTTGAACTTGGACACGGAGCTGGGGTCGGATTCGGACTTGAATACGGAGCTGGGGTGGGACTCGGACTTGGACACGGAGCTGGGGTGGGACTCGGACATGGACACGGAGCTGGAGTCGGACTCGGACACGGACACGGAGCTGGGGTGGGACTCAGACTTGGACACGGAGCTGGGGTGGGACTCGGACTCGGACACGGAACTGGGGTGAGATTTGGACATGGACACGGAGCTGGGGTGGGACTCGGACTTGGACACGGAGCTGGGGTGGGACTCGGACATGGAGCTGGTGTCGGACATGGACATGGAGCTGGGGTGGGACTCAGACTTGCACACGGAGCTGGGGTGGGACTCGGACACGGAGCTGGGGTGGGACTCAGACTTGGACACGGAGCTGGGGTGGGACTCGTACTTGGACACGGAGCTGGGGTGGGACTTGGACGTTGGACACGGAGCTGGGGTGGGGCTCGGACTTGGACACGGAGCCTGGATTCGGTCTCGGACTCGGACTTGGACATGGAGCCTGGATTCGGACTCGGACTTGGACACGGAGCCTGGATTCGGACTTGGACTCGGACACGGAGCTGGGGTGGGACTCGGACTTGGACATGGAGCTGGGATGGGACTCGGAAATGGAGCTGGGTTGGGACTCGGACACGGAGCTGGGGGTGGACTCGGACATGGACACGGAGCTGGGGTGGTACTCGGACTGGGACACGAAGCTGGGGTGGGACTCGGACTGGGACACGGAGCTGGGTTGGGACTCGGACTCGGACACGGAGCTCGGGTGGGACTCGGACTTGGACACGGAGCTGGGGTGGTACTTGAACCTGGACACGGAGCTGGGGTGGGACTTGGACTGGGACACGGAGCTGGGGTGGTACTTGAACCTGGACATGGAGCAGGGGTGGGACTCGGACTGGGACACGGAGCCGGGGTGGGACTCGGACTCGGACACGGAGCTGGAGTAGATCTCGGAATTGGACACAGAGCTGGGGTGGGACTCAGACTTGGAAACAGAGCTGGGGTGGGACTCAGACTTGGACACGGAGCTGGGGTCAGATTCGGACTTGGACACGGAGCTGGGGTGGGACTCGGACATGGAAACGGAGCTGGAGTCTGACTCGGACACGGACACGGAGCTGGGGTGGGACTCAGACTTGGACACGGAGCTGCGGTGGGACTCGGACTCGGACACTGAACTGGGGTGAGATTCGGACATGGACAAGGAGCTGGGGTGGGACTCGGACCTGGACACGGAGCTGGGGTGGGACTCGGAAATGGAGCTGGTGTCGGACATGGACATGGAGCTGGGGTGGGACTCGGACATGGAGCTGGGGTCGGACATGGACATGGAGCTGGGGTGGGACTCAGACTTGCACACGGAGCTGGGGTGGGACTCGTACTTGGACACGGAGCTGGGGTGGGACTCGTACTTGGACATGGAGCTGGGGTGGGACTTGGACGTTGGACACGGAGCTGGGGTGGGACTCTGACTTGGACGGAGCCTGGATTCGGACTCGGACTCGGACTTGGACATGGAGCCTGGATTCGGACTCGGACTTGGACACGGAGCCTGGATTCGGACTTGGACTCGGACACGGAGCTGGGGTGGGACTCGGACTTGGACACGGAGCCTGGATTCGGACTTGGACACGGAGCTGGGGTGGGACTCAGACTTGGACACGGAGCTGGGGTGGGACTCGTACTTGGACACGGAGCTGGGGTGGGACTCAGACTTGGACATGGAGCTGGGGTGGGACTCGGACACGGAGCTGGGGTGGGACTCGGACTTGAATACGGAGCTGGGGTGGGACTCGGACTCGGACACGGAGCTGGGGTGGGACTTGGACGTTGGACACGGAGCTGGGGTGGGACTCGGACTTGGACACGGAGCCTGGATTCGGACTCGGACTCGGACTTGGACACGGAGCCTGGATTCGGACTTGGACTCGGACACGGAGCTGGGGTGGGACTCGGACTTGGACACGGAGCCTGGATTCGGACTTGGACACGGAGCTGGGGTGGGACTCGTACTTGGACACGGAGCTGGGGTGGGACTCAGACTTGGACATGGAGCTGGGGTGGGACTCGGACACGGAGCTGGGGTGGGACTCGGACTTGGACACGGAGCCTGGATTCGGACTTGGACTCGGACACGGAGCTGGGGTGGGACTCGGACTTGGACACGGAGCCTGGATTCGGACTCGGACACGGAGCTGGGGTGGGACTCAGACTTGGACACGGAGCTGGGGTGGGACTCGTACTTGGACACGGAGCTGGGGTGGGACTCAGACTTGGACATGGAGCTGGGGTGGGACTCGGACACGGAGCTGGGGTGGGACTCGGACTTGGACACGGAGCCTGGATTCGGACTCGGACTCGGACTTGGACACGGAGCCTGGATTCGGACTTGGACTCGGACACGGAGCTGGGGTGGGACTCGGACTTGGACACGGAGCCTGGATTCGGACTTGGACTCGGACATGGAGCTGGGGTGGGACTCAGACTTGGACATGGAGCTGGGGTGGGACTCAGACTCGGACACGGAGCTGGGGTGGGACTCGGACTTGAATACGGAGCTGGGGTGGGACTCGGACTTGGACACGGAGCTGGTGTGGGACTTGGACATGTTCACAGAGCTGGGGTGGGACTCAGACTTGGACACGGAGCTGGGGTCGGACTCGGACATGGACACGGAGCTGGGGTGAGACTCGGACTTGGACGGAGCTGGGTTGGTACTCAGACTTGGACACGGAGCTGGGGTGGGACTCGTACTTGGACACGGAGCTGGGGTGGGACTCAGACTTGGACATGGAGCTGGGGTGGGACTCGGACACGGAGCTGGGGTGGGACTCGGACTTGGACATGGAGCCTGGATTCGGACTTGGACTCGGACACGGAGCTGGGGTGGGACTCGGACTTGGACACGGAGCCTGGATTCGGACTTGGACACGGAGCTGGGGTGGGACTCAGACTTGGACACGGAGCTGGGGTGGGACTCGTACTTGGACACGGAGCTGGGGTGGGACTCAGACTTGGACATGGAGCTGGGGTGGGACTCGGACACGGAGCTGGGGTGGGACTCGGACTTGGACACGGAGCCTGGATTCGGACTCGGACTCGGACTTGGACACGGAGCCTGGATTCGGACTTGGACTCGGACACGGAGCTGGGGTGGGACTCGGACTTGGACACGGAGCCTGGATTCGGACTTGGACTCGGACATGGAGCTGGGGTGGGACTCAGACTTGGACATGGAGCTGGGGTGGGACTCAGACTCGGACACGGAGCTGGGGTGGGACTCGGACTTGAATACGGAGCTGGGGTGGGACTCGGACTTGGACACGGAGCTGGTGTGGGACTTGGACATGTTTACAGAGCTGGGGTGGGACTCAGACTTGGACACGGAGCTGGGGTCGGACTCGGACATGGACACGGAGCTGGGGTGAGACTCGGACTTGGACGGAGCTGGGTTGGTACTCAGACTTGGACACGGAGCTCAGGTCGGACTCGGACATGGACACGGAGCTCGGGTGGGAATCGGAATTGGACACGGAGCTGGGGTGGGACTCGGACTTGGACACGGAGCTGGGGTGGGACTTGGACTTGTACACGGAGCTGGGGTCGGATTCGTACTTGAACACGGAGCTGGGGTGGGACTTGTACTTGGACACGGAGCTGGGGTGGGACTCGTACTTGGACACGGAGCCGGGATTCGGACTCGGACTTGGACACGGAGCCTGGATTCGGACTCAGACTTGGACACGGAGCCTGGAATCGGACTTGGGCTCGGACATGGAGCTGAAGTCGGACATGGACACAGAGCCTGGATTCGGACTCGGTCTCGGACACGGAGCTGGGGTGGGACTCAGACTTGGACACGGAGCTGTGGTGGGACTCGGACTCGGACACAGAGCTGGGGTCGGACTTGGACACGGAGCTGAGGTGGATCTCGGACATGGACACGGAGCTGGGGTGGGACTCGGACTTGGACACGGAGCCTGGATTTGGACTCGGATTCGGACACGGAGCTGGGGTGGGATTTGGACTTGGACACGGAGCTGGGGTAGGACTAGGACTTGAACACGGAGCTGGGGTGGGACTCGGACTTGGACACGGAGCTGGGGTGGGACTCGAACATGGACACGGAGCTGGGGTGGGACTCGGACACGGAGCTGGGGAGGATCTCGGACATGGACACGGAGCCTGGATTCGGACTCGGACTCGGACACGGAGCTGGGGTGGGACTCGGACATGGACACGGAGCTGGAGTCGGACTCGGACACGGACACGGA
Source organism: Hypanus sabinus (assembly GCF_030144855.1). NCBI lineage: Eukaryota > Metazoa > Chordata > Chondrichthyes > Myliobatiformes > Dasyatidae > Hypanus > Hypanus sabinus. The sequence continues at coordinate 158,486,259 of NC_082712.1, forward strand.
GCTGGGGTGGGACTCAGACTTGGACACCGAGCTGCGGTGGGACTCGGACTTGGACACGGAACTTGGCTGAGATTCGGACATGGACACGGAGCTGCGGTGGGACTCGGACTTGGACACGGAACTTGGCTGAGATTCGGACATGGACACGGAGCTGCGGTGGGACTCGGACTCGGACACGGAACTTGGCTGAGATTCGGACATGGACACGGAGCTGGGGTGGGACTCGGACTTGGACACGGAGCTGGGGTGGGACTCGGACATGGAGCTGGTGTCGGACATGGACATGGAGCTGGGCTGGGACTCGGACATGGAGCTGGGATCGGACATGGACATGGAGCTGGGGTGGGACTCAGACTTGCACACGGAGCTGGGGTGGGACTAGGACACGGAGCTGGGGTGGGACTCAGACTTGGACACGGAGCTGGGGTGGGACTCGTACTTGGACACGGAGCTGGGGTGGGACTCGGACTTGGACACGGAGCCTGGATTCGGACTCGGACTCGGACTTGGACACGGAGCCTGGCTTCGGACTCGGACTCGGACTTGGACACGGAGCCTGGATTCGGACTTGGACTCGGACACGGAGCTGGGGTGGGACTCGGACTTGGACACGGAGCCTGGATTCGGACTTGGACTCGGACATGGAGCTGGGGTGGGACTCAGACTTGGACACGGAGCTGGGGAGGGACTCGGACACGGAGCTGGGGTGGGACTCGGACTTGGACACGGAGCTGGTGTGGGACTCGGACTCGGACACAGAGCTGGGGTCGGACTTGGACACGGAGCTGGGGTGGGACTCAGACTCGGACACAGAGCTGGGGTGGATCTCGGACATGGACACGGAGCTGGGTTGGGACTCGGACTTGGACACGGAGCCTGGATTTGGACTCGGATTCGGACACGGAGTTGGGGTGAGATTTGGACTTGGACACGGAGCTGGGGTAGGACTCGGACTTGAACACGGAGCTGGGGTGGGACTCGGACACAGAGCTGGGGAGGATCTCGGACATGGACACGGAGCCTGGATTCGGACTCGGACTCGGACATGGAGCTGGGGTGGGACTTGGACTTTGACACGGAGCTGGGGTGGGACTCGGACTTGAACACGGAGCTGGGGTGGGACTCGGACTTGGACACGGAGCTGGGGTGGGACTCGAAATTGGACACGGAGCTGGGGTGGGACTCGGACATGGACACGGAGCTGGGGTGGGACTTGGACATTGACACGGAGCTGGGGTGGGACTCGGACTTGAACACGGAGCTGGGGTGAGACTCGGACTTGGACACGTAGCTGGGGTCGGACTCGGACTTGGACACGGACCTGGGGTCGGATTTGGACTCGGACACGGAGCTGGTGTCAGATTCGGACTTGGTCACGGAGCTCGGGTGTGACTCGGACATGGACACGGAGCTGGGGTGGGACTCAGACTTGGAAACGGAGCTGTGGTGGGACTCAGACTTGGACACGGAGCTGGGGTGGGTCTCGGACTTGGACGCAGAGCTGGGGTGGGGCTCGGACTTGGACACGGAGCTGGGGTCAGATTCGGACTTGGACACGGAGCTGGGGTGGGACTCGGACATGGACACGGAGCTGGAGTCGGACTCGGACACGGACACGGAGCTGGGGTGGGACTTGGACTTTGACACGGAGCTGGGGTGGGACTCGGACTTGAACACGGAGCTGGGGTGGGACTCGGACTTGGACATGGAGCTGGGGTGGGACTCGGACATGGAGCTGGGTTGGGACTCGGACACGGAGCTGGGGTTGGACTCGGACGTGGACACGGAACTGGGGTGGGACTCGGACTGGGACACGGAGCTGGGGTGGGACTCGGACTGGGACACGGAGCTGGGTTGGGACTCGGACTCGGACACGGAGCTCGGGTGGGACTCGGACTTGGACACGGAGCTGGGGTGGTACTTGAACCTGGACACGGAGCTGGGGTGGGACTCGGACTGGGACACGGAGGTGGGGTGGTACTTGAACCTGGACATGGAGCTGGGGTGGGACTCGGACTGGGACACGGAGCTGGGGTGGGACTCGGACATGGAGCTGGTGTCGGACATGGACATGGAGCTGGGGTGGGACTCGGACATGGAGCTGGGATCGGACATGGACATGGAGCTGGGGTCGGACTCAGACTTGGACACGGAGCTGGGGTGAGACTCGGACTCGGACACGGAACTGGGGTGAGATTCGGACATGGACACGGAGCTGGGGTGGGACTCGGACTTGGACACGGAGCTGGGGTGGGACTCGGACATGGAGCTGGTGTCGGACATGGACATGGAGCTGGGGTGGGACTCGGACATGGAGCTGGGATCGGACATGGACATGGAGCTGGGGTGGGACTCAGACTTGCACACGGAGCTGGGGTGGGACTCGGACTTGGACACGGAGCCTGGATTCGGACTCGGACTCGGACTTGGACACGGAGCCTGGATTCGGACTCGGACATGGAGCTGGGGTGGGACTAAGACTTGGACACGGAGCTGGGGTGGGACTCGGACACGGAGCTGGGGTGGGACTCGGACTTGGACATGGAGCTGGGGTGGGACTCGGACTCGGACACAGAGCTGCGGTCGGACTTGGACACGGAGCTGGGGTGGGACTCAGACTTGGACACGGAGCTGGTGTGGGACTCGGACTTGGACACGGAGCTGGGGTGGGACTCGGACTTGGACACGAAGCTGGGGTGGGACTCGGACTCGGACACAGAGCTGGGGTGGATCTCGGACATGGACACGGAGCTGGGGTGGGACTCGGACTTGGACACGGAGCCTGGATTTGGACTCGGATTCGGACACGGAGCTGGGGTGGGATTTGGACTTGGACACGGAGCTGGGGTAGGACTCGGACTTGGACACGGAGCTGGGGTGGGACTCGAACATGGACACGGAGCTGGGGTGGGACTCGGACACAGAGCTGGGGAGGATCTCGGACATGGACACGGAGCCTGGATTCGGACTCGGACTCGGACATGGAGCTGGGGTGGGACTTGGACTTTGACATGGAGCTGGGGTGGGACTCGGACTTGAACACGGAGCTGGGGTGGGACTCGGACTTGGACACAGAGCTGGTGTGGGACTCGAAATTGGACACGGAGCTGGGGTGGGACTCGGACATGGACACGGAGGTGGGGTGGGACATGGACACGGAGCTGGGTTGGGACTCGGACACGGAGCTGGGGTTGGACTCGGACATGGACACGGAGCTGGGGTGGGACTCGGACATGGACACGGAGCTGGGGTGGGACTCGGACTTGGACACGGAGCCTGAATTCGGACTCGGACTCGGACACGGAGCTGGGGTGAGACTCGGACTTGGACACGTAGCTGGGGTCGGACTCGGACTTGGACACGGACCTGGGGTCGGATTTGGACTCGGACACGGAGCTGGGGTCAGATTCGGACTTGGTCACGGAGCTCGGGTGTGACTCGGATATGGACACGGAGCTGGGGTGGGACTCGGACTTGGACACGGAGCCTGGATTCGGACTCGGACTCGGACTTGGACACGGAGCCTGGATTCGGACTCGGACTCGGACTTGGACACGGATCCTGGATTCGGACTCGGACTCGGACTTGGACACGGAGCCTGGATTCGGACTCGGACTCGGACTTGGACTTGGACACGGAGCCTGGATTCGGACTCGGACTTGGACACGGAGCCTGGAATCGGACTTGGGCTGGGACATGGAGCTGAAGTCGGACATGGACACAGAGCCTGGATTCGGACTCGGTCTCGGACACGGAGCTGGGGTGGGACTCGGACTCGGACACGGAACTGGGGTGAGATTTGGACATGGACACGGAGCTGGGATGGGACTCGGACTTGGACACGGAGCTGGGGTGGGACTCGGACTCGGACACGGAACTGGGGTGAGATTTGGACATGGACACGGAGCTGGGGTGGGACTCGGACTTGGACACGGAGCTGGGGTGGGACTCGGACATGGAGCTGGTGTCGGACATGGACATGGAGCTGGGGTGGGACTCAGACTTGCACACGGAGCTGGGGTGGGACTCGGACACGGAGCTGGGGTGGGACTCAGACTTGGACACGGAGCTGGGGTGGGACTCGTACTTGGACACGGAGCTGGGGTGGGACTTGGACGTTGGACACGGAGCTGGGGTGGGGCTCGGACTTGGACACGGAGCCTGGATTCGGTCTCGGACTCGGACTTGGACATGGAGCCTGGATTCGGACTCGGACTTGGACACGGAGCCTGGATTCGGACTTGGACTCGGACACGGAGCTGGGGTGGGACTCGGACTTGGACATGGAGCTGGGGTGGGACTCGGAAATGGAGCTGGGTTGGGACTCGGACACGGAGCTGGGGGTGGACTCGGACATGGACACGGAGCTGGGGTGGTACTCGGACTGGGACACGAAGCTGGGGTGGGACTCGGACTGGGACACGGAGCTGGGTTGGGACTCGGACTCGGACACGGAGCTCGGGTGGGACTCGGACTTGGACACGGAGCTGGGGTGGTACTTGAACCTGGACACGGAGCTGGGGTGGTACTCGGACTGGGACACGGAGCTGGGGTGGGACATGGACACGGAGCTGGGTTGGGACTCGGACTTGGACACGGAGCTGGTGTGGGACTCGAAATTGGACACGGAGCTGGGGTGGGACTCGGACATGGACACGGAGGTGGGGTGGGACATGGACACGGAGCTGGGTTGGGACTCGGACACGGAGCTGGGGTTGGACTCGGACATGGACACGGAGCTGGGGTGGGACTCGGACATGGACACGGAGCTGGGGTGGGACTCGGACTTGGACACGGAGCCTGAATTCGGACTCGGACTCGGACACGGAGCTGGGGTGAGACTCGGACTTGGACACGTAGCTGGGGTCGGACTCGGACTTGGACACGGACCTGGGGTCGGATTTGGACTCGGACACGGAGCTGGGGTCAGATTCGGACTTGGTCACGGAGCTCGGGTGTGACTCGGATATGGACACGGAGCTGGGGTGGGACTCGGACTTGGACACGGAGCCTGGATTCGGACTCGGACTCAGACTTGGACACGGAGCCTGGATTCGGACTCGGACTCGGACTTGGACACGGATCCTGGATTCGGACTCGGACTCGGACTTGGACACGGAGCCTGGATTCGGACTCGGACTCGGACTTGGACTTGGACACGGAGCCTGGATTCGGACTCGGACTTGGACACGGAGCCTGGAATCGGACTTGGGCTGGGACATGGAGCTGAAGTCGGACATGGACACAGAGCCTGGATTCGGACTCGGTCTCGGACACGGAGCTGGGGTGGGACTCGGACTCGGACACGGAACTGGGGTGAGATTTGGACATGGACACGGAGCTGGGATGGGACTCGGACTTGGACACGGAGCTGGGGTGGGACTCGGACTCGGACACGGAACTGGGGTGAGATTTGGACATGGACACGGAGCTGGGGTGGGACTCGGACTTGGACACGGAGCTGGGGTGGGACTCGGACATGGAGCTGGTGTCGGACATGGACATGGAGCTGGGGTGGGACTCAGACTTGCACACGGAGCTGGGGTGGGACTCGGACACGGAGCTGGGGTGGGACTCAGACTTGGACACGGAGCTGGGGTGGGACTCGTACTTGGACACGGAGCTGGGGTGGGACTTGGACGTTGGACACGGAGCTGGGGTGGGGCTCGGACTTGGACACGGAGCCTGGATTCGGTCTCGGACTCGGACTTGGACATGGAGCCTGGATTCGGACTCGGACTTGGACACGGAGCCTGGATTCGGACTTGGACTCGGACACGGAGCTGGGGTGGGACTCGGACTTGGACATGGAGCTGGGGTGGGACTCGGAAATGGAGCTGGGTTGGGACTCGGACACGGAGCTGGGGGTGGACTCGGACATGGACACGGAGCTGGGGTGGTACTCGGACTGGGACACGAAGCTGGGGTGGGACTCGGACTGGGACACGGAGCTGGGTTGGGACTCGGACTCGGACACGGAGCTCGGGTGGGACTCGGACTTGGACACGGAGCTGGGGTGGTACTTGAACCTGGACACGGAGCTGGGGTGGTACTCGGACTGGGACACGGAGCTGGGGTGGGACTCGGACTGGGACACGGAGCTGGGTTGGGACTCGGACTCGGACACGGAGCTCGGGTGGGACTCGGACTTGGACACGGAGCTGGGGTGGTACTTGAACCTGGACACGGAGCTGGGGTGGGACTTGGACTGGGACACGGAGCTGGGGTGGTACTTGAACCTGGACATGGAGCAGGGGTGGGACTCGGACTGGGACACGGAGCCGGGGTGGGACTCGGACTCGGACACGGAGCTGGAGTAGATCTCGGAATTGGAAACAGAGCTGGGGTGGGACTCAGACTTGGAAACGGAGCTGGGGTGGGACTCAGACTTGGACACGGAGCTGGGGTCAGATTCGGACTTGGACACGGAGCTGGGGTGGGACTCGGACATGGACACGGAGCTGGAGTCTGACTCGGACACGGACACGGAGCTGGGGTGGGCTCAGACTTGGACACGGAGCTGCGGTGGGACTCGGACTCGGACACTGAACTGGGGTGAGATTCGGACATGGACAAGGAGCTGGGGTGGGACTCGGACCTGGACACGGAGCTGGGGTGGGACTCGGAAATGGAGCTGGTGTCGGACATGGACATGGAGCTGGGGTGGGACTCAGACTTGGACACGGAGCTGTGGTGGGACTTGGACTCGGACACAGAGCTGGGGTCGGACTTGGACACGGAGCTGGGGTGGATCTCGGACATGGACACGGAGCTGGGGTGGGACTCGGACTTGGACACGGAGCCTGGATTCGGACTTGGACTCGGACATGGAGCTGGGGTGGGACTCAGACTTGGACATGGAGCTGGGGTGGGACTCAGACTCGGACACGGAGCTGGGGTGGGACTCGGACTTGAATACGGAGCTGGGGTGGGACTCGGACTTGGACACGGAGCTGGTGTGGGACTTGGACATGTTCACAGAGCTGGGGTGGGACTCAGACTTGGACACGGAGCTGGGGTCGGACTCGGACATGGACACGGAGCTGGGGTGAGACTCGGACTTGGACGGAGCTGGGTTGGTACTCAGACTTGGACACGGAGCTCAGGTCGGACCCGGACATGGACACGGAGCTCGGGTGGGAATCGGAATTGGACACGGAGCTGGGGTGGGACTCGGACTTGGACACGGAGCTGGGGTGGGACTTGGACTTGTACACGGAGCTGGGGTCGGATTCGTACTTGAACACGGAGCTGGGGTGGGACTTGTACTTGGACACGGAGCTGGGGTGGGACTCGTACTTGGACACGGAGCCGGGATTCGGACTCGGACTTGGACACGGAGCCTGGATTCGGACTCAGACTTGGACACGGAGCCTGGAATCGGACTTGGGCTCGGACATGGAGCTGAAGTCGGACATGGACACAGAGCCTGGATTCGGACTCGGTCTCGGACACGGAGCTGGGGTGGGACTCAGACTTGGACACGGAGCTGGGGTGGGACTCGGACTCGGACACAGAGCTGGGGTCGGACTTGGACACGGAGCTGGGGTGGATCTCGGACATGGACACGGAGCTGGGGTGGGACTCGGACTTGGACACGGAGCCTGGATTTGGACTCGGATTCGGACACGGAGCTGGGGTGGGATTTGGACTTGGACACGGAGCTGGGGTAGGACTAGGACTTGAACACGGAGCTGGGGTGGGACTCGGACTTGGACACGGAGCTGGGGTGGGACTCGAACATGGACACGGAGCTGGGGTGGGACTCGGACACGGAGCTGGGGAGGATCTCGGACATGGACACGGAGCCTGGATTCGGACTCGGACTCGGACACGGAGCTGGGGTGGGACTCGGACATGGACACGGAGCTGGAGTCGGACTCGGACACGGACACGGAGCTGGGGTGGGACTCAGACTTGGACACGGAGCTGCGGTGGGACTCGGACTTGGACACGGAACTTGGCTGAGATTCGGACATGGACACGGAGCTGCGGTGGGACTCGGACGTGGACACGGAACTTGGCTGAGATTCGGACATGGACACGGAGCTGCGGTGGGACTCGGACTCGGACACGGAACTTGGCTGAGATTCGGACATGGACACGGAGCTGGGGTGGGACTCGGACTTGGACACGGAGCTGGGGTGGGACTCGAACATGGAGCTGGTGTCGGACATGGACATGGAGCTGGGCTGGGACTCGGACATGGAGCTGGGATCGGACATGGACATGGAGCTGGGGTGGGACTCAGACTTGCACACGGAGCTGGGGTGGGACTAGGACACGGAGCTGGGGTGGGACTCAGACTTGGACACGGAGCTGGGGTGGGACTCGTACTTGGACACGGAGCTGGGGTGGGACTCGGACTTGGACACGGAGCCTGGATTCGGACTCGGACTCGGACTGGGACACGGAGCTGGGGTGGTACTCGGACTGGGACACGGAGCTGGGGTGGGACTCGGACTGGGACACGGAGCTGGGTTGGGACTCGGACTCGGACACGGAGCTCGGGTGGGACTCGGACTTGGACACGGAGCTGGGGTGGTACTTGAACCTGGACACGGAGCTGGGGTGGGACTCGGACTGGGACACGGAGGTGGGGTGGTACTTGAACCTGGACATGGAGCTGGGGTGGGACTCGGACTGGGACACGGAGCTGGGGTGGGACTCGGACATGGAGCTGGTGTCGGACATGGACATGGAGCTGGGGTGGGACTCGGACATGGAGCTGGGATCGGACATGGACATGGAGCTGGGGTCGGACTCAGACTTGGACACGGAGCTGGGGTGAGACTCGGACTCGGACACGGAACTGGGGTGAGATTCGGACATGGACACGGAGCTGGGGTGGGACTCGGACTTGGACACGGAGCTGGGGTGGGACTCGGACATGGAGCTGGTGTCGGACATGGACATGGAGCTGGGGTGGGACTCGGACATGGAGCTGGGATCGGACATGGACATGGAGCTGGGGTGGGACTCAGACTTGCACACGGAGCTGGGGTGGGACTCGGACTTGGACACGGAGCCTGGATTCGGACTCGGACTCGGACTTGGACACGGAGCCTGGATTCGGACTCGGACATGGAGCTGGGGTGGGACTAAGACTTGGACACGGAGCTGGGGTGGGACTCGGACACGGAGCTGGGGTGGGACTCGGACTTGGACATGGAGCTGGGGTGGGACTCGGACTCGGACACAGAGCTGCGGTCGGACTTGGACACGGAGCTGGGGTGGGACTCAGACTTGGACACGGAGCTGGTGTGGGACTCGGACTTGGACACGGAGCTGGGGTGGGACTCGGACTTGGACACGAAGCTGGGGTGGGACTCGGACTCGGACACAGAGCTGGGGTGGATCTCGGACATGGACACGGAGCTGGGGTGGGACTCGGACTTGGACACGGAGCCTGGATTTGGACTCGGATTCGGACACGGAGCTGGGGTGGGATTTGGACTTGGACACGGAGCTGGGGTAGGACTCGGACTTGGACACGGAGCTGGGGTGGGACTCGAACATGGACACGGAGCTGGGGTGGGACTCGGACACAGAGCTGGGGAGGATCTCGGACATGGACACGGAGCCTGGATTCGGACTCGGACTCGGACATGGAGCTGGGGTGGGACTTGGACTTTGACATGGAGCTGGGGTGGGACTCGGACTTGAACACGGAGCTGGGGTGGGACTCGGACTTGGACACAGAGCTGGTGTGGGACTCGAAATTGGACACGGAGCTGGGGTGGGACTCGGACATGGACACGGAGGTGGGGTGGGACATGGACACGGAGCTGGGTTGGGACTCGGACACGGAGCTGGGGTTGGACTCGGACATGGACACGGAGCTGGGGTGGGACTCGGACATGGACACGGAGCTGGGGTGGGACTCGGACTTGGACACGGAGCCTGAATTCGGACTCGGACTCGGACACGGAGCTGGGGTGAGACTCGGACTTGGACACGTAGCTGGGGTCGGACTCGGACTTGGACACGGACCTGGGGTCGGATTTGGACTCGGACACGGAGCTGGGGTCAGATTCGGACTTGGTCACGGAGCTCGGGTGTGACTCGGATATGGACACGGAGCTGGGGTGGGACTCGGACTTGGACACGGAGCCTGGATTCGGACTCGGACTCGGACTTGGACACGGAGCCTGGATTCGGACTCGGACTCGGACTTGGACACGGATCCTGGATTCGGACTCGGACTCGGACTTGGACACGGAGCCTGGATTCGGACTCGGACTCGGACTTGGACTTGGACACGGAGCCTGGATTCGGACTCGGACTTGGACACGGAGCCTGGAATCGGACTTGGGCTGGGACATGGAGCTGAAGTCGGACATGGACACAGAGCCTGGATTCGGACTCGGTCTCGGACACGGAGCTGGGGTGGGACTCGGACTCGGACACGGAACTGGGGTGAGATTTGGACATGGACACGGAGCTGGGATGGGACTCGGACTTGGACACGGAGCTGGGGTGGGACTCGGACTCGGACACGGAACTGGGGTGAGATTTGGACATGGACACGGAGCTGGGGTGGGACTCGGACACGGAGCTGGGGTGGGACTCGGACATGGAGCTGGTGTCGGACATGGACATGGAGCTGGGGTGGGACTCAGACTTGCACACGGAGCTGGGGTGGGACTCGGACACGGAGCTGGGGTGGGACTCAGACTTGGACACGGAGCTGGGGTGGGACTCGTACTTGGACACGGAGCTGGGGTGGGACTTGGACGTTGGACACGGAGCTGGGGTGGGGCTCGGACTTGGACACGGAGCCTGGATTCGGTCTCGGACTCGGACTTGGACATGGAGCCTGGATTCGGACTCGGACTTGGACACGGAGCCTGGATTCGGACTTGGACTCGGACACGGAGCTGGGGTGGGACTCGGACTTGGACATGGAGCTGGGGTGGGACTCGGAAATGGAGCTGGGTTGGGACTCGGACACGGAGCTGGGGGTGGACTCGGACATGGACACGGAGCTGGGGTGGTACTCGGACTGGGACACGAAGCTGGGGTGGGACTCGGACTGGGACACGGAGCTGGGTTGGGACTCGGACTCGGACACGGAGCTCGGGTGGGACTCGGACTTGGACACGGAGCTGGGGTGGTACTTGAACCTGGACACGGAGCTGGGGTGGTACTCGGACTGGGACACGGAGCTGGGGTGGGACATGGACACGGAGCTGGGTTGGGACTCGGACTTGGACACGGAGCTGGTGTGGGACTCGAAATTGGACACGGAGCTGGGGTGGGACTCGGACATGGACACGGAGGTGGGGTGGGACATGGACACGGAGCTGGGTTGGGACTCGGACACGGAGCTGGGGTTGGACTCGGACATGGACACGGAGCTGGGGTGGGACTCGGACATGGACACGGAGCTGGGGTGGGACTCGGACTTGGACACGGAGCCTGAATTCGGACTCGGACTCGGACACGGAGCTGGGGTGAGACTCGGACTTGGACACGTAGCTGGGGTCGGACTCGGACTTGGACACGGACCTGGGGTCGGATTTGGACTCGGACACGGAGCTGGGGTCAGATTCGGACTTGGTCACGGAGCTCGGGTGTGACTCGGATATGGACACGGAGCTGGGGTGGGACTCGGACTTGGACACGGAGCCTGGATTCGGACTCGGACTCAGACTTGGACACGGAGCCTGGATTCGGACTCGGACTCGGACTTGGACACGGATCCTGGATTCGGACTCGGACTCGGACTTGGACACGGAGCCTGGATTCGGACTCGGACTCGGACTTGGACTTGGACACGGAGCCTGGATTCGGACTCGGACTTGGACACGGAGCCTGGAATCGGACTTGGGCTGGGACATGGAGCTGAAGTCGGACATGGACACAGAGCCTGGATTCGGACTCGGTCTCGGACACGGAGCTGGGGTGGGACTCGGACTCGGACACGGAACTGGGGTGAGATTTGGACATGGACACGGAGCTGGGATGGGACTCGGACTTGGACACGGAGCTGGGGTGGGACTCGGACTCGGACACGGAACTGGGGTGAGATTTGGACATGGACACGGAGCTGGGGTGGGACTCGGACTTGGACACGGAGCTGGGGTGGGACTCGGACATGGAGCTGGTGTCGGACATGGACATGGAGCTGGGGTGGGACTCAGACTTGCACACGGAGCTGGGGTGGGACTCGGACACGGAGCTGGGGTGGGACTCAGACTTGGACACGGAGCTGGGGTGGGACTCGTACTTGGACACGGAGCTGGGGTGGGACTTGGACGTTGGACACGGAGCTGGGGTGGGGCTCGGACTTGGACACGGAGCCTGGATTCGGTCTCGGACTCGGACTTGGACATGGAGCCTGGATTCGGACTCGGACTTGGACACGGAGCCTGGATTCGGACTTGGACTCGGACACGGAGCTGGGGTGGGACTCGGACTTGGACATGGAGCTGGGGTGGGACTCGGAAATGGAGCTGGGTTGGGACTCGGACACGGAGCTGGGGGTGGACTCGGACATGGACACGGAGCTGGGGTGGTACTCGGACTGGGACACGAAGCTGGGGTGGGACTCGGACTGGGACACGGAGCTGGGTTGGGACTCGGACTCGGACACGGAGCTCGGGTGGGACTCGGACTTGGACACGGAGCTGGGGTGGTACTTGAACCTGGACACGGAGCTGGGGTGGTACTCGGACTGGGACACGGAGCTGGGGTGGGACTCGGACTCGGACACGGAGCTCGGGTGGGACTCGGACTTGGACACGGAGCTGGGGTGGTACTTGAACCTGGACACGGAGCTGGGGTGGGACTTGGACTGGGACACGGAGCTGGGGTGGTACTTGAACCTGGACATGGAGCAGGGGTGGGACTCGGACTGGGACACGGAGCCGGGGTGGGACTCGGACTCGGACACGGAGCTGGAGTAGATCTCGGAATTGGAAACAGAGCTGGGGTGGGACTCAGACTTGGAAACGGAGCTGGGGTGGGACTCAGACTTGGACACGGAGCTGGGGTCAGATTCGGACTTGGACACGGAGCTGGGGTGGGACTCGGACATGGACACGGAGCTGGAGTCTGACTCGGACACGGACACGGAGCTGGGGTGGGCTCAGACTTGGACACGGAGCTGCGGTGGGACTCGGACTCGGACACTGAACTGGGGTGAGATTCGGACATGGACAAGGAGCTGGGGTGGGACTCGGACCTGGACACGGAGCTGGGGTGGGACTCGGAAATGGAGCTGGTGTCGGACATGGACATGGAGCTGGGGTGGGACTCAGACTTGGACACGGAGCTGTGGTGGGACTTGGACTCGGACACAGAGCTGGGGTCGGACTTGGACACGGAGCTGGGGTGGATCTCGGACATGGACACGGAGCTGGGGTGGGACTCGGACTTGGACACGGAGCCTGGATTCGGACTTGGACTCGGACATGGAGCTGGGGTGGGACTCAGACTTGGACATGGAGCTGGGGTGGGACTCAGACTCGGACACGGAGCTGGGGTGGGACTCGGACTTGAATACGGAGCTGGGGTGGGACTCGGACTTGGACACGGAGCTGGTGTGGGACTTGGACATGTTCACAGAGCTGGGGTGGGACTCAGACTTGGACACGGAGCTGGGGTCGGACTCGGACATGGACACGGAGCTGGGGTGAGACTCGGACTTGGACGGAGCTGGGTTGGTACTCAGACTTGGACACGGAGCTCAGGTCGGACCCGGACATGGACACGGAGCTCGGGTGGGAATCGGAATTGGACACGGAGCTGGGGTGGGACTCGGACTTGGACACGGAGCTGGGGTGGGACTTGGACTTGTACACGGAGCTGGGGTCGGATTCGTACTTGAACACGGAGCTGGGGTGGGACTTGTACTTGGACACGGAGCTGGGGTGGGACTCGTACTTGGACACGGAGCCGGGATTCGGACTCGGACTTGGACACGGAGCCTGGATTCGGACTCAGACTTGGACACGGAGCCTGGAATCGGACTTGGGCTCGGACATGGAGCTGAAGTCGGACATGGACACAGAGCCTGGATTCGGACTCGGTCTCGGACACGGAGCTGGGGTGGGACTCAGACTTGGACACGGAGCTGGGGTGGGACTCGGACTCGGACACAGAGCTGGGGTCGGACTTGGACACGGAGCTGGGGTGGATCTCGGACATGGACACGGAGCTGGGGTGGGACTCGGACTTGGACACGGAGCCTGGATTTGGACTCGGATTCGGACACGGAGCTGGGGTGGGATTTGGACTTGGACACGGAGCTGGGGTAGGACTAGGACTTGAACACGGAGCTGGGGTGGGACTCGGACTTGGACACGGAGCTGGGGTGGGACTCGAACATGGACACGGAGCTGGGGTGGGACTCGGACACGGAGCTGGGGAGGATCTCGGACATGGACACGGAGCCTGGATTCGGACTCGGACTCGGACACGGAGCTGGGGTGGGACTCGGACATGGACACGGAGCTGGAGTCGGACTCGGACACGGACACGGAGCTGGGGTGGGACTCAGACTTGGACACGGAGCTGCGGTGGGACTCGGACTTGGACACGGAACTTGGCTGAGATTCGGACATGGACACGGAGCTGCGGTGGGACTCGGACGTGGACACGGAACTTGGCTGAGATTCGGACATGGACACGGAGCTGCGGTGGGACTCGGACTCGGACACGGAACTTGGCTGAGATTCGGACATGGACACGGAGCTGGGGTGGGACTCGGACTTGGACACGGAGCTGGGGTGGGACTCGAACATGGAGCTGGTGTCGGACATGGACATGGAGCTGGGCTGGGACTCGGACATGGAGCTGGGATCGGACATGGACATGGAGCTGGGGTGGGACTCAGACTTGCACACGGAGCTGGGGTGGGACTAGGACACGGAGCTGGGGTGGGACTCAGACTTGGACACGGAGCTGGGGTGGGACTCGTACTTGGACACGGAGCTGGGGTGGGACTCGGACTTGGACACGGAGCCTGGATTCGGACTCGGACTCGGACTTGGACACGGAGCCTGGATTCGGACTCGGACTCGGACTTGGACACGGAGCCTGGATTCGGACTTGGACTCGGACACGGAGCTGGGGTGGGACTCGGACTTGGACACGGAGCCTGGATTCGGACTTGGACTCGGACATGGAGCTGGGGTGGGACTCAGACTTGGACACGGAGCTGGGGTGGGACTCGGACACGGAGCTGGGGTGGGACTCGGACTTGGACACGGAGCTGGGGTGGGACTCGGACTCGGACACAGAGCTGGGGTCGGACTAGGACACGGAGCTGGGGTGGGACTCAGACTCGGACACAGAGCTGGGGTGGATCTCGGACATGGACACGGAGCTGGGTTGGGACTCGGACTTGGACACGGAGCCTGGATTTGGACTCGGATTCGGACACGGAGTTGGGGTGAGATTTGGACTTGGACACGGAGCTGGGGTAGGACTCGGACTTGAACACGGAGCTGGGGTGGGACTCGGACACAGAGCTGGGGAGGATCTCGGACATGGACACGGAGCCTGGATTCGGACTCGGACTCGGACATGGAGCTGGGGTGGGACTTGGACTTTGACACGGAGCTGGGGTGGGACTCGGTCTTGAACACGGGAGCTGGGGTGGGACTCGGACTTGGACACGGAGCTGGGGTGGGACTCGAAATTGGAGCTGGGGTGGGACTCGGACATGGACACGGAGCTGGGGTGGGACTTGGACTTTGACACGGAGCGGGGGTGGGACTCGGACTTGAACACGGAGCTGGGGTGAGACTCGGACTTGGACACGTAGCTGGGGTCGGACTCGGACTTGGACACGGACCTGGGGTCGGATTTGGACTCGGACACGGAGCTGGGGTCAGATTCGGACTTGGTCACGGAGCTCGGGTGTGACTCGGACATGGACACGGAGCTGGGGTGGGACTCAGACTTGGAAACGGAGCTGTGGTGGGACTCAGACTTGGACACGGAGCTGGGGTGGGTCTTGGACTTGGACGCAGAGCTGGGGTGGGGCTCGGACTTGGACACGGAGCTGGGGTCAGATTCGGACTTGGACACGGAGCTGGGGTCAGATTCGGACTTGGACACGGAGCTGGGGTGGGACTCGGACATGGACACGGAGCTGGAGTCGGACTCGGACACGGACACGGAGCTGGGGTGGGACTTGGACTTTGACACGGAGCTGGGGTGGGACTCGGACTTGAACACGGAGCTGGGGTGGGACTCGGACTTGGACATGGAGCTGGGGTGGGACTCGGACATGGAGCTGGGTTGGGACTCGGACACGGAGCTGGGGTTGGACTCGGACGTGGACACGGAACTGGGGTGGGACTCGGACTGGGACACGGAGCTGGGGTGGGACTCGGACTGGGACACGGAGCTGGGTTGGGACTCGGACTCGGACACGGAGCTCGGGTGGGACTCGGACTTGGACACGGAGCTGGGGTGGTACTTGAACCTGGACACGGAGCTGGGGTGGGACTCGGACTGGGACACGGAGGTGGGGTGGTACTTGAACCTGGACATGGAGCTGGGGTGGGACTCGGACTGGGACACGGAGCTGGGGTGGGACTCGGACTCGGACACGGAGCTGGCGTGGATCTCGGAATTGGACACAGAGCTGGGGTGGGAATCGGACATGGAGCTGGTGTCGGACATGGACATGGAGCTGGGGTGGGACTCGGACATGGAGCTGGGATCGGACATGGACATGGAGCTGGGTTCGGACTCAGACTTGGACACGGAGCTGGGGTGAGACTCGGACTCGGACACGGAACTGGGGTGAGATTCGGACATGGACACGGAGCTGGGGTGGGACTCGGACTTGGACACGGAGCTGGGGTGGGACTCGGACATGGAGCTGGTGTCGGACATGGACATGGAGCTGGGGTGGGACTCGGACATGGAGCTGGGATCGGACATGGACATGGAGCTGGGGTGGGACTCAGACTTGCACACGGAGCTGGGGTGGGACTCGGACTTGGACACGGAGCCTGGATTCGGACTCGGACTCGGACTTGGACACGGAGCCTGGATTCGGACTCGGACATGGAGCTGGGGTGGGACTAAGACTTGGACACGGAGCTGGGGTGGGACTCGGACACGGAGCTGGGGTGGGACTCGGACTTGGACATGGAGCTGGGGTGGGACTCGGACTCGGACACAGAGCTGGGGTCGGACTTGGACACGGAGCTGGGGTGGGACTCAGACTTGGACACGGAGCTGGTGTGGGACTCGGACTTGGACACGGAGCTGGGGTGGGACTCGGACTTGGACACGAAGCTGGGGTGGGACTCGGACTCGGACACAGAGCTGGGGTGGATCTCGGACATGGACACGGAGCTGGGGTGGGACTCGGACTTGGACACGGAGCCTGGATTTGGACTCGGATTCGGACACGGAGCTGGGGTGGGATTTGGACTTGGACACGGAGCTGGGGTAGGACTCGGACTTGGACACGGAGCTGGGGTGGGACTCGAACATGGACACGGAGCTGGGGTGGGACTCGGACACAGAGCTGGGGAGGATCTCGGACATGGCCACGGAGCCTGGATTCGGACTCGGACTCGGACATGGAGCTGGGGTGGGACTTGGACTTTGACATGGAGCTGGGGTGGGACTCGGACTTGAACACGGAGCTGGGGTGGGACTCGGACTTGGACACGGAGCTGGTGTGGGACTCGAAATTGGACACGGAGCTGGGTTGGGACTCGGACACGGAGCTGGGGTTGGACTCGGACATGGACACGGAGCTGGGGTGGGACTCGGACATGGACACGGAGCTGGGGTGGGACTCGGACTTGGACACGGAGCCTGAATTCGGACTCGGACTCGGACACGGAGCTGGGGTGAGACTCGGACTTGGACACGTAGCTGGGGTCGGACTCGGACTTGGACACGGACCTGGGGTCGGATTTGGACTCGGACACGGAGCTGGGGTCAGATTCGGACTTGGTCACGGAGCTCGGGTGTGACTCGGATATGGACACGGAGCTGGGGTGGGACTCGGACTTGGACACGGAGCCTGGATTCGGACTCGGACTCGGACTTGGACACGGAGCCTGGATTCGGACTCGGACTCGGACTTGGACACGGAGCCTGGATTCGGACTCGGACTCGGACTTGGACACGGAGCCTGGATTCGGACTCGGACTCGGACTTGGACTTGGACACGGAGCCTGGATTCGGACTCGGACTTGGACACGGAGCCTGGAATCGGACTTGGGCTGGGACATGGAGCTGAAGTCGGACATGGACACAGAGCCTGGATTCGGACTCGGTCTCGGACACGGAGCTGGGGTGGGACTCGGACTCGGACACAGAGCTGGGGTCGGACTTGGACACGGAGCTGGGGTGGATCTCGGACATGGACACGGAGCTGGGGTGGGACTCGGACTTGGACACGGAGCCTGGATTCGGACTCGGACTTGGACACGGAGCCTGGATTCGGACTCGGACTTGGACACGGAGCCTGGATTCGGACTCAGACTTGGACACGGAGCCTGGAATCGGACTTGGGCTGGGACATGGAGCTGAAGTCGGACATGGACACAGAGCCTGGATTCGGACTCGGTCTCGGACACGGAGCTGGGGTGGGACTCGGACTCGGACACAGAGCTGGGGTCGGACTTGGACACGGAGCTGGGGTGGATCTCGGAGATGGACACGGAGCTGGGGTGGGACTCGGATTCGGACACGGAGCTGGGGTGGGATTTGGACTTGGACACGGAGCTGGGGTAGGACTCGGACTTGAACACGGAGCTGGGGTGGGACTCGGACTTGGACATGGAGCTGGGGTGGGACTCGAACATGGACACGGAGCTGGGGTGGGACTCGGATACGGAGCTGGGGAGGATCTCGGACATGGACACGGAGCCTGGATTCGGACTCGGACTCGGACACGGAGCTGGAGTGGGACTTGGACTTTGACACGGAGCTGGGGTGGGACTCGGACTTGAACACTGAGCTGGGGAGGGACTCGGACTAGGACACGGAGCTGGGGTGGGACTCGGACTTGAACACGGAGCTGGGGTGGGACTCGGACTTGGACATGGAGCTGGGGTGGGACTCGGACATGGAGCTGGGTTGGGACTCGGACACGGAGCTGGGGTTGGACTCGGACATGGACACGGAGCTGGGGTGGGACTCGGACTGGGACACGGAGCTGGGGTGGGACTCGGACTGGGACTCGGACTGGGACACGGAGCTGGGTTGGGACTCGGACTCGGACACGGAGCTCGGGTGGGACTCGGACTGGGACACGGAGCTGGGGTGGTACTTGAACCTGGACACAGAGCTGGGGTGGGACTCGGACTGGGACACGGAGCTGGGGTGGTACTTGAACCTGGACATGGAGCTGGGGTGGGACTCGGACATGGAGCTGGGGTCGGACATGGACATGGAGCTGGGGTGGGACTCAGACTTGCACACGGAGCTGGGGTGGGACTCGGACACGGAGCTGGGGTGGGACTCAGACTTGGACACGGAGCTGGGGTGGGACTCATATTTGGACACGGAGCTGGGGTGGGACCTGGACGTTGGACACGGAGCTGGGGTGGGACTCGGAGTTGTACACGGAGCCTGAATTCGGACTCGGACTCGGACTTGGACACGGAGCCTGGATTCGGACTCGGACTCGGACTTGGACACGGAGCCTGGATTCGGACTTGGACTCGGACACGGAGCTGGGGTGGGACTCGGACTTGGACACGGAGCCTGGATTCGGACTCAGACTTGGACACGGAGCCTGGAATCGGACTTGGGCTGGGACATGGAGCTGAAGTCGGACATGGACACAGAGCCTGGATTCGGACTCGGTCTCGGACACGGAGCTGGGGTGGGACTCGGACTCGGACACAGAGCTGGGGTCGGACTTGGACACGGAGCTGGGGTGGATCTCGGACATGGACACGGAGCTGGGGTGGGACTCGGACTCGGACACAGAGCTGGGGTCGGACTTGGACACGGAGCTGGGGTGGATCTCGGACATGGACACGGAGCTGGGGTGGGACTCGGATTCGGACACGGAGCTGGGGTGGGATTTGGACTTGGACACGGAGCTGGGGTAGGACTCGGACTTGAACACGGAGCTGGGGTGGGACTCGGACTTGGACACGGAGCTGGGGAGGATCTCGGACATGGACACGGAGCCTGGATTCGGACTCGGACTCGGACACGGAGCTGGAGTGGGACTTGGACTTTGACACGGAGCTGGGGTGGGACTCGGACTTGAACACTGAGCTGGGGTGGGACTCGGACTTGGACACGGAGCTGGGGTGGGACTCGGACTTGAACACGGAGCTGGGGTGGGACTCGGACTTGGACATGGAGCTGGGGTGGGACTCGGACATGGAGCTGGGTTGGGACTCGGACACGGAGCTGGGGTTGGACTCGGACATGGACACGGAGCTGGGGTGGGACTCGGACTGGGACACGGAGCTGGGGTGGGACTCGGACTGGGACACGGAGCTGGGTTGGGACTCGGACTCGGACACGGAGCTCGGGTGGGACTCGGACTGGGACACGGAGCTGGGGTGGTACTTGAACCTGGACACAGAGCTGGGGTGGGACTCGGACTGGGACACGGAGCTGGGGTGGTACTTGAACCTGGACATGGAGCTGGGGTGGGACTCGGACTGGGACACGGAGCTGGGGTGGGACTCGGACATGGAGCTGGGGTCGGACATGGACATGGAGCTGGGGTGGGACTCAGACTTGCACACGGAGCTGGGGTGGGACTCGGACACGGAGCTGGGGTGGGACTCAGACTTGGACACGGAGCTGGGGTGGGACTCATATTTGGACACGGAGCTGGGGTGGGACCTGGACGTTGGACACGGAGCTGGGGTGGGACTCGGAGTTGGACATGGAGCCTGAATTCGGACTCGGACTCGGACTTGGACACGGAGCCTGGATTCGGACTCGGACTCGGACTTGGACACGGAGCCTGGATTCGGACTTGGACTCGGACACGGAGCTGGGGTGGGACTCGGACTTGGACACGGAGCCTGGATTCGGACTCAGACTTGGACACAGAGCCTGGATTCGGACTCGGTCTCGGACACGGAGCTGGGATGGGACTCGGACTCGGACACAGAGCTGGGGTCGGACTTGGACACGGAGCTGGGGTGGATCTCGGACATGGACACGGAGCTGGGGTGGGACTCGGACTCGGACACAGAGCTGGGGTCGGACTTGGACACGGAGCTGGGGTGGATCTCGGACATGGACACGGAGCTGGGGTGGGACTCGGATTCGGACAAGGAGCTGGGGTGGGATTTGGACTTGGACACGGAGCTGGGGTAGGACTCGGACTTGAACACGGAGCTGGGGTGGGACTCGGACTTGGACACGGAGCTGGGGTGGGACTCGAACATTGACACGGAGCTGGGGTGGGACTCGGATACGGAGCTGGGGAGGATCTCGGACATTGACACGGAGCCTGGATTCGGACTCGGACTCGGACACGGAGCTGGAGTGGGACTCGGACTTGAACACGGAGCTGGGGTGGGACTCGGACTTGGACATGGAGCTGGGGTGGGACTCGGACATGGAGCTGGGTTGGGACTCGGACACGGAGCTGGGGTTGGACTCGGATATGGACACGGAGCTGGGGTGGGACTCGGACTGGGACACGGAGCTGGGGTGGGACTCGGACTGGGACACGGAGCTGGGTTGGGACTCGGACTCGGACACGGAGCTCGGGTGGGACTCGGACTGGGACACGGAGCTGGGGTGGTACTTGAACCTGGACACAGAGCTGGGGTGGGTCTCGGACTGGGACACGGAGCTGGGGTGGTACTTGAACCTGGACATGGAGCTGGGGTGGGACTCGGACTGGGACACGGAGCTGAGGTGGGACTCGGACATGGAGCTGGGGTCGGACATGGACATGGAGCTGGGGTGGGACTCAGACTTGCACACGGAGCTGGGGTGGGACTCGGACACGGAGCTGGGGTGGGACTCAGACTTAGACACGGAGCTGGGGTGGGACCTGGACGTTGGACACGGAGCTGGGGTGGGACTCGGACTTGGACACGGAGCCTGGATTCGGACTCGGACTCGGACTTGGACACGGAGCCTGGATTCGGACTCGGACTCGGACTTGGACACGGAGCCTGGATTCGGACTTGGACTCGGACACGGAGCTGGGGTGGGACTCGGACTTGGACACGGAGCCTGGATTCGGAGTTGGACTCGGACACGGAGCTGGGGTGGGACTCAGACTTGGACACGGAGCTGGGGTGGGACTCGGACACGGAGCTGGGGTGGGACTCGGACTTGGACACGGAGCTGGGGTGGGACTCGAACTCGGACACAGAGCTGGGGTCGGACTTGGACACGGAGCTGGGGTGGGACTCAGACTTGGACACGGAGCTGGTGTGGGACTCGGACTTGGACACGGAGCTGGGGTGGGACTCGGACTCGGACACGAAGCTGGGGTGGGACTCGGACTTGGACACGGAGCCTGGATTTGGACTCGGATTCGGACACGGAGCTGGGGTGGGATTTGGACTAGTACACGGAGCTGGGGTAGGACTCGGACTTGAACACGGAGCTGGGGTGGGACTCGGACTTGGACACGGAGCTGGGGTGGGACTCGAACATGGACACGGAGCTGGGGAGGATCTCGGACTCGGACACGGAGCTGGGGTGGGACTTGGACTTTGACACGGAGCTGGGGTGGGACTCGGGACTTGAACACGGAGCTGGGGTGGGACTCGGACTTGGACACGGAGCTGGGGTGGGACTCGAATTTGGACATGGAGCTGGGGTGGGACTCGGACATGGACACGGAGCTGGGGTGGGACTCGGACATGGAGTTGGGTTGGGACTCGGACACGGAGCTGGGGTTGGACTCGGACATGGACACGGAGCTGGGGTGGGACTCGGACATGGACACGGAGCTGGGGTGGGACTCGGACTTGGACACGGAGCCTGGATTCGGACTCGGACTCGGACACAGAGCTGGGGTGAGACTCGGACTTGGACACGGAGCTGGGGTCAGATTCGGACTTGGTCACGGAGCTCGGGTGTGACTCGGACATGGACACGGAGCTGGGGTGGGACTCGGACATGGACACTGAGCTGGGGTGGGACTCGGACTGGGACATGGAGCTGGGGTGGGACTCGGACTGGGACACGGAGCTGGGGTGGGACTCGGACTTGGACACGGAGCTGGGGTGGGACTCGGACTTGAACACGGAGCTGGGGTGGGACTCGGACTTGGACATGGAGCTGGGGTGGGACTCGGACATGGAGCTGGGTTGGGACTCGGACACGGAGCTGGGGTTGGACTCGGACATGGACACGGAGCTGGGGTGGGACTCAGACTGGGACACGGAGCTGGGGTGGGACTCGGACTGGGACACGGAGCTGGGTTGGGACTCGGACTCGGACACGGAGCTCGGGTGGGACTCGGACTGGGACACGGAGCTGGGGTGGTACTTGAACCTGGACACAGAGCTGGGGTGGGACTCGGACTGGGACACGGAGCTGGGGTGGTACTTGAACCTGGACATGGAGCTGGGGTGGGACTCGGACTGGGACACGGAGCTGGGGTGGGACTCGGACATGGAGCTGGGGTCGGACATGGACATGGAGCTGGGGTGGGACTCAGACTTGCACACGGAGCTGGGGTGGGACTCGGACACGGAGCTGGGGTGGGACTCAGACTTGGACACGGAGCTGGGGTGGGACTCATATTTGGACACGGAGCTGGGGTGGGACCTGGACGTTGGACACGGAGCTGGGGTGGGACTCGGAGTTGGACACGGAGCCTGAATTCGGACTCGGACTCGGACTTGGACACGGAGCCTGGATTCGGACTCGGACTCGGACTTGGACACGGAGCCTGGATTCGGACTTGGACTCGGACACGGAGCTGGGGTGGGACTCGGACTTGGACACGGAGCCTGGTTTCGGACTCAGACTTGGACACGGAGCCTGGAATCGGACTTGGGCTCGGACATGGAGCTGAAGTCGGACATGGACACAGAGCCTGGATTCGGACTCGGTCTCGGACACGGAGCTGGGGTGGGACTCGGACTCGGACACAGAGCTGGGGTCGGACTTGGACACGGAGCTGGGTTGGATCTCGGACATGGACACGGAGCTGGGGTGGGACTCGGACTCGGACACAGAGCTGGGGTCGGACTTGGACACGGAGCTGGGGTGGATCTCGGACATGGACACGGAGCTGGGGTGGGACTCGGATTCGGACAAGGAGCTGGGGTGGGATTTGGACTTGGACACGGAGCTGGGGTAGGACTCGGACTTGAACACGGAGCTGGGGTGGGACTCGGACTTGGACACGGAGCTGGGGTGGGACTCGAACATTGACACGGAGCTGGGGTGGGACTCGGATACGGAGCTGGGGAGGATCTCGGACATGGACACGGAGCCTGGATTCGGACTCGGACTCGGACACGGAGCTGGAGTGGGACTCGGACTTGAACACGGAGCTGGGGTGGGACTCGGACTTGGACATGGAGCTGGGGTGGGACTCGGACATGGAGCTGGGTTGGGACTCGGACACGGAGCTGGGGTTGGACTCGGATATGGACACGGAGCTGGGGTGGGACTCGGACTGGGACACGGAGCTGGGGTGGGACTCGGAGTTGGGTTGGGACTCGGACTCGGACACGGAGCTCGGGTGGGACTCGGACTGGGACACGGAGCTGGGGTGGTACTTGAACCTGGACACAGAGCTGGGGTGGGACTCGGACTGGGACACGGAGCTGGGGTGGTACTTGAACCTGGACATGGAGCTGGGGTGGGACTCGGACTGGGACACGGAGCTGAGGTGGGACTCGGACATGGAGCTGGGGTCGGACATGGACATGGAGCTGGGGTGGGACTCAGACTTGCACACGGAGCTGGGGTGGGACTCGGACACGGAGCTGGGGTGGGACTCAGACTTGGACACGGAGCTGGGGTGGGACTCATATTTGGACACGGAGCTAGGGTGGGACCTGGACGTTGGACACGGAGCTGGGGTGGGACTCGGACTTGGACACGGAGCCTGGATTCGGACTCGGACTCGGACTTGGACACGGAGCCTGGATTCGGACTCGGACTCGGACTTGGACACGGAGCCTGGATTCGGACTTGGACTCGGACACGGAGCTGGTGTGGGGCTCGGACTTGGACACGGAGCCTGGATTCGGAGTTGGACTCGGACACGGAGCTGGGGTGGGACTCAGACTTGGACACGGAGCTGGGGTGGGACTCGGACATGGAGCTGGGGTGGGACTCGGACTTGGACACGGAGCTGGGGTGGGACTCGAACTCGGACACAGAGCTGGGGTCGGACTTGGACACGGAGCTGGGGTGGGACTCAGACTTGGACACGGAGCTGGTGTGGGACTCGGACTTGGACACGGAGCTGGGGTGGGACTCGGACTCGGACACGAAGCTGGGGTGGGACTCGGACTTGGACACGGAGCCTGGATTTGGACTCGGATTCGGACACGGAGCTGGGGTGGGATTTGGACTAGTACACGGAGCTGGGGTAGGACTCGGACTTGAACACGGAGCTGGGGTGGGACTCGGACTTGGACACGGAGCTGGGGTGGGACTCGAACATGGACACGGAGCTGGGGAGGATCTCGGACTCGGACACGGAGCTGGGGTGGGACTTGGACTTTGACACGGAGCTGGGGTGGGACTCGGGACTTGAACACGGAGCTGGGGTGGGACTCGGACTTGGACACGGAGCTGGGGTGGGACTCGAAATTGGACATGGAGCTGGGGTGGGACTCGGACATGGACACGGAGCTGGGGTGGGACTCGGACATGGAGTTGGGTTGGGACTCGGACACGGAGCTGGGGTTGGACTCGGACATGGACACGGAGCTGGGGTGGGACTCGGACATGGACACGGAGCTGGGGTGGGACTCGGACTTGGACACGGAGCCTGGATTCGGACTCGGACTCGGACACAGAGCTGGGGTGAGACTCGGACTTGGACACGGAGCTGGGGTCGGACTCGGACTTGGACACGGACCTGGGGTCGGATTTGGACTCGGACACGGAGCTGGGGTCAGATTCGGACTTGGTCACGGAGCTCGGGTGTGACTCGGACATGGACACGGAGCTGGGGTGGGACTCGGACATGGACACTGAGCTGGGGTGGGACTCGGACTGGGACATGGAGCTGGGGTGGGACTCGGACTGGGACACGGAGCTGGGGTGGGACTCGGACTTGGACACGGAGCTGGGTTGTGACTCGGACTCGGACACTGAGCTCGGGTGGGACTCGGACTTGGACACGGTGCTGGGTTGGTACTTGAACCTGGTCACGGAGCTGGGGTGGGACTCGGACTGGGACACGGAGCTGTGGTGGTACTTGAACCTGGACACGGAGCTGGGGTGGGACTCGGACTGGGACACGGAGCTGGGGTGGGACTCGGACTCGGACACGGAGCTGGAGTGGATCTCGGAATTGGACACAGAGCTGGGGTGGGACTCAGACTTGGACACAGAGCTGGGTTGGGACTCAGACTTGGACACGGAGCTGGGGTGGGACTCGGACATGGACACGGAGCTGGAGTCGGACTCGGACACGGACACGGAGTTGGGGTGGGACTCAGACTTGGACACGGAGCTGGGGTGGGACTCGGACTCGGACACGGAACTGGGGTGAGATTCGGACATGGACACGGAGCTGGGGTGGGACTCGGACTTGGACACGCAGCTGGGGTGGGACTCGGACATGGAGCTGGGGTCGGACATGGACATGGAGCTGGGGTGGGACTCGGACTTGGACACGGAGCTGGGTTGGGACTCGGACATGGTCACGGAGCTGGGGTGGGACTCGGACATGGTCACGGAGCTGGGGTGGGACTCGGACTTGGACCCGGAGCTGGGGTGGTACTCGGACTTGGACACGGAGCTGGGGTGGGACTCGGACTTGGACACGGAGCTGGGGTGTGTCTCGGACTTGGACACGGAGCTGGGGTGGGACTCAAACTTGGACCCGGACCATGAAGCTGGGGCTTGGACTTGGACACAGATCTGTGGTGCGACTCGGACTTGGTCACGGAGCTGGATTGGATTGGATTGGATTGGATTGTTTGGATTCAGACTTGGATATGGACCATGAAGCTGGGGCTTGGACTTCGACACGGAGCCTGGGCTGGAACTTGGACCTGGAACCGAGACTTGTACTGGGACACGGAACGATGACGTCAAACAACGACAGATAATTTGTATCTTGACTCAGAGTAGCGGCAAACAGCCAGCAATCCTCTGCTGGACACGAGATGACAAAACCAAACAATGATAGACAATTCATATCTTGACTCGGAGTGGCGGCAGACAGCTGTCAATCTTCAGATGGACACGAAAGCGACAGAATTCCCAAAGCACCCCAGGCACCGAGGAAACTTGTCCACTATTCCCGATGGCCTGGAACATACATTGCTGCTCTGTCCTAGGAGACGGTCCAGCCCCGGGTAGATGAAAGCCAGAGTTTTCATGCTGCCGGTTTGAATGAGTGTCAGTTGCCCTAATCAAGGAGCCTGGTAGAACACGGGGAAAAGGAAATTAACAGAAATGAGGAGCCAATGGATCGGACCATGACAATCCTGACTTTGCAGGAAACCGGAATACGTGAAAAAAGTACAGATAGTCGCAGGGAGAGTGTAGAAACTCCATGTTGACCGTTCAGGGGATCATGATCAATTTCCTGTCATTGGGCCTTTCCTATTTGCACTGCTGTCTATTTCCTGCAGGGTCCAAGTGGCAATTAGCAGAACTAAGGCAACTGTCTTAGAAAATTACTCATCAAAAACTCATCCACATCAGCTATGTGTCTGCTGGGGGAGGGGGATACCTGAGGCATAGTTGTATTTCGGTTGTGGGGATTGAGAAGAGCAGCAGTATTTTTTTCTGAGCTGTTGAATGTTCTTCCACCTCCCTTGTCTAAGGAAGAAGTTCACTGATCAATATCCAGGGCAGGCAGGACATCTTAGGGCTCTTGTTCTCTACCTGTGATTTCAAGGTCACACACACAGATTGATTAGTGTTATCCTAGGGAGTGTGGTTGCCATGGTTGTGGCTGGGTAGGGGCAGGAAGAGGCTTTTTCTTGCTCGTAGAGGATGCTGTCAGCAATCCTGTGGACCGGTCTCAGCTCTGACAAGCAGTTCTGTGAGAACATTCAGTGAATAACCTCTCATGGTTCAATTCATCACTGACATCCTCACCACTGTATTCACATTTAGAAGTCATAAATTAGCTTCATCTGATCGCTGTACAGCTGGACTCAATTAAAGTGGAGCATTAAAACACAATGGTCCCAGGAAAGGTCCACCTTCACTTATGTTCAACCTTTCAACTTGCTGTCACCCGTGGTTGCTGAAATCATACTCAAAGAGTGGAAAACATTCTGACAGACTGCAAAGCCAGCTGTCAATAACACTGAATATTCATATAACTGTTAAATGCTGTGGAATCAAAACACTCAAAATAAATTTAGTAAACAAATAAATTAAATCTAATATGACTGAAGTTTAAAAAGTTAAACAAGTCATTTAAACCATTCTTAAATACTAGAAGTATTCAGCCAATTCTATAATTCTAAAAATGTAATATGGAAGATCAAACTTAAAGGCAGAATACAAGGCCAACGGGAGGATTCTTAGCAGTCTGAAGGAACAGACTCCACATCTGTAGATCCCTCAGTTGCCAGGCAAGTTGATAGGGGTTAAGAAGGCATATGGTGGGGGTTTGATTTCAAGAGCCATGAGGTAGTGTTGAAGGTCTATAAAACTCTGGTTAGACCACAGCTGGAGAATTGTGTTCAGTTCTGGTGAAATCACGATAGGAAGAATGTGCAAGCTTTAGAGAGGGTTCAGAGGAGATTTAGCAAGATGCTCCCTAGAGAATGAGAGGTGACTTGATAGACTTATACAAGAGACATACATCGAGTAGACAGCCAGCACCTTCTTCCCAGGCCAGCAATGGCTAATACAAGGGGAATATTGTCAGAGTGGTAAGTGCCGGTGGTGGGGGTGGAGGCAGATAGATTAGGAATATTTAGATTGGCACATTGATGAAAGAAAAATGGAGGACTATGTGGGACGAAAGGGCTAGATTGATCTTGGAGTAGTTTAAAAGGTCAGTACATCATTGCAAGCTGAAGGGCCTGCACTGTGCTTAGTGGTTCTATGCTCCTTCACCAGGTCTAATCAGGGGCACATTGCTCAGTAACAGAGGTGGATCATGCAGCAAGTTGACATTTCAGCTTAAAGCTTGGAGGAGTGCAATGTCAGAAGATGAATAGGAAATTGTTAGATCAGGCCAGGAGGAAATTTAGCTAATATGAAACATTAGCATTCCCCTCCCCAAGATACTGAAACTTACGTAACTGTCTCTCAATTGGCTTGTAATCAATTGATGACTACACTTTACTAGTGAAAAGTTTTAAAAGTTTTTCTGTGGAATCTTCAAGCAAAGGGCTCAGAAATCCAGGTGCCAGAAATCATTCAAAACTCTGAATAACCTTCAAGATGTATTATTGGTCACTGACTGACATGGTCACCCATCAGGGACACAAATTTACAACTTTCCCATCTGCTCCTGACATTCTTTAGGGGTGTTGAGCATTATTCTATTGACTCAGCTGCCTGACTCCTCCAACCACCATGTGGATGGAATGAGACAGCCAGGGTTAATCAGAGTCTAGTTTTACTGTGCTCTTGGTGAAATGTGGTTGTATAATTATATTTGTGATCGTGCTTCTGAGGAGGTTTCCTTATTTTCACTTGAAAGATTCCTGGTCAGTACATCTACAGAAGTGGAAAGTGCAAAAGGTTCATTTGCTGCTTTGGAGTGAAAGCTTAATATACACTGAACTCTAAGTTAATTGGCCATCATAAACCATCTTGCAGTTGGAGCTGCTTATAAATATATTGTGTTTCACAGCATATTTCTTTTGTGATAATATGTACACTATTGCATAATGATGAGTGTAAATACCTTTTGTTAGAGAGCAAAAAGTGCAGTGCTTATCATTGTCTTGCCTTTAGTTTTAAAGACTTTGCATTTATAGAGTGCCTGTCTTAATGTAATTATATTTCAAGTTATAGCACTGTTGTCACTGAGGAAACTTGAGCATGAATTCTACACAAACAAAATGAAGGTAGAACCCAGATAGCTTATTTTTGGTCTTAGAGGGAGAGATTTTGACTTTGACCCGGGCACTATTGTCACGTATTCAGGCAACAATAAGTATATGAGTTCGGCAAGGGTTTTTTATAACAAACAACACGTTTATTAAACACAGAAAACAAACCCCCCAAAAGTAAACAAGCACTAACTTAACCGGAAACAGCTGCTGTGCGGCAGCCCAAACAGTTCTTAAAGCGATATTGCAAAAACAGTTCTTTAAAGAGGTATTGCCAAAAGTTCGATATGCTCACAGTCCATTTAAAAAAGGAGAGACTATAAGACGATTCAAATTCTCTTTCACGTCGCTTGGCTTCGATCCCCGACGTCGAACTTCCCACGAAGAATTTACAAAACGAAACGGCTTAAAGGCACTGACCTTTCCTTCCTCACTACCTTCAATCCTTTCTGGTAACCCAGGGATTAACACAAAGATAGTCAACGAAATCCTTCCGAATAAGGATCAAACAAAGGTTGAAACTCGTTTCACTGTAGAAAGCGATTCTCCTCAATCTTTAACTCTCAAACTTCGATCTTCACTCTCCACTGTCTCGAACTAGCAGAATCGTAAAGAACCTGCTGGCAATGACCTCTTAAACTTTAGGCATTAAATAAAAACTTCATCATTCAACTAAACTGCGTCATCACTTAAAACACGCAGTGGCATGAAGTCGACTTGGCAAATCCAGCCACGAACTGCCCCTCCTCACAAGGTGGGGTCTACCTTTTATAACCTGTAAAAAAAACCTGTCACATGATCTCTACTTGCGGGAAAATGACGTCACTCCACCATCACAAGACCATCACCTCAAGTCCAGTATAGCTTCAACCCCAGTCACATGACAAGGGCACCACTGTCATGTGTCACGAGTACGTAACACTATAATGTACTACTTCAAAATAGATAGATAGATAGATCGATTGATTGATTGATTGAGATAGGCTCTTCCAGTCCTCTGAGCCATGCCCCTTAGCAATCCCCTGATTTAATCTGAGCCTAATCACGGCACAAATTACAATGGCCAATTAACTTACCAAACAGTACCTCGTTGGACTGTGGATGGAAATCGGAGCACCCAGAGGAAACCCACGTGGTCATGGGGAGAACCTACAAACTCGTGACAGGCAGAGGCAGGAACTGAACCCGGACCGCCTGCACCACAAACTGCTGCGCTAACCACTATGCTGCTGTGCGACCCATCAACGCCAGATAATCTATTTTTAACCCTGTGATGTACTACCTCAAAATAGATCTTTCCCATCGACCTGAAAGAAAAGAAAAGAGCCCAGAAAGTCCTCTGCAAAACTGTGAATAAAATTGTGTTACACAGTAGGATATTTACTGTGACCTGGAGTAAGGTAATATTGTGTCCATTTCTGAATGTCCTGACCCCTGCCTTGTTTGGAAAATTTTTATTAACCTGAGCAGCTCTTCCTCAGTGTAAATGACATGAAAGGCAGTGTAGTATGCCCTGAGACTCATGCTCTCTGCTCTTTAAAATAGCAGCTCTTTGATACTCACAGAACAAACAGTTTTCACTGATCTGTGAATACCAATAATTTCACAGTACTCAATGACCTGTATTCCAAAAGATGAATCAGAATAGGATTTAAAGACCTCTGTTGGTCGGAGTTGATCTTCAATGCTCTGTCTTAGCTGTCTACATTATACACAAGCCTGGGCAGTTCAATATGGGGAGCAAGCTGTTGCCCATGCAGCAGGCTCCCCCCTCCACTCAGCTGAAGAATCCAAAGGAACAGCAAAGACTGATACAGTTTGACAGCAGCGCCATCACTGGAGTTGTTGAGCTCAACATAGGACTGCCTTATGGAGTCCAGCTCCAGATTCTTCCTCGAGGTTTACTCCTGAAGCCTTCCCCATGACTAGGTATAGCCGCAAGGCAGCAGAGGTTTGCAATCAGAGCTTTTCTTCTCATAGGTGAGCTGCCAAACATGACTGGCGAGCCCCATTTCCCAAAGCAACAGGTGTTAAACCATTCGTAACCTGCCTTTGCCCCTTCTCCTGTCAGTAGAAACTGTTCTGACGGGCTTAGCAGCTAAGATGCAAGTGAAGGCCAGCAACTGGACTTGGTTATCAGAGGCTGTTTGAGAGACACATGCCATTGGGAGCATTTAATAGGAAGCAGGAGCTTGACCCCGTTTCCATGCCCTCCTATGACAACTGTAAGGAATGACAGTGGTAGAGCTAAAAAGATCATGGATGCACTGGTTGTCATCTTCCAAAGCTTCATTGGTTAAAAAATATTTCTGAAAGATTAGCAAGTGGTAAATATAACTCCAACAAGAGAGAGAAAGTAGAGATTTACAGATTAATTTGCCTAAAGAACCAGTAAGCAATATGTGAGAATCTATTACTTAGAAAGTGCTAGTGAAGTACTTAGAAAATAATAATAGGATATGGCACTGTCAGCATGCATTCATGAAAGAGAAATCCTTTATGACACACCGTTTCAGATTTCATTCAGCAGAATAGATAAAGAAGGTGTTAAATTTGTGGTGTTTTTGGACTTGCAGAATATCTTCAATAATGTGCTATAAAGGGAGTTTTTAAGGAAAAGTAGAACACTTGGGATAGGGGAAAATATACTGACAATGACTGAGAGTTGGGTAAAAGATGGAGAGCAGTGAATAGGAATAAACAGCCATTTTCAAGCTGGGAAGTTGTACCTAGTGCAGGTTGTTATATTTTGTAACTTTAAAACATTAAATTAATTCAAAGGGGCACAGGGGAGTCCAAAATGCAGGTCTAGCTTCATCTTTACATTATGCAAGGCATACAAATTACATGTTAACATGATGATGTATGCAATCAATGTATTTTTTTTTGTATATAACCCATAATTAATTATTTCAATGAACAGGAATTTGATCAACCAGTATATATACATGTTTACTCAAACAGTGCTGAAATATTACATACACAACGCAGGGGTTCACAACCTGGAGCATATGGACCCCTCGCTTAATTGTATTGGTCCATGGCATAAAACAGGTTGGGAATCCTTGATCTAGTGGAATACCACAGAGATCAGTGATGAGGTTCCAACTAATCACAGGCTATTGCAATGATTTGCATGAGGGGGTTAAGCCTTTTCAATGATGTGAAGCTATTGACCAGAGTGGATCATGACAATAATGCAGAAAAGTGCTGGAGGACATGGACAGGCTGAGTGAATGGGTGAGACTGAGGCAGCAGGAATACAAAGTGGTAAAATGTGAGCTCATACACTTTGGTAGAAGAATAGAAATGAGAAGTGTTTTTCAAATGGTGATACAGAAAGATGTTGCCATTTTGAGAGAATTGCCTGCCTTGTAAATGAATCATTGAAAGTTTAATGTACAAATACAGCAAGAAATTAATAAGACAATCACAGTGATGACCTTTATTATAAGAAGATTTGATCAGACCCTGTTGAGACCGTACCTGGGGTATTGCCTCTCTACCTAGGGGAGAATATGTTTACGTTACAGGGAGTACCACAAAGGATCACTAATTTGATTCATGAGATGTGAAGAACAGGAGTCGTCTTGTAAGGTAAAGCTGACTAGGCCCTTGTTTTCTAGATTATAGAAAAATGAGGAGATAGTGAAAAAATTCTTATTGAGCGTGAAATAATTGAATCAGTGATGATGTTTCTTGTGATTGTAATGGCCAGATCAAGGTATTACAGTCTCAAAATGGATGATCCAATCACGTCTGAAATGAGGAGAATTTTCTTTATGTGCAGGGTGGGTGACTTTTTGAAATTCTCTATATACTTAGGTTAGAGAGCAATAAACTTTTAAGGGAAGGTGGCACTTAGGTGAAAGGTCAAGTTAAATGGTGGCATAAACGAGAGTTGCTAAATGTGTTTCTACTAACATTGAACAAGTTTGTTCCTCTTAACACTGAAAAACCGCTCTGCAAATATTTAGATACATGCCTGTTCCAGATTCAGAAATGACTGCTGAGTATTCAAAGGCCACTGAGTCGGTTTCATTTAGAGCAGATGGTCTATCATGTCTCATTGTTGGGTCTGCGTAACTTTTCATCTGATCTATACCCTACAGCTCTTAGGAAACATTCCTCACCATCCACACCACCACCAGTTTCCAATTAATTTGTGAACTTAGCTTTTAATCCGATAAAATAAAACAGAAAATACTAGTGCAGTGGTTAGAACGTCTTCCAATACAGGTGAGCTAGGTTCAATTCCTGCCACTGCCAGTAAGGCAGTCTCCCTGTGACAGTGTGTGTTTCCTCCACGTGCTTCGGTTTCCTCCCACAGCCCCAAGATGTACTGGTTGGTAGGTTAATTGGTCACTGTAAATTGTCCCGTAATTAGGCTAACACTAAATTGGGGGTGGGGGGTGACTCAAAGGGCTGGAAAAGCCTATTCCACGCTGTATCTCAATAAATAAACGAATGAATAAATTGATAAATAAATAAACTAGAAGGTTGCAAACAGGAAGCATCTGAGAAATGAAATGATGAACTCACTGCGGCTTCTCTCAAGTGATACTGTCATTAAAGATTCAATCTCTTTTCTTCATCTTCAATTCTGCTGAATATAAATGTGACCTAAACCTTCAATGTAGCTTTGGTTCTTACCCCGGGAGATTTTGTACATACAGCTTTCTATTGCCAAACCTTGTTATAATATTTATTTTATGTAAAAGTAAATGCACTACGGTATCTTGTATAGTGTTACTCATTTACAATATGCAGCAAGACTGGCAATTATAGTAATTATGCTATTAAGTTTCAAGGTTGCTTATTGTCATTCTTCAGTCCAAGAGTGTAAAGGAGAATGAGATGATTGTTACTCTGCCTCTAATGCAGCACAAAAACACAATAAACATAAAGAAAGTAATTTTAAAATTTTGTATGAATATAAAAGGAATCCTAGAAAACACAATGTGCAAGTAAATGCCATATCCGCAGACTGATTGTACAGACAAAACCCGATGCTAAGTGATGTGTATGAAGTTGTAGGGGATGGTGGAGTGAGTCAAAATACCAAACCATTGATTTTATTAGGACATGGACTTTATTCCTTCAATGCCTTCATTGGTATCAAACATACACTTGCATGTGCTTTTAATTATCTGACATTAACAATACAGAAGAGAAACCTCTAAAATTTACTGGCATGATAGCTAAGTATATCACTGGTCCTGTTTACGTTTTTATCCACACCTATTTCTTTCTTTACTGATCAAGTAAATCTAATCATGTTACTGTAACCTACACAAGGTGTAAATCCCAACTTTTAAAGTAGCAATGAATTGTAGAAAGTAAAATATGGCAGAGGGAGAATGGAAGGATGGTGTTGAATCTGTCCTGGACAACAAGAATAATATAGATTATTGAGCTACTCTGCAATCAGTTTCAGACATGTCATTTCTACTTTCCTAATTGTTTCAACAAATTGCAGCTGAAAGGTTTATCCTTCAGTTCTTATGAAATATTCTTTGTTCGTTTGAAAGAAATACCTTGAATTCTCCAGTGACAAGCTGGTGATCACAGTGCAATTTCTAAAATAACCAGCAGATGGCAGAAGCATTAATATTTTTATTGGATAGCAAAGATTCTGAAATATCCAAAAGACAGATCTCGGGATAACAAATTTTCTGTAATGTTTATTGCATTTAATATATTTACAATGTGATTAAAATAGCTTAAATATATTAAACTTGGCAGAATACCACTTTCTCGCACTAAATACTTATTTGAATTAATTAATGAAAAAGTCTTCAAGCATTGCTTCATACAATCTGAAGTAGCTGGGTTGAGCCTTCCTTAATTTATAGTTTATATCCCATGGTCAGATGGTATGTCGGATGATAATTTGCCTCCCAGGTGCCAGGGTCCAGGATGTTTCAGATTGCTTCCACGATATCCTGCAGTGGGAGGGAAAACAGCCAGAGGTTGTGGTACCAATGGCATAGGCAGGAAAAGGGTAGAGATCCTGAAAAAAGACTACAGGGAGTTAGGAAGGAAGCTGAGATGCAGGACCACAACAGTAGTAATCTTGGGATTACTGCCTGTGCCATGTGACAGTGAGAATAGGAATAGATTGAGGTGGAGGATAAATGTGTGGCTGAGGGATTGGAGCAGGGGGCAGGGACTCAGATTTCTGGAACATTGGGACCTCTTTTGGGGCATATGTGACCTGTACAAAATGGTCGGGTTGCACTTGAATCCCAGGGGGACCAATATCCTGGTGGGGAGGTTTGCTAAGGCTACTGGGGAGAGTTTAAACTAGAATTGTTGGGGGATGGGAACTGAACTGAAGAGACTGGGGAAGAGGTGGTTGGCTCACAAATAGAGAAAGCTTGGAGACAGCGCGAGAGGGAGGATAGACAGATGACAGAAAAGGGCGTGCCGAAGGTTTGAGATCTGTCTATTTTAATGCAAGGAGTGTTGTGAACAAAGCGGATGTGCTTAGAGCGTGGATCAGTACTTGGAGCTATGATGTGGTGGCCATTACAGAGACTTGGATGGCCCAGGGACAGGAATGGTTACTTCGAGTGCCAGGTTTTAGATGTTTCAAAAAGGACAGGGAGGGAGGCAAAGCCTTCCCCATTTTGCTCATGGGTAACATTGAGCTGCTGAGGATGCTATCCAATTTCAAGAAGATTGATCATAAAACTTTAAAACCATTAGACATAGGAGTAGAATTATTCTATTTGTCCCGTCTTCATGATTTGTATAGATGCCCTGGATGTGGAAGTGGAAGGATGGGTTAGTAAGTTTGCTGAATACACAAAGGTTGGAGATGTTGTGGATAGTGCGGAAGGGCTGTCAGAGGTTACAGCGGGACATTGATAGGATGCAAAACTGGGCTGAGAAGTGGCAGATGGAGTTCAACCCAGGTAAGAGCGAAATAGTTCATTTTGGTAGGTCAAATATGGTGGCAGAATATATAATTAATGGTAAGACCCTTGGCAGTGTGGAGGATCAGAGGGATCTTGGGGTCCAAGTCCATAGTTCGCTTAAAGGAGCTGCGCAGTTTGACTCTGTGGTTAAGAAGGTGTACGGTGTATTGGTCTTCATCAATCGTGGAATTGAATTTAGGAGCTGAGAGGTAATGTTGCAGCTATATAGGACGCTGGTCAGACCCCACTTGGAGTACTGTGCTCAGTTCTGGTCACCTCACTACAGGAGGGATGTGGAAGCCATAGAAAGGGTGCAGAGGAGATTTACAAGGATGTTGCCTGGATTGGCTGGCATGCCTTATGAAAACAGGTTGACCTGATAGAGGTGTATAAGATGATGAGCGGCATCGGTTGTGTGGATAGTCAGAGGCTTTTTTCCCAGGGCTGAAATGGTTGCCACTAGAGGACACAGGTTTAAGGTGCTGGGGAGTAGGGTGCAGAGGAGATGTCAGGAGTAAGTTTTTTTATGCAGAGTGCTGAGTGCATGGAATGGTTTGCCGACAACAGTGGTGGAGGCGGATACAATAGGGTCTTTTAAGAGACTTTTGGATAGGTACATGGAGCTTAAAAAATAGAGGGCTATGTGTAAACCTAGTAACTTCTAAGGTAGGGTCATGTTCGGCATAACTTTGTGGGTCAAAGGCCCTGTATTGTGCTGTAGGTTTTCTATGTTTCTATGTATAATCATCTCATAACAATCTCCCCCAACCCATAAGCCCTTCTACTTCTTTTTGTTTAAGAGTACATGGATCTCTCCACTTCTTCACTTCTTTTAAGTTCTATCTACAAACACACATCACTGCCAAAGTTTTTGTTGACATCTCCTTACATTTCAATATTTGGATGAGACTATATTTTCCTATCTCTCTGAAAAATACTTTGGCATTTCTTTCATATTTATTCACAAGATATGGGTATCATTGATGAAGTCACCACATTGCCCATTCCAAAGACTCTTGAATGGAGAGGTCTCCTGGAACATTTCAAATGGCTATTGGAGAGGCAATCAAATTCATATGGGTCTGGAGTTACAAACAGGATGAGGATGGAAAATTTCTTCCTCCAAATGATATTAGTGGTCTGGTTTTTTTTAATTATAATCTGTTTGTTCCATCCTCACCACTAATGATATTAGATTTGTGTTTCAATTTTATTTAAACAATTGAATTCTGATTTTCAGTTTCCTGTGGTGGGATTGGAGTGCATACTATATCTCCAGACCATCAAAGTCAAAGTCACAGCCAACTTATTATTAGTGTCCTTAAATTTTGCCACGTACTCTCTTGAGATTCCATTTCTTACCTCTTGGCTCCTAAAATCAATTCCACGATTGATGAAGGCCAATACACCATATGCCTTCTTAACCACAGAGCATCCTATGGACTTGGACCCCAATATCCCTCTGTTCCTCCACACTGCCAAGAGTCTTACAATTTATACTATATTCTGCCATCATATTTGACCTACCAAAATGAATCACTTCACATTTACCTGGGTTGAACTCCATCTGCCACTTCTCAGCCCAGTTTTGCATCCTATCAATGTCAAGCTGTAACCTCTAACAGGCCTTCACACTATCCACAACACCTCCAACCTTTGTGTCGTCAGCAAACTTACTGACCCATCTCTCCACTTCCTCATCCAGGTCATTTGTAAAAATCATGAAGAGTAAGGGTCCCAGAACAATCCTAGAGGTGCTCCACTGGTGACTGACCTCCATGCAGAATATGACCCGTCTACAACCACTCTTTGCTTTCTGTGTGCAAGCCAGTTCTGGATCCACAAAGCAATGGCCCCTTGGATCTCATGCCTCCTTACTTTCCCAATAAGCCTGGCATGGGTTACCTTATCAAATGCCTTGCTGAAATCCATATATACTACATCTACTGCTCTTCCTTCATCAATGTGTTTAGTCACATCCTGAAAAAATTCAATCAGGCTTGTAAGGCACAATGTGCCCTTTACAAAGCCATGCTGACTACTCCTAATCATATTATACCTCTCCAAATGTTCATAAATCCTACCTCTCAGGATCTTCTCCATCAACTTACCAACAACTGAGGTAAGACTCACTGGGCTATCTCTACTCCCTTTCTTGAATAAAGGAACAATAGTCACAACTCTCCAATCATCCAGAACCTCTCCTGTACCCATTGATGATGCAAAGATCATCGCCAGAGGATCAGTAATCTCCTCCCTCACCTCCCACAGTAGCGGGGGTATATTTCATCCGATCCCAGTGACTTATCCAACTTGATGTGTTCCAAAAGCTCCAGCACATCCTCTTTCTTAATATATACATGCTCAAGCTTTTCAGTCCACTGCAAGTCATCACTACAATCACTAAGATCCTTTTCCATAGTGAATACTGAAGTAAAGTATTTATTAAGTACCTCGGCTATTTCCTTGGTTCCATACCCACTTACCCACTGTCACACTTGATAGGTCCTATTCTTTCATATCTTATCCTCTTGCTCTTCACATACTTGTAGAATGTCTAGGGGTTTTCCTTAATTCTGCCTGCCAAGGCCTTCTCATGGCCCCTTCTGGCTCTCCTAATTTCCTTCTTAAGCTCCTTCCTGTTAGCCTTATAATCTTCTAGATCTCTAATATTACCTAGCTCTCTGAACCTTCTGTAAGCTTTTCTTTTCTTCTTGATTAGATTTACTACAGGCTTTGTACACCACGGTTCCTGTACCCTACCATAACATCCCTGTCTCATTGGAACATAACTGTAAAGAGCTCTACACAAATATCCCCTGAATATTTGCCACATTTCTTCTGTATTTTCCCTGAGAACATCTGTTTCCAATTTAAGCCTCCAGTTTCCTGTCTGATAGCCTCATAATCCCCCTTACTCCAATTAAACACTTTTCTAACTTGTCTGTTCCTATCTCTCTCCAATGCTATTGTAAAGGAGATAGAATTATAATCACTATCTCCAAAATGCTGTCCCACTGAGAGACCTGACGCCTGACCAGGTTCATTTTCCAATATCAAATCAAGTAGAGCCTCTCCTTTCATAGGCTTATCGACATATTGTGTCAAGAAACCTTCCTGAACACACCTAACAAACTCCACCCAACCTAAACCCCTTGCTCTAGGGAGATGCCAATCAACATTTGGGAAATTAAAATCTCCCATCATGACAACTGTTATTATTACTCCTTTCCAGGATCTGTTACCCAATCTGCTCCTCGATATCCCTGTTACTATTAGGGGGCCTATAAAAAAGATACCCAGTAGAGTTATTGACCCCTTTCTGTTCCTAACCTCCACCCACAGAGACTCAGTAGACACTCCCTTTATAGCGTCCGCCTTTTCTGCAGCCATGACACTATCTCTGATCAACTGTTCCATGCCCCCAACTCTTCTGTCTCCCTTCCTGTCCTTTCTGAAACATCTAAAACCCGGCACTTGAAGTAACCATTCCTGTCCATGAGCCATCCAAGTTTCTGTAATGGCCACCACATCATATCTCCAAGTACTGATCCACGCTCTAAGCTCATCCGCTTTGTTCACAACATTCCTTGCATTAAGATAGACTCATCTCAAGCCTTTGGGCTGAGATCCCTTCTCTATCATCTGCCTATCCTCCCCCACACACTGTCTACAAGCTTTCTCTATTTGTGAGCCAATCTCCTCTTCCCCAGTCTCTTCAGTTCAGTTCCCACCCCCCAGCAATTCTAGTTTAAACTTTCCCCAGTAGCCTTAGCAAACCTCTCCACCAGGATATTGGTCCCCCTGGGATTCAAGAGCAACCTGTCCTTTTTGTATAGGTCACACCCGCCCCAAAAAAGGTCCCAATGATCCAGAAATCTGAATCCCTGCCCCCTGCTCCAATCCCTTAGCCATGCGTTTATCCTCCACCTCATCCTTTTCCTATTCACACTGTTGCATCGCACAGGCAGTAATCCCAAGGTTACTACCTTTGCGGTCCTGTTTCTCAAATTCCTTCCTAACTCCCAGTAGTCTTTTTTCAGGACCCCTTCCCTTTTCCTACCTATGTCACTGGTACCAATATGTACCACAACCTCTGGCTGTTCTCCTTCCCACTGTGGGATATCTTGGATACGTTCTGAAACTTCCCGGACCCCGGCACCTGGGAGGCAAACGACCATCCGAGTTTCTTTCCTGTGTCCACAGAATCACCTTTCTGACCCCTTACCTACAGAGACCCTATCGGTACTTCCTTCCTCTTCCCTTCCCTACCCTTCTGAGCCACAGCGCCGGACTCTGCCAGAGGCATGACCACTGCTGCTTCCCCAAGGTAGGCTGTCCCCCCCAACAGTACTCAAACAGAAGTCAAGGGGTACAGCCACAGGGGTACTCTCTAGTACCTGACTCTTCCCCTTCCCTCTCCTGACTGTGATCCGTCTGTCTGTCTCCCGTGGCCCCAGTGTGACCACCTGCCAATAACTCCTCTCTATCACCTCCTCACTCTCCCTGACTAGGCAAAGGTCATCGAGCTGCACCTCCATTTCCCTGACTTGGTCTCTCAAGAACTGCAGCTCGACACACCTGGTGCAGATATGGCCGTCCAGGAGGCTGGGACACTCCAGGACCCCCCACATTTGACTGAGCGCAGAAAACTGACCTCACACACATACTTCCTACCTCGCCTCGCCCCGTTACCGCCTAAACCCGTTGAGCCAAAGCCCTACTACTCTGCTGCTTCTCACTCCACTGCCCGTTCTGACACTGCCCGCTGGACATGGCGGTCTTCTCTTTAAACCTTTCGCACACTATTGGCTGACGTCACGCGCCTGCGCAGTCTGGCCTCTCTTTAACCCGAGTAATAAAAAATTCCCTTCGCTCTGAAAAATCAGCAGTTCACTCGCAGCCTTCTTGCTCCGTATTCAGTAAGATTACCCCCTTGTCCTTCTGAACTTCACTGAGTACAAACACTCCTCATTTGTAAGGCATGCTCCCCATCCCTTAATCCTCACAGTTACATCCATTCCGCTTGAAAAGGATCCATTTATTCCATCTTTCTGTTTTCTATGTGACAGCCAGAGAACATCCTGCAATACCAGGGTTTAAAATTATTTAAAATTGGGCTGTTAATGTTGATGACATTGTTTTCAAGTGTTGGACATTCAATAGGAAACCAGGAGTTTTTGAAGGCATCCTGATTAATGTGAATTTTATATAAATTCTGATATTCACCTTCAGTTACATAAAGTCAACTATTACTCATCATACTACTCACCTCAACATTTATCATATGTGTCGCTACAATTTGGTTATTCATAAAGTAAATATACACTTGGTGACAACGTTGTTAGTGACCTGTAGATCTAGTTAATGCAAATACCTAACCAGCCAATCACATGCCTGCATAAAAGCATACAGATATAGTTAGGTACACGAGAAAATCTGCAGATGCTGGAAATCCAAGTAGCACACACAAAATGCTGGGGGAATTCAGCAGGTCAGGCAGTATTCATGGAAAAGAGTAAACAGTCGACATTTTGAGCTAAGAGCCTTCGCATCAGACCATAAAATATAGGAGAAGAATTAGGCCATTTGTCCCATCTGCCATTTCATCATGGCTGATCAAATACTCCTCTCAGCCCCAATCTCATACCTTTTCCCCGTATCCCTTCACGGCCTGACCAATCAAGAAATCTATCAACATCTGCCCTAAGTATACATAAAGTCTTGACCTCCACAGCTGCCTGTGTAAAGAATTTCACAAATTCATTACTCTCTCACTAAAGAAATTCCTCCTTATCTCTGTTCTAAAAGGACGTCCCTCTGTTCTGAGGGGTCTCAGCCTGAAATGTCGGTTGTTTACTTTTCTCCATAGATGCTGCCTGTTCTGCTGAGTTCCTCCAGAATTTTGTGTGTAAGACATGGTCAGATATTGTTCGGATCAGACATCAGAATAGAGAAGAAATATGGCCGACGTGACTTTGAACTTGAAATGATTGTTGGTACCAGTTGGTTTGAGTATTTCAGACACTGCTGCTCTTCTGGGACTTTCACACACAACAGTCTCTAGAGTTTACAGCAAATGATACGATAAACAAAAAATATCCAGTAGGCAGCACTTCTGTGACTGAAAACATCTTGTTAATAACAGAGATAACAGGAGAATGGCCAGGCTGGTTCAAGCTGACAGGAAGGCAACTTGTGGTGTGTAGAAGATCATCTCTGAATGTACATCATCCCCTATCTTGATAATGGTTGTTTATATTTTATGACTTCCTACATTGTGCAGAGCATAGATAATTGGGAAAACTACAGAGAACAACAACGGGGATTAGGATATTTAAAAGGGTAACTCAATTCAACGTGACATTTCGATGCATTGTGTGAGAGAACCAAATGATTCACAGACACTGGAGTTTTCCACATTACATTTGAGAAATTATGTTGTTGGCAATTTGTTGTACCATATTTCATGAGGTCTGTTCGCCAAGTCATTTTTAATGTCACTTTGACCATAACTGCTGGTACAGTACATAGTAAAAATGAGACAATGTTCATAGCATATTACAGAAACTTCTGCTTAGTAATATTTGGTTATCCTGACACCAGGGAAACATTTTATTCAAACAATCATTTTATCCACTTGGCTGATAATTGTAAGTGATTGCTAACATGCATGTACCATATTGATATTTTTTATTTAATTAAATTATCCAATCAGGTGAACATAGGTAATACAGACAGGTCTTAGAGCCTTCAAAAATTTGAAAATTGACAAAATTAATGGCAGATTTTGTACTTCAGATTCACGTTCCTTCCCTGGGACCATATCCCCTCCTCCTGCAAATGTCCAAAACAAGTGTATGTGTCTTTGCTGAATGTACTCAACACAGACTGTCATTATCTTGCAACTTAGAGAACTAAATGATTTACGGCTTTGCTTGAAGAAATTTGCTTGAAGACTCAGTACTAACTGAGCATCTCTTGTATTGCACCTTCTCGTTTGAGATTGCCACGGAGAGGAACCATTCATAGAATCAGTCACTCACCCTCCACTC
Source organism: Hypanus sabinus (assembly GCF_030144855.1). Classification (NCBI taxonomy): domain Eukaryota; kingdom Metazoa; phylum Chordata; class Chondrichthyes; order Myliobatiformes; family Dasyatidae; genus Hypanus; species Hypanus sabinus. The sequence continues at coordinate 158,530,350 of NC_082712.1, forward strand.
TGGGTGATGAATGTCACAATGGCTTGAATTTTGCAATTATAATTATACCAAATTTATTAGCGCTCACCATCATTACCCCAGCAAACCGACAGTGACTTTGGGATCACCACAAAATAGCATCCTAATGTTGAAATCTTGAAATTACTGCTGCATAATATTGCACAATAGCAACTGTCAATACTTTAATAAAGAGAAATCAAGGAGTTAACAAAAAGTTTCCAGTAAAAGATATCCTTTTCTTCAATTCTTCAATGCAACATTTGGACAGTGCTCAGCCGCACAACTGTATTCTGAACATGTACTTCAAGACAACTGAACAGTTAAACGTGATCCTATTGACTTTGCACTCTTTCCCAGTATAGAATCAATATCTGCTTTATAATCATTTTTTTTCAGACTCTTTACACAGAGTTGAAGAAATCAGAGATTCTCTTCCCCTAAAGGTTGTGGAAACCAGGGTATAGGAGCTTTCAAGACAGAGATAAATGGATTTATGTTAAGTTATGATACCGAGGGATATAGAGCAGATGAGGAAGAATGGAGATAAGACCCAGGTCATCTTTGATGTAATGAAACGTTATTGTAAACTCATGGGGCTCCTGTAGATACAATAATTCCTAAAGTTTCTGTTTCTTTCTTCATTTATTTATACAAAAGTAAATTTTGACAAATAACCACCAGATCTTCTCCTGCTAGATCATGCTGATATAACTTCTCATCTCTGTATCTTTATTTTGCATAGAATGTGTCAGGCATGTAATCACGGCTCTTTTTGTATTTCTATTACTAACTACCGCTTTACACTGCAACGCATATAAAATGCTGACAGACAGACATACTTTATTGATCCCAAGGGAAATTGGGTTTTGTTACAGTCGCACCAACTAAGAATAGTGTAGAAATATAGCAATATAAAACCATAAATAATTAAATAATAGTAAGTAAATTATGCCAAGTGGAAATAAGTCCAGGACCAGCCTATTGGCTCAGGGTGTCTGACACTGAGGGAACTCAGCAGGTCAGTCAACATCAATCAGTTGATGCTTCAGGCTGAGACCCTTCATCAGGACTAAAAGGAAGGGAGAAGACACCAGAATGAAAAGGTAGGGGGAGGGGAAGGAGGCTAGTTGATAGATGAAACCAGATAGATGGCAAAGGCAAAGGGCTGGAGAAGAATGAGTCTGATAGGAGAGGAGAGTGGACCATGGGAGAAGGGGAAGAAGGGCGGCCTCCAGGAGGAGGTAATAGGCAGTTTTGTGACTTCAAAACATTAAACTAATTCAAATGAAGATGCGGGAAGTCTGAAATTACAGGTGTAGTTCAAGTTTACATAAGCAAGACACGCACATATCACGTGGTAGCATGATGATGCAAGCAATTTACATATTTATACATATAACCCTTAAGGAATTATATAAATGAACAGGAATGCTGAATTAACCTATCTCTATATATGCACAACAGTCAGAGGCCAGAGTGGGGAATAGAAAAAGAGGGAAGGTGGAGGGGAAAAGAAGAACAAGTTACTGGAAGGAGAAATCGCTGTTCATGCAATCAAGTTGGAGGCTACCTAGATGGAATATGGGGTGTTGCTCCTCCACCCTGAGAATGGGTTCATCATGGCAGAAGAGGAGATCATGGACTGATATGTCGGATGGGAATGAGGATAGGAATTAAAATGGTTGACCAACAGGAAATTCATTTCAGTGGATGGAGCGGAAGGGCTCAACAACACGGGCCCCAAATTTAAGTCAGTCTCACCAACATAGCGGTGGCCTCATCGAGAATTTCAGATACAATAGGTGACCCTAACAAATTTGCAGGTGAAATGTTGCCTCACCTAGAAGGACTGAATTGACAGAGAATTGAAGTGACAAAGGACCTGTTACTTGCAATGTTATGTTCCAGGAGGGAAGTTAGTGGGGAGGGACAAAGGGGCAAAGAAAATCATGGAGGAAGCAATGTCTGAGGAGATTCCAGAGAATGATCTGCTGGATGTGAAGGCTCATGGGGTGGTAGGTGAAGATGAGAGGAACTCTATCCCTGTTAAGGAGACAGGAAGATGGAGTGAGCACAAATGTCCTTGAAATGAAGGAGATTCAGGTGAGGGCAGTGTCAATGGTGGAGGAAGGGAAACCCTATTCTTTAAAGAAGGAGAACGTCTCGGATGTCCTGGAATGGGAAGCCTCATCTTCGGAACAAGCACTAAGGGCAGGAACAAACTAAGAAAAGGGAAAAGATTTTAAAGAGATCAGCAATACTGTTTTACATTATTTTTTAGATGCAGAAATTGTCAGGCAATCACTTATTAAATACGAGTTGTTATATCTTTGTTTTTATATTACAATTTCATTCTGCCAGTATTGCCATCTGGAAGATTGAGATTAACTTTAATGTTTAAGCTTTAGGTGTAATCTTTCCTTATAAGCGGGTCACTTAGAGTGGATAAGCACAAGTTGAACGGAGGTCAGGAGGGGGAGAAATTCATCTTTGATCATAAACAATAAACATATAGGATCTTGAGTAATACAAAGCATCTGTGGCTGTGCAATCATGGAAAAAATCCTATATATACATTCAGTGGCCACTTCATTAGATACACCTACGCGCCTGCTTGTTAAAGTAAATATCAAATCGCCCTACCATGTGTAGGAAACTCAGTGCATAAAAGCATGCAATCATGGTCAGGAGGTTCAGTTGCTGTTCAGCTCAAACATCAGAATGGAGAAGAAATGAGATCTAAGTGACTTTGACCATGGAATGATTGTTGGTGCCAGAAGGGGTGGTAGTGACTTCTACAGCTTACTCTGGCAGCTCATTCCACATACACACCAGCCTCTGTGAGAAAAAGGTTTCCTCTTGGGTCCATTTTAAATCATTCCACTTTTACCTCAATTCTATGCAGAGATATGGACACATGTAGCTGGGAAAAAGAATGCAGTCATCCACTTTATATCCGATGATTTTATATATACCCATAAGGTCAGCATAGGCCTCCTACACTCCAAGGGAAAAAATCCCAGTTTAACCATCTTCTCCTTATAACTCAAGCCCTTCAGCCCCGATAACATCCTAATGAATCTTTCCTGAACCCTTTCTGGCCTAATGACATTCTTCTTATAACTGAGCAACCAGAACTGCACACACTACTCCAAGTGAGGTTTCGACAATGACAATGCACCTTAGCTATATAGTTAATGAAATCTGTTTGGGTTGACACTTTATCAGAGATTGGGGACAATTAAAGTGAAGTATCATGAAGACTCAATAAACTAGAAACTTCTTGGAGATCATAAAGCATGTCAACATTGCACCCACAACTGCTTCAACTGAAGTGCAAAAGGATTAAGAAGTAGCAGTCAAGCTGAGTGAAAAATGCTTGCTGGAAGATTCAGAGAAGTTATTCATCCAATGAGGATCTACTGGGTGTACATTCATGTTTTCTGCTGCTGTGGCCCATCCACTTCAAGGTTTGAGGTACTGTGCGTTCAGACATATTCTTCTGCTCACAATGTTGTAACAGTTGTTTATGTTGCTTTCCTGTCTGCTTGAACCAGACTGGCCATTTTCCTCTGACCTCTCTCATTGACAAGAGATATTTGCTCACACAACTGGCACTCACTGGATGCTTACTTGTTTTTCTCACTGTTCTCTGTAAACTCTAAAGACTGTTATGTGCGATAACAGTGATCAGGAGATCTGATATACTCAAGCCACCCTGTCTGGCACCAACAATCATTCCACAGTCAAAGTCACAGAAATTATATTACCTCCCCATTCTGATGTTTGGTCTGATCAATAATTGAACCTCTTGACCATATTTGCATGTTTTTATGCATTGAGTTGCTTCCACATGATTGACCGAATGGATATTTGTATTAATAAAGAAGTACCTAATAAAATGGCCACTGAATGTATTTGCCCAGAGTTTTTCCTGATTCACACTTTAACTTCAGCTGAGGAATGACAGACTACTGGATTACTTTATATACGGTTGTCTATTGGATTTCTAGTGAAGTTATAACAAAAGTCCTTCAGCTACTTGGAGTAACTTTATAGTCCATGGGAATAAAAGGAGAATTTGGTGCTGAACCTTTCTCTTTCCATCTCAGCCAGCATCATCAACAACATTGGCCAAAGCAAAAGAGACCAAAAAAAGAAAATGTAGTTCTTTGTTATCTTCAGAACATTAGAACCATTAGAGACTTTTAAGAGATGTTTAGATGGACACATGAATATGAGGAAAAAGGAAGGATATGAACATTGAAGCAACACACATATGGACATTGTGTAGGCGGAAGAGATTAGTTTAGTTAGGCATTCGATTACTAATTTAATTGGTTCAGCACCAGTACATTCAACTTTACCCAACAATGATTCCAATTGTAGACAGCAATATGGAAAGTCTTGCTTTAGTCACTATTCAGCGACTACTGTTAATTGACTTAAACCATTTTCCATTGTGTTTTAGGCTAGCACTGGGATGCTTTATTTACTCACACCAGAATCTTTCTGTCTTCTTATTTGAGCTGAAAAATAATGTCTTATTTATGAACACGTAGCTTATTTCTTATGCCATGTTCAAATGATCAGGACCAGGAATTAAGATTTTAGGATATAATATATTTAGAAAAGACCGAAAATGAGAAAGGGGAGATAGTTCCGGGGCTAACAGTAGGGAAAAGATTACAAACATTACAGGATTAAAAACTGGAAAAAGAGATTCAAAGATATGCTCAAAACTTCTTTCAAGAAGTGCAACATCCTCACTGACTCTTGGGAACCTTTGCCCTCTTCGGTATTTACCAATGAGAGGGAACTTGATGACAGTGAGGACAAGGACGTTGATATTAAGGGAGAGGAGGTGTTGGAGTTGTTAAAATACATTAGGACGGATAAGATTCCAGGGCTTGACAGAGTATTCCCCAGGCTGCTCCACAAGGTGAGGGAAGAGATTGCTGAGCCTTGGGCTAGAATCTTTATGTCCTTGTTGTCCACAGGAATGGTACTGGAGGACTGGAGGGTGGTGAATTTTGTCCCCTTGTTCAGAAAAGGTAGTAGGAATAGTCCAGGTAATTAGAGACCAGTGAGCCTTATGTCTGTGGTGGGAAAGCTGTTGGAAAAGATTCTTAGACATAGGATCTATGGGCATTTAGAGAATCATGGTCTGATCAGGGACAGCCAGCATGGTTTTGTGAAGGGCAGATCATGTCTAACAAGTCTGATAGAGTTCTTTGAGGAGGTGACCAGGCATATAGATGAGGGTAGTGCAATGGGTGTGATCTACATGGATTTTAGTAAGGCATTTGACTAGGTTCCACACAGTAGGCTTATTCAGAAAGTCAGAAGACATGGGATCCAGGGAAGTTTGGCCAGGTGGATTCAGAATTGGCTTGCCTGCAGAAAACAGAGGGTCATGGTGGAGGGAGTACATTCGGATTGGAGGGTTGTGACTAGTGGTGTCCCACAAGGTTCGGTTCTGGGACCTCTACTTTTCATGATTTTTATTAACGACCTGGATGTGGGGTTAGAAGGGTGGGTTGGCAAGTTTGCAGATCACACAAAGGTTGGTGGTGTTGTAGATAATGTAGAGGGCTGTCTTGACAGCTGACTTGGACAGGTTGGGTGAGTGGGCAAATGTATGGCAGATGCAGTTTAATGTGGATAAATGTGAGGTTATCCACTTTGGTGGAAAGAACAGGAATGGAGTCAAGTTAGGAAAAGGGGAAGTACAACGAGATCTAGGTGTTCTTGTACATCAGTCAATGAAAGCAAGCATGCAGGTACAGCAGGCAGTGAAGAAAGCTAATGGCATGCTGGCCTTTATAGCAAGAGGAATTGATTATAGGAGGAAAGAGGTCCTTCTGCAGCTGTACAAGGCGCTGGTGAGACCCCACCTGGAGTATTGTATGCAGTTTTGGTCTCCAAATTTGAGGAAGGATCTTCTTACTATTGAGTGAGTGCAGTGTAGGTTCACAAGGTTGATTCCCGGAATGGCGGGACTGTCATATGTTGAAAGATTGGAGCAACTGTGTTTGTATACACTGGAATTTAGAAGGATGACAGAGGATCTGATTGAAATATATAAGATTATTAAGGGATTGGACACACTGGAGGCAGGAAGCATGTTCCCACTGATGAGTGAGTCCAGAACCAGAGGCCACAGTTTAAGAATAAGGGGTAGGCCATTTAGAACAGAGATACGGAAAAACTTTTTCACCCAGAGAGTGGTGGATATGTGGAATGCTCTGCCCCAGAAGGCGGTGGAGGCCAAGTCTCTGGATGCATTCAAGAGAGAGCTAGATAGAGCTCTTATAAATAGCAGGGTCAAGGGATATGGGGAGAGGGCAGGAACGGGGTACTGATTGTATATGATCAGCCATGATCACAGTGAATGGTGGTGCTGGCTAGAAGGGCCGAATGGCCTACTCCTGCACCTACTGTCTATTGTCTATTGTCTGTCGCAGATTGCAGAGAGACATTGATAGGATGCAGAAGTGGGCTGAGAAGTGGCAGATGGAGTTTAACCCGGAGAAGTGTGAGGTGGTACACTTTGGATGGACAAACTCCAAGGCAGAGTACAAAGTAAATAGCAGGATACTTAGTAGTGTAGAGGAGCAGAGGGATCCGGGGGTACATGTCCACAGATCCCTGAAAGTTGCCTCACGGGTAGATAGGGTGGTTAAGAAAGCTTATGGGGTGTTAGCTTTCATAAGTCAAGAAAAAGAGTTTAAGAGTCGTGAAGTAACGATGCAGCTCTATAGAACTCTGGTTAGGCCACATTTGAAGTATTGAGTCCATTTCTGGTCGCCTCACTATAGGAAGGATATGAAAGCATTGGAAAGGGTACAGAGGAGATTTGCCAGGATGCTGCCTGGTTTAGAGAGTATGGATTATGATCAGAGACCAGAGATTAAGGGAGTTAGGGCTTTACTCTTTGGAGAGAAGGAGGATGAGAGGAGACATGATAGAGGTAGTTCAAGGGGGATATAAGAGGAAGATATTACTCACAGAGTGGTTGGTGCATGGAATGCACTGCCTGAGTCAGTGGTAGAGGCAGATACACCGGTGAAATTTAAGGGATTACTAGAAAGGTATATGGAGGAATTTAAGGTGGCGGTTTATATAGGAGGCAGGGTTTAAGGGTCGGCACAACATTGTGGACTGAAGGGCCTGTACTGTGCTGTACTATTCTATGTTCTATACTTGTTCTACTATATTTGGGAAAGGGGTCTTCAGAATGGTATTGAACATTTCTAGGACATGCATTGGTAGCACCACAGAGGCACTCCTAAGACAGTAGAAGAAGACTACCTCAGAAACTACATTTCTGCCTGTTCCTCTGACCACTTCCTGCCAAGTCAGCAGAAACGTCTCTATTTCCCACATTAGCTTCATGTATTACCCTCGATCAATAGTACCAGAAATGAAATAAGCCTTCCCCAATCTATGGCGCTGCCTATGTATAGAAGATGAATGACAAAGAGATTAGAAAAGAAGACAGAAAAGAAATTAAGACAGAGAGAGACCATAAATTAAATTTTCAAAGAACATAAAGCAAAATACTAAATTACTTTCTGGGATGATTGAATAGAGGCAAAGCAGAAACAATCTCTGTTCCAACTGTAATGTTAAAAGGAAGAGAAAATATTTTGGCATAATTGTGTTACGTACCCCGTAACTAGGTCACTTACCAGCAAAGATAGAGAGGTCCGTTGAAGTCTGATGGTACTATTTTTAACAGTATTTATTGATAAAATACACAAAAATAATATCAATGCAAACATACAGATAATATACATCGTCAATACTAAATCTAAAAGCACAGGTATAATAATACTCAATAAGAAATAGCTCTATCTTTGTCTAGGGGTTAATGTATTGTCCGATGGAAATATAAAAGTCACTTTAGTTCATTCAAGCTGTAGGCTGCAGCTTTCTTTGGTTGGAGAGAAAGACGGAGGTTTAACTTGCCCATTCCTTTTATGATGTCAATCCTTCGAGAGCCGTTGGGGGACTGGTTTCCCCTTTGTGGTTAGCTAAAGCCGTGCTTCCATGGCAAGACCCACCAATTCCGAGGCAAATGGAAAGGGACGCACGTGGGCTGTTTCCACCGGCTTTCACTATTACGCTGTTACAGGAGTTCTAGTGTTTCTTCTGGTGCGTCTGAGGGTCTGTTCCCACAGACCCTCTTTTATCCTGACTCACAGGGTCTCAGATGTCAATCATGTTGGGATGATGCAATCCCTCCACCAACCCCACCCTCAGTTCATTGCCTGGGGGCTTCGATGCATCGTACAGGATTCAATACACAATTCCGTCACCAAGAGACAATAGCCGTTATCAATGGTTCTGCCTTTCGGAGGCCCGGAGACATTCCAAACTCTTTGTGGATTCTACATGTCTTTCTCTCATTTCCTGGGTCTCCTGAACTGACTTAATAGTGATCTTGCGATTCTCGAAAAGGAGGGGGCTATGTTGTACCCTTCGGCCCCTCAGAGTTGTGGCGCATTCGTAACACCCCCTTTCTTCAAAGCGTTTTCACCAGCGGTGAAAACAAAGCAGTACAGAGTCTTACAGGATTTTAGAATCTAACACAATACAAAAGTTTTCTTTTTCTACAGAGTAATACAGTTATACATTTAATTCAGCATCCAAACAGTTAACGATTACAGTGTCACTTCCTTTAATATCTTAACATCTTGTACCTTACTAAAGTCTTGTAGCATCAGACTTCAATTTAATAACCACCTATTTTTATTTCTTTCCTTCAGCAAACAAAAACTAAAGAGTTGTGATCTTAGCTTACGGGTATACTACAAAAGTTCATGCAAATACTAATCTTGATGTTGCTTTCAAACTTAACAGTCAAGCTTCGATGGGGTTTTCTTTATTATTCACATGCTTTGTCGAAATCCCGTAAAACCGGCTTTTGCTATTTAAAAATTTCGTCCCCATTAACCCTCACCTCTTTTCCGGTTAATTCCCACGTGGAGAGCTTGGGCCCCCTGGCGAAATAGGGTTTTGTCCGCTCCTTCCATAGGAGTTATTTTATCAACAATGCGTCCCAAACTTAGACCATCTTCTGAATTTCCACCCAATTCTTTAATTTTACGCAAGTTGCTAGTTTTCTCTTCAGGACCTTTCAGGCCATTAGTTTTCAGTTCGAACTCTTTGTTCAAACAGCATTTCAAATTCTGCCTTTTCACACCACACTCTGGAATAACAATAGCGTGTGGGGTCCCGTTACCTTCCAACTCAATCTGTAAGTGATCCGCAGGCTTTGTGGTATCACACCATTGTCTCTGTAGCCTGGTGGCTGCCTTTGATATCAATCCAGCCTTTAAATTTTCTTCATTCAATTTGGGAACTGCATATTTCCCGTTTCCTTCAATAATAATATTCATCTCCCCATTTTTGATCTCCACATTAACTTTTAACACACCTTCGCACCTTCGAGCACAAACACCTGGGAACTCTCACTTCCCACTATTACCAAGGTTAACCCTTTCTTCCCTGAACCAAGTCTATCTGACCCATAAGAACTGCATTCCTTTTCAACTGAATCAAATACCTCAGATTTTTTCTGAGCTCCATTACTAGGTTCAGTACCACGTGCATCCACATCTTGGACACACTCAAACTGGACATTTGCCTCTTCCAGGCTTTCAATACCCATACCCGGTCCAATTTCTAAATTCCCCTGATTCTCCCAGATACTCTCTGGGCAACTCCCTTCTGGAGTAAACTCAACCCCGCGGGCTGAAACCTCATCTGCCAACCCAGCAGACTTCTTCAAGGTAAGGGCACCCTTTTCAGCTAGGGCTGCCCTCATTTCATTATTGGGAACACCTTTAGAATTTTCAACTTCTTCAAACAGTTCTGCCAAACCAGACAGATCATCCATGTCCAATTCTGGACCTTTTAACAGCTCTATCTGTTTCTCATCTTTATTTTCTGCCTCTAGAACTTTTCTCCTCGCTAAGGGCAGGTCTACCTCCTCTCCCTTACCCTCTTTCACTTTACTACTCTTTGTTTTACCACCCTCTAATCCCTCGTGGTACAGGGTTGGCAAAAATGTCTCGGCCAAATCGAAACTGGCCAGATTTAAACTACTCCCTTTCTCAGCTGCCTTTCTCGACATGCTGTGTGTGATCGCGCATGTGGGGTAGATCTTGGAATCTAGGGGCGGGGCTACAACACTCACCGGCCGGCTTGTCAGCGTCATTGTTGACCAAACCTTACCACCGACTAAATCATTACCAAGAAGGACGTCCGCGTCAGTTCTCGGGAATTCTGATCGCACCCCTATTTCAACTGGTCCAGACACCAGTTCACAATCCATAATGATCCTATACAAGAACACCATTTCCGTCCCTTTTCCTATTCCTTTCACAGCTACCATTCCTGTCTTGCGACCAAAATCTAGTACCTTACTGCTGATCAATGAGAGTTCAGCCCCCGTGTCTCTCCAGATCTGTACTGGAACTGGTGTGTCTTCCTCCCTCACAGACACGGTTCCGTTTGACATACAAGTCTCAGACCCTTCTCGTACTCTGTCTACCTGGGGATCTCTTGTCGATTTACTGATTACCACGGCACATCTGATAGGGACCGCTGCTTTCCCTTTTCCTGTCTCTTTCCTCAGAGAAAAGCACCTAGATACAATATGCCCCTCCTTTCCACAATTAAAACAGGTCAAGCCCAGAAATCTCTGGCCGTCTGGCCTTTCCCCCTCAATCTTACCACTAGCTCCCGGCGGGACCTCTGCCTCAGCTGGCGGGCTTTATCGATCGTTCCCACGGTCTCTCTGGGAACTTTTATTTGAGGAAAACTTTGTCTTGTGGGTTAGGGCGTATTCATCTGCGAACCTAGCAAATTCTGAGATAGACTTATTCAGCTTCTCATTCAAATACATCTAGATATCCTCCGAAACACAACCTTTAAATTCCTCAATCAGAATTAACTCCCTGAGACACCAATAATCCTCATCCACTATTTCTGCTGTGCACCACCGGTCCAAGAGCACACCATTCTCATAGGCAAACTCGGTATACGTCTGATTCCCCCCTTTCTTTAAATTCCTGAACTTTTGTCTATACACTTCAGGTACTAACTCATAACTCTGGAGAATGGCCGCCTTTACTTTGTCATAACTCTCCTCCTTTTCCTTCTCCATGGACAACACCGTATATGCCCGTTGTGCCTTCCCTTTTAACACACTTTGTAACAGCGCCACCCACTGATCTCTGGGCCACTTCTGATTCACTGCCACCTTTTCAAAAAGCAAGAAATAACTATCAACATCCGTCTCCTCGAAAGGAGGTACTAACCTCAACTCCCAACTAACATTAAACCGCTCCTCTCGGTCTGACCCTTGATCTCTTCGCCCTTGCCTTAACTTCTCCATCTCCAAGTCATGTTTCCTTTGTTTCTCTGCCTCCTTCTCCTTCTCGACCCTCTCTTTCTCTTTCTCAGCTGCTTCCAGCTGTTTTAACTGAATTTCATGCTCTCTTTGTTTCTCAGCTCTTTCCTGCTCCCATTTCACCTTTAGCTGGAGCACATGCTCCCTTTCTCTCTTGGCCCTTTCTTTCTCCTTCTCAGCTCTTTCCCTCTCTTTCTCTCTCTCAATCTCTCTCTCTCTCTCTCTCTCTCTCTCTCTCTCTCTCTCTCACTCTCTCTCTCTCTCTCTCTCTCTCCTCTTTCTTTCTCCTTCTCAGCTGCTTTAACTTAATTGCATGTTCCAACCTTAATTTCTCCAACTCTAACTGAGCCGTCCCACTAGCTGGTACCTTTTCAGGGATATTTTCCAATACCTCAGCTGCAAGCACGTTCTTCGCAATATATTACTGAGTTATTGCCCTCTGCAACTCCCGCTTTTTCATGGACAACCTCACCTCTGCGAGGTTTAGCCCTTTTGCCAGATTTATCCAGTCCGATTTGGTGGCCGCCTCTAGCGCCTCTAGAGTCAGGTTTTCTAAAAATTCATCCACGTCCATCTTTGCTGCTTTCCCGTCTGGCTACCCGCGTAACCAGATCCAAGTTTGGACTTACAAGCCCGATTCACTGGCCTCCCAATTTAGTGTCAAATCTTGAGACGAGAACCCCAACTGTTACGTACCCCGTAACTGGGTCACTTACCAGCAAAGATAGAGAGGTCCGTTGAAGTCTGATGGTACTATTTTTAACAGTATTTATTGATAAAATACTCAAAAATAATATCAATGCAAACATACAGATAACATACGTCGTCAATACTAAATCTAAAAGCGCGGGTATAATAATACTCAATAAGAAATAGATCTATCATTGTCTAGGGGATAATGTATTGTCTGATGGAAATATAAAAGTCACTTTAGTTCATTCAAGCTGTAGGCTGCAGCTTTCTTTGGTTGGAGAGAAAGACGGAGGTTTAACTTGCCCATTCCTTTTATGATGTCAATCCTTCGAGAGTCGTTGGGGGACTGGTTTCCCCTTTGTGGTTAGCTAAAGCCGTGCTTCCATGGCAAGACCCACCAATTCCGAGGCAAATGGAAAGGGACGCACGTGGGCTGTTTCCACCGGCTTTCGCTATTACGCTGTTACAGGAGTTCTAGCATTTCTTCTGGTGTGTCTGAGGGGCTGTTCCCACAGACCCTCTTTTATCCTGACTCACAGGGTCTCAGATGTCAATCAGGTTGGGATAATGCAATCCCTCCACCAACCTCCCCCTCGGTTCATTGCCTGGGGGCTTCGATGCATTGTGCAGGATTCAATACACAATTCCGTCTCCAAGAGACAATAGCCAGTATCAATGGTCCCACCTTTCGGAGGCCCGGAGACATTCCAAACTCTTTGTGGATTCTGCATGTCTTTCTCTCATTTCCTGGGTCTCCTGAACTGACTTAATAATGATCTTGCGATTCTCGAAAAGGAGGGGGCTATGTTGTACCCTTCGGTTGTGGCGCATTCGTAACAATTGAAATATCACTTCATGTTATCATTTCTATTTTTCTTCCATATCTCGCAGCTGAGATCACAGAACAATTACTGGCAATGTTTGATTCTTTTTTTGTTGATAACAAGGTGGCAGTATTTCCAGATCATGTCCAGCCAAGTACACTATAGCTTTGTAAAAACTTGATGTTAAAATCTCTAATCTGTCAAACGCTGGAATCCCAGTGGAAATACACAATATCTTATCTGGATGTAATATAATTTCCTGCTTGTAAGAGATAGACTGCTTGCTTCAGACAAGGAATGCTTACATCCAGTGATAGCTCTGCAAGCCTCAATAGAGGATTTGTAAAACACAATGCTGAACCATATATTGCTCAACCTTAAGCATGGAGACAGATTTCAGAAACATGCCAATCCAGTCACGCTTATCTCTCCAGTTGTTTGGTTAATCCTAAAACTAATAATAATAACAAGGACATTAGCTGACAGAGCATGGCAGATTCTAAAGCCGGCAGATTCTAAGGCAGAATCTTTGGAAGCAGAGAAACAGAATTAATGTTTCAGGTCGGTAATCTATCAATTGTCAACAGTTAACTCTACTTCCCCCTGCGCAGATGCTGCATGAACATCTGAGTATATATAGTATTTTCTGGTTTCATAACTTAATTATAAAATAATAATGCTGAACGAAATCATTGGGCTTCACAACATTTCTAGCAGCTTCCGACAAATTATAGCTGCTTTCCTTAAAATTAAACTAACAACCATAAGAAGGTTCATATTAAGGGCCAACTTGTTGTGTGGTGCAGAGTTGAGACTTGCAGAGCTAAATATATGATACTTTGGGTCGTTGCTACAATCTGAAAGACAATCAGTTAAAGGACACTTTACTGGATTATTGTTTAAAATGCTTTTCTTGTTGTTTAACGTTCTCTACACTTACTTATATATTTGAATAATCACCTGTTTGTATATTTTCAGTAGTTTTGCAGTAATTTATAATATAGTTGGCTCGGTACTTTTTCATTTATTTGTCTGTGAGCCTGAGAGGTCATGGCGACATAAATTAGGACTGTCCCTGTTGTTTTATAGATTGTTCGTATCAGAGAAGTTGCCCTTATTTAAACACAAGTGGTTCTGAATCAGATGGAAATCCAGACTAACACACACAATATGCTGGAGGACTCAGTATATCAGGCAGCATCAATGGAAAGGAATAAAGAGTCGATGTTACTGGCTGAGAATCTTCATTACATTTGGAAAGGAAGAGCCCAAAGCATCGACTCTAATCCTTTCTGTAGATACTGTCAGGCATAGAGTTCCTCCAGCACATTTGGTGTGTGTTACTGTCCCTTTGGGTGACAGAGTGACCCAAAGCTGCAGGTGACACTTGGGCAAGGTGTAACCCCTGCTCAGCCCCCGATCAGGGTCTCGTGATGCCATGGGAGAAGGTGGTGGATGGTCGATTGAGCAGCTGGTGCCCATCACAAGTCCTGGTTATGCGACCACTGATGCCAGGCAGGAGATCTCTAAAGAGTATTGATAGTGGCTGAGGCCACCTGTCTTTTAAGGACAGTATCCAGAAGAAAGCAACAGCAAACCACTTCTATAGAAAAATCTGGCAAAAACAAACATGGTTGCAATGGAAGACCGTGATCACCTCTCCATCATATGACATAATAATGATGATGACTCTCTCTTATCTAAGCAGCTTCAACTACTTTGCAGTACAAAGGGAGAAAACAAGCCCTTTCCGTTGTTACTTGCTTCATTCTCTTTACTTCATGCTTTGCTATTCCTTGCTGCTACTTACTGTTACTTTTTTTATCATTTATCTCTTTCCTTGCCTTTTCTCTTTGTGTGTTAACTTGCTGTGCTATTACAGGCCGACTTTATCAGACCTGTAACACAATGAACATGTAATAAAATGTCTGTAACCATAAGATGTGCACCTCACTCTTGTCTTTCAAAGAATATTACAGATAATATCATTTCCATATATTCATATCCAGTTATCTCCAAATAGAACATAGAACAATACAACACAGCACAGGCCATTTGGCCCACAATGTTGTGCTGACCCTTAAACCCTGCCTCCCATATAACTGCCCACCTTAAATTCCTCCATATACCTGTCTAGAAGTTTGTGGTATTCACAGATATACCATGGAGAGCATTCTGACTGATCACATCACTGCCAAGTCGTCTCTGAGGAGCAGTGTCTCAGAATGCAAATGTTCATTATTAAGGACCCCTATCACCCAGGGCACGCCTTCTTCTCATTGTTGCCATCAGGTAGGAGGTACAGAAGCCAGAAGACATACACACTCAGCGATTCAGGAACAGCTTCTTCTCCACTGCTACACGATTCCAAAATGGCCATTGAATCCATGGACACTCCCTCACTTTTTTTGTAATTCAAATTTTTATTATTACTCATTCTTATTTTACAAAGCAGCACAGCATATCATAGAGCAGATACAGTACAGCATATTTACACAACCATCCCATGACATGAAAACATATAAAACTAAGAAACAGAAAAAAACTTCTAATATAAGTTTAAATTAACATACAACCAAAATTGATCCCACTTGTCTTGCACTTTAAATACGCATTGCTTCCGTTTATGCATTATTTTAATCTATGTAATATACTTACTGTAATCGATTTACTTTTTTTCTTTCTCTTTTATCACGTATTGCATTGTACTGCAGCTGCAAGTCACCGCATGTGCCGGTGATTGTAAACCTGATTCTGATTCTGATTCAGCCTAGTCTAGAGGCTCCAATCCACAGGGTCCAAAAAAAAAGCTGCAGAGGGTTCTTCAGTCAGCTCCATCATGAGCATTTGCCTCTCCACCATCAAGGACATCATCGAAAAGCAGTGCCTCAAGAAAGCTGCATCCACAAATAAGGACATTCACCACTAGGACGTGCCTTCTTCTCATTTCTACCAACAGAGAAGAGGTTCAGGAGCCTGAGGACACACATTCAAAATTTTAAGAACATCTTCATCACCACCATTAGACTTAACGCTCCATGAACCAATGAACTTCAGCTAATTATTTTGCTCTTTTTTGTACTATTTACTTAGTATTGTATCACATAGTAATGTTTTATGTATTGTACTGTACTGCTGCCACAAAACAACGGATTTCAGAATATATATCAATGATAATAAACCTGATTTCTGATTCAGAGATCCAACAACTTTTTGCTTCCGTGAAGCATTATTATTAGCTTGGTGACAGTTCAGCATCCCCACCCCACCTGTTCAGGACTCCTGAATTCCAGGCCATGCTCTCTTCTCACTGCTGCCATTGGGAAGGACATACAGAAGCCTTAGGTCCCACCCCATGAGGTTCAGGAACAGTGGCCGGTCAACTGTCAGGCTCTTGAACCAGCATGGATAACTTCACTCAACACTGAGTTGATTCCATAACCTACAGACTCCTTTTCAAGGGCTCCATAACTCAGCAGCATCTGTGGAAATGAATAAACAGTTGACGTTTCAGGCCGAGACCCTTTTTCAGAACTAGAAAGAAAAGGGGGGAAATTCCAGAATAAAAAGGTGGGAAGAGGAGAAAGAGGACTAGCTAGAAAGTGATAAATGAAACCAGGTGTATTGGAGAGGTAAAGGGCTGGAGAAGAAGAAATCTGATAGGAAACGGGAGTGGACCATGGGAGAAAGGGGAAAAGGAGTAGCCCAGGGGGAGTTGATTAGCAGTTGGGGAGAAGAGGGCAGAGTGGGGAATAGAAAGGGGTGGGAAAAAAATTTCCAGGAGAAATTGATGCTAATGGCACCAGGTTGGAGGCTATCTAGATGGAGCATGAGGTGTTCCTCCTCCTCCATGAGGGTGGCCTCATCGTGTCAAAAAATGGACCAACACGTCGGAATGAGAATTGGGGTAGGCATTAGAATGTTTGGCCGCTTGGAAGTTCTGTTTTTGGTGGAGGGACTGGAGGTGTTTGTCAAAGCGATACCCCGATTGACATCAGATCTCACCAAAATGGAAAAGCCATAATGAGAGTATCGGGTAGAATAGGTGACTCCAAAAGCTCATTTGCCCATCTCTGTTTGTGTGTTGCTTTTCGTTGTTTTTGTTGCATTTCTTTGTTCAACTGCAAATGCCTACAAGAAAATGAATCTCAGGGTAGTATATGTGACATACTGTATACTTACTTTGATAATTAATTTACTTTGATCTGTGAACTTTTGAGTCTTACCCAATGGTTGAAATGATGGAAAATAGGAAGAAACTTAACCTTTGTTTCCCTATTTTTTCAGATGCAAAACATGAGAAACTATTCAAAGTTAGGCTCTGGGTATGAATACAGAAGATAAGAGATTGCCACTTTAGTTGTCTGGGACACTTGCTTCAATAAACGTTAGGAATCTTGAATATGTTTAGCAGGGAATTGCTAATTCAAGATCCTGGTTAGCACACGTTCATACCTTCCATTTCCCTTAATTTGGAGGCAAAAGCATTAGACTTTTAAAGATCTTAAGTGGAATACTGCAAAAACTGTGGGTCTGGGTCTCTGATGCTAAGCTAGTAGAATCCATAGTTCTGCTTCTGGACAAATCAGGAGATTTGACTTTGGATGCATTGATTCAGTGCATCATAGGTTCACAGTGAAATGCTAATTATTCTTCAACGTATAGACCTACACATACAGGAGTTTGTGGGAGTGGGGTTGGAGGATGGTGGTTGAAAAGGACCGGACAAGAAAAGGAATTTTTTTTTTGCAATTTTTTCAAAATGATTTTGAAGGTTCTTTTTATTGTCAAAGTATGCAAGTGCAATACAACTCTGATATTTGTCTTCTCCAGATAGCTATGGAATACAAATGAAAAGAAAAAGAAACAAAACTCGCTGACCCCAGAATTCCCCACACCCTCCCCGCCGATAACAGCAGCAAAAATCACAATCACTGGCCCCCTCACCCACAGAAAAAAATCATCGACAATAACAATCCCCAACTCCCTCGCTCACAAACGAACAGTGACAGGAGCATCAAAAAACCCCTCCTGCCCATTCACACACAAAGAACTAACAGATCGCACACCTGCTAGTTGGCCACAAGAAAGAAAATGGCAAAAAACTGAAAGACAACAATACAAAGAACAATAGAACACAGAAATCTACGGCACATTACAGGCCCTTTGTGCCAACAATGTAACCTACTTTAGAAACCACCTAGAATTTCCCTACCGCATAGCCCTCTATTTTTCTAAGCTCCAGGTACCTGTCTAAGAGTCTCTTAAAAGACCTATTGTATCTGCTTCCACCACCATCACTGGCAGTGCATTCCACACACCACCACTTTGTGTGTGAAAAACTTACCTCATACATCCCCTATGTACCTGCTTCCAAGCACCTTAAAACTATATCCCCTCATGTTAGCCATTTAAGCCACAGAAGAAGCCTATGGTCAGTGCTTCTCACCATTTTATACACCTCTATTAGGTCACCTCTCATCCTCCATTGCTCCAAGGAGAAAAGGCCAAGTTACTCAAGAGTAAGGCATACTCTCAAATCCAGGCAATATCCTTGTAGATCTCCTCTGTACTCTCTCTATAGTATCCACATCCTTCCTGTAGTGAGGTGACCAAAACTGAACACAGTACTCCAAGTGGGGTTGAACTAAGGTCTTATTCGCAGTAACATTCACTCCTTGAACTCAATCCCATGGTTGACGAAGGGCAACATCACTTAACATCACTGTGAAACTGCACCGCAGCTTTGAGTGGACTGGGACCCCAAGATTTCTCTGATCCCCCACACTGCCTAGAGACTTTTATATTATATTTTGCCTTCATAAATCTCAGAACATCGTATAGTCCTTCTGAGTCTCAAAGTCTGAATGGTGGTGATCGCTGACCGGTTTCAAACGCTGCCGACCCGTTGGCCTTTGCCAGAAGCGATTACCCTCCACATTCATCTCGATGCTTCAACCTTCCTCACTGCAGCGTTTCAGTGGCTATTTTTGATATTTGTATTTGACAGTTTTGAAAGTTGGGATCAGGATAGTTGTAATGCCTGTGGGCTTTTTAGTTTTGCTACTTGGAAAGACAATTAACAAATATAGAACAATCAATATTACCTCTGACTTTCCCAGTCTGTATTTTCCCCAAGGCCTTCAGGACTGACAAGACTTTATTCAATGTGTCCTGCTACACTCTGGCAACATTGTATTTGTTGTAGGGCAGGAGCTCTCAGCCTACATGCTGTCTGGTACAACTGTGTATCGCAAGTCATAGCACCCACTTCCTATAAGTACATACTTAGACCACCTACTTGACCACCTGTAACAACAGTCCATAAATATAGATTCTGCCACATTAATCATCATCACTGGAAGCAGTTTGAGTGATTCTGCAATGATTGCCATGGTCCATCCCCAGCAACAGGGTACACTCAGTTTTTAATGGTACACTAACTTTTACATTCATGAGCACAAAGTATATTGCTTCTACCTGATTTGTGTAGAACACAGAACACTACAACACAGTACAGACCCTTAAGCTCACAATGTGTTGTCGACATTTAACCTACTTCAAAATCAATCTAACACTTCCCTCCTAAATTGCACTCCATTCATCAATCATCATGAGGATCTATCATCCCGAATTTTCATCATTTTTGTATCAAGTCTGACTAATGGTACAACTCTATAACTTGATATACTGTATGTCAACACAAATAATACTGAGTGAATATTCAGCAGTATGTTTGCAGTTCACATCTGACACATTTCATTGGATGTTTTGAAGTACATGTGATAGATAAACTTGAATCTGAATCTGTACCTGTCGGTAAAAGAGCACTGTAAATAAAGTATATGTTATGGTTTCTGTGAATTTCGTCATGTGAACTTGAACTTTAAAAATGTAGTTGGCTTGAAAAGACATTTAAGTGATTAACTTTGACCTTGATAAAACGCAAAAAGGATTAATTAATTGAACAAATTCTTCAGGGGCAGCAGAGCAGATGCTATTGTAGAAATACAAAATGATCTTTATGACAAAGCAGGAACAGAATGGTGAACAGCAGAATGGTGAAAGCTGTGCCTCTGAGAGCTGAAGAGGCGGGAAGCAGCCTCTTAGCATTCTCCCCCTCAGTACCTGGATTGTGCTTGACTCAATGACACTGTCTCTCATTCTGTTGAACTCTGGGGAGCACTAGCCAAGCTTCATTGGCTGCTTTTCACAGGACAGCCCCTCATCGAAGGATTAAACTTGCAAAGCTATATTGCACCCATCTTCATGTGCATTTGTAGGCAAGGAGACAAAAGAACTACCGATAATATTCCACACAGGGAGGAAGGTGTGCCGTGTGACAGAGTCCCCTGAACCTACGATGCATCACGATTAGGCTCTGCACTGCCCTCATGCCACAGCCTCCACAGTTGCCAGGGTCACAGGTCTCTGTATCGTTACTGAGGGAATGAACACACAGGTGTTACAGTCTTCCTCTGTACTGCCAACCAGCACACGCGAATCACTCTGAAAGCTGATGTAAAAATCTATGTCCCTGCGAGGACTCCCTATGAGGACTCTCTAATTCACATACGGTTCAGCGTGTGAGTGAGAAAGAGTGGTTGGCAGTCATGACCTTGCGGTCGAATTTCTGTCAGAAACACAACCTGCGCAGGCTGATTGGGAGAGTGAGTGCACATAACACAATGGGGAAATAACAATTGCACAAAGGTGTGTGGCCAGGTTGAGATTCCTAATGGGTTGGGCTTCTTCCAGAAATGCATGCAAATACTTCAGAACACAATCAAAGTTCTATTAATCTCCAATTTACAAATTTAAAGCAGGGGTAAGTTATCCTATCTTAAACAAGGCAGGTGTTAGAATCAACACTCGCCCATTGTTGATGGAATCAAACAATCATTAGAGTACAGTATGAGGCCCTTTATCCCATCAAGTCCATGTCAGTTTTTTGTAGAACAATCCACTCATTCCCTTTTCTCTACTGTTTTCCCACAGCCTTATGTATTACTTACCCTTGAGTTTTTTTTTTCAATTTGGAAAATTATTTAGTCTTAATCTGCAATACAGAGGGTCTGTTCAGTTCATATGACTCTTCAAAAAATGTTCTTCCTCACATTTTCTCGATATCAAATCGAATCAAAGCAATCAAGTTTAATTGTCTTTCAAGCCTTCTTGGCTACAGTCAAAAGAGACAGTGTTCCTCTGTCGCCAAGGTGCATAACATACATTTAAAATAGTGAGATGAGAAGAAAAAAAGACGATGTTTTGGGTGGCTCTAGTGTTGGGGACACGAGAGAGGTCTGTGTGCCCATGTGAGAATGTCCATCCTCTCCAGGGGACTCTGCTCCCTCTGTCAGTGTCTCTCCCTCTGGCAAAGTCACTGGTGGACATGCTTTCCTAGTATGCATTAAGTGGTCATTGCTCCTTAACTGTTTTGGAGTACTGAGCTTCTTTGAAATTGGTGGCAAGCTATTCTCAGCATTATTGGGATAAACGGCATCTGCAGCTTTGCCACCTGGCTTGGAACGCACTGAAGAAGGAACTTTGGTTTTTTTGAACCATCGTCACAACCGTGGCTCAGAATAGACCCAATTACAAATTTTTCATAGAGTTCCTTGTCATAACTTGGAACTATATGGAGTTCAACAGCAGGAAATCACAAAGCATTTTGGAAAACCTCTTGCACTTGAACAAGGGCCTTGTCTGTTAAATCACAGTCATTGATTTTGATGATACATTCATTCTCCTAGAGCAGGTTCTCTTTTCTTGAACAGCTGTTCTCTTCAATACCACAAATACTCAGGCCAAGGAATCTTCCACTCAGCGTAGAGTTAAAAGGCACCACATGGATTCCCAGGGGGCCACCGCCTTCAGCAAATTCTACTTTCTTTGTCAAATCACTTAGAGTGCTTGCTGAGTGCTTGTCTGGTGGTCCTGGAGGCTCTGTTCTTACATCGTCTGCGGGTGCCCCGTTTGCTGCTCTTATGATTGGCTTTACATGCAGGTTCCTGTTAGTGGGATCATCAGGCTGAGATGCACCTTGCCGTAACTGGGCAGGTGGTACAAAAGCTGGGTCACTGCTTCGCCATACTAGAAGTGGCATGCTGGCTTTCAGTGCCGAGGGGGAAACTTCAATTTTTCCTGTAATAGGCTAAAGAGCTGCAAGCTGTGCTGCGAGCTCACTCTCAAATGTGTCCGGTCTATCTCTGTCACTCACATTGCCATCGTGACTTCATCTGCACGCTGCACCTCCTGCTCTTCCATCATGTGTGCATATTTAAATTCATGCCAGTTGAGCCAGATTTTGTGAAGCCAGTCGTTGCCCAAAAGACTGGGCCCACTGCCCTTAGCTATCACCAGCCTGGCTTCAGCCTTCTGACCTCCCGCCAAAAAATCCACATATAACACCCCTAAATGAGGTATGAGCTGCCCTGTATAGGTCCTGATTTGGAGCTTAGATGGTCTGATGGGAGACAGGTTGGATCCCCATGTCCTCCTGTAGGTCTCACTAATGATCGATGCAGTAGCCCCTGAATCAATCTCGAGCTTAATGTCCTTTCCCTTGACAGTGACTGTGGCATAATATGGTTCAGGTGGTCCCTCATCCATTTCCACCCCAAACATGCTGTAGGTACACGCTGCCTCTCCGTCTGCTTCTCCTAGGTGGTGTGAGGCTGCCTGAGCCTGTTGAGCTTTCCCCTGCCCAGGCTTAACCTCACCCTTTATGCTGCTGCACTTTTTAACTAAATGTCCCTTCTTCCTACAAGCATGGCAGACAGTACCTTTGAATTTACAAACATTTGCATAGTGCATTCCTCCACACTGAAAACATTCCACCCGCTGTTCCTTTCTACCAGTCTCCCTCCTGACTTGGAGCACTGTCACCGACTGTGACCCCCCATATCCTTTCTGTATATCCTTGGCATTATTAGCAGCCAACTCCAGGCCTTGAGCGACCTCTAGGGCTGTCTTGAAAGTCAACGGCGGGTTTCCCCCAACAAGTGGTGTTGTATGGTGTCATTATTAATGCCGCGTACTAATCTGTCACGGAGCATGTCATCCAACACGGCTCTGAAATCGCAATGCTCCGACAGTTGCCGAAGCTCGGCCACAAAATCACCCACAGACTGACCTGGCTTCCGGACATGGCTGTGAAACTTGAACCGTTGAACTATCACCAAAGGCTTCGGATTGTGGTGGTTCCCCACGAGCTTGACCAGTTCGTCGTATGGAATTTCTCCCGCAGGAGAATAGAGCACTGCTTAGCCTCCTCAGTAATTCCATTAGCACAGAAAAAGCGGCCCCACCTTTCCTCGTACTCCAGCCACTCCTCGGTTTGCTCGTCGAACACACCGACTGTTCCAAACGCAGCTATCCGAACACGAGGCTCCTCGCCCGCTCACAGCTCCTGATCGAAAACGGGGCCGACCCATCCACAAAACCAGTTTGCCTCGTCGCCAAAAATATGTGGTAACTTCTACTTTACAAAAAGACCACTCGACAACTTGATGGCCAAAAGAGCATCTTGATCTGGGACAGCAAATGATATTTACAATACAGAGGCTTCCAGGGACCTCGTGCGGCCTGGGTGGAGGAACTATATACAATGCATACTGGGAGTAAAAAGAGTGGAAGAAAAGACCCTGCCAGCCCCGGATTCCACCTCTTGCTACCAACAACTCCCCAATTAGTATTAACTTACTTTTTAATAATATTCACATTACAACACACACTATGATGTTACAATAACCCTGTTGGATATTATTACAAGATGGTAACACATGTAGTCTGAAGCCTCCGTTGGTCGGAGACAACCATGGATGGTGCGTCCTGGCTGTCTAGATACAATATGGAGTGCAAGCTGTAGCAAGCTCCCCCTCTTCACATATCTGACGAACCCAAAGGAACGGCAGAGACCGATACAGTTTGGTACCAGCAGTGTCCCAGGAGTTGCCAGTCTGCATTGAACTCAACGTAGTACTGCCTTAGGGACTCCGGCTCCAGCTCTCTTCCTCGGGGTTTACTCCTGAAGCCTTGGGCATGAGTGGGTGTAGCCGCAAGGCAGCAGCAGTTTGAGATCAGAGTTCTCCTAGATGAGCTGCCAACCATGACTGATGAACCCCAGCTGCCTGTTGTAAGGTGACAGTAACCTTGCCTTTGTTCCTCCTCCTGTCAGTGGGGAAAGTTCCATCGGGCTTAGGGCTAAGCCACACGTGAAGGCCAGGAGTTGGACTTGGTTGTCTGAAGCTTTTTGAGGCGCATGCCATTGGAAGTGTTTAACAGGGAGTGGGAGCTCATCCCCATTACCACCCCCGGCAATAACAACCTAAGGAATCTAACACACACAAGCGATTCACAAATCAAACTGAAATGGCAAGATTTGAATTACAGATGGGTAGTTATTCTGGTCCTTAGGCTGTAGTTCCTTCTTCACAGCTACCCAAATAAGCTTTAGTTTATCTATGAAAATTGCAGGGAATTCACTACAGTAGGTTTGTGCTTAATTCTGGGACACTCCTGGTATCATAGTAACAGACTTGTACAATTACACTCAAAGACTAATTCAGCTTAAAGATGTTATATTATGAACATATAGCCTGGTCTTTATATTTGCATTCAGTGCTCATGATCTTAAACTGCAGATTCAGCTCTATTGCTCTGTTTTGAATCCCTTTCAATGCAAAAAGAACCTGTTGAAAATAAGGTGTTCAACCTTCAACACAGTCTTCAATGTTCTTTGCTAATAAATTGGATGAGATAAACACTGACAAGTTTTACTTATTACCAAACACACTTAAACGTATGCTAAAATCTTTTAAAACATTAAGAAAGTTATTATTAAATGCCATATAATCACTCATAAATTTTACTCGAGTGCAGCACCGTACAGGCCTTTGGTCCACAATACTTTGTTGACTTTTTAACTTACTCTGTGATCAATATCACCCTTCCCTCTCACGTAGCCCTCTACTTTTCTTTCATCCATGTTCATACAGTCAAGCAACCACTTTCTAAGATCAATATGTTTTTCTCATACCATCTTCTCAGGCCCAAACCATAATTCCTCAGTGGAAAAAATTCTGTGAGTGGAACACTGCAACATTGCAGACAGCATCAATATACCAAGAACGCAAAGACAGGTTTCTGTATATTTAAAGTCAAATACCCTCAGCCGCAATGAATAATACAACACAGCGGCCATATAAAAATGCTCAAGTTATTTTGAACACATAAAGAAGCAAGCTGAGAACCTTATCTTCAATTCCTTTGTCTAATATTTTGTTTTTCTTGCAGCTTCTCAAAAATTGATGTCAATCCTAGTGATTAGTTCACTCCAAAGTTTGATTAAGATTTTTTCATTGAGTTCAGTTGACCATAACCTGTAATATGGCAGATGAACTTAATGAGTACTTTGCATCAGTCTTTACTGTGGAAGAAACTAGAAGAGTGCCGGAGGTCTGTGAGTGTCAGGGAGCAGGAGAGAGTGCCGTTGCTATTATAAAGGAGAAAGGGCAAAGCAAATTCAAAGGTCTTAAGGTGGATAAGTCACCTGGACCAGATGGACTAGATCCCAGAGTCCTGAGTGAGGTTGCTGAAGAGACAACGGACACATTGGTCACGATCGTTCAAGAAGCACTTGATTCTCGCATGGTCGCTGAGGACTGAAAGATTGAAAATGTCACTCCACTCTTTCAGAAGGGAGGAAGGCAAAAGAAAGGACATTATAGGCCAGTTAGCCTAACCTCAGTTGATGTGAAAGTGTTGAAGTCCATTATTAAGCATGAGACTTCGGGAGACTAATGATAGAATAAGCCAAAGTCAGCATGGTTTCTGTAAAGGGAAATCTTGCCTGACAAATCTGTTAGAATTCTCTGAGGAAATAACAAGCAGGGTGGACGAAGGAGAGGCAGTGGATGTCAGTGACTTGGATTTTCAGAAGACATTTGATAAGGTGCCACACATGAGGATGCTTAACAAGATAAAATCCTCTGTCATTACAGGAAAGATACTGGCATTAATAAAGAATGGCTGTCAGGCGGGAGGCTGCGAGTGAGAATAAAATGGGGCCTCTTTTGGTTGGCTGCTGCTGTCTACTAGTGTTCCTCAGGGGTCAGTATTGGAACCACTACTTCTCACATTATTTGTCAACGATTTAGATAATAGAATTGACGGCTTTGCGGCAAAGTTTGTGTATAACGCAAAGAGAGCTGGAGGGGTTGGCAATGCTGAGGAAGCAATGCGATTGCGGCAGGACTTAGACAAATGGAACAAAGTTGAAAAAAGTGGCAAAATTACTGGTGCCTGCTGGGTCACTGGAGGTAGTGCGTAGATCGCGGTGCCCTCACAAACCTCCTGTCAGACCGAATCTTTGATTGGATAGTTTCTTTTTTTGCTAGATTGAATGTTGAATTTGCCATGATTTTTTTAGGTGTTTTTGTATTGGTAACCTGTTGCTAATGATACCACTGTTTTTATTTCCCAGTTCTTCTATGTTTGGGGAATGTTGGATTTTAAAGGGGGAGAAGTGTTGTAATGGGAGTATTAGTAAAAGTAAGTTAATACTAATCGGGAAGCTGTGGCAGCAAGAGGCGGGATCCGGGGTTGGTGGGGTCTTTACTTCCGCTCTTTTTACTCCCAGTATGCATTGTATATAGTTCCTCCACCCAGGTCGCACGAGGTACCTGGAAGCCTCTGTATTGTAAATATCATTTGCCGTCCCAGATAAAGATGCTCTTTTGGCCATCAAGTTGTCGAGTGGTTTTTTTGTAAAGTAGAAGTTACCACAGTGTGGACAATTGAAAATTAGTAGATAATTTTTAAATTGAAAGGTATCACTACAGGTGGAAATTCAAAATATGACTGGAAAGATTCTGAAACACATTTATTTAGCGGTACAACATGGACAATCTCTTACAGCCCAACAAGCTGCACTACCCAGCAACCCATGTGATTAACCCTAGCCTGGACCCGGACTTCTGAATTCGAGAGAATGGATCTGCTTTTCCACTCTAAAAATTCTCCCACACAGATTTTCTGTCATTGTCGTCCATGATGGACAACCACCAAAACACAGGACAATTTACAAAGACGAACTAAACTTTAGACCGGTGGGGGGGGGGGGGACCCACCTGGTCACAGGGAGTGTATACGAACAACTTACTGAAGGTGTGGAATTGAACTCTGAACCCCAACTCCCAGAGTTATAATAGCGTTGTGCTAATCGCTACACCTCTTTGGTTCCCCATGCTTATTAATTAAAACGTCATGTTAGTGGCTTGAACTGGAACAGATAGTCAACAATTATTTTAGCTGAATAATAGAATACAGAACAGCAGTGTATAGTGTTATGAATGTACCACAGCTCTGAGGGGCCGAAGGGGCGGGAGCAGACTCCTCCTTCTGGAGAATCGCAAGATCACTATTAATTCGGGTCTCGGACCCAGGAAAATGAGAGACAATGTAACGGTTTTGGCCATGGCTCTTAGAGACACCTGTGCTAAGGGCATGACCCTGCTACGTGACAGCTACCACTGATATGGACACCCTCGGGCAATGTGGGGGTGGGGATTGCATCACCCTAATTTGATGGACATCTACAACTCTGCAAGTCAAGATAAAAGGGGACTGCAAAAGGCGGTACCCCAGAGAAACGCACCAGAAGGACTCGATCGCTCAACGCTCCCGTGATAGCTGGATGCCAGTCAAAAGCCATATGCGCTCCGTAACTGCTCTGCCTGGGGAGCAGGTGGCTGATAATACCGAGAAGGACTTCGAACTAATAACAGGGAAACAACGCTCCCCTGATTCAATGGAGTTGCTTCGTCAAAGACCCGGGCAAGTTTTGTCGTTTCTCCTCACTCTCTCTGAAACACGTGAAACCCAGTGATTCCCCAAAAAGACTGAAGTCTGCAGACTTCTGAGTGACTTTTATATTTCCAACGGACAATACATTATCCCCTAGACAACAGTAGTGATTATTTCTTAATGATGATTATTGCTATACCCACACTTCAGATTGAGTTTTGCCGATGTATATGTTCTGAATGTTTGTATTAACCTTACTTTTGTGCCCCCCTTTATGAATAAAACCGTTCGAAATCAGACTCCAACGGACCTCTCTATCTTTGCTGGTGAGTTATCCTGTTACGGGATATGTAACAATAGAAACAGGCCCTTCAGCCCACAATAGCTCTTCCAATTATAATGCTAATGTCATCTCCCTGCACATGATTGATACTCTTAAAAAGTTCCTCTGAAAAAGTTATTTAATCTGTTTCCACCTTTTCCCCTGACACAACTACTCCTCCCCAGATAATAAAAAACTCACCTTGAAAATCCATTTTTAATTTTCCCCTTTACACCTTAAAGCTAACATTTGGAATTTCCATCCTGGGGAAAAAAAATTCTCAAACTCATATCTTTGTATTCTTATTTCAGGTATCCCTTCAGCTGCCGACTTTTCGGTGAAAACAGTCCAACTTTCAAAGCTTTCCTTTCTCAAACTTCAATTGATATTGTAAGTCAGTCTAGGGTTTTGTTCACAGTGAGCTGCAAGGAATGAAACGTGGGCCATCCACTTTCCTTTTCAGTCATTCTTGCCCATAATCGGTCTACCAGTGCAAGTGACAGTGGAAATCCATGTCTGACGTATGACTCTGTGAACTTTGAAATTCACTTTGAAGCTATCACTGCACACTGCACAAGCCAAACTCTCTGACTAGCCATGGCCTATTTGCATCTGTTTGAGTAAATTTTAAAGATCAAGCAGAATTTTCTTAGGGAAAGGTGGCTGCTGACAGATGTGTATTTTAATTAGGAAATAAATCAAATTGAAGGGATTAGGTGTCACATATAAAATACTGGAGGAACACAGCAGGTCAGGAAGCATCTACAGAAATGACTAATCAGTCGACGTTTTGGGCCAAGGAACTGGTGTCTTCCCCCTTCCAATTCAGTCCTGAAGGAGGGTCTCAGCCTGTAACGTTGACTATTGATTCATTTCGATAGATGTTGCCTGACCTGTTGTGGTCCTCCAGTAATTTGTGTTTGTTTCCTCAGAGATGCTGAGACCCAGAACCTTGTGTGTGTTGCTTTGCATTTCCAGCATCTGCAGAATCTTTTGTGTTTTGGATTAGACATTATTAGCTTAATTAGCTCAGCACAACACCATGGGTTGAAGAGCCTGTTCCTGTGCTGTTGTCTTCTATGTTCTATGTACTAAGTAATCACCTGTTATGAAGAACGCAAAGACCAAAAACTTTATAAAAGGATGAGAAAGCACATGTATGTGTCTCAGAAACAAGCCATTTAGCTTGTCCTGTTTATGCTCCATTTAAATTTTGTGTATCTACACGATATTCCCATTGCTCTTCAGGGAAGATAATTTCTCTTTGATTCCCCTTTGATTTCTTGGTCATTCTCTTACATTGATGGTACCTAGTTATTCTTTTCTCCATAAAGGGGAAATATTATCACAGTGACCACTCTATCAAGGCCTTGCATAATTTTAAAGATCTCTGCTAACTCACTCCACAGCCTTGTTTCATCACGAGAAAAGTTATCCAGTCTGCTGTCCGGTTCCTTACAGTGTTTGGCATAGAATCTTTATCCTCAGTTGTTTAAGATCATATAAAATCCAAAATTATAATATAAAAGGAAGATTATATACAAGACAAAAGAGAGTTTTAAATGTTTATATTTTATGATCAAATACTTACATTTATTTTAGATAAGCAACACCAACTTACCACTTCAGTTCATCCAGAAATAGATTTGTAAAGCAAATATTAAAATATTTTCTTAAAATTACTAGACTTTGAAGATATATAAAAGCAATAAGGATTTAATGCTGAGGCTTTTAAAAGCATTGGTGAGGCCTCACTTAGAGTATTGTGAGCAGTCTTGGGCCCCTTTATTAAGAATGGAGGTGCTGACATTGGTGAGGTTTCAGAGTAGGTTCAAGAGAATGATTCTGGAAATGAAAAGGTTATAATGTGAGGAGCGTTTGATAGCTGTGGGCCTGTGTTCACTGGAATTTAGAAGAGTGAGGGTGATGTAATTGAAACCTTTCAAAATTGAAAGCCCAGACAGAGCAGATTTGGAGAGAATGTTTCATATAGTGGGTAAGTCTGGGACCCCAGTTCACAGTCTCAAAAGAGAGGGACGTCCATTTAGAATGGAGGTAAGAAGGAATTTCTTTAGCCAGAGCGTGGTGGATCTGTGGAATTCGTTGCCACAGATGGCTGTGGAGGCCAGGTTGTACTTAAGGCAGAGATTGACAAGTCCTTGATTAGTCAGAGTATGAAAGGTTACAGGAGCAAGGCAGGAGGATGGAGTTGAGAGGAAAATAGATCAGCCATGATGAAATGGTGGTACAGGCTCAATGGGCCAGATAGTCTAATTCTGTTCCTAATCTTATGGTCTTATGTCTTAATAAATCAACTTGTGGTAGTCTATAACAAGGTGCATTGTCAAGGTATGTGAACTTTAAACATATATTTCTTTACTCAGAGAGTGGTAGCTGTGTGGAACGAGCTTCCAGTAGAAGTGGTAGAAGCAGGTTCGATATTGTCATTTTAAAAAAATTGGATAGGTATATGGACAGGAAAGGAATGGAGGGTTATGGCCTGAGTGCAGGACGGTGGGACTAGGTGAGAGTAAGCTTTCGGCACGGACTAGAAGGGCCGAGATGGCCGGTTTCCGTGTTGTAATTGTTATATGGTTTATATTGAACTTCTGAGACTGGTAGCTGTGTACTAAATTTTGATTCTAGTACCAGATATTCTAGATAGTCTTTAAAATTTATCTATGAAAAATTAATTTCATTGACTATTGATTATTCTTTTATTAGACATGATAGAGTAATATATTTGGACTTCAAATATTAATCCGAGTCTAATAGTTTGGAATGTTGCTCCTTTAGATTTTCATTACTGACAGAAATTTTAAAAGAAATGTTTAACATATATTTTAATTCTTTCTCTTCCTTCGCTACTCTACCTCTTAATTTTAACTTCATTTCCATTTCTGTATTCCATTTCCTCAGTATTGAATGGAATACTTATTTTGCAGTACGAGTTCAGAAGCTGCAGAAGAGTAATGGTTGCAATAGGCAAATACATGCCGGAATATTGGTAACCCATTGTAAACTTGTGGTGGTGACGAAAGTAATATGTCTATTCTTGCATGCATCAGGAGGATTTTGAAGAAGTTCATCATTGGATTCATATTCTTGAATGTGCAATATAAACATATCCTTGATTAGGTATAATAAAGGTGAATTTTGTAAGCAGAATACTATGTACAGTTATTTCAATATCAAGTTTAGCACTATAGCTTCCATGGCTTCGAGATCCCCTGCAGAGGGAGCCATCCTGTCTTTGTTGGTGTAAAAATCCATAAAGAGTCTGTGGGCAAACTTAAGTATATAAGCAGTCAGCATTGCTTGCTCTGTGTCTGTCTTAGCATTCAGCATTGATGTGAGATAAGTCCTTTGTTTCTCGGGCATTATCAATACTAAGTAAATGAAGGAATCCTCCTGCAGCTCCACAATTCTCCTGTCTTCAAATCAAATCTGCCTTGTTCTCATTCTCATTGATTATAACCATAATCATCCTCTTAAGTATTTCATAATTTTAATTTCTATTAGTTGCACAATTGACGACCATTTGTCATTTTTATGCAGTTGCTGGTTAAATCATTTTATAGAGAAAATAATATTTTGTGTTTATTTTTTTGAAACAATTAGCCTAAATAACAATTATGTTACCTATGTATTATTTTAATTTTCACTATTTTGCCTAAAGTAACATGGTAAAAATTGCTTGATATTTAAGTTACTATTCAATCATTTAAAGAATACATTACTTTTCAGATATTATATTTAATTTTTATCTTTTAAAAGGAGCAGAATTTTATTTATAAATGTGGGAAAATTCTGCGACATTTCATACATATTTTAAGAAGGGAAGTAATACAATTTACATGGCCGCTTTTAACAAGAGCACATTGAGTTTGTTCCTTCCATCCATGCTGCGGATGGGGTAGGCTGAACAGTCTACGCTGCAGTAACTGGCTGGACTGCAGTCCAACAGCTTTTTTAATCGATGCACCCATACTTGTTTGTTGGAAAGAATTTGGAATATGACAGATGCTTCCAGGATGTTACAGCGTATTCATGGAAAACATTGTGATAGTCAATAAGTTTGAGATGGGGTAGAGCATATGACATAGCACAACAGTTTGCTGCACAGAAATCAAACATCAAACGCAGTCAATTTATTTAGAAAAGAATGCCTATTTGAAAAGCAGAAATAACAGAACTCGCAGCCAGTTCTCTCATTGGTCTTTTCTGTAAAAAAAATAAGTTCCACCCCTTAGTTAAAATATGTGCAGTTTCCCTATTTATAAATTGAATTACACCTGAATTTTAATGTGTGGGTTCTGGCAAAACTATGTAGCAAAGCTTTTAGATTAAAACAAGGCAGTGAAATAGAAGCAAACTATTCTAAATGAAGAGCACAAACTGGTGACAGACAGACCTTAGAGATAATGATGGAGTTAACCCGGTAAGTGCAAGGTGTGGCACATTGGTAGGTCAAATACAAGAAGACAGTACACTGTTAAGGTCAAGTTCCTTAACACCGTTGCTGAGCAGGGAGATCTTGGGATCCAAGTTCATAGTCCCTTGAAAGTAGCTATACATGTTGATAAGGTGGTTAAGAAGACTAATGGAATGCTGGCTTTAATTAGTGGAAGCATTGAATTCAAAGGTCGGGAGGTTATGTTGAAACTTTATAAAACTGTGGTTAGGGCACATCTGGATTATTGCATACAGTTCTGGTCATTCCACTATAGGAAGGTAGTTGAGACTTTGGAGAGGGCGCAGAAAATGATTGCCAGGATGCTGCCTGGTTTAAAGGACTGAGGGGAGATCTGATAAAAGTTTACAGGATTATGCGTGGCATAGATAGAGTAGACAGAGTGTATCTATTTCCTAGGTTTGACATGTTTAATGCCAGAGGGTATGCATTGAAGGTGAGAGGGGACAGCTTCAACTGGGCTGTGAGGGATAAGTGTTTTACTTAGAGAGTAATGGATGCCTGGAATGCGCTGCCTGGTTTAGTGATAGAAGCAAATACATTAGAGGCTTTTAAAAGGCATTTAGATAGGCACATGGATGTAAGGAAGATGGAGGGATATGGACTTGGTGTAGGTAGGACAGATTAGTGTTTCGATGTTTTTGATTTGCTTTTTAGCTGGTTCAGCAAAACAATATAGGCCAAATGTCTAAGGGATGGCTTTTTAGAACAACTTGTTGTTGAGCCCACTAGGGGATGTGCTAGATTGGGTGTTGTGCAATGATCTGGAGGTGATAAGAGAGCTTAAGGTTAAGGAACCCTTAAGGAACAGTGATCACAATATGATCACGTTCAGATTGAAATTTGAGAGGGAAAAATAAAATCCAGTGTGTCGGTACTTCAGTGGAATAAAGGAAATTACAATTATATAGAGGCGAACTGGTGAAAGTTGACTGGAAAGGGACATTTGCAGGAAAGACAGCAGAGCAGCAATGGCTGAGGTTTCTGTGAAAAATGAAGGAAGTACAAGACAGATATATTCCAAATAAGAAGAAATTTTCAGAGGGAAGAAGGACACTATGGTGGCTGACAAGTGAAGTCAAAGCCAAAGTAAAAGCAAAAGAATGGGCATATAAGGAAGCCAGAGCTAGTGGGAAGATAGAGGATTGGGGAGCCTTTAAAAACTTGCAGAAGGAAACTAAGAAGGTCATTCAGAAGGAAAAATAAATTATGAGTGGAAGCTGGCAACTAATATCAAAGAAGATACTAGAAGCTTTTTTAAGTATATAAAGGGTAAAAGCAAGTTGAGGGTAGATTTAGGGCCAATACAAAATGGTGCTGAAAATATTTTAATGAGAGATGCAGAGATGGCAGAGAAATCAATGCATATTCTGCAGATGTCTGCAGTATACCGGACATTCAAGAGTGTCAGGGAAGTGAAGTTTGTGCAGTGAAAATTATGACTGAGAAGGTGCTCAGGAAGCTTAATGGTCTGAGGGTGGATAAATCTCTTGGACCTGATGGAATGCACCCTCGGGTTCTGAAGGAAGTAGCTGGAGAGACTGCGGAGGCATTAGCAATGATCTTTCAAGAATCAATAAATTCTGGCATTGTACCGGATGAATGGAAAATTGCAAATGTTACTCCATTATTTAAGAAGGGTGGGAGGCAGCAGAAAGGAAACTATAGACCTGTTAGCCTGACACCACTGGTTGGGAATTTGTTGGAATCGATTGTTGGGGATGAGATTTCACAGTACCTGGAGGCACATGACAAGATAGGCCAAAGCTAATACGGTTTCTTGAAAGGAAAATCCTGCCTGACTAACCTACTGCAATTTTTTGAGGAAATTACAAGCAGGGTAGAAAAAAGAGATGCAGTAGATGTGGTGTACTTGGATTTTCAGAAGGCCTTTGGCAAGGTGCCGCACATGAGGCTGCTTAGCAAAATAAGAGCCCTTGGAATTACTGGGATGTTACTCGTGTAGGGGGAGCATTGGCAGATCAACAGAAAACAGAGAGTGGGAATAAAGGGATCCTATTCTGGCTGGATGCCAGTTACCAGTGGAGTTCCACAGGGGTCGGTGTTGGAACTGCTGCTTTTTATGATGTATGTCAATGATTTGGACTATGGTATTAATGGATTTGTGGCAAAATTTACAGATGATACAAAGATAAGTGGAGGAGCGGGTAGTGTTGAGAAAAACAAAGAGCCTGCAGAGAGACTTAGACAGTTTAGGGGAATGGGGAAAGATGTGGCAAATGAAGAACAACATTGGAAAGTGTATGGTCATGCACTTTGGTGGAAGTAATAAATGGGTAGACTATTATTTAGATGGGGAGAGAATTCAAAATGCAGAGATGCAAAGGGACTTAGGAGTCCTTGTGCAGGATACCCTAAAGGTTAACTTCCAGGTTGAGTCAGTGGTGAAGAAGGTGAGTGCGATGTTGGCATTCATTTCTAGAAGCATAGAATATAACAGCAGGGATGCGATGTTGAGGCTTTATAAGGCACTCATGAGACCACACCTGGAGTATTGTGTGCAGTTTTGGGATCCTTATTTTAGAAAGAATATACTGACATTGGAGAGGGTTCAGAGAAGATTCACGAGAATGTTTCCAGGAATGAAAGGGTTACCATATGAGGAATGTCTGGCAGCTCCTGGGCTGTATTCCCTGGAGTTCAAGAGAATGAGGAGGGATCTCATAGAAACATTCTGAATGTAAAAAGGCCTGAACAGATTGGATACGTTATTTCCCATGGTAGAGGATTCTAGGACAAGGGGGTATGGCTTCAGGATTGAAGGGCATCCTTTGAGAACAAAGATGTAGAGAAATTACTTTAGCCAGAGGGTGGTAAACCTGTGAAATTTGTTGCCATGAGCAGCTGTGGAGGCCAAGTCATTTGGGTGTATTTAAGGCAGAGATAGACAGGTTCTTGATTAGCCAGGGCATCAAAGGGCATGGGGCAGGGGAGTGGGGATGACTGGAAGAATTAGATCAGCCCATGATGGAATGGCGGAGCAGACTCAATGGGCCAAATGGTCTACTTTTGCTCCTATATCTTATGGTCTTAAATGGTCTGTTCCTGTGCTGTTCTGTTCTGTGTTTTATGTGTGATATTCCAAAGTCCTGAATGATTTGATACCAAACATGATAAAAAGATGCAGAGCAGCAACTGGCAATTATAAAATCCTGTGGAATTCTGGGCTGTTTAGCAGGAACAGCAGAAAATATGTCTGAGGAAGTCCTGACCAAAAACATCTAGACACACATACTGCATCAACGGCTGGTTACCAAGGAACAAAGGAGCCAATCATTGTTGGAAATAGTGCTCAAGCGGGGCAAGAGCCTTGTTCCAAGTGTCAGATGTCTGATGAATGAGGAAACAGTAGTGCAGGTCAGGCTTCTTAATCGAGAAACAAGGTGTCTTCATGAATAACCCAAAGGGTCTGTAAAACGAAGGCAGAAATTGAGAAAGATAAATCAAGAATATTACTTCCTACTAAATAGTGGGATTGGAGCACAGGGACTTGATGTTTACTGTCATATTTCCTTAAGTTTTAAATAACAATATTTATTTATTTATTTGTTTGTTTGTTTGTTTGTTTGCTTGCTTGTTTGTTTATTTATCTATCTATCTATCTATTTATTTATTTGTTTGTTTATTTGTCTATTTATTTATTTATTTATACCTTTTTTTGTATTTGCTCAGCTTTGTTTCTTTTGCACACTGTCAGTGTTTGTGAGTAGTTTTTCATTTGTATTTCTTTGTTCTACTGCAAATGCCTACAAGAAAATTAATCTCAGGGTAGTATATGGTCACATATATGTACTTTGATAATGAATTTAGTTTGAACTTGGTCGTTGTCAATTGTCACATGATCAAGGGTTCTTGAACAGCGTCTGTTGAAGGGGCAGGAGGGCCTATTATGTGCTGACTTTAAATAAATAAATAAATAAATAAATAAATAAATAAATAAATAAATAAATAAATAAATAAATAAATAAATAAATAAATAGATAGATAGATAGATAGATAGATAGATAGATAAATAAATAAATAAATAAATAAATAAATAGATAGATAAATAAATAAATAAATAAATAAATAAATAGATAGATAGATAATGCTGAAACACTATTAAAGAATTTGGCAAAATAACGGGTAAATTTCACACTGTCAAAAGCCATGTGAGTAATCATCCAAATAACAAAGCCTATTGAGTTGAAATTGGATTAAGTGTTTTTATTGGTCAGAATTATGCACCTGAAAATCAGCTTTGTTTATAGTATATTGACTTGGTGATCACGTAGTTTCTTGCAATACTATGGCATTAAGCAGACAACTTGAGTCATCTTCTGCTAGGGTCTTTTTACAGTGGACCTGGTCAATAAAAATGGTGTGAAATTTGGAAATTAAATCAAGATACAGAAAAATTGATACACACTTTTGTTTTTAGCTGATTAGATCATTGTAACGCACGCTTTTCAGGACTGCTTAAGAAAGATATAAATCAGTTGCAGCTTCTTCAAAGTGCAAGAATCTTAATTAAACAGAGAAAATCTAAGCACATTTCACCAGTTTTGCCATCATTACACTGGCTGAGTGGGTTCTTATGATTAATTTAAAAATACTTTTAATTTGTATAGAAGGCTCTGAATAATCTAGCTCCTCCATATATTTTGGAGTGCCTTTCCCTTTTCATCCCTAATTGTCATACTAGATCCATGAACACTGGTTTGCTTAGCGTTCCTAGAGCCAAACGTATAAGAACTGGTGTTGTGGCCTTTTGCTGTAAATGTAATGCTGTAATCTGGAGTACTCTACCGAATGTGATATGCCAGGCTTGTACTGTGGAATATTTCAAAACACTTCTAAAAGTCCATTTTTCTAATTTTGGATACTTATAGGATTACTTAGTGCCTGTTGATGTTGATTAAATTTATATAATTTGATTACATTTTATTCTATATAATGTTTGTCTTGTATTTTATGACTATATCGATTTATCTTGACAATCTATGTAAAACCCTTTCAGTCTGCATCTTAATGTTTGAATGGTGATATATGAATAAAGTTATTATTATTAACAATCTCTTTGATCTCCAGTAGCAACATTTCAGATCATGATCCTGCCTGAGGACTGAGAGTGTAAAGGGAAGATAACCAGTGTAAAGAGATCAGAGGGAGGAATGTGACAGGGGCTTGTAGGTCATAGTGGAATCAGATGAGGAAGAGGGTAATAATTGACCCAGCACCTGGTGGCTGATAGGTATGAGAGAGGAGGGGGAATACATGGGTACAGAGAGGGTATATAGAACCAGATAGGTGAGGGTTCAGGGAAGGTAGGCCCAGGAAGAAGAAACAATGGTTAATAGGTGTGTTAGTGATTGGCAGATGGAAGCAAGAAAGGTGCCAAAGGGAAGGAGGCAGAGGTGGACTGTTAGGAGTTTTAAAGGAAAACAGGCAAGGTGGGTTACCTGAAATTTCAATATTCACACCACTGTGTTTTAGACTTAACAAAGTGGATTGCAAGGTGTCATTTGCCTCGCCTCACTGTGGCAACGGAGAAGGCTGATTACAGTATGGTGTTGGGAAGGGGAGCTGATGTGCAACTGGAAAGTCAAGATGGCCATTATGGAACAGAGCACAGGTGTTCTATAAAACGTCACCACTTGGTCTCATTGATACAAGAAGGCCATATCTTTAGTACTGAATGCAAGTAATAAAGTTAGAGGAGGTGCATATAAAACTCTGCCTTGTCTGGTACGGCTTATGGTGTGTAAAACTCACTAATGCCATTTTACGCTTAAGGTTGATTCATTCTGTAATTTTTAAGAGGTGTCTTGAAACAATGTTTTATTACACTAAAGTATATCGCAGTCCAATTTCTTGGGGGGAGGGGTCAGGAGCATAATAAGGACTGGGAGATGTGAGTGCCATTGGGAGAACAGACAATAGTAGCAACTTCAAGGAAGAAGGAGACAATTCTAACATTTTCAAGAGAGTAGACAATGGGAGCTTCATCAAAAGAGAGGATGATGAGGGCATCATTGAGAGAGAAGACAACTGGAGTATCATCAGGAAAAGGGAATAGAGAGGCTAGCATTAGGACTTAAGGTGGTGGGAGATGGGGTTCAGAATCACAACAATGATTAGAGGTTGGAAGATTGTGGTACAGGATATTAGAAGCAACAGGAGATTTGTCAGGAGTAGGATGTACTTTAGTGCAGAGGTTGACCTGGTGATCTGAGAAAGTTTCTCATTTACCCATAAGTCTTCCAAGTTGGCATAGTGGGATAGAGTCCACATTCTTTCTCGATCAATTGCCCTAATCCTAGGAGCTCCAGCTCAGTGAGGTCCAGATTCCTTTGCAACTCCTTGGAGCATTGCGTGGAGAAAATATAATCATGTGGATCCCTGAACACTGGATAAAAAGAAACTGCCTAATTGGATCTCCCAACTGTCATGGTTTGACCTAAAAGTTGTTGCAAATTTGATAAGCTGTGACTTACAAATGTTTTGCACTGAAAAAGCACTATCTAATCAACTTTATTTGCATTAGTTACAGACTGTGGGTGGTAGGCAGTGGTGTGGTGCAGCTGTGTCCCCAAAAGCCTGGCCATAGCTGACCACAGGCTGGAGGTGAACTGGGCGCCTCTGTCGGAGGTAATGTGGGCCGGCACACCAAAGCGAGATATCCAGGTGGTGATCAGGGCCCAGGCGCAAGATTCGGAGGTGGTGTCGGTGAATGGGATCGCCTCTGGCCATCTTCTGAACCGGTCCACGATAGTCAGGAGGTGCCACGCTCCGCGCGACACTGGTAGGGGGCCCGCGATATCCACATGAATGTGGTCGAAACGCCGGTGGGCGGGATGGAACTGCTGCGGTGGGGCTTTGGTGTGCCGCTGCACCTTGGCCGTCTGGCAGTGCATGCACGTTTTGGCCCATTCACTGACCTGCTTGCGGAGTCCGTGCCAAACGAACCTGCTGGAAACCATCCGGACAGTTGTCTGGATGGAGGGATGCGCCAAGTTATGAATGGAGTCGAAAACACGGCGCTGCCAGGCTGTTGGGACGACGGGACGGGGCTGGCCGGTGGCAACATCACAGAGTAGGGTCCTCTCACCTGGGCCTATGGGGAGGGCCTGGAGCTGCAAACCGGAGACTGTGGTTCTGTAACTCAGAATCTCCTCATCTGCCTGCTGTGCCTCTGCCAGTGCCGCAAAGTCTACCCCTTGGGAAAGGGCATGAATGGTAGGGCGAGAGAGCGCATCCGCCACGACATTGTCCTTACCCGAGACGTGCCGGACATCCGTCGTGTATTCAGAGATGTAGGACAGATCGCGTTGCTGGCAGGACGACCAGGGGTCGGACGCTTTCGTAAACGCAAAGGTAAGCGGTTTGTGGTCCGTGAACGTGGTGAAGAGCCGACCTTCTAGGAAGTACCTGAAATGCCGGATTGCCAGGTAGAGCGCCAACAGTTCCCGGTCGAAAGCACTGTACTTGAGCTCGGGTGGCTGCAGGTGTTTGCTGAAAAATGCCAGGGGTTGCCAGTGACCTGCGATGATTTGCTCCAGCACCCCACCGACTGCCGTGATAGATGCGTCCACCGTGAGGGCGGTAGGGACGTCCATTCTGGGGTGCACTAGCATCGCGGCGTTTGCCAAAGCTTCCTTCGTTTGAACGAAAGCGGCGGCGGACTCCTCGTCTCAGGTAATGTCCTTGCCCGGACCGGACAGCAGGGCGAGCAGGGGGCGCATGATCTGGGCAGCTGAAGGGAGGAAATGGTGGTAGAAATTGACCATACCTACGAATTCCTGAAGGTCTTTGATCATGGTGGGTCGGGGGAAGTGGCGGACCGCATCTACCTTAGCAGGCAGAGGGGTTGCCCCGTCTTTAGTAATCCTGTGGCCCAGGAAGTCAATGGTGTTGAGCCCGAACTGGCATTTGGCCGGGTTGATTGTTAGACCATACTCACTCAGTCGGACGCAGAGTTGACGAAGGTGGGACAGATGCTCCTGATGACTGCTGCTGGCTATGAGGATGTCATCCAAATAGATGAACGCTAAGTCCAGGTCCTGTCCCACCGCGTCCATTAACCGCTGGAACGTCTGTGCGGCATTCTTCAGGCTGAACGGCATGCGAAGGAACTCGAAAAGGCCAAACGGGGTGATGAGAGCCGTTTTGGGGACGTCGTCAGGATGCATCGGGATTTGATGGTACCCTCGGACGAGGTCTACCTTGGAGAAGGTCCGTGCGCCGTGCAGGTTTGCTGCAAAGTCCTGAATGTGTGGCACAGGGTAGCGGTCTGGTGTGGTAGCCTCGTTCAGCCTGCAGTAGTCGCCGCATGGTCTCCAGCCCCCTGTCGCTTTGGGCACCATGTGCAGGGGGGATGCCCATGGGCTGTCAGACCGCCGGATGATCCCCAATTCCTCCATCCTCTGGAACTCCTCCTTCGCCAGTCGGAGCTTGTCCGGGGGAAGCCGCCGAGCGCGGGCGTGGAGGGGTGGTCCCTGGGTTGGGATGTGGTGCTGTACGCCGTGTCGGGGCATAGCCGCTGTGAACTGCAGTGCCAGAACCGATGGGAAATCCGCCAGGACCCTAGTGAAGTCATTGTCGGACAGCGTGATGGAGCCGAAGTGAGGAGCTGGCAATTGGGCTGCACCCAGGGAGAACGTCTGAAAGGTCTCGACGTGTACCAGTCTCTTCCCGGGCAGGTCGACCAGTAGGCTGTGAGCCCGCAAAAAATCCGCACCCAGAAACGGTTGGGCTATGGCGGCCAGTGTGAAGTCCCACGTGAACTGGCTGGAGCCGAACTGTAGCTGCACCTGACGGGAGCCATAGGTCCTTACTGTGCTGCCATTCACGGCCCTCGGGGGGGACCCGGTGCCCTGCTGCGGGTGTCATAACTCGTCGGAGGTCAGACACTAACCTCAGCACTGGTGTCAACCAAAAAATGGTGTCCTGACCGCTTGTCCCAGACATACAGGAGGCTATCCCAATGGCCAGCCGCCGTAGCCATCAGCAGTGGCTGGCCCTGGAGTTTCCCGCTGGTGGTAGAAGCACCATTGTTCATTGGGCCCCCCACCCCTGCCCCTGGGGTTGGCGTGCTCCGTGGCCGGGCCTGGACTGGTTTGCTGCTGGGAATGTGGCCTGGTGATCTGTGTGATGGACGCCCCACTCACCTTTTTGGTGTTCCACAGCAAGTCCGCCCGGGCTGCCACCTTCCGGGGGCCACTGAAATCTGCGTCGGACAGCAGCAGGCATATGTCCTCGGGCAGCTGCTCCAGGAATGCCTGTTCAAACATGAGGCAGGGTGTGTGTCCGTCGGCCAGAGACAACATCTCATTCATTAAAGCCGATGGAGGTCCGTCTCCCAAACCATCCAGGTGCAGTAAACGGGCAGCCCACTCACGCCGTGAGAGTCCGAAAGTCCTGAGGAGCAGGGCTTTGAATTCCGTGTACTTGCCGTCTGCCAGGGGAGACTGTACGAACTCCGCGACCTGGGCCGCTGTGTCCTGGTCGAGGGAGCTCACCACATAGTAGTAGCGGGTGTCTTCTGAGGTGATCTGGCGAACGTGGAATTGGGCTTCGGCTTGCTGGAACCATAGGTTCGGTCGCTGTGTCCAGAAACCCGGCAATTTCAACGAAACCGCATGAACAGAGGCAGCGTTGGTAATTTCTGGTCCAAAATTCGTTTGGACTGTCGGGGTCACCAATTGTAGCGGTGTGCTACACGCAGCACTAAAATTACGACACGGAGTCGGTAACTGCAGTCGAAGAAAAACATTATTCGAAATACCCAGCCTTGCTTTTAAGCCTCCCTCAACCTGCCCCCCATGGTGCAGAGGCTCCAAAGCTCTGTGCTCGCAAACCCCCGTAGGCTATCTCCCTTAGCCGGAACGCTGGCTAATTGTGAGCCGGTTCGGATGTGCCAGGAAATGGGTCGCCACAATCTAATCAAATTTATTTGCATTAGTTACAGAGAAAGGTTGAATAGGTTAGGACTTTATTCCCTGGAGCGTAGAAGAATGAGGGGAGATTTGGCATAGGTATATAAAATTATGACAGGTATAGATAGAGTGAATACAAGCAGGCTTTTTCCACTGAGGTTAGGGGAGAAAAAAAAAACAGGACATGGGTTAAGGGTGAAGGGGGAAAAGTTTAAAGGGAACATTGGGGGGGCTTTTTCACACAGACAGTTATGGGAGTGTCAATGAGCTGCCAGATGAAGTGCTAAATGCAGGCTCACTTTTAATATTTAAGAATATTAAAAGGTACATGGGCGAGAACAGTTTGGAGGGATATGATCCAAGTGCAGGTCAGTGGGACTAGGCAGAAAAATGGTTTGGCGCAGCCAAGAAGGGCCAATGGGTCTGTTTCTGTGCTGTAATGTTCTATGATAGATTGTTGATTGGTCAGGCCATGAAGGGATTTGGGGAGAAGCAGGAGATTGGGGCTGAGAGGAAAATTGGATAAAGCATGATGAAATGGTGGGGCAGACTCAATGGGCCTAATGGCCTAATACTGCTCCTGTATCTTATGACCTAAATTTGAGGTAATTTAAATTGTACTTGCTCC
The DNA here is from genome assembly GCF_030144855.1 of Hypanus sabinus. Lineage (NCBI taxonomy): Eukaryota > Metazoa > Chordata > Chondrichthyes > Myliobatiformes > Dasyatidae > Hypanus > Hypanus sabinus. Next base: position 158,573,462 of record NC_082712.1, read on the forward strand.
AAATGCACTGCAGTATATTATCTATACATTATATGTTTGTATTTTTTGTTAAAATTACTACCAAAGGATACATTTTTCCCTGTTGCTCAAAAATAAAAGTGACTGATTTGCTGCCACATAGAACAGTGGCAGGCTAACTTTGTCTCAGGTTTCACCACCTCCATCTATCAAAACAGAAGAAATTCAGGTAGTTGTGTTACAATGTGTAATGCAGCAATTCCTCGGGTACTGAGAACTTCAGTGCTAAGTAATCATGTTTGTGGAACAATCCTTCATGCTGAACAAGCAATAAGAGAGATGCAGGCAGTTCCTGGACTAATGGCTCTAGAGAGGTGCCCAAGTTATTTTGATGGATAGAACTCATGTTTGCTCAGTAACCTGTAGTGACACAATGCAGCTTGCTCCTGTTGGGATGAGGGGCAGGGTGGAAAATCTGGTGGCTTCTCCAGTGATCCAGATGGAGAGTGCAGTGCTAACCAAAAAGGGAGGTGGGAGGTGATTAAACTATCTGGTCAGGCTGGTACAGTTGGGGAGGAGGAAACAGACTTGGACCTGAAAAGCCACAGTTACCGGCTTCTTGCTATGTAAATTCACTGTGCATTTGAGCAACGTTATTGTTTAACACAGTGGGGAAGTTTAGGCCGTTGCTAATATTGATTGCTGCTTAAGAATCTCCATGGCTCATGATTCAAGGGTATGGGGTCCCAGCAGGAAGGTGGAATTGAGGATTAGTACAGCAATGTTCTTTGGGCTCCTTATTTAAGAGAGGAGGTGCATGAGAATGATCCTGGGATGGAAAGGGTTAATGTATGAGGAACATTTAATGATTCTGCATACTTATTGAAGTTTAGAATAATGACCGGGGTCTCATTGAAACCCGTTGAATATTGTAAGGCCAAATAGAGTGGACATGAAAAGAATGTTTCTTATAGTGAGGCAGTCTTGAGCCAGTGGACATGTCTGAGAATCAAAAAGGAGGGATTTCTTTAGCCAGAGGGTGTTGAATCTATGGAATTCACTGCCACAGACAACTGTGGAGTCCAAGTGACTGGGTATATTTAAAGTGGAGGTTGATAGATTCTTGATTAGTAAGGGTGTCAATGTTTGTGTGGAGATGGCAGGAGAATTGGGATAATAAATAAGCTATGATGAATGTCAGAACAGACCCAATGGGCTGAATAGCCTAACTCTGCTCATATGTCTTATGATCTTATTATGGTCTTACTGAATGGAAGAATAGCGGCTGGCTCCTTCTCCTAGTACTTATGTCCTAATGTTTATCCATCGGAAACCATAGATTTAAAAGGGGTTTTCAGTCTTGAAAAAGTAGGCCTTAATTACTAAATATGCAACTAATAATTGAGTTCAAAAATAATTTTGAACTATACCCATTCCTACCTTCTATTATTACCAAGTAGAACAGCAATTAAAGCTCATTCTCATTGTGTCAGGTATGTGCCTTAATATTCACAGTCACTGTTGTGTCTCATTCCCTGTTGCAGAAAATAGCTGCTAAACAAATGTTAATTGCCCTTCCCCGATTGCCATGAGGTGGTGAGCCTCCTTCATCATAGTTCTTCAGGAGAAAGAACACCCACAATGCCCTTCTACTGTGACTTCCAATATTCAAATCCAGTTAACAACAATAATTCCCTACCCAGTCAGTTGTGTACCTTTTAGAGGGAATATTCAACAACAAGTATATTTGATATTTCATCTCTGATTCTATTTACTGAAATCTCATAGCAAAATATAGCATTGTTCTTTCTGTATTAGTCAGGGGCAAGTAGCGCTAAAATGCAGGTATTAGCATCATGTATACATACACACACACACACACACACACACACACACACATCATGTAACATTTGGACAATGTTTCTGCAGTTACAATTTTTAAAAATTGAACTGCCTGTACCTACATCATTCAAGTACAATAACATTCATTATTTATCTTCCAAGACGTTATTCAGCTGTATTTCTCCTTAAGATTAGATGCATAACTAAGCAAAACATTAGTAAATGACTTGCTTCCTCAACAGGTCAATTGGTTCTAAAATGGCTGATGGAGCCAATGTCAGACCATTAAATGGACAAGGGGTCAAACTTTTCGTAGTTTAGGAGATTGTACATCCTTTTTGACATGTACACCTGTGCGTACCGATGAAAGGACTCAAGATTTTCACAGTCATCTAAAAGTTCCCTCTAGAGTTAGAGCAATCTTGGGCCAAAAATTCCTCAGAGACTTTGAGAACATCCCTATATTGTTTGCATTGTCTGCCCCGTTGTCACAGAGTTTGGCATAGAATGCCTCTGATGGAAGAATTGTGTTGGCCATGCAAATGAAGTAGCCTGGCATCAGAGTCATCTAAATCAGTTAGGACTTCACTGTTGGGGATGTTAGTCTGGGAGAGGATGCTGGTTGTTTATGCTGTCAATAGATCTGGAGGATTTTGCTGAAACAGCATTTGCGACACCGCCCGAGTGCTCTGAGATGGGTTTGCTTCAGAAACATTCAATAGGGCAGACATCACCATGAATTTCAGCTAGGTTTCAGATCCTGATTTTTCTCTTCATTCAGCCAAAGTCTGTGTTGCTTTGCTGAAGACCTGATCTATTTTCATCTCTTGTGCTTGCCTTTATTGAGGGGTTGTGGGTGTTGAGATATATGTAACCCCCTGGGTTGTCTCAGGCTCGCTCAGCTCGTTCTCGTCTAGGGGGAGCAGCCTTCGGCCCCGCCAAACTGGGTAATCAGCTGGTGTGGATGCTGTGTGATGTCCCCGCCTCGCCCAAAAACAGACAGTACACCATATGCGATTAAATGAGTACAATTTATAAAGGTTACTATAACTAAATGATTAATAAGGATACAGTATATATGAAGAAAAAAATAAAGGCGCCAAACTTATCAAAGTCCAAACCACTTCGTGCACAACTGTTGGAGCTCAATTACTGAAGTGTTCTGGCCACCATTCGATCCCCTCCAAACTCCTCGACTCGCAGCTTAGGACCATTCGAAGTGGTCAACCAAGCACATCTAGTTTCATCTCCTCTCCTCGGAGTACCTCCTGGCCTCGGACCCCCCGCTTGGTGTCCATTCCTTGCCCAGTTTACAGCATCACGTCCTCTCTCTCTCACCCCCTCGCGCTGATCTCCCCAAAAGTCCGCCAACAATAGCTTACAGATTCAGAAGAAAGAACAACAATAATCCCAATTGGTTTACAAAGGAATACAATTCTCGTTATCAGTAAATTTTAACCCAAACAAGCTTCCAGCACTCTCTCGCAACAAAGAAGCCACTTTGATTACATACACAGTAACAAAGAAAAAAGAAGAAACCCCCTTTACATATAGGAAGTAGTTAATGCTCTCCACATTGTATCTGAGGATCTTTATTCCCAGATGATGATGATTTACTATAGTAATAATTTAGCAGATGATCTTTGTTTTGAGGATTTTAAGTGCAGGACCCATCCTCTCATTAGATCAGTGACCGTCTGATAATAGTTTGCAGCATTAGTGTTAGGGTTAGCTTCTGAATCACAACATATAGAATTGCTGACCGTGTATAGCTAAGAAGAAGCTGAGAAAAATTAATTAATATGGTGTTAAACAAAATATGGATATACAGTGTCTATAATGAGTATTCCCCCTTTGAAAGTTTTCCTGTTTTATCGTTCTACATTAGATCACATTGGATTTAATTTGGTGTTTTTCAACAGAAAAAGATTCCTCCATGCCGAAATGAAAACAAATCTCTCCTCTACAAAATGATCTAAATTAATTTCAAATATAAAGCACAAAATAATTGATTGCATAAGTAATCACCCCTCTTTAATATGACACATCCAATCATCACTGGTGCAGCCAATTGGTTTTAGAAGTCATATAATCAGTTAAATAGAGATCACTGTGTGCAGTCACGGTGCTTCAATTGATTGTAGTAAAAATACACATGTATCTGGAAGGTCCAACTGCTGGTGAGTCAGTATCCTGGGAAAAGACGACACCATGAAGACAAAAGGACACCTCAAGCAACTCGGCAAAAAAGTTATTGAAAAGCACAATCAGGAGATGGATACAAGAAGATTTCCAAGTCACTGAATATCCCCTGGCGTACAATTAATTCAATCATCAAGAAATGGAAAGAATATGGCCTGTAAATCTGCCTAAATCAGGCCATCCTCAAAAACTGAGTGACCATGTAAGAAGGTGATGAGTGAAGGAGGTCACCAAGAGGCCTAGGGTAATTCTAGAGGAGTTACAAGCTTCAGTGGCTAACTTGGGAGAGACTGCACATACAACAATCGCTGCCCAGATGTTTTCACCAGTCATAGCTTTATGGGAGAGTGACAAAGAGAAAACCATTGTTGAAAAAAAAAACTCGCATGAAATCTCAGCTAGAGTTTGGCAAAAGGCATGTGGGAGACTCTGAAGTCAGCTGGAAGAAGGTTCTATATTCTGATGAAACCAAAATTGAGCTTTTTGGCCATCAGACTAAATGCTATGTTTGGCGTAAGCTAAACACTGCACAGCTTCAAAAACACACCATCCCTACTGTGAAGTATGGTGGTGGCTGCATCATGTTGTGGGGATGCTTCACTGCAGCAGGCCCTGGAAGGCTTGTGAAGTTAGAGGGTAAAATGAATGCAGCAAAATACAGGGAAATCCTGATGCAATCTGCAAGAGAACAGCGACTTGGGAGAAGATTTGTTTTCCAGCAAGACATTGACCCCAAGCATAGAGTCAAAGCTACACAGAAATGTCTTAAAAACAACCAAGTTAATATCCTGGAGCGGCCAAGTCAGAGTGTAGACCTCAATCCAACTGAGGATTTGTGGCTGGACTCGAAAATGGATGTTCACTCATGATCACCATGCAATTTGATAGAGCTTGAGCAGGTTTGTAAAGAAGATTGGGAAAAATTGCAGTGTCACAAGTGCAAAGCTGACCTATCTACACAGACTTAAGGCTGTAATTGTGGCCAAAGAAGCACCTACTAAATACTGACTTGAAGGGGGTGAATACTTATGCAATCAATTATTTTGTATTTTATATTTGTAATTAATTTAAATCACTTTATTGAGATCTGTTTTCACTTTGACATGAAATAATTTTTTGCTATTGATCAATTAAATCCATTGTAATTCAATGTGGCAAATCAATAAAACATGAACACTTCCAAGGGGGCTGAATACTTTTTATAGATACTGTAGATTTAGGAAGGTGAGCAAAATATGCAATAGCTAATTGATGTTTTTCAGCCTGTGTAACAAGGATTCCACTGGGATATATTTTCTTTCAATCCATAAATGATGGTAAAGAAACTCATTATTTTCTTGGCTACTTTTGAGTAAGTGGTATAATATTGACAGTTCTTTATACTTCCTCATAAATTAAACTTTGAGAGTTACCCCCTAAATATTCATCCTTCATTGATTCATCTAGATCAGGGGTTCCCAACATTTTCGTGCCATGGAACCCTACCATTAACCGAGGGGTCCGTGGACTCCAGGCTGGGAACCCTTGTCCTCGATATTGCTGGTTATGAAAACTACTTTACTTTTAAGTTTCATTTCCTTTGTTTCAGTAGACAGCATTTCAAAAACTGAGCTGAATGCACAGCCAGAATAATACAGCATGCATGGATCTACTGAGTGATGATAAATTTCTAAACAATCTAATTTTTCTAATATGCTAATATTTCCTTTAATAGTTCCTTAAAGCAGAGTCAAATCGTACAAAACATAGTGTTAAAAACAATTATAGAAGTTTAATATGTTTATATAGCACTCACATAAATTAAAAAAATCTTAACAAGGTAATTGAAGTTGAACTTCATTTCTCTTTTCTTTCTGCTTCATTATTTACATATATGACGGTTAAAGACCACAGAAGTGATACAAGAAAAGCCAATTATACATTCACCATTAGTTCTGGCTCATTGCAAATTCTAGGCATTGCGACTGCTAACTGCTGCTTTAAGCATCTACCTGTGGAGAGAGCTGAAGTTTTGCACCACACAGCTTGGAATGCTATTCCCACAACAGGTTATCAGGAGTGAAAATGCTGTAAGTAAATCTGAAAACTTGCTTAAAAATCCAATCAGCAAAATGAAAAAAAAGAAAATTCTCATCAGCAGCTTTGCAAAGCATGCATTGTTTTTCAGTCAGTTTCAGATTCATTTTATTTATCACGTGTAGATCAAAATACACAGCGTAATGTGCCTTGTGTTAACAAGCAACACATTCAAGGGTGTGCAGTGGATAATCCGTAAGTATTGACACACATTCCAGCATCAAATTAGCATGCCCACAATTCTCAGCAGAATAACACAGAACATGCCAAACAACAAACAACAAAAGCAAAACAAGTCCCTTTCCTCACTCTCACCTACCCACCCATACACAGTCCTCCAACCTCAGGAAAGGCCGTCTCTGGCCTCCAGCCTCCGTGGCCCAGTGGACTCATGAATTCACTGACATTGGGCTTCAAAATCCCCAGTGCGCTTGTAGACTCAGGGCTCGACTTCTGAACTTCCGATCAGCCTTCAGTATCAACCCCAAGACTTGCCATGATGATGAATGAGGACACCCAGCTCCAGGCCTCAAATTCTGGACTCTTAGCTTTGAGCTCTGATGACGAGATTCCAAATACTAGGCTTTAAACTCTGGTCTTGCTGATTCACATAGTTTTATGGTGTCAAAATTTCCCATAAATAATTGCCATCTGAAATAATATACAGTGCCTTGCATTAATGCTGAAACAGCACGATTTCGCTATGCTTTCAAAACTCAGAATTTGTATTAATTTTAGCAATTTTTTTTGTTGTTTAATGCCCTGATTTAAAAATATATAGGCCATTTATCAAACAAGCCCATGTGCTTCCTCTGGGAAAAGAAAGTTCTGTACACAGTAATTCTGATTTTCCTGGTTGTCAAAAAACAATGTAAGTGACTAAGTTCTGGTGCATTACTAACTAAAATACTAAAGGGTATGAATTCTGAGTGAATCCGGATTTAAGCACCATTTAAATGATCTCATACTGCAAAAAAAATTAAATATATCTATTGTTCAAACCAGAACAGATCATTCTGGTTCAGAATTTCCTATAGAAATCCTGGCATACAGAATTAGTTGGATGAATACCTCCTACTATGAAAATTGCTAGAATTTAAAAAATAATCAGAGCAATTGAAACTTAATATTCAAATCAAATTGTGATCTTAGATTCATGGTTCCAAAGGTTGGTCATTTGTTAAACTTCTTTTGCAATAGGTTAAACAAAAGAGAATTCTCTACTGGACTAATTCCTTCTAAGAAGAAACTGACATCTACCAAGTTGCAGCTAATAAAGATTTTTGTTTAAATCAGAACAGTATAAAAGGGCAAAAGACAATGATAGATAAATTTAGTAACTTTCCTCTAAATTTGTGAACACATCAAAAATGAAGCAGGTGTGACCGTTGTAGGTAACAATATGTAAGAACAAAGAAGGAAAGATGAACATTAAAGTTGTAGAAGATCTCCAAGAAGACTATAACCTTGTCATGGTTCAGATGTGTGTGGGCCTCAATAATCTGGAGAGCTATGCTGGCTGGAGTCAGGGCTTTATGCTTTGGCTCTTGGTAGGGTCACCCATGCCAAACAGGTCAAAGGCTAGAGACTAGACTAAGAGTGGCCCACCACTCCTCCAAGTTTGGGGTTTCAGCTCAGGGCTAACAACCTCGACAGGTAAAACAAAATCCACCTACATCTGACTGCAACAGTATTCCTGAGTCTCCCCACTCGATACTTATATGACTGACAGTAGTGACAACTACTAACGTGATGAAAGAAGCTTTGAACACTGCCAGAGATGGAAGACCTTCATTGCTCCCCAAAATGCCAGTGGCATAACAGGCAGTAAGTAAGATACGGAAGGAGAAATTAGAACAACCTGAAGAGGGAAAAGGGTTTTAAATATTAATTTATAAAATTCACTATCAACTTCTATCTGTGGCATAAATTATGTGGTATTAATGCTATCTTTTCAACACTTTGTAGTACATCAAGCATCAACCTTGCTCTTTCTTTAGCATTTTTGTCTGCTTTTAACAAAGCCGATTTGCTAGCTTGATGCTCAACCCAGCACAGATGGCAAGTGTGGAAGGAGCTGGCCAGATTCGGACCCAGAACAAATCGCCTCGGATGTGGTATTGCAAGAACATAAATTTCTCATCAGATGGCCCAACACATCGATTCTCCATTTTGACTTCTTCAACAACTAAGTGCATCCAGCATTTTCTGACTAGACGTTCCTTTAGTTTTCCAAAAGCAATACTTTAAATCCCCTGCCATTGTGCTCTGTCTGAATGGAAACAGAATACGAGGTACGTGAGAGAGAAACAAATGTGGAAGCAATTGAATGTTCTAATCTTGCATTGTTTTATTGGGTGCCGAGTCACACTCCTCACAGTTTAATAATGCATGGGTGTTGTTTCCAGTGCAGTAGCGTATAAAACAGCTGTTTATGCTCCAATAAAACAAACATTGGCTTGATTCATATACAAGGCCCTAAAAAGATAACCACTTATGAAATGTGGCATGTCATGAAAGTAAAGCAAAATGTTTTGCTACTCAAGTATGAATGATGACTGACAGGTGTTCTTGCCACTCAAGCTTAATAATACATTTATTAGACTCTGACATTCCCTTTTGTCAGAAAACACACTGTTTCTAAGAGTAAATAAAAATTTAAAAATAACAACTTAAAACGCTGGAAATCTGAAATCAATTAATTCTGGTCAAGTATGTTTGGTTTTAGGCATTAACTGTATCCTCCCGATTTGATGAATTTCTCCAGAACTTTCTGCTTTCATTTGCGTCCTTTAATAGGTAACATGATTTAACATACACCTGACTTGAAAAGCATCACCACTGATATTTTGTTTTGTTTCGTTTTGAAGCCTGGGCCTTTACTTTTTTGTAGCCTGGGGAAAAATACGCACACAGAGCAACGAACACTTCTTCGGGTCTTAAATTCCTTTATCAGTTTTAGTTGTTTTGTTGCAGAAAGAGGGCATCAAAATAAAAACAACAAAATAAATTTAAAAACATAGTTCCTGCTGTTACAATCACAGTTTAGCTTCAGACTACACCCTTTACATATGCAGTATGAAAATAACTAAAACAAAATATACAAAACCAATAACGGTAGTGGCAATTCTAAAAAAATCAATACAAACAATGTTAGAATCCCACCAATTCTGTACCTTATTCACAGCAAAAATATGAATAAATACATCTCATTTTATCTAAGAGATACACTAACATTTGGCACACACATGTTTACTTTCCAAACACACATAGGCTACACCTTGCAATAAGTTCTCCTCATTTACACTACGTGAACAGAAATTAACACATTCACAGTACTCTGTTACATTCACATTCGGTCATGAAACAAAGAAAGACTAAATAAACTTTTACAATATATTGCATTGTAGTCGCATTACAAAAAATACTGATCTAGTAGGCAGATTAAGGAACTACGCAATCACACTACTCCATCATCAATCAATTTTACTCGCGGATATCTTTCCTCACCAAACTTGGGAAAAGCATTCGAATGTCGTCATTTCTAGAACATGGCAACTCTTCGTTCTACTCCACCCATGCAAAATGACATCACATTTTCTCTTAAAGGCTCACACAACTATTTTAGCATTACCAAGCTGAATGCATAAGTACATTTTAACAATTAAAAAAAAGATATTCAACGATCAAACACGAGGAAATCTGCAGATGCTGGAAATTCAAACAACAACACACACAAAATGCTGGTGGAACACAGTAGGCCGGGCAGGCAGTGCTCCACCAGCATTTTGTGTGTGTATATTCAACGATCACTTGGTTACACTTCTCAGGTGAGTACCTGGATCACACTAACAGATTGGTGGAAGCAAATGACTGAGAGTATTTAAGAAGTACTTTAGCAAGACCTTTGGCCCTGCATGAGAGACTGGTCAAGAAGATTCATTCACTTGGCATGCAGGATGATGTAACTTGGATTAGGCATTGGCTTTGCGGGAGAAGCCAGAGTGGAGTAGGTGGCTGACTCTCTGAATGGAGGCTTGTGATTAATGGTGTGCCTGTGGATCGGTGTTGGCTCCATTGTTGTTTGCCATCTAGATCAATGGTCTGAATGATAACGGATAAAACGGATCAGCAATTTTGCGGATGACTCCAAGAATGGGGGTGTAGGAGACAGCAAGGAAGGATACAAAGCTTGCAGCAAGATCTGAACCAGCTGCAAAACTGGGCTGATAAATGGCAGATGGAATCCAATGCAGACAAGTGTGAGGTGCTGCACTTTGGGAGGATATACCAGGGTGGGACTTACACAGTGAATAGTAGGTCAGTGAGGACCGTAGTAGAACAGAGGGATCTGGGAATACAGGAACATAATTCCTGGAAAGTTACATCACAGATAGATAGGGGCATAACGAGAGGTTTTGGAGCATTGGCTTTCATGAATCTGAGTATTGACTACAGGAGTTGGGGTGTTATGTTGAAGCTATGTAAGACGTTGTTGAGGCTTAATTTGGAGTATTGAGTGTAGACCTGGTCAATTACCTGCAGGAACGATATCAATAAAATTGAAATAGTGCTAAGAAAATTTACAAGGATATTGCTGGGAAAGGTTGAATAGGTTAGGACTTCATTGTCTAGAGCGTAGGAGAATGAAGGGAGATTTGATACAAAATTATGAGGAGTATAGATAGGGTAAATGCAAGCAGGCTTTTTCTACTGAAGTTGGCAGGGGCTAGAACTATAGATCATGGGTGAAAGGTGAAAAATTTAAGGGGAACATGAAGGGGGTCTTCTTCACTCAGAGGGTGGTGAGAGTGTAGAACGAGCTCCGGCATAAGTAGTGGATGTGGGTTCAATTTCAATATTTAAGAGAAATTTGAATAGGTACATGGATGTGAGGAGTATGGACGGCTAAGGTCTGGGTGCAGGGACTAGACAAGTTAACAGTTCAGCATGGATAAGATGGGCCAAAGAGTCTGTGTTTGTGCTTTAATGTTTCATGACAATAAAAAATTTCTAGAGGAGTATATAAAGATATGCATAGCATGTGAGGCCAGTGCTGGAAGATCAGATTAATATGGATGGGTGTCCAGTAATAGACATGTTAGACAGAAGGCAGAATGAAATGTTTCCATAGTATACAGCTCTATAATTGCATAAGGACCCGTGTGCAAGCTGAGACCTGTAAATGACTTTTCTATCAGCTTGTGTGCCACTTTAGGCTTGCTGCTGGAATAGTTCACATTAAAAGTAAAGCTGAGGAAGAGCCGTGCTGAAGTCACTTGATTTTCAGTCGAATTTACTTTAAACTTTTTAATTGGCTGAAAACAATGAGTGTTATAATGTGACTTAATTTCAACATGATTTAACAGTTATTTGTAAAGTAGTTTATTGATTGCTTTCGATGGTCTTTAAGTGTCAAGGACATTCCAGATAGAAGCATGCAAAATCCTGAGAGCTACGAGTGCCGGCAAAGGCTAGGGACTTGGATTTGCTGATAGTCCAAAGGACTTTTCAACCATCTTATAGGCAGGTCTTATTCTGTCACAGCCACATGTTGGCATTACCTCACAGAAAGCGTTGTTGTGGCGTGCACTGGAGTCATTATCAACTCTGAAACAGCTAATGACAACAACATTGCCAAACATCACATGCTTAAATGCCAGTGCCTATGGCTATCCCAATAATGTTCAAAGACAAACTCGTGATAACTTAAGTAATGATGACCCTGGTGTATTCGACATGCTGCATTAGACAAAATTAATGACTGTGACATGTCAGAGGATCATGAATTATTTTCATTCCTACAAGTCTTTAGATAGGGCTACATGATTTATTAATAAGAAGGTGTACAGATAAGGAATAGAATTTTGCTTTAAGTTATAATGATCTATTGCCTGGTAATTTGCAATGGATCACATGAGTATCTGATCTGACTGGTTTCAAATATGAGGCTCAATTGCCAATCAAACCTGTGAACAAGAATAGTTCCTAAAACTGTCACATGATGTACTACCCGTATATTGCAGCAGAGAGCTCTGCTCCGGAGAAGAACCTGGCTTATTTTAGTTGCTTTGAATCGTGTAATTGCAGTGTAATGAAGCTGTTGCTTTGACGTTGTCTTTGACTGCAGAAAACCTCAGTGGGGGCAAAACACAGCCAAAGTGAAGCAGGTCTGTGTGACAAGGGAGAAAAGAACACAAGTTGTGAACAAGCAGCTCACTGGGGTCTTCTTGTCAATATTTTCCTTCTCTGCTCCTGTAATTCCATACATTGCCATTTGTTACTGATGGTCTATGTATATGGTCTTTATTCCTATTTCGTCCGTATTGACAGATCCATATACATTGATACATGTGCATGGTCTTCTAAATCCAGTCAACTTTATTCAGTATCTGGACTTCTGATATTGTTACTAACTTGTTACTTCACTATTGCTAAGTAGCTGTGCTTTACAAAATGTCCAGATACTCTGCAAGGTTACTTTTGCATATGATTAGATATGATGAAAAGATAAACTGGCAAATAATACGGAATAAAGGTTTCTTCAAGTATACTGTATCCTGTTAAGATTTTCAGCAATATGTTCCATGATAATGAATTCCAGTCAATGTTGTAAATTTTATTGAGATCTAATTCTTTAGAATAAAAATACAATAAGTATTGGTATTAATACTTACACTGTGGTGACCCACTTTCTGCGCAGGCGAACCAGCTCACAAATAGCCAGCGCATGGGGAGAGACTTTGGTAATGCACCTCTGATGTCATTTCCGCCCGGACAGGGCGGGCACTAGGGATTGAAATACCAGTGCCGCGAAGTTTGAATAAACTAGTCTTGAAACAACTTACCAACTGCGTGTCGTTATTTCGGCACTGTGTGTAGCACATAGCTACTTTGGTGACCCCGACGGTCCAAATGGGATTTTGACCAAAGATGACTGACTCTTCATCTGTTCACGCAGTTTTGCTACAACTGCCGACTTTCTGGACGCTGCGACCACGCATGTGGCTGAGCCAAGCAAAAGCCCAGTTCCAGATTTGGCAGATATCCTCTGATTCCACGTGTGACTACCACGTGGTGAGTGCCCTTGACCAGGAGACGGCCGCCCAGGTTGCAGATTTCATACAGTCGCCCCCGGAAGAACGTAAATATGAAGCATTCAAGGCGTGAGTGGGGTGCCTGCCTGCTTCACCTGGATGGTTTGGGAGACAGACTGCCATCAGCATTGATGAACGAGATGCTGTCCCTGGTTGACGGACACAAGCCCTGCCTCATGTTCGAGCAAGTGTTCCTGGAGCAACTGCCCGAGGAACAACTGCTGCTGGCCGACGCAGATTTCAGCGACCTCCGGAAGGTGGCGGCCCAGGCAGACGTGCTGTGGAAAACCAAGAAGGAGAGCGTGGTGTCCATCGATCAGATTACCAGGCCACGCGCCCAACAGCAGACCAGACCAGGCCCGGCAGGGGGGCGTACACAACACAGAGGCAGGAGTGAGGAGGCCAGTGAACAGTGGTGTTTCTACCACCAGCAGTGGGGCACAAAAGCCCGCCGTTGTCGCCCGCCCTGCCAGAGCAAGGGCCAGCTGCCGCTAATGACTATGGCAGCTGGCCACCAGGACAGCCTATTGTACGTCTGGGACAAACAGTCGGGACGCCGCTTCTTGGTCGACACCGGAGCGGAGATCAGCATCTTGCCCCCAACGAGGTACAACACCTGCAAAAGGAAGCCAGGACCCACCCTGAGGGCTGCAAATGGCAGCACGATACAGACCTACGGCACCCACACAGTGCAGCTGCAGTTCGACACCAGCCGGTTCACGTGGGGTTTCACACTGGCTGCGGCGGCCCAACCACTCCTGGGGGCGGACTTCTTGCGAGCTCACAGCCTGCTGGTTGACTTGTAAGGGAAAAGACTGGTACATGCCAAGACTTTCCAGACGTTCTCCCTGGGTGAAGCCAAGTCGCCGGCCCCACACCTGGACTCCATCACACTGTCGGACAACGAATTCACCAGACTCCTGGCGGACTTCCCATCAATTCTGACACCGCAGTTCATGGCAGCCATGCCCAGACACGGGGTACAGCACCACATTCCGACCCAGGGACCACCCCTCCATGCCCACGCATGAAGGCTCCCCCCGGAAAAGCTCCACCTGGAGAAGGAGGAATTCAAGTGGATGGAGGAATTGGGGATCATACGGCGGTCCGACAGCCCATGGGCCTCCCCCCTGCACATGGTGCCCAAAGCAACAGGGGGCTGGAGACCGTGCGGCGACTACCGCAGGCTGAACAAGACTACAACAACGGACCGCTACCCTGTGCCGCACATTCAGGACTTTGCAGCAAACCTGCACGGTGCACGGATCTTCTCTAAGGTGGACCTCGTCCGGGGATACCATCAAATCCCGATGCATCCGGACGACGTCCCCAAAATGGCTCTCATCACCCCTTTCGTCCTTTTCGAGTTCCTCCGCATGCCGTTCAGTCTAAAGAATGCCGCACAGATGTTTCAGCGGTTAATGGACATGGTGGGACGCGACCTGGGTCGCTTTCATCTACTTGGACGACATCCTCATAGCCAGCGGCAGTCGTCAGGAGCATCTGTCCCACCTCCGTCAACTCTGCGCCCGACTGAGGGAATACGGCCTGACAATCAACCCGGCCAAATGTCAGTTCGGGCTCGACACCATCGACTTCCTGGGCCACAAGATTACCAAAGACGGGGCAACCCCTCTGCCCGCTAAGGTAGATGCAGTCCGCCATTTCCCCCGACCCAACACAATCAAAGGCCTTCAGGAATTCATGGGGATGGTAAATTTCTACCACCATTTCCTCCCTTCAGCTGTCCGAATCATGCGCCCCCTGTTCACCCCGATGTCGGCTCCGGGCAAGGACATTACCTGGGACGAGGAGTCCGCCGCCGCTTTCGTTCAAACGAAGGAAGCCTTGGTGAATGCCGCGATGCTAGTGCACCCCAGAATGGACGTCCCTACCACCCTCACAGTGGACGCATCTAACACGGCAGTCAGTGGCGTGCTGGAACAACTCATCGAGGGTTGCTGGCAACCCCTGGCATTTTTCAGCAAACACCTACGACCACCTGAGCTCAAATGCAGTGCTTTCGACCTGGAACTGTTGGCGCTCTACCTGGTAATCCAGCATTTCAGGTACTTCTTAGAAAACAGGCCGTTCGCCGCGTTCACAGACCACAAACCGTTGACCTTCACGTTCACAAAGATGTCCGATCCCTGGTTGGCTCGCCAGCAGTGACATTTGTCCTACATCTCCGAGTACACGACGGACATCCAGCACGTCTCGGGAAAGGACAACGTCGTGGCGGATGCACTCTCCAGACCAGCTGTCCAGGCCCTGTCCCTGGGGGTGGACTATGCAGCACTGGCGGGGGCACAGCAGGCAGACGACGAGATTGCCAGCTAAAGTCTCGGGTTTGCAGCTGCAGGACTTTCTCGTAGGCCCAGGTGAGAGGACCCTCCTGTGCGATGTGGCTACCGGCCAACCTCGCCCCATCGTCCCGGCAGCCTGGAGGCGGCGAGTTTTTGACTCCATACACGGTTTGGCGCACCCACCTATCAGGACAACCGTCCGGCTGGTCTCCAGCAAGTTTGCGTGGCATGGACTTCGCAAGCAGGTCAGTGAATGGGCCAGAACGTGCACACAGTGCCAAACAGCCAAGGTACAGCAGCACACTAAAGCCCCACCACAGCAGTTCGAACCCACCCACCGGAGGTTCGACCACATTCACGTGGATATCGTGGACCCCCTACCAGTGTCCCGAGGAGTGCAGTACCTCCTAATGGTGGTAGTCCGGTTCACGAGGTGGCCAGAGGCAGTCCCGCTCACCGACACATTTGCCGATTCCTGCGCCCAAGCACTGATCGCAACCTGGGTAGCACGATTCAGGGTACCTGCCCACATTACCTCCAACAGAGGCGCCCAGTTCACCTCCAGCCTGTGGTCGGCTGTGGCCAGCCTGTTGGGAACGCAGCTACACCACACCACTGCCTACCACCCACAGTCGAACAGACTAGTGGAACGCTTCCACCGTCACCTGAAGTCGGCTCTCATGGCCCGCCTGAGAGGACCAACTGGGTGGACGAGCTTCCCTGGGTCCTGCTTGGAATTCGTACAGCGCCCAAAGAAGATCTGCACGCCTCATCAGCCGAGTTGGTGTACGGCGCGGCCCTGGCCGTCCCGGGAGAGTTCATACCAGCCCCAAGGGGGCAAGAGGAAGAACCCGCAGCAGTCCTGGTCAGACTACGCGAAAGGCTTGGCAACCTGGCCCCCATTCCTGCTTCACAGCATGGACTGGACCCGACCCATGTACCCAAAGAACTGCAAAACTGTAAGTTTGTGTTTGTACGAAGGGGCGGACACTGGGTGCCGCTACAGCGGCTGTATGAGGGGCCGTTCAGGGTGATCAACAACATCAGGTCCACGTACATTCTGGACATTGGGGGGAAAGAGCAGGTTTTCACAGTGGACCGATTCAAACCAGCCTATGTGGCCGTGACGCAGCCGGTCGCGGTTCAGGCACCGCGGCACAGAGGCAGACCTCCCAAACAGAGTCCAACCCAGACTGAGGACATTGGGGGGTGTATCGCCAGTTCTGGCGGGGTATTATGTGGTGACCCACTTTCTGCGCAGGCGAACTGTCCCACAAATAGCCACTGCACGGGGAGAGACTTTGGTAACGCACCTCTGACGTCATTTCCGCCCGGAGAGGGCGGGCACTAGGGATTGAAATACCAGCACCGTGAAGTTTGAATAAACTAGTCTCGAAACAACTTACCGACTGCGTGTCGTTATTTCAGTGCTGTGTGCAGCACATCGCTACAACACCATGTTTTCTTCAGTTTTTATATCTGAAGATTTATTTTGGGGTGTATTGTGTTGGGGTCTATAAGTAAGAGAATTTAGGATTCAGATTCAGCAATTCAGGAAGAGCCTCTTCCTGTCTGCCATCCAACTTCTAAATGGACATTAAACCCATAACCCATGAACACTATATGTTGCTTTTATTGTCATTTCGACCATAAACTGCTGGTACAGTACACAGTAAAAATGAAACAATGTTCCTCCAGGGCCCTGGTGCTACATAAAACAGCACAAAACTACACTAGACTACGTGAGACCGCACAAACCTAAACTAGACTACGTAACACAACATAAAAACTGCACTAGACTACAGACCTGCACAAGACTGCATAAAGTGCACAAAACAGTGCAGGGCAGTACAATAATTAATAGGCAAGACAATAGGCACAGTAGAGGACAAATTACAATATAATAATAAATGATGTAGATGTCAGTCTAGACTCTGAGTATTGAGGAGTCTGATGGCTTGGGGGAAGAAACTGTCACACAGTCTGGTCATGAGAGCCCAAATGCTTCGGTACCTTTTGCCAGATGGCAGGAGGGAGATATATAATTTCTGTTTTGCATTATTTTAAATCTATTTAATATAGATATATATACTACTGTAATTGATTTACTTTTATTTCTATATTTATCATGTATTGCATTGTACTGCTGCCACTAATTTAACAAATTTCATGGCACATGCTGGTGATATTAAACCTGATTCTGATTCTAATTTAACTTATGTACATGATTTTTTAAAACTATGCTCACTGCTAAGATGCTTTAGTGAAGAGAAGCTAACATTCTTGAATGTGCTGTCTGTTATGCTTTATGTTTTGAAATCCAGCAATCCTTCTGTATTTTCTTAGGTAATACAGTTTTTTTGACTGATATCCTCAATAAAATAAATTGTTTTTAGCTCTGGATGAGTTTAAAGACTAAAATTTTGAGCAAACACAAACATGTTAAATTCAGGGAAGCATTGTCAAGAGTAGGTGCTGTGTATTTGCAACCTATCCTAATAGGTTGTGGATGATCAGCCATGATCACAGTGAATGGCGGTGCTGGCTCAAAGGGCCGAATGGCCTACTCCTGCACCTATTGTCTATTTAATCAGACAGTGCACATATCATGACATGACACTTTATGCTCTGAACGTGTCTATTTTTCATTCTTGCTTCCATGATCCCTCATATCACTTGTTCTGTCCCAGACTGCTGACATCATCACAGTACTTGCCAAGTGTCCAACTACATTAGCTGACATCCCATTACATGACATCCCTCATTTCCTGAGAAATTAACTTCAGTGTTTTAGAACACATTCAACTCACAGATTTAACCATTTCAATTCACCACATATTCTCTGATTTTCATGACTATATTCAACACATTTTCTATTTTAACTTGAAGATAACTCTGGAACTGAGATTTTCATTTTTAACTTGTAACAGTTTTCATTGTTTCTAAACACACAACTTAAAGCCCTGTTTCTAAATGAAATTGTTAAACTTCAAAGCAATACACACAAAGTCCTGGAAGAACTCAGCAGGTCAGGCAGCAGCTATGGAAAAATGTACAGTAGTGTTTCAGGCCGAAACCCTTCAGCAGGACACTTCAGAGGTTGTTATCTGATCTTTGATATCTCTCTACCAGTTTATCTTTGCTTTCAATGTCTGGTAATGGTTGTTCCTCATTGTGAACCTGAGCTTGTTAATAACTGTCCATCATTTCGTCCTCCTGTCCCGGTATCTCATTGTCAAATCTTCGACCTTCTTCCTGTTTGTCAAAAGTCTCCCTCGTGTTGAACTTTATTACATGTGTGGTATTCCTTGCATACTCCACCCCTGTTGGAGATTTAACTGCCACTTGATTTCCTATTTTCCTCATCACCCTGTGTGGTGTTGTGTTGAAAGGTGTGGTGAACGTATCCATTTTTTCTTGCTGGATAAGCATCATGTGCCCAACTTTTACAGTAGACTCTGTGCTCCTGAATGTCTGGGCCACAAGTTTTACCTTTGTATTAATATACAGATTGATCTGCTTGGTGTTTAGCTTTCCTACACCTTCAAACACTTCTGCGTACTGCAGCTTAAATAACTCTTTAGCGTCTGTCACTACTTTCTCCAATCTTTAACACACTCAGTTTGGTAGCTGTTTCCCTACCAATAGTTCACCATTGCCTTTTATCATGATGAACTGTTCTGTTCTGATCTGTTCTGTTTCCAATAGTTATTTCACATTCAAACACCCGCTTAAGCCCCCATGATGTGATGGATGAATATGGGAACAACTTTCTCTTCTACTTAGGAATATATGAATGGCACTTTATACTCTCTGACTTAAGTTTTCCCACACATTTTCACCCAGTATATTACTTCCGGCTCCTGAATCTACTAGTATGCAAAGATTTACACTCCCTGCTCAAAAAGTAATTTTTTTCAGATGACTCAGTCTCGTTAACAACAAATGCAAATTCCTTCTGTTCATTCTCAACATTGTTCACTTTTTGTTTCTTTAATCCTTTTGTCTGGCACGTTTTTGCAAAGAGATCCTTTCCAGTGCATTTTCTGCACGTCTGTCCTTGAGCTGGGCACTTCGGGTCTCTGCCCAGATGATCTGTGTTTCCACATCTGTAGTATTTCCTTTCATTTCTTTTTCCCTCTGTCTTTTTTTCCATGTGTTGTGTCCTCATGGAGTGAAACACTGGGCACGGTCTCTGGCTCGCTCCCTTGGAGAGACATGACTGACTGCTGTTCCTCTACTTTTTCACATTGTGCCACTATTTCCAGTGTGCAGGCAATCATTAGACCCTGCATATTCTCCAGTAGTTTTCCCTGCACATAGACTTGATGCACCATCAATAACTCTCTGAGACGTGAGGCGAGATATCGGCTTCTATTGACTGGAAGAAAGAACAAGCAGCAATTGACCACCATGCTACATCCTGGAGACTGAGGGCAGGGCTCAGGCCTCAATCGCCTTTATACTGGGGTCAGTGGGAGGAGCCACAGGAGCAGTCAGCAACGGGCATGTCCAGACAGGTATATGTAGTTCACCACAAGACTGAGTTACGTTTTCCCACTATGGCATCCCTGATTTGGTGTGTCAATTAGAGTCTTTTACAGTCTTTTGCTGCCTGTCGAAGGGGAGTAGAGAACTGTTGAACTGTCTCACCGTTTTTTTTTTTGGCATGCTGATGAAAATGCTGTCGGGCAACTGCAGTGTTGTCCTGGGGAAAGAAGTGAGCATTCAGCACATCCACCGCTGCCATGTCGTCTGTGACGTGTCCCGTGTTTGGTATCCTGCACATCTGGTGCTGCAAGGTGCACAAGCAGTGCTCTCCTTCTTTGCTTTGTATTACTTGTTGCATTATTGTCCACTATCACTTCTTTACCTTTGGCCTAAAATTCAAATGAGTTGAGCCACTCTGAACATCACAGGCCTAGAGTAGTTGGCTCTGGAAAATACTGGAAATGTTGAATCTCGAATTTCTCCATTCCCATCAACTTACTTTCAAAATCTGTATTCTTGTTGGTACTGTTGTGTATTTGCAACTTATCTTAGTACCTAATCAGATTGTGCATAAATTATGACATGACACTTCATGCTCTGAATGTGTCTTTATTTCTCATTCTCGCTCCCATGCTCCCTCCCATCACATGCTGTTCTGTCCCAGACTGATGACATCATCACCCTACTTGCCAAGTCTCAAGCTACGGTAACCGACCTTACCGTTTTGATACATGACAATGGGGAATTCTGCTATTCAAGCAGTGATGAGCATTTTTAAAGCTCTCTTAAAGCCAGGTTCATCTCAGGGTGACAATGTCTGGCATCTCAATTTCTGATCAGTATTCTGTAGTTCCTTTTTAATAGGAATAGTTAAGTATTCTTATCTGTTTAATGTTGTACATGGCCTTAAAAATAACTTAATATAATGTATTTGCTATAAATTTCCTGAAAGTAAATACAACTTAACTTCAGTCCTGTTTGATATTAATACGATGTGTTTAAGTTAAAAATACCTCAATGCTGCTTACCTTCGTCTGCAAATAAATGATTGCTGATCGCTGATGAATTCCTGGTCTGTTGTTAAAGAAGATATACTATTGAGGGAGCAGGCTGTTGCATCAGTTCCCCTCAAAGTTCAAAGTAAGTTCATTATCAAAGTGCGTTTATCAAAACTGCATTCCCGCCACATTGAACACTCCAAAGTGCCTACCAACCGAGCGCTCTCTGACAGATGACATCTGTCATGCAGCGGCCCCTCACACACCTAGAAAACAAGGACAATTTAGACAGAATACCTTTTCTGAATTTCAGTTTGGAATTCAGCACTATTGCCCAAAATCTTGGTCAACAAACTGCGACCTGTTGGTCTCAATCAGGGATTCCTATCCCGGAATCTACGGACCCCTTGGTTAACAGTAGGGGTCCATGGCATAAAGAAGTTGGGAACCCCTGGTGTAACTACACTACTATGCAATAGGGCATTGGACTTCCTAATGAACAGACCTCAGGTAATCAAGATGTACAACCATTTTCCCTCCACATTATCCTCAACATGGGTGCCCCCCCCCCAAATCCCGGGCTGTTGCTGAGCCTATTGCTGTGCAATCTAGTCACACATGGCTGTATGTCCAAACCCCCAGGCAATTGCATTATCAAGTTCGCTAAGGACACACCAAATGAGGATCCTCACCAACAACAATAAGACAACCTAGAGAAAGGATGTGGAAGAACCTGAGGTCTTGTGCCAGGAGAATACTGTAACCCTGTCCTTAATGTCAACAAGACAAAGGAGATGGTTCTTGACCTTAGAAGAACTCATACCCACTCACATCCCACTTTACATCACAGTGGAAACAGTGAGCAGTTTCAATCTCCCGGTCACACACAACCTCTCATGGTCCCAGAAGACATTCTGTACAGTCAACAAAGCTCATCAATGCCTCTACTTTCTGAGGGGACTGAAGAAAGCTGGACTATGCGCATCTATACTCACATCATTCAACGCATGAACAGTGGACAGCATCCTGACAAGCTGTATCACTGCCTGTTGTGGAAGCTGCATTGCGGCAGATAGGATAAGGGAGCTAGGTCTTTACTCTTTGGAGAGAAGGAGGATGAGAGGAGACATGATAGAGGTGTACAAGATATTAAGAGGAATAGACAGAGTGGACAGCCAGCACCTGTTCCCCAGGGTACCACAGCTCAATACAAGAGGACATGGCTTTAAGGTAAGGGGAGGGAAGTTCAAGGGGGATATTAGAGGAAGGTTTTTCACTCAGAGAGTGGTTGGTGCGTGGAATGCATTGCCTGAGTCAGTGGTGGAGGCAGATACACTAGTGAAATTTAAGAGACGACCAGACAGGTATATGGAGGAATTTAAAGTGGAGGGTTATATGGGTGGCAGGGTTTAAGGGTCAGCACAACATTGTGGGCCAAATGGCCTGTACTGTGCTGTATTGTTCTTTGTTCTTTGTTCTTTTGTAGGAAGGCTCTACAACAAGTAGACAAAACTCCCCAATGCATCACCAGCACCAGCCTACCTGCCATTAAGAACATATACTGTATACAAAAAGGTGAAAGAAAAGGGCCAGTAATATCAAGGAGGATCCCACCCACCCTGCACATGGACGGTTTGTCACACTCTTATCGGGGAGGAGGCAATGTAACATCCACACCAGGACCACCAACCTCAAAAAGTTACCTTCCCCAAGCAGTAAGGCTGATCAACACCACAACTAACCAACTCCACCATTACTTTATTATTTCCTGTCATACTTCTTATGTACAGTCTGACTTCACTTTATGGACGTACAATGTATATAAGCTATTTTATGTATTGGTATTTATTGTGCTTTATTATCATTATTGAGTATTTGTCTTTTGAGTTTTTTTTGTACAGCATTAGAGCTGGAGTAATAATAATTTTGTTCTCTTCTACACTTGTGTATAGCAGATGACATTAAACTATTCTTGTGGACACACAGTAGAAAGAAAGAAACACAATAGAATCAGTGAAAAGCTACACACAAACAAAGATGGACAAACAAAGCCAAAGGCATGTTAAAGATAATAGCGCACAAGGCAGTTTGCTCTTTTGATGAAGCTTGCTGCATGTGAGTTGAGAATGAAGGTTCAGCATTCATTTTCAGTGCCTCTAGGTTACTGCTCAGGTTGTGTATTTAATAAGTTCTGACCTGAAATATTCTTATGAGTCCTGAAGTTAGTCATTCACCGAAGTACAAGAAATCTTGTGTCCTGTCTGCTTTAAAAAATGAAAGATTGGACAGAAGAGTTTGAAAGCAAAGTTACAGTGAACCTGAAGTATTTACTTTACAGGATTGCTGGTATAATGGCTGTGCCCTTGCAAAAGCTCATGTACATGTTGAGAAGCAAAAGGGGCTATTTTGCTGCCTTTATAAGATTATATGAATGCAATCTGCATGGAAAACATGGAAGGAGAAGGTCAGTTTTTATGAGTTCTGTGAAAGAGTTAATTTAATGGGCACAGCCTGCTGAAATTGAGTTGTACACCTTAAGACTGGAGAGTATTCCAATACAGAGACAGTTTAAAAGCTCAGAAGATACATTAGGGATGTTATGTTAGGTATGGACATACTAATGACAACCCAATACTATATGCTCAATATAATGTAGATGGAGTGTGGCAAGAAAGAGCGAGCACAAGCACATCAGTACTGGAGAACCTGAAGAAAATCCAGAGTGGGAATTTCATAGGTGGGATATACCATTGCCATTTCTACATCTGTTATTTACTAAATACACACAGAACCACAACTACCCTAATCTTCTTAAATGATAACTTTCTTAGGGGTCATGGATGTTGTCACCTTACCCTCAGAAAACTAAATTTGTCAAATGGACATTCTGCTGTCGTGTTTCATTCAAGAAACTGTATGAGAGAGGCATACAAACAGGAAGATGAATGAAGGAAACAGAGAAAGAGAAAGATAAAATTAAGAACTGCTTCTACATTGAGGGTAGCAGTTGATGAAAATCTGAAATGGAAATATCGAACAGATCAGGCAGCTACTGCGGAGAGAAGAAAGTTGAATTAATGTTACAGGTGGATGCTGCTGCATCAAACCTGGCCAGTTCTGAGACAAATAGGAAGACATAGGGGTAAAATTAGACCATTTGGCCTATAGAGTCTGTTTGGACATTCCATAATTGCTAATTTATTATCCCTCTCAACCTCATTCTCCTGCTTTCTCCCTGTAACTTTTGTTACCCTTACTAATTAAGAACCTATAAAACTCCACTTTAAATGCACCTAATAACTTCATCTCCACAGGAACCTGTGGCAATGAATTCAACAGCTTCACCACCTTCTGGCTAAAGAAACTCCTACTCATCTCTGTTCTAAAGGGACATCCATCTACTCTGAGGATGTGCCTTCTGGTCCTAGACTCCGCCACTAAGCATAATCTCCATGTCATGAGAAGATGTCAAAAAGATGTTGTTATCTGAAATGTGAATATTATATTGAGTTTGGAGCTTGAAGAACAATTCTTCAACTTCTGTCTTGGTATATTGTAGTCTCCAGGACATAATACTAGCAAACCTGAAGAGTAACTCCGGCATTTCCTGGTTCCCTATAACACACAAATTGTGTAGGTTAAAGTGACATTGATAGTTTGTGATATAATCAGGATGTATTTAAGAATTCATGAAAGAAGGCATATTTGTTTGTCAACTTTTATACCCAAAGCCATTGGAGTACTTTGGATGAGTATTTGTTTTACTGTTAAAAACCTAGTAATCAGTTTGTCCCAGCACATTCCTCCACACAACAAAGTGTTATTATTAGAAAATCTCCTCTGTTTTATTGATCACAGAATATTTATTTTTCAAATTAGAAAGGGTATATTTGCGGCTCTTCTATGATATTGTCAGAGCTTGTGCCTAAAAGATGAAGCAGAACCCAGTTTTATCATCTTGTCGATACTTACAACAATGCAGCAGTCTCTCAAACGCTCAATATGAGTGTCAACTGAGATGCTTTGGTTCAATTGTCTAGACTAGGATTCAAATATACATTTTTCTCACTCAGGGACACGGAAGTGTGCTCCCAACCAAAGCACATCTGACAACTTAACCAAAACTGAAACTCGAGAAAAAAATCATTAAGTCAGGCAGTAACAGTGGAAAGAGAAACATCAGTAATTTAGGTCCGAGACTACTTCTCTTTCCACATGTATTTTTCCAGTATTTTCTGATTTATTTCAGTTTTCCAGCATCTGCAGTTTTATGACAAACATGTGGAAACATATCAAGAGCCACAAGCACTCACATCCCAAACTTTAATTTCAGCCGTTAAACCTGTTTAGAACTAGCAATCAAAGATGAATTTCTTCCCTCTTTATGCCCTTGATCTTTAGCCATCTTGGAAAGCCATTGATCACTATTTTACCACTGTTTTGAACTTTATTGAATTCTTCTCTGAAGTATAAAGCAACAGTTCATCTTTCTTTGACACAGTTGGGTATTCACCACACTCACACTCCCTTTTGATGTTAAGACCACAGATCAAAGAATACAATTCTGCTCCATCACACTGAAGCAGCACCAAATACTTCTAAATGAGATGGGCACATGGCAGGGTATGAACTCTGACTAAAAATACAGTGTAATAGTATTCGAGTGGAATTGCAGAATGTACATTTGCGATTTTCTCTGATGAATCGTAATAATCACAGTATAATAATAATCCTTTCAAAATGACAATGAAGATAATTAATGAGCCTACTATAATACTTACTTCAGACTGAAGTAGAAAGAGGCTTTAAGTACCGGACACCATAACAAAAAACGAGAACTGGAAGAACTCAGAACTCAACAAACGGCATTTGTGCATGAAATAGGTGTGAGTATTACAGCTTTTGCCTTCACAAATGCTGCTTGACCTGTTAAGCTGCTGCTTATATATGCAATCCCCATCACTTATGCATCCCATGCTAAACCAAAGTAATTAAACAAAATCTGAAATGATCAGATATAAAGAGTTATGATCATTGTAAAACCATTGCTTTCTATTATAATCCACTGAATACATATTATTCAAAAAGCAGAGGAGCTGTCCTCTCAGCCCATTCTGAGCTAATTGTGGATCCTGACCCGCAGATTACTGAGCCCCAAAATTGTCCGGTATCAGTTTAATCCAAAAGCAATCTGACATGGGCAATAAAATGTACCAATCAATTCACAGGTCTTGAGAATAAAAGCTGTCGGGGAATGTAAGCCTGGAAAATGTAGTCAAATCTCTTTTCTTTTATGAGCCAACAATATTATCTCCAAAAAAAATGTAGAATTTCTTGATTTTGTTCATTACAGGACAATGCACTTTATGTTCTGAGAAACTAAATGTACGTTTTGTATAACTTGTGAAGTAGACTTACGGGTCGAATTAATATTTGAAAGCTCATTTTAATGAGTCTGGTGTAGAAATATATCTTATATGTGAAGGAATTTGTGGACAATTTACTAATTTCTTAGATCAAGATGAAAATATTTGATGATATTATGTTTATCAAAAGAGCTTGTAATATGAATCATATTTGAGTAAACTTTTTATATAAATTCTCCACATTAAGATAGATAGATACCTTATTGATTCCAAAGGAAATTACAGTGTCACAGTAGCATTACAAGTGCACAGATAATATACAAATATTAGAAGAGAAATAAGTTTTACCTTATAGAAAATGGTGATATTTAAAAATGAGCTTCGAAGGAGATGGTGGAGAAAGGTACAGTTACAATGTTTAAGAGGTATTTGGACAGGTAATTAAACAGCAAATGCTAGGAAATACAAATACTTAATTCGGGCAAATATGATGGAGTATAGAGAGGCAAGTTGAACAGAAAGGACTTGGCTTCGGTGCTGTTCATTTCAATTATTCTAACTGCAGTGCCCTGTTTTGGTGAGGAAAGGCAATGTAAAATTTATACAATTCTAAAGAGAGTCCAGGAACTGAGAGTCTTAAAAGTATTTGTGAAGATATGTGCCATTGAAGGTGGCAGGTTACATTGAAAAAGCAATAAAAAATGGCACATGGGCTTTGAAAATAGAAACATTGAATATAACTGCAAGGAGATTTTATTGAATGTCAATGAAACATTGATTTGCTCTCAACTATAGTCCTGCACCTTGCTCTGTTCACAGCCCCAGATGAAGAATGTGAAGATCCAATAGGTAGCAGAGAACAGAGATCTTGGACTAAGGGACTTCAGTCATATGTATAGATAGCGGAATCAAAAGATAAAAAGTTGGGATGTGATTTGATTAAAATGTGGCAAATTAATAATAGTGTAGGGAAATTGAAGAAAGAAATTGTTCCCATTGATGAGGAAGTGAAGGACACAGATTTAAAATGATTGACAGATGACTAGGGAGGCAGGGACAAAGGAGATCTTTACATCACAGCTAATCCTGATCTAGAAATTATTGAGTCTTCAAAGCGATGCAGCAAAATAAGTTGATACTTTAAAACAAGGAGAAGACATCCGTGAGACAAAAATAGCTCCAAGACAGAAATTATTCCAGTGATAGATGGAATGCGACTGATAGGGCAGCTCCTGCAGAGAGTAGACTGTTGCCTTTGTGAACCCCTACATGAAACAGTTTTATGATCCCTCTATAATTCTGTACAATGTCTTTCACAGTCCCGATTCTTCTCATCAATGTGTTGTAGGAAATATGACAGCAATTATTGCACAGTAAATTAACAAAGAAAGTACCTTCTGCTTTTTATTGATTTGTTATAAATATACAGTAGATTGGCAAGTACACTTGGGAAAAATCCTCTAATCTCTTTTACATGCTCCCAGAAAATCTCTCTATCTATCTGATATTACAAATGGAATCATAATTTAATGGCTCAGCCATAAGATGAAAATCGGGAAATATCTTAGCACTTAGGAAAGCACCTTAACACTTGATATGCAGTTAGTCAATGGAATTTTTCTTGAGAAGTCTCCAGAAAATTCGTACGTGCATATGGTGTTATGGGCTACATATTTGCCTTTCTTTCCTTAATGGTTTGAAAGATTTTTCTCTTACCACTACGCTTTATACTGTAAGCAGAGGCAGAGTATAACCAGAGTTATATCCAAGTGGTGGAGCTGGCAATAGGATAGTGAGTGGATATCTGGGTCAAGGTTGAGTTTACAAAAGTCAACCTACTGATTGGTCAGTGAGGAAGAGTTAGGCTTACCGTGGAGAAGGAACCAAGAATCATCTACAGTGGTAGATGCTGGGCTGACCACAACAGGGTGGCTAGTTCCTTTTTGCTGTTGGTAATGGTGCAGTAGTGATTGTGGATAATGCAGACAGGCCTCGATGGAGAGCTGTTAACATGCAGCATGAAGAAGATGCCCGTGAGGCAGATTTCCATCACTGGATTCATTGGTCTTCTGCTCAAGTAAGTCCCTTCTAAACATATTGTGACAGGTCTTACATATGTTTTTAAAGGCCTACTTCAGCAAGAGTAGTCGAACTCAGACAGTGAGTTAGAGTGAAAGGTAAATGGGAGGCTGGAGAGGGAAATCCCAGACTTTCCAATCTTTGCTTGCAGACAATCCCAGTTTTATTCACCATATGTCTATTTACACAAACATGCATGAATGCTAAGCACTGCATTATAATTTCTAGACTAACAACTCAAACATGTGGCAGCTCCTCCTGCACTTAATGTGATTGTAGATTTTGTAGGCAAGATACAAATGAAAACTTTACCTTACAATTATCAGTAAAAGCATGCAGCTCCATAGCAGTTACACTGGGTGGCAGTGCACAATAGAAGTTCATAGATTAAAGTGTCTCTTATCATCTCTAGAAATCCAGCTTTATACCTCCATCTGAAGATCGCAGTTACGTCTATTTCTACAGTTGAGGCACATATCCAGGCTCCTGGATTTGATCCTAGGCTCAGCCACTGCCAATGTTGACTGTACACATTCCCTTTCCTTTATGATCCATATCTCAGACATTTGCTGGTAGGTTACATGAACACTGTAAATTGCCCCTTAGTGTAATTGTTGACAAAAAAGATCACAGGAGGGAAGCTGATAGATCTGTGTGAGGGAGAATGAGATGTAGGAGTATAGAGAATTCAGAAAAAGCGGGGGGGGGGGGGGGTGGCAAATGAATTGCTCTCTTGGGAGTTTGAATGGACCCAATGGAGCACACTTGCCCCGTTGCCCATGGATGAGTGCTGCTCTACTAAACATGGTGGACATGCTGTGTTGGCATGGCAACACTTGCAGGCACTCCCTAGCACACCCTTGGGTGAGTCAGTTATTGACATTATATCATAATCACAAAGCAGGATCCCATTCAACTCAGATTCAGATTTATTTGTCACACGTACATCAAAACGTACGGTGAAATGTATCACCTGATTTATGACCAGCACACCCAATGTGAGTAAATATTAAAAAACAACACTAAGTCAGCTTTGGAAGCAACAGAACATTTGTCGGATGTCTCACATTGGATGAGAGGAACTTAAACATGGGCACCGATGATCATATTTACTCTGCATTACCAGGCAGTGTGAGAAATATAGAAGATGTTATAGCTTTATCCTGAGCTGTGAAAAGATGGGTGAAATATAGCTTCAGCTGTGGTACGAAACAGATGGACACCCAGCTTCCGTCGCCAATAATTCTAGCAGATGGGGGGGGGGCAAGGTGAGCTGGGACAGGAAAGATACAGGAAACAGATATGAAAGAAGTTTTAGTGGGAAAGTGAATGAAGAACAAGGTCTTCTATCTGACTGAAGGTGTCACATTTATTCAAGGCTCCCTGCCTCGCTGACTACATTCACCACACGTCTAAACAGGTTCCAAATGAAGTGGACCTCATCCAAGGTGTCGTGAGGCTTCAGTCACTATGCCGCCAAGATTGTTGTAATTCCCTATCCCACTGACAATACTTGTCTTCCAAAAAGAATATTTTATTGATATTTTTATTTGTGCTGCTTGCTTTACTAAACTGCCTATGGACACCACACGGGGATGAAGATGGAAGAGCAGTAGCTGTTGTAGCCAATCACTAACAAGGAACATACAACATAGAACAAGACTTTCATTCTATGATGTTGTGCCAATCCTTTAACCCACCCCAAGATCAATCTAACCCTTCTCTGCCACATATCTCGCCATGTTCCTTTCAACCATGTGCTGGAGAATATCTTAAAGTTATGCCCACTTGAAGAAGGTGGACAATATGGTTCTCTAGGTAGACCAGTCACAAAGGCAGGTAGTGAAGGCAAATGTGTTGGTAATCTTGAGAGGTACAAGTGGTGTCCACACATTACTCTGTATGTGGAATGAGTGGAAACGTTCCTTAGGATGAACAATATCAAAGTCCCTGAGCATGAATAAAGAAGGGGATATTGTTACTGAGGTAAGGCTTGGATATGAGATGCTAATTAGTCTGATGGTATTGCAATCAAGGATAAAGTTTCTTACAATGATGTTGTAAAGATCTTGTAAAGCGATTTCAGTCTAGCACTTTAAGAAATAAAAACATGGCATGTGCAACAGGAGCCAAAGAAAATGATCGGCAAACCTCTGGCGTGGCTAATGAAATTAATCAAAAGGTGGAATTTCCAAATCTTTTTAGATCGATCACTGTGGAATTTATTTTTAATGCAAACTGGCAAATGTGAGAATTCAGGCAAATTATTTTATGGGTCACTTTTCTTACACTCACCATGCATTTTAGGAGTACTATCTGATTTCAAAATGTTCATCAAATTTAGCTCTGTGCTATAACTGCTTGAGGCAAAGTTTCAAATCCTTGAATAAAGCAGTTAGTTCATTGCAGGTATAAAACAGCCCCAGTGAAATAGAACCAGATGAAGAGATGTTGGCAAAATATTAAATAGCTTTTTTATAAATTCACATCCAAGGAAGATGGTGCAGAAAATACATTTTGGATATCTACTGATTTCCCATCCAACTCAAGAGCCGTGAATTCATGAGTCATCTGGGAAAGTGACCATATCTGTACTTCTGCACCTTGATTCAGAGAACAACAATAAACATGCATATTCACTCTACAACACATCAGTCTGTCTGTTGTGCACAGGTCAAGGGATGTGCATTTGTTAGTTCCACAACAACTTTCCACTGAGACAGCTTACCTGTGTAAGAGGGAGTTTTGCAGTGGAGGCAATGCATAATCATAGAACAAAAGGATGTTTCAGTCAAGGTGGCAATAGATAAAATCGAGTCATGAGGATTAAAGAATTCAATATCGGAAGGGATCAAAACAGTGGGCAATCATGGAAGTCAAGAGCTACTTATATATCAGGTACCCTCCACCCTGCCCCAATAGAGTACTGGTCTTGTGGGCTTGAGAGGCATTAAAAAACCCATATAGCTTATTCACAAGCAGAATTGAGTCACAAGCTGTAATTCCAATAAGTTAGTGCAGGAACCAAGCAGACCATAGCTACTGTACCACCATCTGAGCAAAGGAAGACATAACCATAAATGTAAGTAAGGGGGAGATAAAATCAGTCTCTCCCAAGGTGGCTACGGTAATCAATGCATTTGCGCCAATGCGGACGTAATTTCATGAAAGGTCCATCTAAAGGAAAGTATAAGGTTTGGGAGAAGAGCAAATTTAAGTCACTGAAATGTGAAAGCTTTCTTGGAGGAGAATGGGTCATTGTATGCAAGGGTAATGTGCCAGAAAAAATGGCAAAGAGATAACCATATAACATTTAATCATATAACAATTACAGCACAGAAACAGGCCATCTCGGCCCTTCTAGTCCGTGCCAAACACTTACTCTCACCTAGTCCCACCGACCTGCACTCAGCCGATAACCCTCCATTCCTTTCCTGTCCATATACCTATCCAATTTTTCTTTAAATGACAAAATTGAATCTGCCTCTATCACTTCTACTGGAAGCTTGTTCCACACAGCTATAACTCTCTGAGTAAAGAAGTTTCTCCTTGTGTTACCCCTAAACTTTTGCCCCTTAACTCTCAACTCGTGTCCTCTTGTTTGAATCTCCCCTACTCTCAATGGAAAAAGCCTATCCACGTCAACTCTATCTATCCCCCTCATAATTTTAAATACCTCTATCAAGTCCTCCCTCAACTTTCTAGGCCCCGAAGAATAAAGACCTAACTTTTTGACCTTTCTCTGTAACTCAAATGCTGAAACCCAGGTAACATTCTAGTAAATCTCCTATGTACTCTCTCTATTTTGTTGATATCTTTCCTATAATTTGGTGACCAGAACTGTACACAATACTCCAAATTTGGCCTCACCAATGCCTTGTACAATTTTAACATTACATCCCAAACAGATCAAAAACTGTTGAGACAAACTAAGCTGCAGTGAAACTATTTGATGGAAAAGACAATATGATATTCTTAGAACTAGTCTTTTAATGAGTTGACAGTATAAACAAGGAATATAATTTCCATAACATCCAGAGAATTCTTCATAAATAGGAGATTTGCCATACTGACAATTTGGCATCTGCCAGCAGGAGTTGGGTGTATTTGTTTCACCGTGGGGCATTATGATGGCCATGGTGTAACTAGAGAAGTAAGTTCCGGTTCAAAGCGTCACCATAAAACTGAAAAACAAGACTGCAGCAAAATTTATCTATTATATTTTTCTGTTCTACTGTTAGTGCCTGACAAGAAAATTAATCTTAGGGTAGTAGAAGGTGACATATATATAGTTTGATAATAAATTTGCTTTCAACATTGAATTTTGAACTGCAGTAGTCATTTTGGTTGCATGAACAATGGAGATTCAGGAGCAGAGGATTTGGAATAAAATTATAACTGCATATGTTTGCTGTTTATGGTGTAACTAAATGATGAAGCAAGTTCAGATTGAGTTGGATATTATAAGAAAGGTGTGTGTATGATATGGAGGTGGTTCAAAGCTTCCAATGACCTCATGAGAGAGTTTATAGTATGTATGACAAGAGAGGCTGAAAACTGCCATGGCAAAATTTCAAGCACTGGAGGCAATCCAAGAAGCAATCACCAAAGGAGATGTTTTTATGATTTCAAAGAAATCAGTGGGAAAGAAATAATATCTAGTCTATACAGGGAGTAAGAATAGAACTTAGGTTACGTCACAATGTGAAAATAGAGTTACAAAGATGGAGAGTCCTCAGAAATTACCAAAAATAGTTATTGACTAATTGTAATTGAGTTCATGTTGTCAAAAAGTACCAGATATAATTGAATAAAGTCTTTAATTGTTAATAGATATTACTAGTATTTCAA
Source organism: Hypanus sabinus (assembly GCF_030144855.1). Lineage (NCBI taxonomy): Eukaryota > Metazoa > Chordata > Chondrichthyes > Myliobatiformes > Dasyatidae > Hypanus > Hypanus sabinus. The sequence goes on from NC_082712.1 coordinate 158,606,728, forward strand.
GGAATTATCCCTCAATAATAATGATCAGTTAGGCACAGGGTGAATCTGTATTTACTGACAAGTGCATTTACTGTCTCAACTAAAAGCGCACATGGATTGACAAACTAACTGACCACGTGCACATCCATTAGGTTTCCCTGACCCTCCATGAACTGTCATAGAAAATAAAAGGATATAGCCGGGTAAAAGAGTCCATGCTGACCAGGCATTCCTCGTAGCCTCGAAGTGATCTCCCCATGTCTGATGTGGGGTCCACCACACCTGTAATGGATTATCTCTGGAGAGATCTCGCTCCTTTCCATTCAAAGCTCTTTACATTTAAATACTTCTTATAGTTGAAATGTTGCATTTCAGTCTTGTTGTATCAAGGTCATCTGACCGACCTATGTCAGTTCTCATTGGATGTAGTTGAGATCTACAAGCAGTATTGCTTTATTGCCTTTGCCTTCAACGTCATGGCATAGGTGACGACTTTTGGTCAACTCTGACTGGTTCAAACCAGTCAAACCAGGTCACCGAGGCACTGGCGTCTAGATGATAAGATTACTTCTGCAAATCTGACATTTTACTCAATAGACAGCTTCTTGCTTGAGAATGGTCTCAGGTTTAGCAGATCTGCTCTGATTAAGTTATCCCAGAGGAAGAATCAGATCATCAAACAGTTCACAAAAGGATGGCTGCAAGGACAGTCTACAAAATGGCCATATCCATTCCTGTTCACTGATTGTAGTTCTTTCTGGCCTACATTACTCTGCATAGGCATGACACTAAAAATAACATTTAGAATATGTAATGCAATATATAATGACTATGGGTGAGTAATTGTAGGAATGGATGCCAAATTGGATGAGTATAAAGCCCACCTGCATAAGTAATGCTCTGAAGTTCCAAATGCCTTGAGTTCATACTTTAGAAGAATTACATGCCATCCTCAGTGAAGGGTTTGGCAGTTCAGGAACTGAAGAGTATGAACAAATGTATGTTTAATTAGGTTTCTAATTATCTCTGTAAATAATGGGCTGGGATAATTTCATAAACTCAGTGGCCACTTTGTTAGGTACACCTCCTCTGCTGCTCATTAATGCAAATATTCCATCAACCAATCATGTGGCAATAACTCAATGTGTAAGAAACATGCACATGTGATCAAGAGGTTTAATTGTTGTTCAGATCAAACATCAAAATGGGAAGAAATGTGATCTAAGTGGCTTTAACCATGGAATGATTGTTGGTTTCAGCTGTGGTAGTTTGAGTTTCTCAAAATCAGCATGGTTTCTGTAATGCCAGTTACTAGGACTTGGCAGAGAATGGTGTGAAAAACAAAAAAAAATTCCAGTGAGCAGTGGTTTGTGAGCAAACATGCCTTTTTAATAAGAGAGCTCAAAGGAGAATGGCCAGACTAACTCAAATTAATAGATGGTGACCAAGTAGTGTGCAAAAGAGTATGTCTGAATGCACATGTCAGACCTTGAAGCGGATGGGCTACAGCAGCAGAAGACCACACTGAGCTCTATTCCTGTACTAACAAAGTAGACACTGAGTGCATATGTGAATAATTAACTAATGGTACATTTTCTATATGCTTGTTTGGTTTTATTGCTTGTTGAAGGGGATTGTGTGATATATTTGGGGATTAGTCACCTTTAAGAACTAAATGTTACATGTTATGTGACATTTGAGACACAACACCAATGGTGTGGGCCAAATAAAAGATGGTGATGAATCAGAAAATAGGAGGGCAATTGAAAATCTGATTAAATGGACACAACAACCTCTCTCCCTACATCTACAAAACCATTGAATTGATAAAAGTAAAGAGGAAACAGAAGTTCCATGAGACAGTCCTCATTAGGGCATCAGAGATGGAGAGGGTCAGTAACTTCAAGTTCCTTGGGTTATCATTGCAGACGATCTGTCCTGAGCTAAGCCAGCACAAAGAAGGCACGGCAGTTCCTCTGCTTTCTTGGAAGTTCGTGCAGATGTGGTATATCATCTAAAACTTTGATAAATGTCTGTGGATGCACAGTGGAAAGAATCCCAACTGGTTGAAGAGCATCTTGGTATGAAAGCGCCAATGCCCAAGCATGGAAAAGCCTAAAAAAAGTACAAGTTCAAGTTTGTTTATTGTCATTCAACCATAAACATGTATACCACCAAACGAAACAACATTCCTTTAAATCAAGATGCACAACACAGTACACATAACTCACAGACAACACATAAAGTAATCATACTATAAATAAATTAACAAATAATAAAATATATTCCAGAAGATTGACATTTAACATAAGGTGCCATTACAACAGAAGTTAAAATTAAGCAGCATTACTCTGTTGGCATTTCATAAGTGTTAAGACCTGAGTGGTAGCAGGGAGTTCAGCAGTCTCACAGCTTGGGGAAGAAGCTGTTTCCTAGTCTAACAGTTCTTGGTCCAATGCTATGTTACCTCTTGCTTGATTATAGTGTGTCAAAGAGACTGTGGAACAGATGGGAGAGATCTTTGACAATGCTAAGAGCCCCGTGTATGCAGTACTCCTGATAAATATCTCAGATGGGTGGACCCTCAATGATCCTGTCAGCAGTCTTCGCAAACATTGTGGCTAGATATCTTCCAATTCCCATACCAGACCATGATGCAGCTGGCCAGGACACCCTCAATGTTATTTCTGTGAGAATGGGACAAGGGAGGGAGTGTCACTTGCCCCAATATCCACAGGAAGTGGAGATGCTGCTGTGCGTTCTTAACTAAAGATGTGGTGTTGAGGGACCAGGTGAGATTGTCCATTATGTACAGTCCTGGAAACTCAATGCTCCTAACTCTCTCCATGGAGGAGCCGTTTACGTGCAGCGAGGAGTGGTCATCTCTTTAGTCTTGACAACTTTGAGACTCAAGTTGCGGTTCTCACACCATTTTACATCCTGGTCTTGTTCCTCTCTGTACACTATCTTGACATTGCTTTTGAGGCCAAATACTATTGTGTCGTCAGTGAAATTGTTGATTCAGTTTGAGCTGGGCCTAGCAGTACAATCATGCATCAGCAGCACAGACAGCAGCAGCTGAACATACTGCACTGAAGGGCCAGCATGATGGAGCTGGAGATTTTGCTGCCAACACAGAAAGATAGTGGTCTTCCTGTCAACCTGACTGAGATCCAGTCACAGAGAGAGATGTTAACACCCAACAAGGACAGTTCAGCCACCAATTTCTGATGGATGAGCATATGAAATACTGAGCTGATGTAGATAAACAGCATCCTGGCGTATGAGGCATCATTTTCCAGGTGGGACAGGCTGGAGTGGAGTGAGATGCTATGGTATCATCAGTGAAACGATTTACAACAAGTTATAAATGAACTAGAAAGGGTCAAATGTAGCAGGAAGATGGGATCTAATAAGGTCCATAACCAGCAACTGTTGAGGTCAGTGCCACTGGACAGGAGTTATTAAGCCAAGTTACCATTGCCCCCCTAGGTATCAGGGGTGCCTTGAAGTTTGCAAGGAAAGTGGATTGTTTCAGAGAGATGTTGAAGATGTCCGTTTGAAACTGTCAACTGAGCTGCACAGTTTTTCAGCAACCGAGGCAAAGCTGCAGAACACAAAGCAGCGTCCATCATTAGGGACCCGCACCATCCAGAACATGCTCCCTTCATGCTGCTCCCATCAAAAAGGAGGTACAGGAACATTAGATACAATACCAGCAGGTTCAGGAAAAGTTTATACCCTTCAACCAGCAGGCTCTTGAACCAGCATGGGTAACTTCACTCACTTCAACACCAAACTGATGCCATTACCTCTGGAGTCGCTTTCAAGTAATCTGCAACTTATGTACTGAATATTATTTATTCATTTATTTACTTATTTGTTTGTTTGTTGTTCAGTTTGTTATTATTTTTTATTTGCATAGTCTGTCTTCTTTTTCACATTGGTTGTTGTCACTCTTCATTCTACTGTGAATGCCTACAAGAAAATAAATCTTAAGGTGATATATGGTGACATGTATGTATTTTACTTTGAACTTTGATGTACCAAACACTGCTACTAGTTGGTAGTTGACTGACTTATTAATCATGCACCAAAGATCTGATGGTATTGGAAGATAATTGTTTAGCTATGAGGAAAAGACCAAGTACTGGAAGTCAACCCAAATCATAATGTATAGCTCAGAGGTGTCATGTGAGAGCCAAGATACTAAAGATTTCTGGAAGGCAGTACCATTCTGGGAGAGGATTTCTTGTTCCATCTATATTGAAGGAAGATATTTCCTACAGTGGGTTCTCCAATTATGTAGGATTGCATCAGTGGAGATCAGCGAAGGTTTATCTGCACATTGAACCAACACAGTGCAGCTGATTAGGGCTGGTGTTCTGTTGAAGGTGTAAAGTTTTCTATCCATTCTGGGTTCTTGTTATACAAGAGCTAGGACTTTGAAGACAGACTTTGAAGTCTGAGAGAGCACATTCAGTGCAGATTGGAAATCACATCTCCTCCTCGCTGACAATTAACAACAGCACACCTCAAGGATGTGTGCTCAACCCACTGTCTGTTCTCTCTAGGCCCATGACTGTAAGGCTTTGCACAGCTCAAACACCATCTATAAATCTGGAGATGACACAATTGTTGTTGGCAGCATCTCAGATGATGCCAAGGAGGTGTACAAGAGTGAGATAAACCTGCTGGTTAAAGATGTTGCAACAACAAACTTGTACTCAAAGTCAGTAAGACCAAGGAATTGATTGTGGGCTTCAGGAAGTGGAAGTCGAGCAAACACACACCAGTCCTCTTAGACAGCTAGGCAGTGGAAAGGGTGAGCAATTTTAAGTTTCTTGGTGTCAACATCTCTGAAGATTTCTCCTGGACCCAGTATATTGATGCAATTACAATGAAAACACTTCAGCAGCTATATTTCATTAGGACTTTGAGGAGATTTGGCATTTCACCAATGACTCTAGCAAGTTTCTACAGATGTACTATGGAGAGTATTCTCATTACAGCACTATCTGGTATGGAAGAGTCACTGCACAGGAAGGAAAAAAGCTGCAGTGGTTTGCAAACTCAGCCTGCTCCATCATAGACATAATCCTCTCCAGTGCTGATGACGTCATGAAAAGGTGATGCAGTAAAAAGGTGGGATCCATCACTAAGAAACCTCATCACCCAGGCCATGCCTTCTTCATATTGTTATCATCAAGGAAGAGGAACAGGAGCCCGAAGACACAAACTCAGTGTTTTTAGGAGCATCTTCTTCCCCACCACCATCTGATTCATAAATGGACGATGAATAATAACTCACTACCTTTGGCGTGCAAACTGAGATGAAACTGCCTTTGTTATTTTACTTGTGTTCACTTTTTATCTTTGCATTGCAGTCGAGCAGTGACTTCAATGATCAATGAAGGGGGAGGGGGAAAGCTTTAAATTGCTGGCGATGTGGATTCTGTATTCCAATTTATATGATTTGTTCCGGGATTGCCTGGGTCGTAGAGTCATAAACAAAAAAAAAATCTGCTGCAGAAACTCGGCAGATCAGCAGCATCTGAAGAAGCAAATGGGTGGATGAAGATTGACTTTTTCAACTCCCTCAATGCTGATTTATCTCTCTCCAAAGCCCCTCCCGCCACTTTCCCCATTATATAGCTGTACCACCCTGTCTGTCTCGTTAGTTGCCCGTCCAACCTGCCACTCTCATCTGGTTCCACCTAACATCATCTGTCTTATCTCTCTTCCTCATTTCCAGAGACGGATGAACTTCACTTTACACTCTCAATCCTGATGCAGTCTCAACTTGAAACATTGGCCACCCTTTTGTTTCTCCATTTATGTTACTTGACCTACTCAGTTTATTTAGCAGTTTATTTTTTGTTCAAGATTCCAGCAATCTCTTTTCTTCATAGTCATGAATCCTACATTATAGAAACTGTCCTAATTAGCCCACTGAGCCCATGTCAGTATCGAGAACTCATTCACTCTAATATGCTCCCCACACTCAATTTTAAGGAATAGCTTCTCTCCTCTGCCATTAGATTTCTGAATAGTCCAGGACCCTATGAACATGAGAGTGCTTTATTTATTTATAATTGTAACTTTTAATGATACTTTATGTTAGCACTGTCCTGCTGCCACAAAACAACACATTTTATAACAGTCCACAAGGACAGCACCTGAGAGCAAGTCCAAACCAGCTACGCTGCTGTGCTCTCCCATTGCTTCTTTGCTTGCTCTTTGTGTGTCATTTTCTAAGGGGAACGCTTGGTCATAAACTGTTTCTGGAGGCAACTGGCTCATGCAGAAGCCTTGAATCCATTGAAAAGCTCTTACAGTCTATTGAACTTCAAACAGCTATTGATAGAATCAAGCACTTGAGGATTCAAGAGAAATAGAGAAGTTTCAATCAGCAAAATATCTGTAAGTAGTGGATTATCTTTGAATAGTTCTTAAGATGAAAGTGGAAGAAAAGGGTTTCTCCTGTTCCAGAATACCTATTAGAATGTAGTTTGGTGGTTTCTGCATCAAAGTAAGGGCTTCAAATTAACATAGTCATTGAATTGCAGAATCAAATAGATATTCCTGGCAGATGTTCTCTACATGAGAACATGTATTAATAACATGGTGTTTTATCCTGTAGGATTTAAACCACAAATGAGGGAGTACAAGTACATTTATGTAATATGTTGAGCATAAACATAGCATCTAAAATTCCCAGGATAAAAACTAAAGAAATGCTGATACAGGGAAACGAAATAGAAATGGAAAATGCAGGAAACGCTCAGGAGGTCAGACAGAATCTGTGCAAGATGAAATGATAACTCAGTTCTGACTGAGTCTTTGAAATGAAATATTCATTCTATTTTTCTTTCCATAGACTTGCTGATTGTTTACAGCACTTGGTGTTCTGTAAACAACTTTTAGCACATTAGTTATTCAAAAGATAAAGTTAGAGTAAAATTCCATGAATCCTCAATTCCAATGCTCAGAAGTTTTGATGTTTCATCACCTGGTTTCTTGGTTCTGTTTGCCTTGTTCCCTTTAAGGAGACCGGGGCACCACTTTCCAATATTTTTTAACCCACCAAGGCTTTGGTTCCTGCAGTTAATGTAAACTCACCAGAGTTGCACAGCTGGCCGAGTTGCTGCAGCACAAATTCAGGGGCTCGAGTTCAATCCCAATCTCTGCTGTTGTCTGCTCGAGTTTGTATATTCTTCCCTTGACCATGTGTGTTTTCTATGGATGCTCCAGTTTACTTCCTCATCCCAAAGACATGTAGGTTGGTAGTTGCCCACTGTGAATGACACATTGTGGGCAGCTGAGTGGCAATATCTGTGGGGGAATTGATGGGAATGTGGGCAGAATGAAATGGGATCAGTGTAGGATTGGTGTAAATGTGTCTGGTGAATGGTGTGACTCGAAGGGCTGAAAGTACCTGTTTCTATGTCTGCCTAGGTGACTCCACAACCTACGACTCTGTGACACTGGTTCCCACATTCCTTTTAAAACCACAAAAGCCCAGTTCCGATGCTCCCTTTAATCTCATCAAGATATTACCTGATTATTCTTCTTCAAGCCCACTGAGGCCCCATTCTAATGGCACTTTTAAACACATACAGCCCTGCTTCTATGCTCCTTTAAGCTCCCTAGAGCCTGGTTGCGCTCACCTTTAAAATCATCTGGGCCGTGTTCCTGCTTTTAAACTCAGCAAGGCCCGTTCCTACACACCTTCAGTGACCTGTTTCCCCATTTCCTTTTCTCACTTGATTCACTTAGAAGTGTATTATGATAGTGTGTAACATCCAATAAAGAGTAATGTTGCTGTATTGTTATGAGCAATGTCCAATAGTGCAGATACAGTCACTTTCCAGTTTGGCACTATGAAAGTCCCAAAATGCCAGATTATCATAATTCTAATGGACCATCAGTATGCATGGGTTGTCCGGGAAGGGCTAATGCCTGCTGCTGAAAGGGTTTGCCATGCCAATTCTGGGACAGCTCACTCACCTTTAGGCTTCACCGGACAATCAGCTCTCACCTGTGGCTCCAAGTTAAGTCAACTTGACTAACTGGGTCGTTTAGATCAACAGTGAGATCCAACAGCCAGAAAGGTTGTTCTACAATGCTTTGTGGAGTGTGAAGGGCATGACAAGTCATAGTCATCCATTGCAACCAAGGAAGGCCCCAATTTGTGATGACTACTCATACCACTGGACCCAGACTTCCAAGGCCGAGAGCGTGGAACAGTCCCAGGCCTTTCCACTTGAAAACCTCTCCCGCACAGATCTCTTGTCATGGTTCGATACAATGGAAAACCAACCAACCGTGGGACTATCACAACTGTATAAAAGTCTGCCTGAACCAAATTCAAAGAGACAAACCTCCATCGTGATGATTGCTGCTGTCATCCTGATTCTTCATGGAATCCAGTGGTGGAGTACTAGTTTCCATATTTTTCCAACACTCACAGAGAGCAATATGTCTAGTGCAGTGTGAGCTCAGCATTAGATCCATTTATTTCAATGGAGAACAATAATTGTGAGGAAAGGCAACTACAAATCACCTAAATTTGATTTTGCTCATTCAAATATATTTCATTGTATTAAAAGCACTTTGCAGTTTTAATTTATTTTAATTATTTTAATAAGCTTGACTTTTATTTCTAATAATTTTGGATGTCTGTTTAAGTCAGAGAGATTCACAAGGTTTTAGCTCTAAAATAGCTTTGAAAGCTACTTTGGACTATGCCATGGATTAGTTGACCTCCAGAGTTATTGGGTAGGATTGTCCATGAGCTGGAACTGGTTGTGTTTGGGACCTGGCCGTCCAGCATCCTTGAGGAAATGTAAGAAATCTGCTCAAGTATGGACAGGTTTAACAAACAGACAACTGATGACAATGGGAACAAACGATCTTGTATGATTCCCCTTTCTTCAGTCATTTATCTCATTCACCGATCAACTTCCCAGCACTTCACTTCGACCCCTCCCTCTCTGCCGGTTTTACCTATCACCTGCCATCTTGTACTTCTTCTTCCCCTCCCCCCACCTTCTTACACTGACTTATCTTCCTTTCCAGTCCAGATGATGTGCTTCACCCAAAATTTCTCCACAGATTCTACCTGGCCTGCTGAGTTCCTCCAGCATTTTGTCTGTGTTGCTTTGTTCTTGTATGGACAGGTTTAACAAGTAAAGAAACTTTGGAGCAAAGAAACTTAGCATAGACTCGAGTAAACAATTAGTACTGCTGGCTCAAAGCTTTAGGGACACGGGTTAGATCCTGAAAATTGATGGTGCCCGTGGGAAGCTTGCGTGATCTCTCCACGAATGTATGGGTTTCCTCTGTGTGATTCACTTTCCTCCTTCATACCAAAGACATGCTAGTCAATTAATTGACCATGCAACTTACTCCTTTGTTGATTAATGGTGGAAGTGAATAAAAGGTGGAATTGATAGGCATACATGAGAGTGAATACATCACATAGAAACATAGAAAACCTACAGCACAATACAGGCCCTTCGGTCCACAAAGTTGTGCCGAATATGTCCTTACCTTAGAAATTACCTAAGGTTACCCATAGCCCTATATTTTTCTGAGCTCCATGTACCTGTCTAAGAGTCTCTTAAAAGACCCTATCGAATCCGCCTCCACCACCGTCAACAGCAGCCCATTCCGTGCACTCACCACTCTGTGTAAAAATCTTATCCCTGACACCTCTGACATTACAAGACTATAGGAAATTCAAGAGCAAAGAAATGAGACTAATGGGATTGATCCCAAGACAATGAATCTCAAGGTAGTATAGGAGGAGTGATTGATAAGTTTGTAGCCTAAGGTAGAAGGAGTCCATTTTAGAAAACCTAGCGCTTTTATTTTTCAACATAGTCCCCTCCTATATTTACACACTTAGTCCAGGGGTTGTGGAGCATATGGATCTTGGACCTCCAGAGAGTGTCCACAGCAGGGCTGATTGATAAGTTTGTGGCCTAAGGTAGAAGGAGATGAATTATGCAGCTCTCGTTACATGCACATGCAGTTCAACTCTTTCAGTGATTACGCAGAAAGTTTGAAGTTAATAACTCATCTCCTTCTACCTTAGGCCACAAACTTATTAATCACCCCCCCCCCATATAGTGACATATACTTACAATGATAATAAATTTAATTTGACTTTGAGTAGTTTGACAAGGAACTGCCATTGAGCTGATGGACAGAATGGCCTTTTCTGTGTAAGAAATTAAGATGCATTACACACCATTGTAAATGAATTTCTTCTATTGTATTCCTTATAGACTACACTATATGCTCTAACAACAAGTTTCTTTCCGCCTTTTGAGGAGGTTAGAAGTTTATAGGTTCTCATCTGCTTTCTAGTGTGTAGTTGACTAGTACAAGGAAAATAGCTCCTCTAATGCACTCTACTTCTGTTCACAACAAATGCTTGAATTACATATCATGGATTCAAACACATTGAGTTTTCATCAACAGAACCATAAATAGAAATAAGGAGGACTGGAAAGGGGCCAAATTGTAACACTGCTGATGAGATAAAATCCATAGTTCAAGGAACAGGTGTACCAGAGGAAGGCTTACATGGTACAGTACTTAAAATTCAAAAGCTGTTTGATAGCTAATTAACTGCAACCATGATCTAATCAAATGCATTCTGTGAGCTACTAACTATATTAAATTACAAAATATTGTATTGCCTAACACCAATTATTGTTTAAGCACTATAATACCCTATACTTAACAGAATCTTTTTGAATTTCCACAAAAGGGAATAACTTCAAAGAAAAGTGTCATCAGTTCAATAAGAGTTAAGTTTCCGTGAATTTTAGAATATTATAGAATATGAAGGGATAGCATCTGATTATCATGGTAAACCTTGTAAGGAGTAAGAAAACAAAACTGCTCTTGGTGATCAGCTTTCATGTTGTAGATGAAATTGTTTTTGATGATGTAATATTAGATTAGATTAGGTTAGATTAAATTAGATTAGATTAGATTCAACTTTATTGTCACTGTGCCAAGTACAGATACAAAGCCAATGAAATGCAGTTAGCATCTAAACAGAAATGCTAAGAATAGTGTTATTTACAAAATAACTGTGAATAAAAAGTAAGTGCTACAGCACACAAATATAAAAGTACTGAGACAGTACAATATGGGTGCAATACTGCTTAGCACTGTGATGTGAGGTTCAACAGGGTCACAGCCTCAGGGAAGAAGCTCTTCCTGTTCCTGCTGGTGTGGGAGCGGAGGCTCCTGTAGCGCCTACCGGATGGGAGGAGAGTAAGAATTAAAAAAAAATATATGGATCCCATGGACTTTAGCTGTCTTAGGACATCATATTATCTAATAACCTGCCTTGAAAATAAACCTGTCAACAGGCACAAACCCAGTTTCAGATATGCAATCAAGCATTGTGATCCAAAATTGCTATTTGAAAGCCAGGCATACCACAGAAAAAGGACATGAAAAAGTAGTACAAGAAATAGATTTTCTGGCCCTCTAAGTGTGCTCTGCAATTCATGGCTGATCCTATGCTTTGTATAGTCTCCAGTTTGACACCATAACCTGTAGCTATCTTAGGGTTCAAAGATATATTAGTCTCAGTTATACGATTGAACATCCATAGTCCACTAAGTGTATTCCAATGATGTATAATCTTTTATAGAGCAATGCAGCATGGCAACACCCATTGATCCAACTTGTCCGTGCTGGCCACAGCATCCTCCCTGTTAGTCCTAGTTGCTCATGTTCAGATCATGGCCCTTCAAGTCCATTGCTTCACCCACCTATTTGAATGAAAAACTTCTTTATTATCGATCTTAGGTGGCCAACCTCTTATTCTAAGGTCTGTGACCTGTTTTATGGAATTTCCTTATACACAGAGAGTTAATACCTATTACCAATCCCTCTCAAAAGCAATGGGATCACCTTCCATTTTTGTAACCTCCTGCCACTCACTCTTCCATTGAGTAGAAAAGTAAAGAAGTGAGACTTCATCTGAAGTACTGAAGAGAGTTTTAGTCTCCTTGCTAATAGACGGATATACTTTCATTGGAGGAGGTTCACTATTTATTTCCTTAAATTAATGGCTGGTTTTATGGAAAACAATCAAGAACATAGGTTGTATATCTGTTGAATCATGGAAGAAAGATTCTGATTAGGCTTGATAGGGTAGATATTGACAGGATAATTTCCTTTGTGAGAGATTAGAAGTACTTGGCATAGTTTCAGTATAAATGGTTGCCTATTTAAGATGAGAATAAGGAAGAATTTCTTCTCTTGGATGTTCATAAATTGTTATAATTCAGATGGATGTAGAGACAGATTAATTGAATATATTCATGTCTGAGACAGACATTTTGGACACTAGTGTAATCAACTGCTATGAGAACCAGCAGGGAATGGCAACTAATGTCAGATTTGTTATTTTATTAAGTAGGTTCAAATAGACATATGTGTTCACTCTGAACATAGAGCTGACTGTCCCAATCTTTCTTCAGAGAACAACAGGAATCAACCTCATCATTCTACACTGCATTGACTAGTCCTTTCTCAGGTATAGACAACAGAATGATATGTAATACTCTAAATGAGCATCCACCAAATGCCTGTATCACTTCATTTTACTTTCCAATTCTTATGCTGTAAATGCTAACATTCCATTTGCCCTTTTGATTGCTTGCCATATTGTGAACGCTTGCCTTCTGCAGCTCACCCAAATCTGTACATGAGCAGCAATTATGGACTCTTAACTAATTGAGTTAGTATTGGGATGAGCTGTCTGGCTCATCATTAAAATGAATGGACCGGTTTGAAGTTCTTGCATGACAGATATACACTAAGGAGACTTCAGTTCAGAAGAGGCATTGGCTCTGGGTAAGTTTCTGTTAAGGTTCTTTTTTTTTCTCTTACTGTACCTAATATAATAAAAGGCCACTGCGTGTTCTTCACGCTGTATATTGGAGTCCTGGGAGATCCAGAGTTTCCAAGGAAGCTACAACTGCGTGAAGTGCATCCAGATGTGACCTAAGATTGGAAATGTTGAAATTTTGAATCCTTGTGGGATGAATTAAGAATCTGCAAAGGTAAAAGGACCCTGGTGGCTGATGCATACAGGCTTGGGATGTGGACCACAGATTACAATGGGAAACAGAAAAGACATGTCAAAGGGGCAAGGTTATGATGGTCATGGGAAATTTTAACATGCAGGTCGATTGGAAAAATCAGATTGGTTGATCCCAAGAGAGTCAACTTATTGAACACCTACGAGATGGTTTTTTAGAGCAGTTTGTCATTGAGCCTACTAAGGGATCAGCTATATTAGATTGAGTGTTATGTAATGAACTGAAGGCAATTCAGAAGCTTAAGGAAAAAGAACCCTTAGGAGAAATTTATCACAGTATGATTGAGTTAAACTTGAAATTTGATCGGGACAAAGTAAAATCTGATGAAATTACAGTGGTATGAGAGAGAAGTTGGCTGAAGTAAAATGGAAGGAGCTGCTAGCAGGGATGACAGCAGAGCAACAATGGCAAAAGTTTCTGGGAAAAATTAGGAAGTTAGAGGATAGATGTATTCCAAAAAATGAAGAAATCCTCAAATAACAAAATAGTACCACCTTGGCTGTCAAAGAAAGTCAAGTCTAATACAAATGCAAAAAAGGACATAAAACAAAAAAAATAATTAGCAGGAAAATAGAAGATTGGGAATATTTTAAAAACCTACAGAGAGCAACTAAAGGAATCATTAGGAGGGTAAAGATGAAATATGAAAGCAAGCTGGCAAACAATATCAAAGTGGAAAGTAAAACCTTTTTCAAGTATGTAAAAACAAAAGAAAGATAAGAGTGGAAGTAGGACCGCTAGAAAATGAGGGTGGAGAAATAATAACAGGTGACAAGGAGATGGCAGATGAACTAAGTGAGCATTTTGTGTCAGTCTTGACTGTGGAAGACACTAGCAGTGTGCCAGGTGTTGAAGAGTGTGAGGGAAGAGAACTGAGTGCAAGGAAGAAAGTGCTCAAAAAGCTGGAAGACCTTAGGGTACATAAGTCACCTAGACCAGTTGAACTGCACCACAGAGTTCTGAAAGAGGAAGCAGTAGTGGTTTTAGAGGCATTAGTAACGATCTTACAAAAATCAATGGACTCTGGCTTGGTGCCAGAGGACTGGAAAATTGCAAATATCACTCCACTCTTTAAGAAAGGAGGAAGGCAGCAGAAAGGAAATTATAGACCAGTTATCCTGACTTCAGCGGTTGCGAAGATGTTGAAATCAATTGTTTACGATGAGGTAATGGAGTACTTAGTGACATAGGACAAGATAGGACAAAATCAGCATTGTTTCCTTATGGGAAAATGTAGCCTGAAAAACCCATTGATATTCTTTGAGATGACAAGTAGGATAGATAAAGGGGATGCAGTGAATGTTGCATATTTGGACTTTCCGAAGGCTTTTGAGAAGGTGCACCACATGAGGCTGGTTACCAATTTAAGAGCCCATGCTATTACTGGAAGGTTACTGGCATGGTTAGAGCATTGGCTGATTGGTAGGAGGCAGTGAGTGAGAATAAAAGAATCCTTTTCTGGCTGGCTGTCGGTGTCTAGTGGTGTTCCGCAAGAATCAGTGTTGGGACTACTTCTTTTTATGCTGTATATTGATGATTTAGATGATGGGATAGATGGCTTTGTTGCCAAGTTTGCAGATGATATGAAGATTGGTGGAGGGGCAGGTAGTGTTGGAAGGTTGCAGAAGGACTTAGAGAGATTAAGAGAATGAGCAAGAAGGTTGCAGAAGGACTTAGAGAGATTAAGAGAATGAGCAAGAAGGTAGCAAATGAAATACAATGTTGGAAAATGCATAGACATGAACTTTGGTAGTAGAAATAAATGTGCAAACTATTTTCTAAATGGGGCGAAATTCCAAAAACCTGTGATGCAAAGGGATTTGGGAGTCCTTGTGCAGAATAATGTAAAGATTAACTTGCAGGTAGTTGATGGTGAGGAAGGCAAATGCAATGTTAGCATTCATGTCAAGAGGTCGAGTACATAAGAGCAGAGCTGAGACTTTATAAGACACTGTTGAGGCTTTACCTTGAGTATTATGAACAGGTTTGGGCTCTTAATCCCAGAAAGGATGTGCTGGCATTGGAGAAGGTTCAGTGGAGATTAACAAGAATTATCCTGGGGTTTAAAAGTTTATTATACAAAGAAAGTTTGTTATCTCTGGGTCTGTACTCTCTGGAATTTTTAAGGATGAGGGGGGATCTTATTGAACCATCTTGAATGTTGAAAGGTCTAGACAGAGTAGATGTGGAAAGGATGCTTCCCATAGTGGGGGAGTGTAGGACAAGAGAGCACAGACTCAGGATATAGAGGTATCCATTTAAAACAATTTCTTGAGTAAGTGTGGTGAACTTGTAGAATTTGTTACCACAGGCAGATGTGGAGGCCAGGTTACTGGATATATTTAAGGCAGAGTTTTGATAAGTTCTTGATTGGCCACGGCATCAAAGATTGTGGGGCAAAGGCTGGAAGTCAGGCTGAGGAAGGGAAAAATCCAAATGGATCGGAGGAGGACGCTGGCAGGCATGATGGCAGAGCAGAGATGGCTGAAGTTTCACATGGTGCAGAATAGAAGATCTCAAATGGCTGGGATATTTAACCGTGGCTGACGAAAGAAGTTAAGGACTACATAAAAGCCAAGAGAGGGCATATAATGTAGCAAAAGTGAGTGGGAAGTTGGATGATTGGGAAGCTTTCAAAATCCAAAAAAAGACAACTAAAAAGCTGTAAGAAAGCAGACTAGCCAGTAATGCAAAGCAGTATACCAAAAGTTGTTTTTCAGTTATATAAAGAGTTAAAGGGGAGGTGAGAGTTGATATTGGATGACTGGAAAATGATGCTGTGAGGTAGTGATGAGGGACAAAGAAATGGCAGATAAACTTAAAGGGTATTTTGCATCAGTCTTCACTGTGGAAGACACTAGCAGTGTGCTAGAGGTCAGTGGGTGTCAGAGAGCAGGAGTGAATGCCATTACTATTACAAATGAACAAGTTCTATGCAAACTGAAAGGCTTAAGGTGGATAAGTCACCTGGACCAGATGGTCTGCATCCCAGAATCCTACAGAGGTTGCTGAAGAGATAATGGATACATTGGTCATGGTCTTTCAAGAATCACTTGATCCTGGCATGGACTCAGAGGAGTGGAAGACTGCAACTGTTGTTCCTGTCCTTATGAAGAAAGGAAATTATAGGCCAGTTAGCCTAACCTCAGTGGTTGGGAAAATATTGGAGTCTATTATTAAGGGTGAGATTTCGAGGTACTTGGAGACTAATGATAAAATTAGTCAAAATCAGCATGGTTTCTGTGAAGGGAAATCCTGCCTGACAAATCTGTTAGAGCTCTTTGAGGAAGTAACAAGCAGGGTGGACAAAGGAGAGGCAGTGGATGTCAGTGACTTGAATTTTCAGAAGGCATTTGCTAAGGTGCCACATATGAGACTGCCTAACAAGATAAAATCCTATGGCATTACAGAAAAGATACTGGCATTGATAACGGAATGACTGACAGGCAGCGAGTGGAATTAAAAGGGGCCTTTTCTGGTTGGCTGTCAGTGACTAGTGGTGTTCCTCATGGTTCAGTATTCAGACCACTGCTTTTCACGGTGTTTGTTAATGATTTAGATAATGGAATTGATGGCTTTGTGGCAAAGTTTGCAGATGATACAAAGATAGGTGGAGAGGTAGGTAGTGCTCAGGAAGCAATGCGATTACAGCAGGACTTAGACAAATTGGAAGAATGGGTAAAAGTGTGGCAGATGGACTACAGTGTTGGGAAGTGTGTGATAATGCATTTTGGCAAAAGGAACAATAGTGTAGACTGTATCTAAATGGGGAGAAAGTTCGAACTTCATAGGTGTGGAGGGACTTAGAAGTCCTCGTGCAGGACTCCCAGAAGGTTAATTTACAGGTAGAATCAGTGGCAAAGAAGACAAATGCAAAGTTGGCATTTATTTCAAGGGCGATAGAATATAAGAGCAAGGAGACAATGCTGAGCCTTTATTAGACACTAGTCAGGCCACACTCGGAGTATTGTCAACAGTTTTGGGCCCCATATCTCAGAAAGGATGTGTTGTCATTGGAGAGAGTCCAGAGGAGGTTCATGAGGATGATTCCAGGAATGAAGGGACAAACTTATGTGGAGCGTTTGGTAGCTTTAGGCCTATACTCACTTTAATTTAGAAGAATGTGGGAGGATTTCATTGAAGCCTACTGAATGTTGAAAGGACTAGATAAGGTGGATGTGTTTCCTATGGTAGGGGTATCCAGGACTAGAAGGCACAACCTCAAAATTGACAGTTTAGGACAGAGGTAAAGAGGAATTTTTTTAGCTAGTGCGTAGTAAATCTGTGTAATGCTCTGCCACAGACAGTGGGTGGAAGCCAAGTCGTGCTTATATTTGAGGCGGAAGTTGATATTTTCTTGATCAATCTGGCCATCAAAGGATATGGCGAGAGAGAAGGTTTATGGGGTTGAGTGGGATCCAGGATCAGCCATGATGGAATGGCTGAGCAGACTCGATGGGCTGAATGGCCTAATTCTGCTCCTATGTCTTATGGTCTTATTTTCACCACAGGACCTCAGAATTGATCCAAAATGACAAAGTATTAATTTTGAAACTAAGTTCTTGAATATTGAATCAATTTTTCCACAATTCACTTTGCACTTTGGTTTCTTTTTCACTTTAGTTGTTTATCAGTCCTTGTTTATGTACTGTATTTTATGAATTCTATTGTATTTCTTTATTTTCCTGTAAATGCCTGCAAGAAAATGAATCTCAAGATAGTATATAGTAACTTGAGGTTGCATGTGAGCCTCTACGTCCAACACATTATTCTCTGCAACTTCCCCATCTTCAATGGGATTCTACCACCAAACACTTTACCTCCTCCCACTCTCTATCTTCCACAGGGATTACTCTGTCCATAATTCCCTTGCTCATTCATCCTTCTCCACTAATGTCCCTCCTGGCACATATCCGTGCAAGTGACAGCTATGCTATATTGGCCAATTTACCTCCTACCTTACCTCCGCTCCAGCCACCAAAAATGGATTGTCCCTGTGGCCATCCATTTTAACTCATATCCTTATTCCCATTCCAATATGTCAGTCCATGGCTTCCTCTTCTGTTGTGATGAGGCCACTCTCAAGGTGGAGGATCAACATGACATATTCCTTCTAGGTAGCCTCCAACCTGCTGGTATGAACGTTGATTTCTCCTTTGGGTTTATTTTTCTTTTCACCTCCTCAATCCCCCTTCTATTCCCCACTCTGTTCTGTTACATCTCCTCCTCACCTGCTTATCACCTCCCCCTGGTGCCCCTCCTTTTTCCCTTTCTCCCATGGTCCATTCTCCTAGCCTCTCCTATCTTCTCCAGCCCTTTGCCTCTTCCATTTACAGCTTTCCAGCTTCTTACTTCATCCCCATCTCCCCCACAAACTGGCTTCACCTACCACCTTCTAAGTTGTCCTTCTTCCCCTTCCCCCACCCGTTTGTTAATTCTGGTGTCTTCTCCCTTCCTTTCCAGTCCCGAAGAAAGGTTTTGGCCCAAAGCGTTGACTGTTCATTCATTTCTGTAAAAGTTGCCTAACCTGATGAGTTCCCCTAGCCTTTTGTGGATGTTGATATAGGAACATATATGCACTATACTTTGGTAAAAAATTTACTTTGACTTTGACTTAAGTCAAATAAACCATTAAGGATACAAAATTAAGCTCTCTGGTACATCAAATTAATGATTACAAGTGTAGATTCTTAATTGTTGGATATTTTAAGAATGAAGAAGTTTGAGAAATAGTTCTGTACTTTCCTGAAGTCTGGCTCTGCTTTGTGGCAGGCAGTGGGCCTGAACTCTCCCTGATGCAGGTAGGAAGAGAAACAAGCCTGTAAATTGCACTTATTCTGCCGAGTACTTGGAGGTGAAAGATTTAAATATAATTATAATCTTGATGTCTTCCAGTATATAATTATAGATAATTTGACTTTGGGGGTTGGAAATTCATGTGATTAAATGAAAATATTCCATTGTGAGCAGAAAAGTGAAGTGTATTAAAGAAATATATGAAACATGCAACAAAGAATTCAAGTAGCTAGGACATAAGACGATGGGTTCCAAACTCTGAGCGAGATCATATTAGTTTATACACAAGATAGTTTAGTCATGAATAATTACTGTTGTGCTCTGGATATTTATTAATAATAGATCAACTTCTATCAGTTACAACAAACAGTTGCCTTCATTATCTCCTATATCAAAGGCTGCAGGTCTACTAGTTGTTCAATGAAAGCCAATGGGACAACAGAATCCTTGTCTACAGTTTTGTCTGATTAAGATCTACTTCATCTCAACTCACAAACCAGAATTAAGTTCCTTTTTCCAATAGAAAAAGAACATGTGCTAGAGAACAAAGTGCATAATATAGTTTCTTACTTTATGAGCTACTTGCTTGAACTAAAGTACAAAACAGTCAAGGTTACCTAGTGAATGTTATGAAAACCGTAAAAGTGAAATAAGTAAATTTATTATCAAAATACCTATACCCCCATACACAAACCTGAGATTCATTTACTTGCTGACATTCATAGTAAAACAAAGAAATATAATAGAACCAATGTAAAACTACACACAAAGACAGACAAACAACCAATGTGCAAAACAAGACACACTGCACAAACACAAAAAAATAATAAATTGTAATTAAATAACACTGAGAACATGAGTTGTAGAGTCCTTGAAAGTTTATGCAATCAATTCAGTGTGAGGTGAGTGAAGTTAACCATGCTGGTTCAGGAGCCTGGTGGTTGAAGGATAATAACTGTTCCTGAAGTTCCTGGAGGGGGATCTAAGGTTCCTGACCCTCCTTCCCAGTGGCAGCATAAAGATTGAATCTACATAGGGGAGCAGTATGACTGGAAATTAAGGACTTATTTTATAAGAAGAACATCATAAACAGAAGAAGGCATAGGCCACTTCCTCTGTCATACTTGATCTTCAACAAGATCATGGCTGATCTTCCACCTTAGTACATATTTCCTGTAATATCGCTATATAGCCTGATTCCGTAGAGACCCTCGATTTGATATGCTTCAATGACTGAACTCTGTGAGGTAGAGCATTTCAAAGACTTCCCATTATTTGCATGAAAAAAAATCTTCATCTTCATCCAAGGCAACCTAATCCTTATTTTGAGATTGGTCCCAGATTCCAGATGCAATCTTATCAAAGGCCCATATAATTTCAGTAGCTTTTCATCACTAAATTATCAGAGAATCTCAACTTCCAAAAAAAAAATCATTCCTCAGTCTGTTGAAGGAGAAGCAAGAATCTCAACAGATTCTTGGGAGGACAAGGTTTGTTTGCTAGAGTACTTTTGCCTCTCTTCCTTTGGTTTTTGGTTAATCAACTATACCTTTAGACCAGAGGTTCCCAACATAGGGTTCATGGAACTGCCCATTAATGATAGGGGTCTATGGCATAACTAATATTAGGAATCTTTGCTTTAGATTCTCTCCTTCAGCTCATGATTGTGTTAGAGTGGTATTATGACTCAATTCCCATCTACACAGAAGTAAAAGGCAAATTATGTTAACACATATTATGATGTGTTACCCATTACACTCTTATATTTAAAATAAGGTAGTAAGGGGCCATTCTGCCAACTAGGTCTATACTATCTCCTGGGGAATATCTCCCTTTCATTGTACCTCATCAAATCTCTTTTGATATTTTTTGCCGTTAGGATGAAGTTTAAAACATAAATAAGATTTTCTAGGGAATGTACTGGGTAACTTTGAATCCATTAGTAGTCATTATTGCTAATCAGAGATGTGGAGTTACAGATTGAATTGTTGCCTGTGTGGAGTTTGCTCTGTCACCGTGTGGATTTCCCTCAAGATCTCTGCTTTCTTCCCAAATTTCAAATTTATGCTGGCACGTTAACTGGTTACTATATATTATCCATTAGATGAGCAGGTAATGATGAAGAGAGCTTATCTCTGATTCTCTCAGCTGGATTGGGGGGCACATCATAGCCAGAGAATTCACTTGGATCCACACTACATGACCTTCAACCATAACAAGGAGTCAGGCTTTGCCTCAAGCAGCAAGATTTTGGCACCATTTGGAATCTGCAGGAGGAACTCAATGGGTTGAGCAGATCTGTGGTGGGGAGGGGGGAGTTGTCAATGTTTTGGATTGAAAACTTGAATCAGGACCTAGAGTTGGGAGGGGTGATGGCCAGAAGGGGGTTGGAGAGTTCCAAAGGTTTGGTGGACTGAGAAAGGAGGGGATAAATGACAGGTGAGTGCTGCCAAGTAGGTGATGGGAGAAAAAGTGGAACTGAGAGACAGTGGAAGATGGATGATAGATGGATGCAGATGAAATGAAAAGAAAAGAGGGCCAGACAGAGTGAGGTGGATGGAGAGTGGATATGAAGACTGGAGACAGCTACAGAAGAGAGATAAGCTGGAACAAAGAGGTTACCAGCACTGGAGTCTCTTACATAATGGAGGTAAGAATGAAAACGATTAGGGGAGAGGTGAACAGTTGTTGTAATCAGAACTAGATGAGGTTGTGGTTGGTGATCTGCATCTATATTTGTGTGGTTGGAACCAGGAAGGGGAAGCAAAGAAGGTGATAGGAATGGCCACTTCCCTTGCCATTCCCACGTCCGAGGAAGGGTCCATAAATCTACTGACCTCAGACAGGAATAAAAAAGGGTGTGAATATTCACAGCCCTCAGGCAGTTACTAAGCAATTGATCTTGGAATTTACTCTGACTTTTCCACTTTTCTGTCCTCTATTAAGGCATTCCTTGAAACACAAATTTTAAACACTTTTTTCCTCAACTGACTAAACACCTTTTAATCTCCCTCCCACTACCTTTTCATTCAGGCATCTTCCCTCTTCCTTCTCAGCCCTGAAATATCAACTATCTATTCATTTCCATTAAAGCTGTCTGACCTGTCATGTTCCTCCACAACTTTGTGTGCGTTGCTTTGGATTTCCAGCATCTGCAGACTTCCTTGTATTTATGATTTACTTCTTAATCTGGCTGCATCTTAAATTTAGGAGTGAAAAGCTGCAGGTGCTGGAAATCTAAAACAAAACCCAAAATTGCTGGAAACATCAGAATCAGAATCAGACTTTAATCGCCAAGTACCTGACCACATACAAGGAATTTACTTCCGGCAGATGTTGTCTCTCTGCTCATAACAGATGATAAATATAAATGAAAATATAGATTATACATACAAGTAGTGCAATCCAAGTAATAGTTAGCCGACAGTTAACCAGCAGTTAACTGTTCAGCAAAGTGACCGCAGTAGGGAAAAAACCTCCAGTGCCTATTAGTCTTAGTCTGGAGGGATCTGAAGCGCCTACCAGATGGAAGCAGTTCAAACAGTCCGTGCACAGGATGGGAGGAGTCCTTTATGATGTTCCCCGCCCTCTTCTTCAACCTGGAAGAGTACAGGTCCACAATAGAGGGCAGGGAGGCTCCAATGATGCGCTCGGCAGTCCTCACTGTGCGCTGTAGTCTGGTTCTATCCTGCTTGGTGGCAGCTCCAAACCACACAGTGATGGAGGTGCACAGGACAGACTCAATGACTGCAGTGTAGAACTGCAGCAGCAATTCCTGAGGCAGACCATATTTCCGCAAGAGCCGCAGGAAGTACATCCGCTGCTGGGCCTTTTTCAGGATGGAGCTTTGAGCAGGTAAGGCAGCATCTGGGGAGAGAGGGTCAATGTTTTTACTTAAGGACCCTTCATCAAAGCCGAACAGAGTTTCTGTCCCCTTATATGCCGTATGACTGGCTATGTGTTTTTGGCTTTTTCTGTTTTGGTTCTGTTTCAAATTCTATGTGATAATTTCTCCCAGGATTTAGTACCTTAAGAGGTGTTATTTCATTGAAGGCTCTCTCTAAATTCAAGTGTGCTGTTATCTGAGGTGTGGTTTGATTCTGTTTGATCAGGTGTCGTTTGCCTCTTCTGACTGTGGAGCTTATTTGTGAGTCTGCCAAGTGGTGCCAGCAAGTTATTTTTTTATGATTGTGTTTATGTCCCAGAATGTTTAGGGGCAGTCAGTGCAGGCATTGCCATGGTTACGGCTAATAATGAGAACAAGTTTGTAGCTTTGTAATTTATTTTTAAATTGTTAGTGACTCATGGGAAAATAGCTCTGACCAGGATAGATCTTATATGACAAACACCATACTTCACATTCCACCTTCAAGTCAGTTGTATACATGTCATAAAGTGAATAATTTTACCTGAGAATGTAAACCCTCCAACCTTTCGGCGTACACTGTATGAAGGAGATGGAGATGGTCTTGAATGCTGGCAAAATAATTTGTTACTTTCTTAGTTATAAAACAAGCTGACAGCAGAACCAGTTTGCTTCAAACACCAAATAATGTAGAAGCTAAGAACTCTGAAATAAAAACAGAAGCGTTTTCTGTTTTTAGACTTAATTTGCTGAGATTTCTTTATAAATCAAGACACTGCTACAGTACTGAGACATATTATGAATTTCTGACAAAGGTAGTTTATCCTTCTCTCTCTTATGCTGTCTAGGCACACCCTTTGGCATTCTTGACCACATAGTCTTTCTCAAACTGGATTAGTGGGAAAAAGTTATTTTATGAGAAAAGATTGAGTAGATTCACCCTGCACTCTCTATGCCCAGGAAAATGATAGGTAATCTTATTACAGGCTGAGATAAGGCAGAACCTCCCTCTCAGAGGATCCTCCACCCCACATCCTGTGAAGGGTGAATCATTGAATATAATCAAGACCAAGATAAGTCTTCAAATTTTAGGAGAATTAGTGATTATGGGATCAGGCAGGAGAGTGAAATTATGGCTTGGATTAGATCACCTGAGAAGGCTCAAAGGAATCTGCGCCCTGGTCCTAGTTCTTATATATTTTTTTAATTCATCGTCTCTGTCAACATCCAGCTGAGTGGTTCTATATGCCCCTATTTCCCTTCATATCTAACCAATGTATCCAAACAATCACTTCCTTCAGCTCCCAATCCAATATTAAAACTGATAACAGTCAATTCTTTCTCACCATCTTTTTTCTTGACTAGTTAATTCTTTCTAAAGTATCAGATTAGCTAAATATTATTTAAAATATTCTTCAGTAACATATTGGGAAGATTTGAGCTCCTTCCTTGAACTCCTCCCTTTGCAGCCTTCAATTTTCTAGCATGGTGGGAACATGAATGTTAGCTGCACACAGGGATGGGACATGTGAAGAGTGGAGATAAGTGTTGATTGGTACTGGTTTGGTGGTCTGAGCTGGCACTAATATATAGGTCCACTTCCTGCGGCGGGTGGAAAGGGTATAAAGTATAGTGGTCAGGAACCTGACAGTAATTTTTTTCAAGTCCTCACCATCTGGCTGGTCGTGACGGCCATGTGGATTGGGCCAAGTGGGAATGCTGCAGTGAGAGGGGCCCAGACTTACCTCGGTAAGTTTTTTTAATGCTTGCTATTCTGTTTTAATAAACAAAGTTTTGTACTTCTAACTAAATAATTGGAGGTTGTGTGTTTCTGCCTCACTGAGCCAGATCTGAGAACCTTTGTTGTAACAAAACATTTTGTAGACTATTCACGACCTTGAAATCACAGCTGACCTCAGTCTGAGCTTCAGACCATTTACTTCCATCTCATTAGCCTTCTCCGCCCTATACCACCACAGGTGTTCTATGACTGGCACTGTACGTTCGTCCATACCAGAGTTACCTCTAGACTAGACTATTCCAGTGCTCTTCCACCTGCAGTGCTGTAGAAAAGTCTTGGGTACGTATATATAGCTAGAGTGCCTAATACTTCCGCACAGTACTGTAGTACTGTTATGTATTGCACTGTACTGCTGCCACACAAAAAAAATCATGACACATGTGAGTGATAATAAACCTGAATCTGATATGGGTCTCTATTGTGGTCTGTGAGTGGGAAGGGAGCAGTGAGAGGGGACTCATGATTGGGAAAAGGGGAAGGGAGAGGGGAGGTAGTAGGAAGTACCAGAGAGATGTTCTGTAGTGATCAATAATAGTTGTTTGGAATCAAATGACCTTGCCTGATGTCTCAGGGCTGGGTGTGTCTGCATCTGTGCTACCCACATCTCTTGGCATTCCTTCTCTGCGACCTGACCCATGCCTGTCCTATGGTGCTCTATCCTCAACATTCCCAGCATCTTTTGCTCCTACCAGGTTTAAAAACTTGCTCTCCACTCCACTTTAATAAATACAGTACTGTGCAAAGGTCTTAGGCACCTGACTTTTGCACACTACTGTATCACCTCCCAGCTCATTATTTCATCCCCTTTCTCCACATCTGGTTTTGTCTATCATCTACCAGCTTGAACTCCTACCCCTCTCACACCTTCTTATTTCTTCGCCATTCTTCTCCAGTCCTGATAAAGTGCCTTGGCCAGAAATGTCAACTCCTTCTTCCCCCCTATAGATGCTGTCTGACCCGCTGAGTTTCTCCAGAGCTTTGCGTTTGTTCCTCAAGATTTCCAGCATCAGCAGAATCTCCTGTGTTTATGTTTTAGTCTGCCGCCTTCTGCTAGTAACTGGTCAGTTAGATTTCTTTAGCATTTCCCGGCGGTGTTCCTGCAGTGTTTAGCTCGGCTTCCGTGGCAACCAGCCAAATGTGGGAGGGATTCAGAGGATTGGCTCAGTGGTTGGTAGGAATGGAGTTGAAATGTGTGCCATAGTGATCCTCCCACCTGTGTCACTTGAATATGTGGCTGCAGCCCAAATCTACTGCAAACGTGTCAAAACTGCTTGGAAAAGAGGGAGAGTCTTCTTTCTTTAATTAGCAAAATTATTCCTGGAACTGAAATAAAGAAAACAATCTCTGTGTTTTAGACTGATAATTCTCCGTTTTAAATCAGGATGATAGTCTCTCTGTGGATTGCCCACATATTATTTCATATAATTTTATACTTACTGACTTAACTTACTGATTCTCAATAACATCCCGGCTGTCTACGTGATATGCAAGCCAGGGCAGTACGATATGGAGAGCAAACTGTTGCCCATGTGGAAGGCTCCACCTCTCCACGCAGGAACAGCAGAGACCAAATCAGTTTAGTGCAGTTGCAAAAAATTACTATTCGGCGTTGAAATCTACATTGGACTGCATTTGGGGCTCCAGCTCCAGATTTTTCCTCGGGGTTTACTCCCAAAAACTCCTCCAAGAACGGGTAGAGCCACAAGGCAGTGGAGATCAGAGCCTGTGATCAGAGTTTTCCTTCTGGATAAGCTGCCAACCAATGGTTGATGGGCCCCAACTGCTCGATGAGACCTCGTAAGGTGCCAGTAACCAACCTTTGCCTCTTCTCATGTCAGTAGAAATGGTTCTGCTGTGCTCAGTAGCTAAGCCAAACGTGAAGGCCAGGAATTGGGCTTGGTAGTCAGAGACTATTTGAGAAGTAGTCCATTGAGGGTGTTTTATCGGTACTGGGAACCTATCCCCACTACCTCTCCTAGCAATGAAAACCTTGAGTAACATCTCACTGAACATATCCCCGTCATCACAGTGGTACCTTGAGGTTGCACATTGTACTCTGTACTAATACTTACCACCTACATGAGGGACAGTTAAAACTGTGACAGCTGGTAGCCACTCTGTTCCTTCCAGTTAATTTGATCTGCACAGTCACATATGGGTGGCGCTGCAAGAAATTCAAAGTAGTTGAACAGTGATGAGCAGCGAACAATTTTTGTGAGAGGAGACCTTCTGACTTCTAATGTGTATGGAGGAGAAGGGGAGGGCATGGGCGAGGTGAAGGCATTCCAGCATTTGCCTTGCCATAGTCAGCAGACTGCTCGAGTTGCACATGGTTTCTTTGCCTATGCAGTAGATGCAAACTGCCTGAGGGAGGCAGGAGCTGCAAGCACTTCATAGAACTAGAATGCTGAGCCGTGCATCATGTGTTACGTGGGAAAGCAGTCATTACCTGCACCATTATATGAGCTGGTTTTTAGTTACTTTCATATTTTATATACAGGGCATGCAGTTTAAATAAAATATATATAATAATATACAGTTTAAATAATACATCAAGTACAAATATTCCTAGGGCTTGTTGGTGCTCAACATCCATATTCTGCTTTTGATATTGATTATGTGCGTTGATTTTAAACACTGTAATAATGCCTTCTTTTGGAGGATTTTATATAGTTCTCTGTTATTAAATCAACGGAAATAACTCCATTTTTAAATTCTCTTAAATGAAGTTTAACTAACTCCATTTCAGCAACAATCATTTATTTCATTTCAAGCTTTCTCTGCTCTGGATTATCATTCAGCTGCTCTCCTCAGAAAGGGAACTGTGAAGAGGGAAGACAGTTGAAAGAAAGGTCTAATGTAAATTATAGCGGTGGCGCCGTAGCGTGAAGGTTAGTGTAACGCAGTTACAGTGCCAGCAACCTGGGTTCAATTCTGATGCTGCCTCCCACATTCTAATCGCGTACAGGTTAATTGGTCACGTGTGTATAACTGTGTGTTGCAGTCATGCTGAACCTGTTACCATGCCGCATCTCTAAATAGATTCTGGCCTGGACTATATTCACGTTTTCCATGTATTCTACACACCAGTCTTCCAATGAGATTTTTGAAACTTTCTGATATTCCTGCTGTACTATATGTCCACTCACCTTTCACTCGCTAGTGCTATTAAACACTCCCTTCCCTACAGTCTACATCCTGCAGTTAGAGGTACTGAATCTTTTAATATGTAAAAATCTAATTAAGTATTTAAATGACTCAAAGTACATTTATTATCAAAATGTGTATAACTGATGCAACCTTCAGAGTTGTCTGCTTACAGGCAGCCACAAAGCAAGAAGCCCGAATTAACCCAATTAAAAAAAGACCAACACCCAATGCATGGAGAAGGACAAAAAAAATACAATCATGCAAATGATAAAAACAAGCAACATAATTCCAAACTGAAATGAGTCCATAGGCCTGAGTCCTGGAGCAGCCGGAGTAGGCCCACAGCCTCAGTCTCAGTTGATAATATACTGTGGCAAGTCGCTGCAAAGTTTGTAAAGGTGAATAGTGTAACAGCTGGAGCCACTTCAGAGCCTCAGTACCAAGGAGAGCGGAGTAAAACGTTGTGCAGCAGAACCAGTCAGGGCACAAACTCCCACCTCTTGCACCGACACCTGGACTTTTCAGTCCATCAGGCCCTTGGTTTAAACTGTTCGAGCACCAGGTCAATCTGCCACCCTTAGCCTCAGGCACTGCCGCAGCAATACGCTCTGAGCCACTTCCCGCCCAGACTCAACCTTTCCAAATCAGAGCAACACTTGGATAGATCAAACCTCACTTGCGATTGAGGTGATCAGCTCTGAAACAACTCTGTTTCTACTTTTCTCCACTCCACTCTGCCGGCTCCAGTTTCGTCTCCGAAGTTACAACTTCTCCACTTCCCTACAACTTCCCCTGGAACATGCCTCGGCCCTCTGACTCTGTTTTGCACACACATGCCTCGACCCTCAGATTAGCCTTGCCATCATTCACCTCTTCATTGTTTGCGGTGACTGTTTACCACAATTCTCCATATAAATAGAGCTGTTAAGAGAAGTTAAAATTATCCAAAATCTTTGAGGATTTCACTTGGATTTTACTTGTAATGCATCTCAGAAGCTGCTTTCCTTTTGCACTACAGGCCTTGACTTTGGCAGACTTGAAGGAAGGGTGAGGAAGTTTTTAAGTACGCACTCCACCATTATCCTTCATGCCCCCATTCCAGTTGCGGAGCTCAGGGCATAGGACGTGTTGACTACAGTATATGTGGAAGAAAAGATTCCAATGGGAGAATTATAGATACTGTTGTTAGCATTGGTTAAATATTGGACAGATAACTTACTTGGTCCAAGTTAGAGTACTTTGGAATCTTCATGACGTGTCTGGATAAGTAGAGATAGAACAAGCGAGATGGTCATTATTTTAATGCTTTATGGTCAAGATGGCAACAAACTGTGTTGTCCATTGCTATGATAGCTCAGTTGCTCTTTTTTAGGTTTGTAGGGATGATTTTGGGGGGGAGGTTAGGGAGTCAGGGGACAGGGTAAAGTTTAGGAACAGGAATAAGTGGAGATGGGGGTAGTAAATGAAAAGTCAGGGTCAGGAACTAGAGTCTAGATCAAGACTAATGATTCCTGTGGATGGATGTCAGGTCAAAAGCCACTGAGGACAAAGTCCAATGATCCTCATTGTCATGACCAAGGTCAGTGGGCCTCCGTGGACTGCTGACCACCCCCCCACCCATGTCAGTAAGTCCTGGGATCGGGTGTCCAAACAGGTAGGATGCACAAGAAGTGGTGAACCCCTAGGAATCAGAATCAGAATCAGACTTTAATCACCAAGTACCTGTACACACACAAGGAATTTACTTCCGGCAGATGTTGTCTCTCTGCTCATAACAGATGATAAATATAAATGAAAATATAGATTATACATACAAGTAGTGCAATCCAAGTAATAGTTAGCCGACAGTTAACCGGCAGTTAACTGTTCAGCAAAGTGACCGCAGTAGGGAAAAAACCTCCAGTGCCTATTAGTCTTAGTCTGGAGGGATCTGAAGCGCCTACCAGATGGAAGCAGTTCAAACAGTCCGTGCGCAGGATGGGAGGAGTCCTTTATGATGTTCCCCGCCCTCTTCTTCAACCTGGAAGAGTACAGGTCCACAATAGAGGGCAGGGAGGCTCCAATGATGCGCTCGGCAGTCCTCACTGTGTGCTGTAGTCTGGTTCTATCCTGCTTGGTGGGGAATCCCAGGGTCAGTGGTCCAAGCAACTCCAGAGTTACAGGTCCCCATGATCGGTAAGTCCTGAAGTTGATATTGAAGGCTGAAGCTCGGTGGTTGAAGACCAAAACTGTTGAATCTGGAAGTCAAGACCCAATGGTTGAATCATCTGAGTTGGCGTGTCGTAAGTCAGAGGCCTCATGTTGGCATGTTTGTAGACCGGGCCAGGGACAACTCCCATGGCTGGCAAGTCTTGGGGTTGGAGGTCCAGGGTTCCATGATCAGCAAGTGTGAGCGGGTGGGAGATTGGGAGGAAGGAAAAGGGTCTGTTTTGTTGTCGTGTTGTTGTTGTTGATTGTGCTGTTCTTTGACATGCTATGTTAGTGCCAGAATGAGTGGCAGCATTAGTGGGCTGTCCCTAGCACATCCTTAGGTGTGTTACACGCACAAGATGCTGGAGGAACTCAGTAGTCCAGGCAGCGTCTTGGAAAAGTGTACAGTTGACGCTTCAGGCTTGAACTCTTCGGTCCTGCCAAAGGGTTCGGCCTCTAATGGCAACTGTAACTCTTTTTGCGTGTGTAGCTCGGATTTCCGACATCGTCAGATATTCTCTTGCTTGTGTTTAGGTTGTGTTGATTATTAATGCAAACAACGCATTTCACTGTATGTTTCAAATACAAATGATAAATAAGTGAATCGAAATCTGAATATGAATCTAAATCTATGTATCAGGACAGAGCAGTCCATTTGATTGCCACAACATTCAGTGTTCACCCTCCCTATTACCTGTTAACTGTATTTGCAGATTCTCTACAATATCTCAAACAGAAATATTCAAAAATATGGCAACTTAAACCACTCGCAGCAAAAATGATTTTGAAATACCAACGATTTCAAATTCCTTCAAAGTCACATAATACCTGCATTTGAACATATGCAACCTGTTGTCACCACTGGACCAGTGTTTACCTTTCACTGTCTTTGGAACAACATCATCAGAAGTGACACAGATCTTTAAAAAGGCCCAACCCTTCCTTCTCAGCACAGTTGGAGATAGGGAAACTTTTGCAAAGGAAAGGGAGTTACACAAAATTAATTTCCAAAATAATTTTCCAGTTGTCTTTATATGAGAAGTTATTCAAGTTCAAGTTTATTGCCATTCAACCATACACATACATACAGCTAAACATAACATCATTCCTCTGGAGTCAAGGAGCAGAACGCAGTACATACAGTCACACACAGCACATATGGTTATGATCCAGCATATAAGTGGCACAATAATATTAACACAAGTCCTTAAGTGGCCTGGCCTGAAGATGGATAGATTGTCTTAAAGTGCACATTTATGTAAGACAGTAGAATGTTGATAATTAACCAGGCAGTAGTCGTATAAATAATATAAAGATGAATTTTATTACATCTGTTCCACCTTACCTTGGATCTTTTGAAGGATCAACCCTTAAACGCACCACAAGAAGATGAGAAGCAGGACCAAGAATAGGCTGTACAATTCAACATAACCCAAGATTGTGATTGTTTTCTACTTTGGCCCTTTTGCCCAGTTCCCATTTCCTTGCTGCTGGAAGTATTCTGCAGTTCAGGTCACACCTGTGGGGAGAGACTTTTGACTCTCAGTGCCCATACCTGGGAATCTTCCTTCTGTTCTTCATCTTCAGAAGGATAATTAACATGAAGAGACTGTCAAAGTTGACTGCAGAAAATTAAGTCCTCTTACTTGGTTGCATATAATTACATCATAACAAAGTGAAGATGATAGGGTAATTCCCCAGTCAATCAAGATTAATTGATACAGAGACTCAAGAGACTGCAGATACTGGAATCTGGGGGGAGAAACAAACCACTGGTTTAACATTTATGGAAGCAAAGGACTGGTTGATTTTTTGGGTTGAGACCTTACATCATAATTCATTTGTGTTTTCATTTCTTTTTGGAGAAATTGTCCTGGTTAAATTGGAGGGTATCTATATAGTTTCTGTTTCCTTCACTCTAAACTTATTTTTTGAGTGAACAAATTTCATGGACCCTGTTCTATTAATAGCACACAAAATGCTGAGGAACACAGCAAGTCAGGCAGTATCTTTGGAAAGGAATAAACAGTCTATATTTCAAGTTGAGATCCTTCATCAGCACTGAATCTAAATCTTTTTTACCACCTTGTCTGTCTGCCATGCTGCTTTCAAAGAACAATGAATTTGTATCCCTATGTTCCTCTGTTCTATAACACTCTCTAGTTCCCTGCCATTAACTGTATGTCCTACTCCAGTTTGACTTTCCAAAATGCATCACTTCACACTTAACTGTATTAAAATTCATTTTCCAGTCCTCAGCCCAGTTCCCCTTACAATAGCCTTCTTCACTATCAACAACATTTCCTAATTTAACCTGTAAGCTTGCTGATCAAGCCTTGTGCATTCATATCTAAGTCACTTAAATAAGTAATGACAAGTGTGTTAACACCAAACCCTGTGACACACCACTAGCCACCAGATTCCATCCTGAGAAACAATATTCAACCATCACCATCTACTTCCTACCTTTGAGCCAAATATGAATCCATCTAACTACACTAGCTGTCCCTGGATTCCATAGGGTTAATTGGGACGTAATCTTCCAGACCAGCCTTCCATATAGTACCTTGTCACAGACCTTACTTAAAGTCCAAATATACATCTTTCACTGCCCTTTTCTCATCTATTCTTTTGGTTACTTTTTCAAAGACTCTTAACGATTCATCAAAACATGACTTCCCAACATACACATCCATACTGATTCCTCCTTATCAGACTCAGTCTATCCAAATGCTGGTAGATCTTGTCCCTCAGAAATCCCTCCAGTAACTTCCACACAACTGATCTAGTTCTTTGGCTTGTCTTTCCTACCTTTCTTGAAAACAGAATAAAGTTGACCTTCTAGTCTTTGGGAACTTACCAATAGCTAACAGTGAAGCAAATATCCTTGCAGTTTGGTCACTGAGTCCAAGGATATACTCATAAGACCCTAGGAACTTATTAATCTTAATGTGCCATAAGGTGTTAAGCCTCTTGGGATTTTCCTTAACCTTACCTGTCAGACCTATCTCATACCCACTCTCTCTGCCCTCCTGATTTTCTTCCTAAGTATACTATTTATGTTTTTATAGTCATCAAAGGTTTCACTCATCCTCAACCCAATGTATACTTCTTTTTCGTTTTCTTAACCAAAGCTTCAACATTTCTCATCAGCCAGAGTTCCCTAAATTTGCTAGGTTTACCCTACAACCTAACAGGAACATGCTATCACTGGACTTTGGATATCTCACTCTTAAAAGCCTTCCACTTAGCATTCATCCCTTTCCGTTCAGATATATGTTGCCAATCAACAACTGCTAGATCCTGCATAATACACACAAAATTTGTCCTCCATTTTAGGACCCTAACCTGTGGATCTGTGCTATCTTTTTCTGTCACTATCTTAAAACTAATAGAATTATTGTTCTATTCCGCACTTGTTGTTGTGGGGGCAGGAGTTCCTAATCTCCCATAGATGCAGTTAGATACCTCATTGTCATCATCAATATGGTTGACTGAAGGACCTCTTTATACTCAGTGTAATTCCATGACTGCATTATGGTTTCCTTCATATTTTGAATCCTGTTTGCAGAATAAAGTGAAGGCTTACAGCTTAGTGGAATATCGG
Source organism: Hypanus sabinus (assembly GCF_030144855.1). Classification (NCBI taxonomy): domain Eukaryota; kingdom Metazoa; phylum Chordata; class Chondrichthyes; order Myliobatiformes; family Dasyatidae; genus Hypanus; species Hypanus sabinus. The sequence continues at coordinate 158,640,258 of NC_082712.1, forward strand.
CACACTAGAATCAGGCATTGTAATTTGAGGGACCATTCTTATAGACACAGAATAGAGCATGAGTGAGTAAGAAATAGTCTCATCAGCAATTATTTTAAATGCACTCCATCATAAATGACTTTTTAATATTAATTAGGTGAACAGTTAATCCCTTTCAGTTATTTACGTTTGTTGAAAGAAATCCAACTACAACAATTCAGATACGACTATTTAATGTTCAAGTAATGGGATCTCCTTAAAGATATCAGTTTCTTTCTGTAACAATGATGCTGATGTTTATGATGTTTCTTCACCTCTGCCTGAGGGAAATCATTGAAGTTCCTGAAAAAGAAAGTTTGGCTGACTTCAGCCATTTACACTATTTCTATATGGGTCAGCACAGTATCATTGCGGTTAGGTTCATTGCTGTAGAATCAGGGTTCGATTCCCACCACTGCCTGTAAGAAGCTTGCACATTTTCCCCATGACCGTGCGGGTTTCCTCTGAGTGCTCCAGTTTCCGCCCATGTTCCAAAGATGTACGGTCAGGTTTAGTAAATTGTAGACATGCTATGTTGGCGATGGAAGGGTAGTGACAATTGCAGGCTGATTTAACATAAACAATGCATTTCACGTTATGTGTCAATGTACATTTGACAAATGATTGATCTCTTTAATTCTTTCTGTTTAGAGTTCTGCCTGGTCAAGTTCTCTCTGGAGATTCCACAGGTGAAAACCTTGAGGATTTAATAACAATGCTTGTTTTGTGTAATAAAGAGCACATCATATACATGGTAGAAGCAATCAAAAGTCAGTGTGTCATTACCCCATCAACAACTCAGGTTCAAACGTGAAGGTATAAAGAAAATAGTAAGGGAATCTGAGTCAAAATTTATATATTATAGGATCAGGTTTTTGTCACAGTTCAGTTGGTGCTAATCTGAATTTTTCTTTAAGACACCCCTGGGAATTAGCAATTTCAAGTAAATATTTCTGCTTATGAGCTCAGAGTGCAGTAAAACTGACTTTTAGATAACACATTCCTGGCCAATAATAAATATGATTCTTCTTATTTAGAGACTTAATTTTACATTTGTAAAGTGATATGTGAGTACGGTATGCTCTCTGGAGTGTTAGTCTGGATGTGTTAACTATTGCAAGAATATCCCCTGTGATCTTTCACACTGTAAGTCAAATAAAGAAATGTTGACAGTTCATTGTATTATATAATGCAATGTAATAATGTATATTCCAATCACTATAAAAGAATCACACTATTTTGTACCCAAGGAGTATTATTGCTCTTGAGTTTTTCCAGATTGTTGTTACTTTTCTCCTTTTGGTTAATATAACAATCAACCCACATCTTTCGGATGAACACAAACACTAAAAAGTTAATCTCTGCAACCTGAGGTCATTCTCTGAGACTTTTTGACCAGGTCACCATATTGCAGAGAAAAACCCATTTACAATTAACATACAAAAGCTAAAGGCAAGGCAGACCATTTCACAATTGGTCTCTTCTGATTTTTTGCGGAGTGAAGACTCTGAACACTGCTATAGTTTTCTGTCACTAAAATAGTGGAAAGTGTATTTGTTTGAGAATAATGCAGTATTTTACTAATTAATCACAAAGGAGCTGCTTGTGGACTACAGGAGGAATGGAGACAGGCAAACCCCTATTGACATCAATGGATCTGGGGTTGAGAGGGTGAACGGTTTTAAGTTCCTCAGCATAAACATCACTGAGGATCTCACATGGTCTGTACATACCGACTGTGTGGTGAAAAAAGCATACCAGTGCCTTTTTCACCTCAGATTGTTGAAGAAGGTTGGTATAGGCCCAAAAATCCTAAGAATTTCCTACAGGGCACACATGAGAGCATCCTGACTGGCTGCATCACTGGCTGGTATGGAAACTGTACTTCCCTCAGTCTCAGGACTCTGTAGATGTGAACTTCCCACTATTCAGGACATTTACAAAGTCAGGCAAGTATAAAGGGCCCGAAGGAACTCGTATCACCCCAATCACAAACTGTTCCAGTTGCTACCATCCAGTAAATGGTGCCGCAGCATAAAGATCAGGACCAACAGACTTCAGGACAGCTTCTTCCACCAGGCCATCAGACTGCTTAATTCATGCTGATACAATTGTATTTCTATGTTATATTGACTGTCCTGTTGTACATACTATTTACTATAAATGACTTTTAATCACACATTGCAAATTTAGACAGAGACGTATGTGAAGATTTTTACTCCACATGTGTATGAAGGATATAAGTAATAAAGTCAATTCAATTCATGAGCTTTCTTCCTTTTTCTCTCTTCAAGTAATTAAGTAGTCAAGTGAACAGGGGATCTATCAACTAACCTGAGGTCAGAGAATTAGCAGACCATTTTCAGGTGAGACCTTTCATAACCTTATACTGGTGGAATTTTGTAGTCCACTTGTAAGAAACAACACATTATGTATGAACGATCTGAGATCCTGTCTTTCCTTATCCTCACTGACCTTGTCCATAGTCGGAGGCTAACTCCACTGAATCAGTAGTACTCTTGCTTCAGCAGGCAAGTAAAGCAATCATTTACTATTTAATGCCACTTACTTCCCAACTGCAGCAATTATAGCAAGGAACAAAACTGACACCTGACCCACTCAGCATCCATTGGTATTGGCTGCACTTATCCAAGCCTACCTGTCCCATTTGCTAGTATACCTTGTTGTTAGGAAAGAGTAGCGAGGGCATTGACAGATATTACAGAAAATTCTTACTTTGAATGTATTCATAGAGTGATTCAGCATGGAAACATGCCCACCAATTCTACATCATCTATCAATAGACAATAGACAGTAGGTGCAGGAGTATGCCATTCGGCCCTTCTAGCCAGCACTGCCATTCACTGTGATCATGGCTGATCAAACACAATCAGTACCCCGTTCCTGCCCTCTCCCCATATCCCTTGACCCCGCTATCTATAAGAGCTCTATCTAACTCTCTCTTGAATGCATCCAGAGACTTGGCCTCCACTGCCTTCTAGGGCAGAGCATTCCACAAATCCACCACTCTCTGGGTGAAAAAGTTCTTCCGCATCTCTGTTCTAAATGGCCTACCCCTTATTCTTAAGCTGTGGCCTCTAGTTCTGGACTCACCCATCAGCGGGAACATGCTTCCTACCTCCAGTGTGTCCAATCCCTTAATAATCTTATATGTTTCAATCAATAATCTTACATGTTTCAATCAAGCACCCACTTACCTAATCCTATACTAATCCAGAAGCAGAATCCGATTTACAAACTACTATCACTGACATATGACGTGAAATTTGTTGTTTTGCAACACAGTGCAGTGCAAAAACATAAAATTATGATAAACTGCAAAAAAGTGCAAAGAAAAGTATTGAGGAGCTGTTCCTGAATCCTTCAGTTTGAGTCTGTGCTTCTTCCCAGATGGTGGGGAAGAGAAGAGGAATATCGCAATGGTGAAAGTCTTCAGTGATGTATGCCATATTCCTGTCAGCTCTCCTTAACTACTCCGCTAATCTACAAACTAGGAGCAATTTGTCCTAGCCAAGTAACCCACCAATGATTGCCTTTAGTAGTGGGTGAGAACTGGAGTACCTGGAAGAAACACATATGATCACAAGAACACACAAACTCCGCACAGAGAGCACTTGAGGCCAGGATTGAACCTGGATTTGCTGGAACTATGGAGCAGAAACATCATTGTCTGTAGTATTTACTGCAAGCAATCAGTCTTCAAGATCAGCCAAACCAATTCTGTTCCTATACCAAGATGGAGTAGCTAAAGACACAGAAATGAAAACACAAATGAGCAATGGGTCATTTGGATGAAGTAGTGCAAGATAGAACCATTTTATTCCTTCCCATCTATAGCCTGCACTCACAACAGCAGCACAACCTGCTATTATTTTAATGAACAAATGCATCTCAATACTAATTTTCAGATGAGCTGAATCACTCTAATAATTTAGGCAGCAGGATTTAATTGAAGCCCTCAATCAGATCTTTAACCCACACCTCCAACTGGTCTTCTCAGCAGGATTCAAATTAAGTGCTCCATATGCCAAGGAAGTGTGACATCCCAGAGAGGGGAGTCATTATCCCAATGATCACATGATTTTATTGTTCCTCTGAGATCTGTGGACGGTTCTTCCAATGGCTACCTGGAACTATCAGACATTGCAAAGGTAGTCATATTCATGGCATTTTTGATAGCTTCTCGCGGGTAGCCATTGGAGAACTATCAAGGAAGTTCAGGGTCATTGTTTTCCACGTATACCTAGTGAACTTCCCACAGTATCACTAAAATGATGTGGTCTATCATTCAAAGAACTAAGGAAAAGTTTCTTCATTATCCAGCCACGACAAAACTAGCCCATGATGTTCAAGGCATCATGAACAATAAAACTGCAAGTGTGGATCACATGAAAGAAAAGAAGCTAGGTGTAAGACCAAGATGTGGTCCGTGGAGAAGAGGCACAGGAGTGGATTAGTGACCAGGAGCAAGTGGCTGATTGGGGATGGTGTTGGGCTCACAATCCATAGGAGAAATGTTTAGAGCTTGCACTAGGTGCGCATGGGGTGGGGGGGAGGGTGGTGGATGTAGTAATATGTATTTTACTGGGGACCGGGGCGGGGAAGAAGGAGTGATTCGAGGACTCAAGCATGTCCATTTTAATTAATCGTGAAACAACCTGTCTTGGGTTGATGAAAAATTGTAATATTGACATCCGCACTTATGTTAAATGCAGATGGATACCATCTTCCATACCTGTGCATCAGCATCAGCCTCATGTGAAATTCAGAAAGGAAATCACTGACAGTGGACCATTAATAAATCCCGGGTTTTATCAGTTAATCTTTGGGTCATAGAGATTATATCAGGTGCCATCAATCAATATTACAAGCTCCAAGTCATGCTTTTTTTTTAAATGGGGAAATTATGCCATGAGATAATTGTCAAATAACAATGATATACTTGTACTATATTGTGGATCACTTAAAATCCAAATAAGCAGCTTGACCTTGCAATGAAAAAGTGATACGCAAGGCTGAAACATCTGATGAACTGAATAGTTAATTCCCAGAAAGGAAATAGATTATGGATAATGATGACAGCTCACATAGCATCTTCAGGACGATTAAAGCAACCTAGACACCTGGAGAGTCCTACATGATACATTAGCAGAAAGTGACATGAAGTTAATGAATATATTTCTCCACTTTCTATTTTTCAGAACAAATTGAATGGCGAAACAATGGCGAAATAATGTTGTCTGTATACTATTCTCTGTGACATCTACAAAACTTCTGAGTATTGTTTTCCTGGGTTATTGTATATAGATCCCAGTGTTGCAGAGTTTTGTTTCATAATTTATTCTTATGTCGAGACAGACGAAACATGCTTGGACTGTAAAACAGCTAAGCTTACAGCAAGGCCCTGACACAAAACAAAAACACTCAATGTCACAATGAGACATAAGATTTGCATGGCTACAGACGTACTGATAATATTGTTTAAACAAAGGAAATGTACATCATAGCTGATGCATTAAAACTGGGAGCTGTACACTACTTAGCGTACAGTTTCAGCTGGAGCAGAGAGGTCTCAGCAGTCAGGCTGTTATCTGTGTGCAGATAACACCAGAGAAAAATGGTGGTAGCATCTTCACAGTATATATTTATGTCTTTCCAGCTCTTGAACACAAATTCTGTACACAAACTCAGAATACATTGCTAGGAATTTAAAATCCCTGACTCCCAAGATACAAGTCCAACTCTCATACAGTAATCAGCTGAAGGGGAAAGGGCCATACCAGGGAAACTTTCCTGCATCATATTACTAATTGGTAGTTAGTTGTTTATGCAATTTTTTTTTAAAAGATCTTTTTGTCCTTTTTCTCATCTACATACCGAGGTAGATGAGGGAGGCAAAGGGAGCGAAACCTACCACAACAAACTGGAAGGAGCGATCTTACTGGTGCATTGTGAGGCAGTTGCTGGCTTCTACTTGGGAAATTGAATTGACCTTTTGAGCTGACTGGCAGCCAGCCAATCCTGTATGGAACTGCTGGCTCCCAGCTATCCATGGCTCAGCTTGACTCAGAGTTCTGTACAACCTGAGCAAACGCAGAAGTTGATGAGAAGAAGGCCTGGTACTGGGATATAGCAGTGGAATATAAATTGGAAACACCTCAGTTCACTCACTTATGTAGGAAGGAAGAAAAAGGTGAGGCATTGTTTAAATGGCTAGGGATTGAAAGGTCAAAGTGACCGGTGTGTCCTTTTATATAAAAATTAATGTACAGGATTACCAGGCAGATAGGAAGACAGTGGGTTTCCCTCTATTACAACTTTGAGTATGAAAGCAAAGTTATGATATTTCCTAATGATAATGGAAAAAAGATCATTTTCCCCATTTCAGTCAACGTTGAACAATCTCATCCTTCCAGTAATTTTCCCTGTGACATATTCTCCCCATATCCCCATCAGCTTCCTTCAGATTTCACACCTTCACCTGCACACAATGGGCAAAGGACAATGGCTAATTAAACTACTAAATCTTACTACAATTTCATAGAACTCTGATGACACAAACATGGAAATACTATATAGAGGTCTGGTCTCCCTACCTAAAGATAAACCTGAAATGCAGTCAGGACAATGAAGGTTCCTAGATTGATTCCTATGATAGGCATTTGTGACATAGGACGACATTGAGCACTTTGTGTCTATACTCCCTTGGGTTTGTGAAAATTGTAATTGCTCTTATCAAAAAGTAATCAAATTCTTAAATGGCATGATGGATTAGTTGCAGAACTAATATTTAACCTGATTGGAATGTCTCAGGCAGGGGTTCCCAAACTTCTTTTATGCTGTTATTAACCGAGGGTTAATGAACGCTGGGTCTAGGGGAGAGCAGCCAACATAATGAAAGACCCAGCTCACCCTGGTTATACTCTTCTGCTTCCTTTCATCAGGCAGAAGATACAAAAGCTTGATAATATGTACCACCAGGCACAAGGACAGGTTTCATCCTGCTTTCGTAAGATTTCTGAATGGACCTCTTGTATGTTAAAGATGAATTCTTAATTTCTCAGGCTACCTTGTCAGGCCCAGACACTTCACCTGTCTACAAACACTGTATTTTCTCTGTACTGTAGCACTATATTATGCATTTCGTTATTCTTTTATTTTCCTTTTCCACGACTTCGATGTACCTATTTATGGAATGATCTCACTGGATGTCATACAAACAAAACTTTTCATTGTATCACTGTACATATAACAACAGTAAACTAATTAGCAATTATCAAAGCCAATTAGTCAGGACATAGATGAGGAGACAGTTCTTCACCCAGAAGAATTCTTTACTCTAAATGTCTATGACGACATAGTCACTGAGTATTCATGCAGAGAATGGTAGATATACCTGTCATAATCTTATAGATTTTTATTAGATCACCCCTCAGCCTCTTTCACTCCAAAGGATTCAAGTTCAGCCTTTCCACTTCAATCCTAGCAACATTCGAGTGCATCTCTTCTGCACTCACTCCAGCACAATAGCAACCTGCCTATACTGTGGCAAACAAGGCTGCACGTAACATTCCAAGTGCTGTATGACTCTATGAGATTTTTAGATATTAAGAGAATCAAGCTATGTTGTACTGCAAGAGTGTGGTGCTGAGGAAAAGCTTAGCCATGAGAGGTGGAATCACCACTTCCTAATTCTTTTTCAAAACTCTGCTTTATTTGCAATAATATATTGAGGAAATACTATCAGTACACTTCTTTGTTTACACTTAATGTACCATCAAATCGATACATTTTCTTATGCTGCATTAATGTCCCACTGTTCCCCCTTAAGTAATGCATTCATAGCGTTTGAGAAAGCTATGAAAAATACCTAGGCCCTCAGTGGCCGTGGCCTCAGGACACTACACTTTGGTCCCAACCCACACAGTCCTTGTGGTGGCTGCAGAGTGTCCTTTAGCACAGCGGAACAGGTTACACATGCCAACAAGTTTTGAGCAGATCAAATGGGTCATTCGTTGAGTTGATGTTTAAAACATAAAACAGCACAGCACTGGAACGGCCTCTTCAGCTCATGTTATACTGAATTAGTTGAGCTAATGGTACCTGATTTCTTCTGCCTCACATGATCCATATCCTTCCATTTTCTGCAAGTTCATGTGCCTATCTGAGATGCTTAAATGCCTCTATTGCATTTGCCTCCATTACTACCCCTGGCAGTGCACTCCAGGCACTCTCAGCCCTCAGTATAAAATCTTGCAATACACATATCATTTGAACTTACTTCCCATCACCTCCATATGCATACCCTCGTTCTTAAGCATTTTTACCCTCAGAAATGGATACAGATGATCTACTCTATCTATGCCATTCATAATTACTCCCCTCAGTTACCATCAATCCAGAGAAAACAAGCCTAGTTTATCCAACATCTCCTTATAGCGCATGCCTTCTAATCCAAGCAGTATCCTAATGAATCTCTTCAGCACACTTTCCACAGTCTTCATATCTCTCCAATGATGGGTCAATCAAAACTGGGTGCAATATTCTCGATGGGGCCAAAGCAGAGCTGCCGCATAACTTGCTGACCTTACAGCAGCTGCTAGCGTTTAGCTCAGTCAGCATTCCAGGGAGCAGCCCGTAGGTCACAATCCATTTCTTAAGTTCTGTTGCTAATCTTTGAGCTCAGCCAAAGTCACCAACAAGTAAGAAAGAGGGTCAGGATGCACCAGGGTTCTGCATCACAGCTCTTTAAGACATAAGAGCAGACTTGATTTTTGGCCCATCGAGTTTTCTCTGTTATTCAATCATGCCTGATTTATTATTCCACTCAACCTCATTCTCCTGCCTTCTATACATAATCTTTGACACCCTTACTAATCAAGAACTTTTCAATCTCCACTTTAAATATACCCAATAACTTGGTCTCCACAGCCATCTGTGGCAGTGATTTCCACAGATTCACCACCCTCAGACTAAAGAAATTCCTCCTTATCTTTGTTCTAAAGGGACGTCCTCCTATTCTGAGCCTGTGTGCTCTGCTCCTAGACTCTCCCACTAAAAGATAAATCCCTTCTACGTCTACTCTATTTAGACTTTTCAATATTTTATAGGTTCCAATGAGATCCCCCCCACCATTCTTCTAAACTCCAGTGAGTACATGCCCAGGACAATCAAACGCTTCTCATACGTTAATCATTTCATTTCTGGGATATGCCAAGACAGTCTTGTATAATAGCAACCCCACTGCTAGAAGGCATTTGTTAGGGTTACTTTATTTATATAGAGATTTTAACTTATTAGCAATCCCCGCGGTTCTTAATTACATTTATTTCTGTGTGCTAACATTATTTAAATCCTCTTGAATAAATTTTACGTATCTCTGTCGGAGAAGATCAAAGGATGCTGACAGATATGAGCTGTCACAGTCCATCATGATGTTATGAAGGAGGAGCCTCGGCAGTATGTTTCCTGAGGACTATTTGCCATTTGGAACCTGTTCCATCTCGCCAGATGCATCTCATCTGACTGTGTAGAAGAAAATGTATGTTTTGGCTGGCATCAAGTCTAGGTCACAGGCCACAGCTGACACAATCCTGTAGAAGATATTTAATTTGTGGGATTTCTCCTTTCACAATGGCGATGATGCAGTTATCTGCAACAAATGGACAGGAGAAAGCTGTTCAGCCCTTCAAGCTTTTTCCAAAATTCAACATGGTCATGATTGACATGCGACCAAACTCCACGAGCAAATAACAGAAAATTTGCTGAACACAATCAATGGATCGAGCAGCATCTGTGGGAGAAAATGAGTTTTCATTGTTTTGAGTCAAAAGCACTGCATCCGCGCCAAGTGGTGTACTCGTGATAGAAATATATCTATGGTGTATTGCGATTGTATGAAAAAGTGCTTTTCCCATTTCCCTCTGTTAACCAAAATTTTCCTGATTCTTGATGCTGGATCACTCACCATTTGTGGAAGAGAGCTCCATGCCTACAAACAAGTAAAGCACACACAAACTGCAGGAGGAGCTCAGCAGATCAGGCAATATCTATGGAAGGGAATCAAGAGTTGACATTGTGGGCTGAGACCCTTCATCAGGACGATAAAGGAAGGATGAAGAATCCTGAATAAGAAAGTGGGGGAGGGGAAGGAGTACAAACTGGAAGGTGATGGGTAAAGCCAGAGCAGGGGAAAGTTATCTGCATGGGGGAGGGAAGCCAGCTAAGAAGCAGGGAAGTGGCAGTTAGCAATGGCAAAGGGCCGTACAAGAAGGAACCTGATAGCAGGTGAAAGTGGACCATGGGAGAATGGAGAGGAAGAGGGCACTGGATAGAGGTGATAGGCAAGTCAGGAGAAGAGAAAGGGTAAGTAGAGAACCAGAATAGGGAAGGAGAGAAGGGAATTATAGAGAAATTACTGAAGATTTACCGAAATTTGCAGAATCTTTGTTCATACCTTTAGGTTGGAGGCTACCCAAACAGAATATGAGTGTTGCTCCTTCACCCTGAGAGTGGGTTCATCATGGCAGAAGTATGTCATTTATGGCATATGTGTCCTTCATTTCTGTTCTTTTCTCATCCTCACTTCCTTTTGCCTTCTCCAAGAAACCCAGCACAAGCTTCAACCATTCACCAATTCTAAACTTATTTAAAAGGTGTTATTGTTTGACATCTTCCAGTTGCAGTGTTTGGTCATCAGCCTGAAACATTAATTCTGTTCCTGTCCACACAATGCTGCCTGATCATAGAAGAGCAGAGTATAATTTGCTCCCATTTATATTATTGAGAGAACATCTAGTAACAATAACAACTTCAGTTCATTGTAAATTCATGAATGATGGTTTTTGTTGGAAGGGTTTGTATTGCCATCGTCATGGAATTAATGAAGTCACAAGGACCAGTCGTACTTGACAATACTAATGTTCTCTCAGATTAGCACTGGATAATGGGCAAAGCATGAACCTGATGTGAAGAATGCTCCATAAAGCTCATGCACTGATATTGTTGAAATCAAAACAGTCAGAATTGCCTTTGACTTGTTTAGAAAGCATCTCAAAGGAATTTCTTTTTCCTTGGCGCAGACACTCTAAAATCTGACATTTCGTTCCAGCTGCCTCTGAAACTGGGTTTCTCTTACAGAATACTGAGAACAGACTGTCACGTGAGCAGATGATTTCCATTTCCATGATTGATAAGGGAAAATGCAGATGATGTGTACTTTTTAAAACTATAACCCTCAGCAAAATCACTTGTTTCACTGGAGGGAAAGAAAATTAGTCTGAGAAAGCTCATCACATGTGAGGTCATTAACAAAGGAGTTGCTTTGACAGACCACAGTGAGCTAGATTTTCCACTGATATTACCAGTCTCAAGGTATTAACAATTAACAACGTATTAAGCAGTGCTCAGACTAATGCTAGACTTCACTTCAACCAAACTTTCCATTAGATTTGCAAAACTGCTGGTAATGCTACCAGTCATCACTTAATCCACTGTGGCAACTATCTTTAATCAAATCTAGCATTGCTATACAAAGAAGAATATTCCATTAGCTATAATAACTTGATAGAATATTGATGATGTACTAACCCATTTTCCCAGCAATGAAAAAAAACAAGGATGTTACTTGCAAGCCATTCTTTAATTTTCCCTTCTTGCATTTTTAAAAGTCATTTTGTTCTTTCGTTGCTTCATATCTGCAGTGCTAGAATTGTGGAAAATGTGACCAAGAAGACTTTCATATTGAGGGAATAATGAATCAGAATCAGGCACTGGCATATCTCATAAAATTTGTTGTTTTTCCACCAACAGTACATTGCAATAGATAATAACAAAATATATAAATTACTATAAGAAGTATATATAAAAAAGAAAATTAAATAGGTCATGTAAAATAAAGGGGAAAAGAAACCAATGTAGTGTTCATGGGTTCATTGTCTCTTCAGAAATCTGATGGTGGAGGGGAAGAAGAGCGTGTATGTCTTCAGGCTCCCGTACCTGCTCCTTGATTGTAGCGATGAGAAGAGAGTATGTTCTGGGTGATGGACTCCTTAATGCCGTGGATTTGAGGCATCACCTTTTGAAGGTACCCTGGATGCAGGGGAGGCTGGTGTCCATGATGGAGCTGACTGAGCTTGCAATATTCTGCAGCTTTTTCCGATCCAGTGCCGTAGCCCCTCCATACCAAACGGTGATGCAACCAGTTAGAATGTTCTCCTCAGTACATCTGTAAAAAATTTGCAAGTGTCTTTCGTGACGTGATTGTTCTCCTCAAGCTCCAAATGAAATATAGCTGCTGTCATGCCTTCTTTGTAATTGATTCAATATGTTGGGCCTAGGATAGATCCTCAGAGAAGGCCTTAAAACCCTCCACTTCTTTTTAAAGAACCAATAAAAGAACCAAACAGTCTCCTACCACCACCACCCTCCTCCAACTGACAAAACTGCTCCTCACCCTCAACAATTTTACTTTCAGCTCCTCCCACTTTCTACAAACACGAGGGGTAGCCATGGACACTCTTACAGGCTCCAGTTATGCTTGCCTCCTTGTTGCCTATGTAGAACAGTCTATGTTTCAAGCCTTACTTGGCAATTCTCCCCATCACGTTCTCTACAATATTGACAAATGCCTTGGTGTTGCTTCATGCACCCATGCTGAGCTCATCAACTTCATCCTTTGCCTTTAAGTTCCACCTTGCCCTTAAATTTACCTGCTCCATTTCTGACATCTCCCTCCCCTTCCTTAATCTGCTTGTCTCTATCAACTGAAATCTTTTATAAAACTACTGATCCTCATGGTTATCTTGACTATAACACTTCCCACCCTGTCTCTTGTAAAAATACTATTCCCTTTTCTCAGTTCTTCATCTCCACCGCATCTGTTCCCAGGATACGGCTTTCTTTCCAGATATTCAGAGATTTCCTCCTTCAAAGAACAGAGTTTCCTTTTCTCCATATGTGGAGAAAATGTTTCCTATCATGGGAGATTCTACAGAGTGGAGATGAAGAGGAATTTCTTTAGCCAGAGAGCTGTAAATCTGTGGAATTCTTTGTGACAGGCAGCTGTGAAGGCCAAGTCTTTATGTATATTTAGGGCAGAAGTTGATAGATTCTTGACTGGTCAGGTCATGAAGGGATACAAGGAGAAGGCAGGAAATTGGGGCTGTGAGGAGAATTGGATCAAATATGATGAAATGTCAGAGCAGGCTCGATGGGCCAAATGGCCTAATTCTGCTCCTATATATTGAGCTTATGGTCTTATTACTGATACTGCCTTCACCCGTATCTCGGCCATTTCCTGAGCAGTTACACTCACCCCAAATTCCCACCGCCTTAACAGTGATAGCGTTCTTCTTGTCCTTAAGTACCACCCCACGAGACTCCATATGCAAGACAACAATCTCTGCAACTTACACCATTTGCAAAGGGATCGTACCATCAAGCATATCTATACCTCCCCCTTCTCTCCACTTTCCGCAGGGATCACTTCCTCCATGATTCCCTCGTCCATTCATCGCTCCCCACTAATCTTCCTCCCAACACTACTCCCAAAATGCTATACCTGCACATTCACCTCCTCCCTCACCTCAATTCAGGGCTCCAAATGGTCCTTCCAGGTGAGGCAACACCTCACCTGTGAATCTGCTGGGGTCGTCTACTGTGTCCAATGTTCCCAATTTTGTCTCCTCTACATCGGAGAGGCCTGTCAGAAATTGGAGGACTGCTTCTTCAAGCACCTGCACTCAGGTGCCGAAAGCAGAACTTCCCAGTGGCCAAACATTTTAATTCCAATTCCCATACCCATTCCACAGCCTTCTCTTGTGTCAAGGTAACACCACCCTCAGGGCAGAAGAGCAACATTTTGTAACCTGCTACCTGATGACATGAGTATCAATTTCTGCTTCCAGAAGAAGAAATTCCCTCCCCCTTCTCTCTTCTTCAATCCCCTACTATAGCATCTTCTCCTCATCTGCCTATCGACTGGCCCTGGGACGCCTCCACCTTCCCTTTCTCCTATGGTGCTCTCTCCTCTCCAATCAGATTCCTTCCTCTCCAGCCCTTTATCTTTCCTAACCACCTAGCTTCACCTATCACCTCCTAGCTATCCTCCTTCCCCTCTCATCCCCACCCCCACCTTTTTAATTCTGACATCTCTCCCCTTCATTCCCAATCCTGAAGAAGTGCTTCGGCCTGAAGCATCGACTCTTGATTCATTTCCAGAGATGCTGCTGACTTACTGTGTTCCTCCAGCAATTTATATCTATTTTCTCAGAGATATTGACACCCAGAAACTTGAAACTGATCACCCTTTCCACTTCTGATCCGCCTTTTAAGAATCACGTGCGTTCCCTTGACTTCTCCGTCCTGAAGTCCACAATTGATTCATTGGTCCTACTGAAGATGAGTCCAAGGTTGTTGCGGCAACGCCACCCAACCAGCTGATCTCCTCACCCCTCTAAGCTTCCTCGTCACCATCTGAAACTCTGCCAGCAATAGTTGTGTTGTCAATAGGTGGGTGGTGTTTCAGCTGTGCCTAGCCACACAATCATGAATGCAGAGAAGTTGGTTAAGCACACACCCTGGAGGTGCGTCACTGTTGATTGTCAGTGAGAAGATGTTATTTCCAATCTGCACACACCCCCATTGAGAAAACCATGGATCCATTTACAGATGGAGGTACAGAGGTCCAGGTTTTGGAGCTTGTTGATTAGAACTGAGGGTGAGCATAGCTTTGTGAGGGGCAGACCATGCCTCATGAGGCTGATTGAATTCACTGAGGAAGTGACAAAACAAATTATGAATGCTGTGTATATGAATTTTCATTAGATGTTTAACAAGATTCCCCATGATAGGCTCGTTCAGTAAGACAAGAGCACAGGATCCAGAGATACTTGGTTGCATGGATTCAGGATTAGCTTGCCCACAGAAGGCAGAGGATGGGAGTAGTTGAACCACACTGTACAGGAGGCCGATGAGCAGTGGAGTTCTGCAAGGATATGTTCTGGGACCCCTGTAATTTGTGACTTCTATAAATGGTTTGCATGAGGAAGTGGGAGAGTGGGTTTGTAAGTTTGCAGATGACACAAAGGTTGTGGGCATTATGGACAGCATAGAAGGTTGCTGCAGTTTACGATAGGACATTGTCGGAATGAAGACCTGGGCTGAGAAATTGCAGATCTACTTAAACGGAAAAGTAAAATGAATTTCACTTTGCAAGGTTGAACTTGATGTCGGAATATGAAGATAATGGCAGGATTCTTAGTAATGTAGATAGATAGAGGCCCTCCATTAGCTGGGGTCAGGCCATGGATGTTGGATTCACAAGCCAGGCAGTACGATGTGGAGAGCAAGCTGTTACCATGAGGCAAGCTCACACTCTCCTCAAAATGGAACGGCAGAGACCGATACAGTTTGATATCAGCAGCATTGCAAGAGTTGTCAGTCAGCATTGAACATAGTACTGCCTGAAGACTCCACTCCCAAATCCTTCCCTCAGAGTGGGGACAGTGGCATGGCAGTGGAGCTTTGAGATCAGAGTTTTCCTTCTCCTAGATAATCTGCTAACCACAGTTGATGAGCTCCATCTGCCCAAAGCAAATGGTTTTAAGGTGCCAGTAACCCACCTTCTCCCCTTCTCCTGACAGTAGAAATGGTTCCACTAGGCTTAGTTGTCAGAGGCTATTTGAGACACATGCCATTGGGAGCATTTAAAGAGGGTGGGATCTTATCATCACTGCACCTGGCTGCAACGTCCTTAAGGAACCAGTGTGGATGAACAGGGGGATCTTGGGCCTGCATCCATAGATCCCTCAAAGTTGCTGTGCAACTTGATAGGGTTGCATATGGTGTGCTGGCCTTCTTTAGTCCAGGGACTGAAGTCCAGAACCATGAGGTAATGTTTCAGCTCCATAAAACTCTGGCTAAACCACACTTGGAATATGGTGTTCGGTTCTGGTTGCTTCCTGACAGGAAGGGTGTGGAAACTTTAGAGATGGTGCAGAGGAGTTTTGCCAGGATGATGCCCGGATTAAAACACATGTTTTCTGAGAATAGGTTGTGTGAGTTACCTTTTCTCTTTGGAATGAAAGAGGATGAGAGGTGACTTGATAGAGGTTCATAAGATGATAAGACTCATAGATAGAGTGGACTCTCCAGAGGGTTTTTTTCTGAGGCGTAAGTGGTGAGTACGAGGGAGCCTAATTTTAAGGTGGTTGGAAGAAAGTATAAAAGGGATATCGGAAGCAGGTTTTTTTTCCACAGAGGGTGGTGGAGCCAGATATATTGGGCATATTTAAGAGATTCTTGGAAAGGCACATGGATGAAAGAAAAATGGAGGGCTATGTGAGAGAGAATGATTAGAGTAAGTTTTTAGAGTAAGTTAAAGGGTCAGCACAGCATTGTGGGCTGAAGGACCTCTTCAGTGCGGTAAAGTTCTATTTTTTACGTCTTAATTCTTCCTTTTAAATCTATTATTTCTTTGTTACTTAATAATGTTAAAGCAACGTTATAGCTGTAAACAGTGCTAAAATAATCTGGAGAAATGTGAAATGTTCTCCAGCTGATTTTTAAAAAGATGTGCCCAGAGAAGTGGGCATGAGCTATGAGGGGAGGCTGGACAAAGTTGAGTTGTTTTCCCTGGAGTGGCGAAGGCTGAGGGGAGACCTGATAGTTGTTTGGCAGATTATAAGAGGCAGAGATGGACTAGACAACTGGCATCCTTTTCCCATGGTTGAAATGCCTGATAATAGAGCGAATGTATTTAAATGAGAAGGGGCTCATTTTTTTAGAGTGTGATAGGTGCTTCGAATGAACTGCCAGTGTTGGTAGTGGAGACAGATACAATAGAGGTGTACAAGAGGCTCTTAGATAGGCTCATGAATATGCATAGAATGGAGGGAGTGGACATTGTGTAGGCAGAGGAACTAGTTTGTTTAGGCATTTAATTAGTTCTGCACAACACTGCAGGCCAAAGGGTCTGTTCCTGCACTGTACTGTTCTAAGTGATGTGACTAGATGAAAGTAACAGTGATGACAAAGGTGAGGAATGTTTCTTCAATTAAAGGGCTGTGGTGCTACCTCATTACGTTTGTTTTTTTTTATTCTGTGATTCAAAGTATGTTTTGGAAAAACTCATACAGTGAACTGTGGCAAAATCTGTGTGGTACAGATTCAGAGCTGATAGTGCAACTGGGATGTGTGCACTGTATTGGATCAGATCTGGCAGTGCGATAGAAAAGCGTAGGCAACGTCGTGTTTCGAAAAGAGGTGCTGTGGCTCCCTGAACATTATAGTGGCTTATCTCCACAATGTAATTTGTAAAGCAGTGGATTTATTCAGAGCTCACAGGCCACGGGTTCCAAACAGCAAGAGTCGTAGAGTCATTGACCACTACAGCACAGAAACAGGCACCGGTCCATCTTGTCCATGCTGATCTATTATTTGGCCAAGTTTCATCAACCCACACTCAGACCATAGCTCTCCATACCCTTCCCATCTATGTACCTATCCAAATTTCTCTTACATGTTGAAACCAAATCTGCATCCACTACTTCTGCTGGCAGCTTATTCCACACTCCCACCAGCCTCTAAATGAAGAAGCTCCCCTGATGTTCTCCTTAAACAGTTCACCTTTCACCTTTAACCTATGCCTTCTAGTTCTAGTGCATAAGAATTTAAGGAATAGGAGCAGGAGTAGGCTGTCTGGCCTGTCGAACCTACTCTGCCATTCAATAAGATCATGGCTGATCTGACCATGGACTCATCGCCAGCTACTTGCCTTTTCCCCATAATTCCCCTACTAAGCAAAAATCTGTCCAACCTTGTCTTAACTATATTTACTGAGGTAGCCTCCACTGCTTCATTGGGCAGAGTATTCCACAGATTCACCACTCTTTGGGAAAAGCAGTTCCCCCTCATCTTCATCCTCAATCTACTCACCTAAATCTTGAGGCTATGTCCCCTAGTTCTAGTCTCACCTACCAGTGGAAACAATTTTCCTGCCTCTATCTTCACTATCTCTTTCATAATTTTACATGTTTCTATAAGAAGTCCTCTTTTTCTTCTCAATTCCAGTGAATATAGTCCCAGGCAACTCAATCGCTCCTCATAGTTTAACCCCCTCATCTCTGGAATCAACCTGGTGAACCTTCTCTGTACTGCCTCCAAAGCCAGTATATCCTTCCTTGAGACCAGAACAGCACGCAGTACTCCAGGTGCGGCCTCACCAGTACGCTGTTCAGTTGCAGCATAATCTCCCTGCTCTTAAATTCAATCTCTTTAGCAATGAAGGCCAACATCCCATTTACCTTCTTGATGGCATGCTGCAGCTGCAAACCAACCGTTAGTGGTTCATGCACAAGCACTCCCAAGTCCCTCTGCACAGCAGCATGCTGCAATTTTTTAACCATTTAGATAATAATCTGCTCTTCCACTTTCCCTTCCAAAGTGGATGACTCGCAGTCTCACCCAAAAGCAGTACAGAAAGTCCGCTAGCATTTACTCCTCATAACTGCATAAGTTAAAAGGTTCCAATTTCCAAATTGAAAGAGGACTTCTGCTTTCGAAACACAAAATTAAAATCAGTGAAATGCTATACCCTGTGACAGCGTGGAGGAAGTTGTGCACAGTGAGGGATCAGATGTGAGTGATGTTGTGGAGAAAAAGTGTGAGCTTTATTTAAGATCACATTTGAATGTGCAACTGGATAGAGTTCACCGATAGAAACAGGTGTGAAAATAGGCTGGACTGTGCTCAGAGGTCAAACATGATAGTGCAGAGGGAAAGGGTGGGATACAATGTGACAGTGCAGAGAAAAGTATTCACGCTGTGGGGAATCAAGCAAGATATTGTAACCTGCTGAATTCATGCTACGATTATTCTTCAGAGTCAGATTTAACATCAGCAGCATAAGTCGTGAAATTTGTTGCCTTTGTGACAGCAGTACGATGCAGGTCATAATAATCAGAAAATAAACTGTGAAACTAGTTAAATTAGCTAAGCAGTGCACAAATAGAAATAGAAAAGTAGTGAGGCCACTGTTCAAGGGTTCAATGTCTATTCAGAAATTGGATGGCAGAGGGGAAGAAAGTTTTCCTTGAATCCTTGAGTGTGAGACTTGAGGTTTCTGTACTTCCTTCCTGATGGTAGCAGTGAGAACAAAATATGACCTGGGTGATGGGGTCCTTAATGATGGACCCTGCCTCTTTGAGGCACCACTCCTTGAAGATATCCTGGATACTATGGAGCCTAGTCCCATGATGGAGTTGACTAAGTTTACAACTCTCTGCAGCTTACTTTGATCCTGTGCAGTAGCAAACTCCCATCGCTAAATACCAGATGGTGATGCAGCCAGTTAGAATGCTCTCCATGGCACTTCTGTAGCAAATTGCAATATATCTGCCAATTATCATCCAATAAAATATTACGTACCAGGGAGAAGGTTCCATTTATAATTCATCCTTTATTTGTGTTATATCTTTTATTTTCTTCCACCTGTTCTGGTAGTTAAATATTTGACTTCTTTTGTATAAGATTATAATCATAGGGAACCCCTGCGGGATTTGATTTTGAATACTGTTGATTTGAAATAAGATATATGGAAAAGCATAGCACATTTCCATAAACTTACAATAAATTATAAGTTAAGTCAAAGCTAATTTCTTTATTGTTTGATTACTTACTGCAATGAGATCTAACATGTGATAGTTGTTCTTAAGAGCTGTTGGGATCCCTGGCTTCCAACTTTATTGTTGACTGTCAACATGCTTTGCAATTAAAAGCATTCGTTTCACACTCCTGCGGCTTGGGATTTGAGATTCATTGTCACATTACAATGCAACTCTATACTGAAGAAGGAATAAAAATACCCTAGAATGCCATTGTGTATTTAAAACAAAAATCACAGCTTAATTATAGATGTAACATATGAACAATGGCAGTGCAACATTTCAAAGCTTTCTCACACCCTTAATAACCTAAAGACTGAAGCTGAGGTTTTCCCCTGAAGAACCGCAGAGTATGTTATTTTAAAACTTATTTTAAAGACCTTAACCCAAGTCTATGAATGCATACAGGCAGAGCAAAACTGGGAATGGGGTATGTGATACTAGCTTTCTAATTGTAGACTGAGTTACCATAAACCATAAGATCTATGAGCAGAATTAGGCCATTTGGTCCATCAAGTCTGCTCCACTATTTTGTCATGGCTGATCCAATTTTCCTCTCAGCCCCAATCTCCTGCTTTCTCTCCACGTCCCTTCATGCCTTGAGCAATCAAAAATCTATCAACGTCTGTCTTAAATATTCATAAAGACTTGGCTTCCACAACTACCTGAGGCAAAGAATTCCACAGATTCACCACTCTCTGCCTAAACAAATTCCTGCTCCTCTCTGTACTAAAACGAGACCCCTCTATTCTGAGTCTGTGTCCCCTGGTCTCAGACCCTCCCACCAAATGGCTAAATTGATCTGTGGTTGCTTCCTGTTGAAATTTGCTCATTCCTCTAAAAGCAGCCAGTACTCTCAAGTGAAAGTGTGCTGCAATAGAGGAAATGCTGACAGAAGTATAGGAACAACACACACAAAATGCTGGTGGAACACAGCAGGCCAGGCAGCATCTATAAGAAGAAGCACTGTCGACATTTTGGGGCAAGACCCTTCGGCAGGACGAAGTGTAGTTAAGTTTTTTTTTACACAGAGAACTGCTGATACCTGGGAATGGACTTCCAGAACAGGTAGGGGAGCCAGATACATTTAAGGAACATTTAGACAAACACTTAAAATGTAGGTAGAGTAGACATGGAGAGGATATTTCTTATTGGGGGTGAGTGCTGGACCGGAGGGCACAGCTTCAGAATGCAAGGGACAGAGATAAGGAAGAGCTTCTTTGGCCAGAGGCTGGTGAATCTGTGCAATTCATTACCACAAATGGTTGTGGTGGCCACGATATTGGATATATTGAAAATGGAGGTTGATAGGTTCTTGATTAGTAAGATGTTAAAATTTACAGGGAGAAGGGTAGAGAATGGAGTTGTGGTGTACAATAGATTAGCCATGACAGCCTTGTGGCACGATGAGAGGCAACCTTGCCATTTCTTTAACATTTTTGCCTGCTTTTTATGAGGCTGCGTTGCTAGGTTGACACTCAACTTAGCATGGATGGAAAGCGTGCCAGGAGCTGGCTGGAATCAATTCCAGGACCACTCACTTTGAAGTCCAGTGCAGATGCCACTACACCACAGGCTGGCTAAGGAATAGACTGTCAAATGCCTAAAGTGTGCACATGGAATGAATGTCATTGGGCCAAAAGGTCAGCATGTACATCATGGGTCCATGGACCCATTTCAGTGCTGTATAATTCCATGCTCTAAATGATTCTGACCTGGAAGATTTCTAAATAGGCAGACCCCTAGGCAAAGAAAAAGTTCCAACCCTTATGAATGCTGCACTGGTGGAGAAAATGGAAAGTTGTACAATGTACATGGGATATTTGGGAAAATAGTGGGAGCAGAAACCCATGGAACTCAATGCCAGAAGTCATTCCCCAAGGACTTGAATGCACTTCATCAAGATTTTACATGTGCATTCAAGGTTCATCAATATATCTTCAAATCCTACCATCAATGCTACTAATATTAATCCTTCAATCCCTGTCACGTAGCTAGCAACCTTCAATCAGGACTCAGGCCTAATATTATAGAGTATACTTCTCCTGTCTGATACATTGAGCATTATTGAAAAATTTGGGGTAACCTCTAACTGTTTGAACATGCTATCAGCTATTTAATTATGATGAGCCCACAATCCAAATGAATTCAACCACAACTGCTGATAATGAGTTCTTTTGTTCATTCCAGCAGGAGCTGGGATATAGCCCAAGGTAACTGAGTGAATCTATGGAGGGACAGATATATCTATATAATTTAACAGGTACGAAGGTTAAGAAGGTCCAGCATGTCATTGACCACTCTAACATATGTCCACAGATGTACCGTTGAAAGTATCTTGAGTGGTTGCATCACGGTCTGATATGGCAATCTGAATGTGCAAAACCATAAGAAGCCTCAGAGTAGTTGTAGGCTCAGCCCAATACACTACTGGCATATTCCACCCCACTGTCAGTGGTACTTACGTCAGAAGATGCCTTAAGAAGTCAACATCTATCATCGGATATCTGCACTGTCCAGGCCATACCATCTTCTCACAGCTACCATTGGGGAAGAGGTGCAAAAGTCTGATGTCCCAAGTCACCTGGTTCAAGAACAATTATTTACATTCAACAATTTTCATATCGAATCAACCTACACAAGTCTAATCACTAAATTCAGATAACTTCGACCACTGTGCACTATAACGGATTTTGGATTTATTTTTCCAATTGTTTCTTTTGCATATAATTTGGAATAATGTATGTTGTTAGTTTATCGTTTTCTTCTGAATGTTGTGTAACTGATGCTATGTCCCTAAGCCGCAGCAAGTAGTTTTTAGGACCCATACAGCTTGGCACCAGTATCGTTGCAGAGCAGTGTGTGGTTAAGTGCCCTGCTCAAGGACACACACGCAGCCTCAGACAAGCCTCGAACTAGCGACCTTCAGATCACTAGACCAACGGCTTAACCACTTGGCCACGTGCCAATACAGGTTATATGTATGAAGTATGTGAATAATACTCTTGTTTTTACTTTAATGAGGCATGCACATATATTCTCCTGGACTTCTGGGTTTTTCTTTCGATTATTTGTATGTTTTGGAGTTACATAAAACATAATAGTGGTGACAAGTTAAAACAAATCTGAGGTGTGTGCCCTCCTGCTGAGGTGCAGCTCATTTTTTCCTAGCAAGTGGAGAGTGAGGCATTTGAATTAGAAAAATGTGCAGCACATTTCTTTTCTCTTCAAAAAGATGGCAGATTTGGCCAAGTTAAACAAAAAAGGCAGAAATAGTGAGTACTAGGTAATAATAATAATAATAAATAATTTTAGCAAGCAGAAATGGCTGGCTACGTTGGAAAGTTATTGTTCAATTGGACAAAAGATTGAGCAGTATTTTGAAGCCAATTAAAAATGTGCACCAGCTTTGCTGAGTATAATTGGTGGAAAAGCATACAAATTATTTTGAAGTTTAACTGTTCCAACCAAACCAGCTGAAATGATCTATGCAGATATCATGAACGTAGTGCAGGAATATTTAGAACTGAAACCATTGTTGATGGCAGAATGCTTTAATGGAATCAAAAGGAAGAGGAGTCCATTTCAGCATGCGTGCTTAAATTGAAGAAAATGGTCTGATCATTACCAGTTCCGTGGTGTGCTTAATGATGCACTCAGCGATTATTTAGTCTGTGGAATCTTACAAGAAAGCGTACACAATTGGCTCTAACTGAAACACAGCTCGGATTTAAAAGAGCAGTTGAAATCACTGCATCAATGGAAACAGCAGATAGAGATGCAATTGAGTTGCAGTAAGGAAAGAAAATGAGCATGAACAAAATTGCAATGTCTAAACAGAAACCTGCCTAGCCAAACAAATTATGGCAGGGGCTCACAGACACCAGACCAATTCAGGTTTAAAGGCAAAACTTGCAGAAAATGCAACAAAGTAGGAAAACTACAAAGAGCATGTCAGGCAGACAAAAAAAAAATGGACTGCACACAGAAGAGATAGAAAGTCAAGCTGCAATTTCAAAAAGAGCACCAATCTGCATGCTGTTGATGAAAAATCTGATAATGATGTGAGTGAGCAGCAAATTAATTAAAATGGAATTGGACACTGGCTCAGCTATTTCAACCATTCCACAAAATGAGTTTGAATAGCATTTGAAAGATACTGAACTGAAGCCTGCAGATATCCAACTAGGTATTTATACTGGAGAAATGATAACTCCTTTAAGTAGTCTTTGTTGGCATTATTCATTGCGAGTTATCTGTAAGAAGTACATGAATGTCTTACATCATTATACCACCATGTCATACGTGCATGCCTCACTAAAGTAAAGACCAAGTGAACACGTTCTCCTGGGCTCCATTGTTTTTCTTTTGATTAGTCTTATGCTTTGGAGTTACACAAAACATAACAACTAATCCTTCCTTCCCAATATTTCATCTTACAATTAACAAGTTGCACGTACACTCAGTGCCCATTTTATTAGGTACACCTGTACACCAGCTCATTAATGCAAATATCCAATCAGCCAATCATTTGGCAGCAACTCGATGCATAAAGGAATGCAGACATGGTTAAAAAGTTCAGTTGTTGTTCAGACCAAACATCAGAATGGGAAAGGAAATGTGATTTCGGTGACGTTGACTGTTGGTGCCATATGGGATGATTTGAGTTTCTCAGAAATTGCTGAACTCCCAGGATATTGTCTGAATCATCTGAAAGTTTACAGAGAATGGTGTGAAAAACAAAAAAATTATCTGGTAAGCATCAATTTTGCTGACAAAAATGCCTTGTTAATGGGAGAGGTCAGAGGAGAATGGCCAGGCTGGTTCAAGCTGACAAGGAGGTTACAATAACTCAAATACCATTTGTTACAATGGTGGTGTGCAAAACGGCACCTCAAATACACAAAATATTGAACCTTGAGGTGGATGGCCTCTAGCAGCAGCAGATCATGAACATACACTCAATGGCCATTTTATAAAATATAGGAGGTATCTAACAAAGTGCTCACGGAGTGTAGATTCAGTGAAACTGTTCCATACACCAATCTGCTCACCACAATCACCACCACCCCCCAACCCGGTCCCCATGCCTTCACCTTCTGGTAGACAGGCCATACAACCAATCCTGGTAGCGCTGGAACAGCTAAAGTAGAGAAATTATGAACACACCCCACTCAGTTTGACCCTTGTAGCCTCCAGTTCAGTTGTAGACTCCAGGCATAACTCAGGGCAATGATCAAAGGCATCTCCTGTGTGTTGTGAAATGCTGAACTGAATCCAAAGCCACAGGCAAGAAAGCATGACCTATGGCAGCTCAAAGTTCAACTTTAAAAGTAAATTTATTATCGAGGGACATATATGTCATCAAATACAATCATAAGATTTGTTTTCTTGCCATCACAGTAAATCCAAAAAACACAATCCAATCAGTGAAAGACCGCACCCAGCAGGACGGATAAACGACTGACGTGCAAAAGGCAACAAACAGTGCAAATGTACAAAAGAAGAAAAAGAGAATGAGAATAGTAAATAAACAATCAATAAATATCAAGAATGTGAGATAAAGAGTCCTTGAAAGTGAGTCCATAGTTTTCAGGAACAGGTCAGTAATGAGGCGAGTGAATTTGAGTGAAGTTGTCCACACTGGTTCAAGAGCCTAATGGTTGAGGGGTGATAACAGTTCCTGATCTTGGGTCCTGAGATTCCTGTGCTCTCTTCCTGATAGCAGCAGTGGTCCGGGTGGTGCGAGTCCTTGACAATGAATACTGCTCTCTTGTGACATTGCACCTTGTAGATGTGATCAGTGATGTGGAGGGTTTAATCCCTGATGAACTGGGTCATATCCATTACCTTTAGACCATAAGACAAAGGAGCAGGATTAGGCCATCTGGCCCATTGAGTCTGCTCCGGCATTCAATTACAGCTGATCCTTTATTTTTTCTCCTCCTCAACCCCAGTCCCTGGTATTCTCCCCGTAACCTTTGATGCCATGTCCAATCACGAATCTATCAACCTCTGCCTTAAATACACCCAGCGACCTGGCCTCCACAGCTGCACATGGCCACAAATTTCAAAAATTCGCCACCCTTTGGCTAAAGAAATTTCTCCACATCTCTGTTTTGAAAGGGTGCCCCCTGTCCTGAGCCTGTGTCCTCTTGTTCTAGACACTCCCACCATGGGCAGCATCCTTTCCACATCTACTCCATCTAGGCTTTTCAGCATTTGTAAGGTTTCAATGGGATTCCCCCTCATCCTTCTTAATTCCAGCAAGTACAGAGCTAAAGTTATCAAATGTTCCTCGTATGATAACTCTTTTATTCCTGGAATCATCCTTGTGAACCTCCTCTGGACCCTCTCCAATGCCAGCATATCTTTTCTAAGATGAGGGATCCAAAACTGTTCACAATACTCAAGGTGAGGCTTCACCAGTGCCTTATGAAGCCTCAGCCTCACATCCTTGCTCTTGTATTCTGGACCTCTTGAAATAAATGCTAACATGGCATTTGTCTTTTTCACCACTGACTCAACCTGTAAGCTAACCTTCAGGGTATTTTGCATAAGGACTCCCAAGTGCCTTTTCATCTCTGATTTTTAGATTTTCTCCCCGTTTAGAAAATAGTCCACACATTTATTTCTACTACCAAAGTGCATGATCATGCATTTTCCAACATTGTATTTCATTTGCCACTTTCTTGCACATTCTCTTAATCTGTCTAAGCCCTTCTGCATCCTACCTGTTTCCTGAACGCTACCTTCCCCTCCACCAATCTTCGAATCATCTGAAAACTTGGCAACAAAGCCATCTATTCCATCATCTAAGTCATTTACATACAGCATAAAAAGAAGTGGCGCCAACACCAATCCCTGTGGAAAATCACTCATCACTGGCAGCCAACCAGAAAAGGATCCTTTTATTCTCACTTGCTGCCTCCTACCAATCAGCCAATGTTCTGGCCATGATTTTTGTAGGATTCTCCATTCAAAGTCATTGGTGTTTCCATTAAAGGCCATGATCTCTCCACCACACATCTGTAGAAGTTTGTCAAAGTTTTTGGCGTCATGCTAATTCTTCATAAACTTCTAAGGAAGCAGAGGCACTGACATGCTTTCTTCACAATTGCAGTTGCGTGCTGGGCCCAGGAAATTATAACACTGAGGAATTTAGAGTTGCTGACCCTCTGCACCAGTGATCTCCCAGTGAGTACTGGCTCACAGACTTCTGGTTTTCTCCTTCTGGAGTAAAAAAATCAGCTCCTTGGTCTTGTTGACATTGGTTGTCCTGCTGAAGAGTCTCAGCCTGAAACTGTACTCTTTTCCATTGATGCTGAATTCCTCCAGCATTCTGTGTGTGTTGTTTGGATTTCCAGCATCTGCAGATTTTGCCTTGTTTGTGATTGGACTACAAAGAACGTGAGATATCTTACAACAGTCCATCAATCTGCTTTCTTCGTTAGGAAGGTCATTACAAGAGAGTGGCAAAGGTTCATGAACTGTTGCCCTCTCTCAAAATGACAGCTTCCATGTCTCACACTCCCAACCCATTACTCGTTCAGTTTGTCTGTCAATAGTGTGTCAGACACACATTTCCATCTACTGTTGCCTCTGGCAAGACAGTCATGTGATACCACTAAGATAGAATCACCAAAACAGTCATTAGAGGAGAAAGTGATACACAAGAGGGATTACTTTATGCAGTGTGGCATGCTCCAGTTTGTAAATTTACTTTCAAAATGTTTACTTTGTGGTGATTGTTCTCTGTAAAATAGCATATTAATTAATAGCAATCTATCAGCAATCCAGCATCTCTAACTGCGATCAGGATTTAGAACCCTAAATCATTATTTTTCATTTCTAATGTGCACTGGAAATAGTAGGCTCTGCTGATCTGAAACTTAATTACACAGTGTTGACTTGATCATAATGCTTCTAAATTTGGAAGGGAAAAGCAAACTGATTTTATCTGCCAACGTGAAGAGAGAATCATAGGCTGCCACATCAAAGGACTTTCTCTTCTGAAAATTGGTCCTTGGAAGCCAACAATTACCAGTGCTCATGTGTTTGATTTGGTTCTATATATGTGCATTCCCTTCACTGAATGAAGTGAGTGGGCAATACTGTGGCAGATATAGTTCAATGCTGGGAAATGCAACATCATCTATTTTGAACTAAATTAGGACAGCTCAATTTTGAAATGGCAACAAACCTGGATGGGCCAGGAAACTAAGGATCAAAGAAACAAACTTAAAATATCATTTGAAAACTAAATGGAATACTAATTTCAATGGGGTTGGATTTTAAATGGGTGGAAGCAATCTTTATCATATACAGTACAGTGTGTTAGGGTTAGTTGTTTGGTTTTTGGAAACACGTTATAAGATGACTGTGTGAGCTTAAAGTGAGTGTGTGCAGAGTCACCCAGAGGTTCCAGGTTATTGGAATTGATCAGAATCAGGTTTATTATCACCAGCACGTGACGTGAAATTTGCTAACTTAGCAGCAGCAGTTCAATGCAATACATAATCTAGCAGAGAAAAAAAAGATAATAAATAAAATAAAAAATAATAAATAAACAAGTAAATCAATTATGTTTATTGAATAGATTTTTTAAAAACGAGCAAAAACAGAAATACTGTATATTAAAAAAGTGAGGTAGTGTCCAAGGGTTCAATGTCCATTTAGGAATCGGGTGGCAGAGAGGAAGAAGCAGTTCCTGAATCACTGAGTGTGTGCCTTCAGGCTTCTGTACCTCCTACCTGATGGGAACAGTGAGAAAAGGGCATGCCCTGAATAGTGGAGGTCCTCAATAATGGATGCAATCATTCTGAGACACCGCTCCCTGAAGATGTCCAGGGTACTTTGTAGGCTAGTACCCAAGATGGAGCTGACAAGATTTACAACCCTCCGCAGCTTCTTTCGGTCCTGGGCAGAGCCCCTCCATACCAGACAATAGTGCAGCCTGTCAGAATGCTCTCCACGGTACAACTATAGATTTTTTTCAGTGTATTTGTTGATATGCTAAAATTCTTCAAACTCCTATTAAAGTATAGCCACTGTCTTGCCTTCTTTATAACTATATCGATATGTTGGGACCAGGTTAGATCCTCAGAGATGTTGACACCCAGGAACTTGAAGCTGCTCACTCTCTCCACTTCCGATCCCTCTACGAAGATTGATACGTGTTTCTTCGTCCTACCCTTACCGAAGTTCACAATCAGCTCTTGAGTCTTACTGACGTTGAGTGTTGGCATTGATTTGAGTGTTGAAGATCAAGGATTGCAAATGTACTTATTCATGCAGTGAACGGAATTCCATCACACTCCTGAACATGCCCTCATTCCTAATCAAGCTTATTTCACCATAATTCCTCCCTATTTGAGCTACAAGTTACACATCACTTAACATGCCTCTCCTTACCACACCTCCTCGTCATTCTCCTGACAGATAGACAAATATTGCAGACCTGGACAGCCAGAAAGAGGAGAAAGGCTGTGAAAATGAAGATGCATCTGATTATTCACCACAGCCACAACCTCATGCACTGACACATGGCAGTCGTCAAAGGTGGAATCAGCATGCGATGAGATGGTCAGGACATGGTCAGCAGAACATGGCACAGTGGGATGACTCACATGAGTACTACGGTGATGCATGAAATGCATGTGTGCTGTATAACTGCCACAGACGATGCGCAGGAGTTATTTGCCATGGAGCCACCACTCTCCAGATTGTTGTAATGACTTAGTTGAAGCCAGAATAGCACGTCGCCAGAGAATGAAAACATTATGAGAACAATTAGGATGCTGAGAGACAACCATCATTATTCATTGCCCATGGTTGCTACCAGCAGAACAGTGAGGGAATGAAATCTCATTCCAACACACACTATCACAAGTAGACTAGCAATGTTCACAATATGTGCAGGCACTTAATCTGCACCAAAAAGCAAGCTGCAGACCTCCTTACAGCCGTGCTGTCTTCCTCTGCCACTGTGCAAGAAGGAATGAAGTGCTCATGGCTCTCATGGAATCATACAGCACAGAAATGGACCCTTTCACCCTATCTCGTCCTTGCCAAATCTAATGCCTGTCTATGTAAATCCCATTTTTCCACATTTGGCCTGTATCTCTCTCTGCACCTTTCCTTTCCAAGTACCTGTCCAAACACCTTTTAAATGTAATTGTATCTGCTTTTTCCAATATGCACCAGCCTCTGTATGAAAATCTTGCCCCTTAGCTCTCCTTAAAATTTTCACCCTCTCGCATTAAGCTTTTGTTCTCTGGGTTTTAGCTCCCATACTCAGGAAAAGAGTTTCTGACCATCTCCCCTATCTATGGCCTTCAGAAATATATGAGAATCTATGAGGCTCTTTTGGAGTGGAGAATCGGTGCAGGTCAAACTGCTCCTGCTGCAAGTAGAGAGAAAGCAAAGCATTACAGCTGATTCCCATCGCCACCATGACAAATATTGGCAGTGCAATCCTAGGCTTTCTCCAGTATTTAAATTAAGGCCACAATAGGTTTTAGATTGGCTAAGGCCATTATTTAAGAGTCCCACCATTACACATTGCACCTTCAAAGAGCTGGAAACAGTGTAAAATCTTCCCAAACTATTTGAGTCATAACACTATAGAGTTATACAGTGTGGAAACAGGCCCAACAGCCAAATGTATCCATACTAACCAAGATATCTGGGTTAGTCCAATCTGCCTGCATTTGGTCCTTAACAGTCCATTTCTATCTACATGTCTTTTAAACATTGCAATTGCATCTCCCTCTCAAGTTTGTTCCAACTACCCAGCACCCTCTGTGCAAGTTCACCTCAGATCCGCTTTAAATCTCTCACCTTAAATCCATGTCCTCTGGTTTCAGACTCCCCTACCCTTGGAAAAGAAGACTGCAACCTTCTCCATTGATGATTTTAATTTATATACCTCTGTAAGATAACCTCTCACAGCCTATACATCTTCTCCTCATAACTTGAGCCCTCCAATCCTGGTAACATCCTCGTGAATCTTTTCTAGACAACCAGAACTGCAGACAATACTCACTAATGACTTGTACATTTGCAACATGACTAAACTCCTGTACTAAGTAGCCTAACTCATGAAGCCAAACATGCCAAATGCCTTTTCACCACCCTGTCCATTCCTTTTGCCACTTAAAGGACAATATGTGCCAGTTCCCCTAAGTTTCTCTGTTCTCCAGCAATGTCTATCTATCTAATCTTACCATATATTGTACATGTTCAGCCCTAGTTGAACTGACCAAAGTGCAACACTTTGTATTTGCCTGAGTTAAATTCCATCTGCCATTCCTTGGCCTATTTCCACAGTACATCTAGACCTGGTGTAGTTTAAGTAACTTCCTCACTGACCATTTTACTACCAATTTTACTAACCATGTTCATTACATTATCATCCAAATAATTAATATATAGATGAAAATGATTGTGGAGCCCAAACTGTAAAGAAATTATGGAAGAGTTAACTTTATGTGAATGTTGTTTGTAAATGGACAATACCATGTTAGACTGTGAATGGCAACATTTGAATATACTGTATTATATATTGTAAATATTATGAATAAAACATATTTTTGAAAAATAAAGTTGCAGATGTCCTGGGCACTATTCATCTCTGAGCACCTAGGGCAGATGTAAGGAGATCTCTTCTTTTCCTTCTGTACTCTTTTCTGAGACCTTGTCATATGCTCAGTATGTTCCTCAAGTAGAATATAAGTGTGTATTCATGTTTGTGTCCCCTCCAAGAGGATTAAAACTTTGTCATGGCTTGGAGGCTTTTGTGCCTCAATGACCTGGAGAGATATGCTGGCTTGAGTCAGGGTCTTATGCTTTGGCTCTTGGTAGGGTCACCCATGCCTAACAGGTCAAAGGTTAGAGGCCAGACTAAGAGTGGTCAACCAGTCCTCCAGGTTCAAGGGTTCAGTTCAGGGCTAACAATCCTGACTGGTAAAACCAAATTGTTATGGATACGGCAATGAAGAATCCTTCTACATCTGAGTGCAATGGTATTCCTGAGTCTCCACTCGGGATTTGCATGACTGACAGTAGTGAAAACCAAGAGGAAGCTACTGACAAGGAAGGAAGCCCAGAACACCACCAGAGATGGAGGACCTTCAATGCTGCCCTAATTATCAGTGCTGTACTGGGCAGTATGTTTGTGTCCATCTGTCTTGAAGTTAGCAGAAAAGTGCAGATTGTTCATTGCTCACTGGTCCCTGGGCACCTTCTCGGAGTATGTACTTTATTCCAGTCTGGCTCGCCAACATAACTCTGCTGGAAACGGGGCTCCCAGCATGGCAGAGTGTAGCATAGGAGCCTTCTTGTTGTTATTCATTTCAAGGGATGTGGTCTTCATTGGCTGAGCCAGTACTTAATTACCTATCGTTAACTGCCTTGAGAAGGTGATGCTGAAATGTTGTAATCCAGGAGGTGTGGGTATGCCTACAACTTCTCACTGTAAGTTACAGGCTACATGACCAGAATGGCCCCCAGACTCACTGGCTGTCAAAACCAGTAATATTATTGAGTCTTTGTAAATGTCTTCAACTACAAACATTCAAAGTCATTTGGTATTTGTCAAGAATGATAGTATAAATTATCAAGAAAAAACTAAAATTGAACACTAAGAAAACACATATGTATACATAAAAATATTAAAATTAATTCAATTAAATATCCACCTGGCAGTCAATTTTCCCCATTCATTTGAATGTGAATGCTGTACTTGGGCCAGGTTAAACCCAGTGCAGACTCGGTGGGCGGATCTGTAAGCAATTGATGATCCTTTAAATAGTGTTGTGTTGTATCCTTCCTGTTGCCAAATGTGTGTTCAGCTGTGCAAAAATAAAGAGGACGGAAACTGGAGATGCAATGTTCCAGAATAGCAGTGCTGGCACCAAATCAGTGTAGTACGCCAACTGACATCGCAGCCTACCTTCTCGGCATTGGCTGTGCAAGCAGTAACACCCACAACATCCTTGCATCTGATGCAGTGCCAAAATGTGAACGTGCATAGCATCTAATGCATTTGAAGTATTTTACCTTCTGTAATGGCCAAGTTTACTACTGAACTATATTCTACTGTGTCTGAGCATTGTGTCACTTAGCTCTCTAGGTGTCATCATGCCTCCATGATTCTCCGCTGTTACCAAGGTAGAAGGAATTGACAGCAACTCAATGGAACATGATCCGCTTATTAACACTGATAAATTTTTCATTTACCATGCTTTACTCTTTCAACATCATTCAGGATAAACATTTCAATGAGCCTCCCAATGAATAAAGAACCTAATTGTCACTTGATTCGTACGTAGAAAAATGGCTGTGAAAATATGTATGAAACATGCAGAAAGTTAAGAACAAATATCACTAAAATGCACTCGGTGGCCCATTGGTGTCTCCTGTACCTGATGATGTGGCCAATGAGTGTATGTAAATGGACTTCTGCTGTCGTAGGTTCGACTTGTGCATTTAGAGATGCTCTTCTCCACACCACTGTTGTAATGCATAGTTATTTGAGTTACTGTCACCCTTTTGTCAGCTTGAACCATTTTGGCCTTTCTCCTCTGACCTCTCTCAATCACAAGGCAGTTTTGCCCACAGTCATTGGATATTTTATTTTGTTTTCTTGCACCATTCTCTGTAACTCTACAGACTGTTGTCTCTAAATCCTAGGATATCAGCAGTTTCTGTGACTCTCAAACCATCCCATCTGGCACCAACACTCATTCCACAGTCAAAGTCACTTAGATCACATTTCTTCCCCATTCTGATGTTTGGTCTGAACAACAGCTGGACCTCTTGACCATGTCTCCATGCTTTTATGCATTGAGTTGCTACCATATGATTGGTTGATTAGATACTTGTAGTCCCTCTTACCAAGGCCTTAGTATTTTCAGTTGACTCATGACATTGAGATCTCTTGAGTGTCTCAGGTGATGGCAAGGACAGAACAGATAGTCTGACCGTAAGCCTACCTTTTGTAACGAACCATAGTTTGATCTGTAGATCACAGATACTGACAGAACCATAACCATATTCATTTTTTGATTAGTTTTCATTTTATTTTTAACTTTGAGATATCGCATGGAATAGGCCCACCTGCAGGCTCCAGCAATTTCCAGCAACTTCCAATTTAACCCTAGCCTTATCACTGGACAATTTACGATGACAAATTAACCTGCTAACCAATACATCTTTTGGAATGTGTGAGGAAACCGGAGCACCAGGAGGATACCCATGCATTCAGTGAGGAGAATGTACAAACTCCTTAAAGAAGCTGATAGTATTGAACTCCAAACTCCGAACCCTGACACCCAGAGCTAACCACTACGCTCCAGAGGTTTATACCATTTTACCCTAAATAATTATTTTCCAGATAAAAATGTTTTGTTTTAGTGTAGGTTCACAAGGAAATAGAATTATATATATGAGGGAATTTATCTGTAGTGTGAAACTGTTTGTCTATCAGTCAATTCAAAAAGCCATGATATGACTGGAAGCTAATAATTATCACAAGATATTGAAAGGAGCTTATATAAAGACACTTGCTGTTTTCACATTCTGCGCAAGTCTGAAAATATAAAACAATTGGTATACATAAACTAACTCAAACTAATTTTATTACAATTACTGTTTGCCACACAAAATGAAAAATATCTCCTTGTTTAAGGAACTCACAATGTACCATGTATTTAATATATTAATGGATATGTTCATGACAGCATACTTTAAATATTCAGCTGTGTTAAACCTGAAAAATAAAATCTGTCCAACTATAAAAAGTTTGTTAATTTCAGAATGATCTTTCAAATACTTTTGCTTCTGCAACATCTGTGTGCATGTCTTGAATTTCCTTTAAATTAACCTAGAATACACATTAACCCACCTTCAAATTGTTTACAGAAAGATATGCCTCATGGACTTGACTAATTGTCTGGATGAATGCCTTTCAGCTGCCATGCAGTATCACAAGAAAGATCTATAATGATCCCAAGACAGCAATCAGTCCAGCATTGTGCCAATTGAATTCCAGAGCTGATGAAGCTTCAGAGCACAATTGTACAGTTTTATTTTGGTTTCCAAACTTCATTAAACCTTCAGAATAGCTCCCCATTGCAAAATACCAGATAGATAAAAGCAGTAACTGGAAACAATGATGTTGAGCTATACCAAAAAAAAAAATTGTGCAATTCATATGTTTTCATGCAATATACACCTTACAATTTAATTCAGAACTATTAATTCATTTTCATTTGGATCAAGACATCCCACCTGTTGGCTTCAAAGGGATATTTCATTTGTGGAAATATAGAAAATAGAAGTCTAAAGCACATCACAGACCCTTCGGCCCACTATGTTATGCCAACCATGCAACCTACTCTAGAAACTGCCTAGAATTTCCCTAGCACATAGCCTCTATTTTCTAAGCTCCATGTACCTATCTAAGAGGCTCTTAAAAGACCTTCTTGTATCCGCTTCCACCACAGCCACCAGCAGTGCATGACATCCCCTCTGTACCTATTTCCAAACACCTTAAAGCTATGCCCCCCCCCCCCCTTGTGTTAGCCATTTCAGTTCAGGGAAAAAGCCTCTGGCTATCCACACAATCAATGCCCGTCATCATCTTATACACATCTATCAGGTCAATTCTCATCCTCCATCGCTCCAAGAAGAAAAGGCCAAGTTCAAGCAATTTGTTCTCATAAGGAATGTCCTTCGATCCAGGCAACATCCTTGTAAATCTCCTCTACACTCTCTCTATAATATTCACATCTCTCCTGTAGTGAGGTGACCAGAACTGATCAAAGAACTCCAAGAGGAGTCTGACCAAGGTCTTATATAGTTGCAACATTACCTCATGGCTCTTGAACTCAATCCCATGGTTGATGAATGCCAACACACAATAAGCCTTCTTAACAACACTGTCAACCTGCGCAGCACCTTTGAGTGACCTATGGACAAGGACCCCAAGATCATTCAGATCTTCCACACTGCCAATAGTCTTACCATTAATATTATATTTTGTCTTCAAATTTGATCTACCAAAATGAACCACTTCACAATTATCTGAGTTGAAGTCCATCTGAAGTCCACTTCTCAGCCCAGTTCTGCATCCTATCGATGTCCTGTTGTAACCTGTGATAACCCTCCAGGCTATGCACAACACCCCCAGCATTTGTGTCATCAGCAAACTTACTGACCCACCCTTCCACCTCTTCATCCAGGTCATTTATAAAAATCAGAAAGAGGAGAGGGCCCAGAACAGATCCCTGCAGAACACCACTGGTCACCAACCTCCATGCAGAATACAAACCATGTACAACCACCCTTTGCCTTATGTGGGCAAGCCAATTCTGGATCCACAAATAAAGTCCTTGGATCCGATGTCTCCATACCTTCTGAATGAGCTTTGCATGGGGAACTTTAACAAATGTCTTACCGAAATCCATATACAGTCCATCCACTGCTCTACCTTCATCAATGTGTTTTGTTACATCCTCAAAGAATTCAATCTGGCTTGTAAGGCATGGCCTGCCCTTGATGAAGCCATGCTGACTCTTCCTAATAGATTGTGTCTCTAAATGCTCATAAATCATGCCTCTCAGGATCTTCTCCAACAACTTGCCCACCACTGAAGTCAAACTCACTGGTCTATAATTTCCTGGGTTATTTCCGCTCCCTTTTGAACAAGGGAACAACATTTGCAACCCTCCAATCCTCCAGTACTTCTCCTGTCCTTTTTGATGTTGCAAAGATCTTTGCAAGAGACTCAGCAATCTCCTCCCTCACTTCCACCAGTTATCTGGTAACCTAGTGTATATCACATCTGGTTCCAGAGACTTGTGTAACTTAATGCTTTTCAAAAGCTCCAGCACATCCTCTTTCTTAA
The DNA here is from genome assembly GCF_030144855.1 of Hypanus sabinus. Taxonomy (NCBI): domain Eukaryota; kingdom Metazoa; phylum Chordata; class Chondrichthyes; order Myliobatiformes; family Dasyatidae; genus Hypanus; species Hypanus sabinus. The sequence goes on from NC_082712.1 coordinate 158,676,873, forward strand.
TGTCTATATGTTCAGGCATTTCAGTCTGCTGTAAGTAATCTCCAGAATTGCCAAGGTCTTTTTCCCTGGAGAATACTAAAACAAAGTATTTATTAAGTACCTCCACTACATCGTCCGACTCTATGCACACGTTTCCATTATCGCACTTGATTGGGCCTATTCCACTTGTTCTTCAGATACTTGTAGAATGCCTTGGAGTTTTATTTAATCCTGCTCAACAAGGTCTTCTCATGGCCTCTTCTGGCTCTCTTAATTCCATTCTTAATCTCCTTCCTAGCAACCTTGTAATTTTCTAGAGCTCTAACAGTACCTACTTTCTTGAACCTTTTGTAAGCTCTTCCTTTCCTCTTAACTAGATTTTCTACATCCTTTGTACATCATGGTTCTTTAATCTTACCAACCTTTCCCTGCCTCAGTAGAACATACCTACGCAGAACTCCATGGAAATGTTCCCTGAACATTTGCCACATTTCTGCCGTGCATTTCCCTGAGAACATCTGTTCCCAATTTATGCTCCCAAGTTCCTGTCTAATAGCATTATATTTCCCCTATCCCAATTATATGTTTTCCCAAATTGTCTGCTCCTATCCCTCTCTGGCGCTATGTTGAAGGAGATAAAGTTGTGATCACTACCTCCAAAATGCTCTCCCACTGAGAGATCTGACACCTGACCAGGTTCATTTTCCAATACCAGATCAAGTACAGCTTCTCCTGTAGTTGACTTATCTACATATTGTGTCAGGAAACCTTCCTGAACACACCTAACAAACTCCACCCCATCTAAACCCCTTGTGCTAAGGAGATGCCAATCAATATTAGGAAAGTAAAAATCCCCCATTTTAACCACCCTATTATTATTGCATCATTCCAGAATCTGCCTCCATATCTGTTCCTTGTTACTATTGGGGGGGGGGGGGTCTATAAGAAACACCCAGTAGAGTTATTTTCCCTTTTCTGTTTCTGACTTCTACCTACACTGACTCGGTAGACCGTTCCTCCATGACTTCCTCCTCTTATGCTGCGGTGACACTATCGCTATTTAGCAAAGCCATGCCCCCCCCCCCTTTGCCTCCCTTTCTGTTCTTTTTGAAGCATCTAAAGCCTGAAAAAGAAAGCTTAAATTTCTTATAATCTCAATGTGCTCTCTTCAGTCTTACTTTTCTTTCTTTGGCCAGAACTATGAGGTTTAAATATTTCTCCTTGCAATGTACTCTGCCGGATGTGTACCCTGTAGCTTTTGGCTTTCTCTTCATCGTTTGCCTGCGTGAAAGGCAACTGGAAAGGAAATTGAGGTGAAAACCCATGGTGCTGTGTAGGACAGCAATCCAAGTGAATATGATAGACTTCAACGAGACTTGGCAGTTCAAACCAGATCATCTGTGGTGCAATATGAACCATAAGTAGCAACAGAAATACATATTACCATCACCAGTAACCTCATCCTTAGCATAATCTTCATTCTTCCATTACAATCATATTAATGGATTAAACCTGGCTCAGCTATGAATACCAGTATATCTAAAATCTAAAGAGGCAAAGCTGCATGCAATACACAGAGCTAAGTGGTCCTATAACCAAAATACCTTATCAAGGTTCCGCCCTGAACAGTAGTGGATATTTAAACAACTTACAGAAGGAAGAGGCTCCAAGAATAACACCATTCTCGAAGGTGCTAGGTCCCAGCACCTGAATCCACATCACTGCTAAAGACAAGGCTAAAACATTGACAGCTACATTTGGTCAGAAGTAGTGAATGGGTGATTCACATATGCTTCAACCTGGAAGTTATACAAGCCATCTTCAGCCAACTCTAATCACTCAACATATCATCCAGCAAAGGACGAGAGCACTGGTTTTAGCAAAGGCTATTGGACTAGACCACATCCACCATAGTATTGACAGTTAGTGCAACAGAGCAAGATGCTCAGTCCTGAACAATGGTCTCAACACGAAATGTTGATTGTTTATTAATTGCCATGGATGCCACCTGACCTGTCGAGCTCCTTCAGCATTTTGTGGGAGTTGCTTTAGATTTCCAGCATTTGCAGAATTTCTTGTGTTTAAGATGGTCTAGCAATTATAATACTGGCATTGATCCAATAATATGAATATCTATATTCTTTCAAAGAGTGTGCAAGTCACCAGAAAGGCTGATATTTGTCGCCCGTACCAAAATGTCTGTGAACGGAGGAGACAATTAACACTCCATCACAGGGGGGAGAAGAAAGCCACAGGCATGATAAACTAAACCTGTTGAGGCAAGAAGATACATTTTCTTCCCTGAAAAAGAGCAGTGAACTAGATTGGCTTTTCAACAATCCAGTAATTTCAATGGGTATTGTTATTAAGACTAGCTCTCACCCTAATCCTGATCTACTTGATCAATTAAAATTACATTCTACATCCACCATGGTCAGATTCAAACTCATGTTTCTAAAGAGCAGATGCAGACCTTTGGTTTCTGATTTAGCAGCAAGTATGTGATGATACCCCAAATGGATTGAGAAGATCTCATATTCTCAGTATCGTTTATTTGTTTGTTTGTTTGATCGATTATTTATTTGCACAGTTTGTCTTCTTTTTCAAATTGTTTTTTTGTCTGTGTTTGTGTGCAGTTCTTCATTGATTCTCCCGCATTTCTCTGTTTAACTGTGAATGCCTGTAAGAAGCTGAATCCCAAGGTAGTACGTGGTGGCATATACGTACTCTGAAAAAAAATTGTACTACTTTGAACTTTGAAATTTGAAAGTTGATTAGGTTTACAAAAACCAATTCACAACGGCAGCTCCTATAACACCCAAGAATCTGAACTTCATCCAAGACAAAGGAGCCTACTTAACTACCATAAACATTCATGTCCTCCCCACCTACACTGTGAGTGCAGCGAGTGCCATTCATCAAAGTAGTAACTTGCCCTTATGATTCTGAAGATACCTACGAAACCCATGGCTCCCACAATCAAGCAAAGCATGGAAGCACCGCCTGCAGGTTTCAAAGGATCCTGACTTGGCCACATATCCACAGTCCTTCGTTATCAATGGGTATAACTCCTGGCTCTCTCTACCTGAAACGAGTGTGAACCAGAATCAGATTTATTATCCCTCATATACATCATCATTTTTTTCTGTTGTGTGGCAGCAGTACCGTACAAAACATTAAAAAAAGTATAAGTCATAATACAAAATAAATAAATAAATAAATAAAGTGTGTGAAGGAAGAACATTGAGGTAGGCAACACGTACAGCATCTGCAGTGTACTTTGGGTTTAACAACATTGAGGTGTAGTTCAGAAATCTGATGGTAGAGGCGAAGAAGCTGTTCCTAAAATGTTGAGTGTGGTTCTTGAGGCTGCTTTACCTCCTTCCTGATGGCAGTGAGAAGAGGGAATGCCCTGGGAAGTGAAAGTGCTTAATGATAGATGAAGTCTTCTTGAGGCGCCTCATTTTGAAGATGTCCTCGGTAGTGTGGAGGCTTGCTGAATCTGCAACCCGCTACAGCCTCTTTCGATCCTGCACGTCGGAGCCTTCAACAGAAAGTTAGCAGTGGTTCAGGAAGGTGACCCACTGTCAGTTTCTTACGGGTAGCAAACGCTGTCATTGTCAACAACGTCTACAATGCCAAAAAAAACAAATTACTCTTTTAAAAATTTAATCACGCAAAACAGAAACTCCAAGAGCAAGAGAGCAGAAGGAGCTGAGAGGAAGTCATGGGCTGAGTATAACATTGAAAGGAGTTGTACAAGTAAATAGAATCAAATCCTTGTTTTCCTCACTCCTTTGCATTAAAATGCAATGTTCAAAGTTTGAAGTAATTTATTATTGGAGTTCATTTATGTCACCATATACAACCCAGAATATTATGTTCTTGTGGGCAATAAATCCAATAACCATAATAAAACCAATGGAAGTCCGCACCAATTGGATGTACAAACAATGTGGACAAAACAACAAACTGCACAAATAAAAAAGAAAGATAGAATAATAATAATAATAAATAAATAATCAATAAATATTGAGAACATGAGATGAATAGTCTTTGAAAGTGTGTTCTGTGATGGGGCAAGTGAAGTTATCCCCTTTGGTTCAAGAACCTGATGGTTGAGGGGTAATAACTGTCTCTGAATCTGATGGTGTGAGTCCTAAGGCTCCTGTAACTTCTTCCCAATAACAGCTATGAGGGAAGACAGCATGACTTGGGTGGTGGGTTCCCCTGATGATGGATGCTGCTTTGTTACGAGAATGCTCTGTGTAGATGTGCCCAGTTGTGTTTTCTGAGCTGAACATTGTTCCTTAGAATATCATTCAAAGAGGTGAGTCTCATATTTGGTAGGGTTGGAGTCACAGAAAAATACAGCCTGAAGACAGGCCATTAAGCCCATTGAGTGAGCACCGACCATCAAATGCCTTTTTGTCCCAATCCTCCACAAATCCCATTTTATGCTTCCACAGCTAAAACAGCTCTCCCCAGCTTCTGTCACTCATCTCCTCACGGGGACTATTTTCCTGTTAAAAAAAAATTAACCTACCAACCCTCACATCTTTGGGATGTGGAGGAAACTGAAACACCAGAGGAAATCCACGTGGTCACAGGTAGAACATGCAAACACCACACAGACAGCACCAGAGTGCAAGATTGAACTCAGGTTACTGAAGCTCCAAAGCTACAAACTCTTTTATCTGCTTCCCTTTGCCATTCCCAAGCTGGTTTTTTAAACAGTGTAGCATTGCACAGAGGCCTATTTAATATGTTTTTTCATACAAAAGGTTTCATGATGCAGATTAACTAAGCCTTATCCAGTTATTTCAATACTAAAGAGCACAGCACACTTTATCTAACATCAGATTTCCGTTTTGGGTGCTCATGGCATTCATGTTTAATTCTTATTACTGGAATGAAATGCCAGCTGGTCATGCTAAGCCATGCCAGTCATTGCCAGTGGTCCAAGAATAAATCTCTACCCCCTTAGGGAAATAACTAATGTAAAAGAGCTGGAGAACCCAGCTTTTCATTGTTGAGCCAAGAGAAAGGACACATTTCCTTTGCTCACTAATATTGTAAGCTGGCTGTACTTAGTTAATTTGTTCAGTGCTTTTGGGATGGTCCAATGACCATTTAAACTATCCAACTAATCGATTCATTGGTGTATAAGGTCTTTGTGTAGCCGGCTTGTGGTGTAGTGACATCGGCACCAGACTTCAAGCCGAGTGGTCCTAGGTTCAAATCCGGCCAGGTCCTTGCATGCTTTCCATCTGAACTGGGTTGAGTATTGTGGTAAACTATGTGTATACCTGTCTGGACATGCCCCTCTGCTGACTGCTCCTGTGGCTCCTCCCACAGACCCCTGTATAAAGGCGATTGGAGGCACTGCTCCTCCCTCAGTCTCCAAGATGTTGTGGTCACATTTGCAGCTAATAAAAGCCTATCTTTTGCCTCCCGTCTCCGAGAGTTATTGATGGTGCATCAAGTATTGAGCTAGCAACTCAGCATCGTAAAAGTTAGACAAAAATGCTACAGAAGCAGCAAGGTCACTGCCTGATGCGTCACAAGGTGAGGAAAGGAGCAATAACAACGTGTCTTTGTGAGCCTCTGCACTGTTACCTCTGATAGTTCATTGAATATTCTTGTAAGACATTTGAAAAATAGCTAACCAAACATTGTAAATACATTTTTTTATACAGACATTGTAAATACAGTTTTTTAAACAGACTTCATTTCTCCAGTCTTGCTGAAGAGTCTCGGCCTGAAACGTTAACTGTACTTTTTTCCATAGATGCTGCCTGGCCTACTGAATTCCTCCAGCATCGTGTGTGTGTTGCTCAGATTTCCAGCACCTGCAGATTTTCTCTTGTTAGAGAGCGGTAGGTGCTTGGAATGCACTGCAGGGGTGGGAGTCGAGGGGTGTGGTGTGTGGTGTTAGTAGAAACTAAGAAATTAGGCACATTTAGACAGACTCTTAGACAGGCATAAGGATGAAAGAGAAATGGATGGTTATGGGCTACGTAGGAAGGAGGGGTTAGATTGATTGTGGTTAGGTCAAAAAAATCAGCACAACATAGTAGGCCGAGGGAACTGTTCTGTGCTGTACTATTGATTATTCTAATCATGTACAGTGTTTCTAGAGGCCACGTGACACTGAATTACACAGTACGGAAATAGGCCCTTCAGCCAAACTTATCCATGCTGACAACAATGTCTGTCTGAGCTAGTTCTATTAGCCTGTATTTGGTCCATACCCCTCTAAAACAGTGATTGCCAAGGGGGGGGGGGGGCAGTTATGTGTCCTAAGAAGGCATTGGGGGAAATAGGTCATGAGGGGGCATTCAAGAGTTTTTGGGGGGTGCGCGATAAGCAGCACCCTAACTTGAGGCACGAGACCTGACCAACCATTAGTAGAGCAGGCACTACCAAAAGAAAAGGATGAGACACCAGAACACAGGAAGATGCACAACGCTGCTGGTGGTTGTTGTCACAATGCATCTGAAACTCTGCAATCTCATCCAAACTGACCGACCAAACAGACATTATTGGGGATGTATAAACTAGCAACAAGGGTTCCCGACAGTTCCCCTTGACTCACAGCACGGAATGAATTCTTGGAATATTAACAGCTGGTCAGTCAAGTACACCTTCTCAACTTTCTCCACAGATCTACGGAAAAGAGGTCACACAACGATACAGCACTGCCTAGAACCAAACAGTAAACAGAGCCAATCAATGAACCTGCTAGCCCTGAGGTTTCCTCTTGAGGTGTTCAAAGCGACCACGGCCATACATGTGAGGTCAGGAACCATCTTTGGGGATTATGAGATCTTCGCCGATTCCTTAATTGTGCTAACTGGAATAGCATAAAGGTAGCCTGCCAAGCACCAGCTCTATCCCAACTAACATTTAGATTCCAATCTGAGTGCATGTCAACGTAAGTTTTGTTGTTGTGATTATCTTCATCTTTACCTCCCTGTTCCTTTGCGTGCAGCTACCATTGTTCCATCCATGTCAGCTCACTGCTGTGGTCAACATCTAGCAGGCATTCCCAGTTTGTGTTAATTTTTAATTTTATTTAATTTTAATTTTCATTTAGCCCCATTAATGATGGATAAATATGTATGGTGCAATCTCTGTGACTCTGAAGGTGGTGAAGTCTTCAATTCTAATCCTGCTGAGAAACAGAAATTATAGAAAGTGCATCAATGCAATATTACATACCTGGAGTATGGTTTTATTCCATTCCATTCAGTGGATACCCCTGTTCCTTGCAGTTCTTTCTAATGAAGCCATGAAACCACCAAGATTGCAGGAACACTTCCATAAAAGTCACCCTGAAAAGGCTACTTATCGCATTACTCAGTTCCAGTAGATGAAAGAAGCATGCACAAGTCATTTCACAATAAAGCTAAAAATGACTTTGATAGTGGTCTCATTGCTTCTATAATATTTCCAAAATGATAGCAAAAAGCAGAAAATCTCATACAATTAGTGAAAGATTAATAATGCCTGCTGTATCAGAAGTGCTCACCACTGTTTTCAAAATGGATACCAGTACTTGAAAATCAATTCCTCTGAGTAATAACTCTGTAACTCATTATATTGATGAAATGAGTGAAGATGTTGATTATAAACTATGCACCGAGCTAGAAAAACAGAACTTGGGATACAATTGTGCAAGACAATGAGGCATTGATAATAGCATACAGTTTATCAAAAATGGAAAAGTTTTTGATTTTCTTTTGTAAAAGTTGAAAGCAAATATCAACAGAATATCAATCTACATTGAGCTCAAAATGTATATTGAGGATAAAAGTATTCCGATTAGGAACATGATCTCTTGTGCAACAGATGGAGTGCCATATATGACAGGTCACCATGCTGATATATTGGCATTTTTGAAAAAAGAAATTCCAAGTCTGTTCACAATCTATTGTCAACATTTCACAGGTAAAAATCTCAGCCAGTGACTTTTTCAAACATGACTCTTGTAATATCTGCTATCAAAAAAATTAAATCTCATCCATTAAATAGAAGAATATTTCACCGGTTATACCAAGGTAATGATGAAGAGTTTGAACACTTGCTTCTTCACACTGAAGTACATTGGCTATCAAAAGTCTCCTGCTTAAATCATCTGTGGTTGAATTTTTGCTCAAAGTCAACAAAAGTGCAGGAAAGAAGATTGAACTTTTACATGGAGATGTGGCATACTGAGCCAATCTGTATGACAAAATGAACATTTTAAACTACAAGTTGAGAATTTCAATTTAATCCACGCAAAAAGTGCAGTATCCAGTTTTATTGGAAAATTGGAAATAGATAAGTAAAATATTGGGAGAAGAATATCCTCACAATTTCCTGCATGGTAAGTATGATGCTCATTTTCACAGACGGTGATTTGCAAGTGTACTGCTTACAATTGTAAGTACAAAATGGATTCAAGGATTTGAAAGATTTGCAAATTCCAGACTGGGTAATTAACCCATTTTTCTTTTGCAAGGTAGTAGAACACAAGAGAGCTTTCAAGAAGAAATTATCAATATTCAGGATGATGAAGAAGGAAAAATGCTCTTCAAAAACATTGGCATTTGTGGTATGTGGCTACACCGTCATACAAAGTTTCCTGGTCTTTGGAGAAGTACCAAACAGTTCTTCATTGCATGTCCATCCTCCTACCTTTTTGAAAGTGGCTTCAATGAAGAGAACCACATACTCTCAAAAAACAGAAAGAAAGTGTTTGAACATTGTGAGACATGGAGATTTAGGACTTTTGTTGTCACAACTTGAACCAGATATTTCAACTCTTGCTAAAAACCATCAGGCTCAAGGATCACATTGATATCAAAGCTGCTGTACAGTGCACAGGTATTATGTAAGCTAATTTTAAAGACAAATAAAAATTTAAAACAGAATAATTTTTCTCATATTAGCATATAGTAGACATGCTTTTACACTATTGATGATTCTGGAGTTGCATTGAGTTCAGAGTGGGTAGGCTCAACTTTACCCAGAAGCATATTTTAAAGTGAGTTGTGTTTCATTACAATCCTGCTGTTTCATAGTCAGCATTACTGATAACTGAGCCAGATTTACTTAGAGACTCAGAATTATATTTCCCAGCTGCCATGATGAGATTTGAACACTTGGGGCTTGTGAAGAGGTAATACAGTCTTCAATTATCTGATTGTTTTATTGATTGTGATTCCAATATAAATGCCCACCTGTGATTCCAAAGTAGTTTGCTGGAACTTTGTGGGTTGCCTAAATCAAATATGTACAAATCACAGCAGCTTCAATCTCATCTGAAAATTCATAAAAAACAGAATTTTGCCTGTAGCCTGCGTACAGAAAAGTGTACACTTAGTAATTCTCCTATCATCCTACTTTGGAATGGATTATTCCCCCTTTGACATCCAAAGAAATTCATCATCTGCCACTTTAACCTTTGTGTCTTTAGGGAATGACATTCCAGCTTGACACATTACAGACCTCAGGACATAACACTGCTTCAACAATTTCAGAGAAGCTGCCTTTTCAGTCAATATCAAAACTGACCTGCAGAGTATTTTCAGCAATTTATTGCAGAAATCCAGCATTTGCACTATTTTATTTCTATAATTTGCATATTTTTCTCTCTTCTTTAATTTTCAACTGCCTCCCCCTTTCCACAGCTAACGTTCAGAAAATGAGGGATTAAACATCCTTTATTAACTGATCAAGTTTAAGATGGCACTTAAACAGCCTAGTGGTGACAAACAAAACAAAGAATACAACTAAATACTTTATTAATAACATTTTTTCTCATAAAATATTTGGCAAACAATCACCGCAAACATTAGAGGCTTGCGAAGGCAAGGTTGGGTTGAAGGTCGAAACATGTGCATTCATGTTGAAGTTGAGGCGAGGTTGAGGTATGTTCATAGAAAAGTTGGATTTTGATGATAAATGCATTTTGAACTTTGAACTTTGAACTTCAGTCTCTCAGTTGGAGCCACTGTTAGGGATCCAGCAGTAATGAAATTATGTGAATTTAGCAAATATTAATTCAAACAATAATCATTCTTCAATTTGTAATGTAAATTGCAAGCAGCAATCAGCTTGAAGATAAAAGAACTACTTTGTAAGCAAAACAGTACTGTCCTTAGAGCACAAGAAATTCTGTGTGTGCTGAGTAAAACAAACAAGATGCTGGAGGAGCTCAGCAGGTCAAAACAGCAACTGTGGAGAGGAATAGAGTCGATGTTTCAGGCTGAATCCTGATGAAGGATCTCAGCCTGAAACACCAACTCTTTATTGCTTTCCATAGATGCTGCCTGACGTGCTGAGCTCCTCCAGCATTTTGTGTATGTTACTCTGTCCACAAAGCATAAGTTGCTGACACACAGGAGCAGGCTGGTTGCTCATGAAATATGATTTATCAAGTGAAGTGGCCAGGAGATATTGTCGTATGCATCAGTGAAACATAAAACAATGTGATTATATAAATTGACCTACATCAAGTTGAGCCCATATGGGCTAAGTTATTTTTCACCATTGTGACTGAATTCAAGGAAGCTTGTATTCAAGCGACTGATATTGTCACCTGGCACATGAAACAGGGTCATAGGCACATTTGCTCTATCAATAGTTGGGATATTTGTGTACTCGGAGAGTCAGCACACACACAGCAGTAATTCTGGTTGTCTGGGATCCATGTCTTAGACAATCCTTGTGAATTATTGCCAAGGCAAAGGTGCTTGAGCATTCATAACAGTCTCCCATTGTGGGTATTTAACTCAGAGAAGCCTTGTCAGATTCAGAATATTAAGGTAAATGCCATCATAATGGATATTATTCATATTAATTGCTTAGGGGAAGAAACTTTTAAGATAGCATGAATTTTTAGTTAAATCGTACTATAACACTATTTTTTTTGTTTTAATAGCCCTCTAGTGCTATTTAGCACTACAGTCTCTCCAATGACATAGATCAGTCACAACTTCATTGCTCATGTCATTGATATTGAATATTGAAGTGAAACGCATTCAGTTTCACCTGCTCCATGACTAAAATGTTCCCACATCCTATGGAATCACTTTCAAGGACATTTCATCCCATGTTTCAACATTTATTGTTTATTATTATTGTTGTTGTTGCTGTTGTTGTCGTCTTTTCCACACTGGTTGTAGGCCCAGCTCATTCATTGATTTTATTATGGTTATTGGATTTATTGAGTATGCCTGTTAGAAAATGAAACTCAGGGTTGTATATGGTGACATATATGTACTTTTAGTTCATACACATCATGCATACCTGCCCAACAGGGAATCAGAAAAAAATCAAGTGCAGTGTTACTGCAATCAGAATGTTATCTTCTTGAATCTTTCATTAGAAGATTTTTAGAAAGTAGGCACTATATGAGGATACTGTATAACAGACAGACAAGAGTTTCAGCAGGACCTCTATCATCAAGGACCCCCAGCCATTGAGGCCATGCTCTCTTCTCACTGCTCCCATTAGGAAGGAGGTACAGGCACCTCAGGACCACACCTCCAGGTTCAAGAACTGTTATTATCCCTCAACCAGCAGGCCCTTGAACCAGAGGGGACAGCTTCACTCAACACCACTCACCCCCAACACAGAACTGTTCCCACAAACTATGGACTCACTTTCCAGGACTCTTCATCTAATGTTCTCAATATTTATTGGTTATATGATATTGTTAGTTTTGTTTTTTTTTATTCTTCTAGTAGAGTCTGTTGTCCTTTGCATATTGATTGTTTGCCTGTCTTCTTGTGTACAGTTTTTCATTTATTGTATTGTGTTTCTGTGAATACCCACAAGAAAATGTATACGATAACTTATATAAACTTTGATAATAAATTTACTATGAACTTTGAACTTTGAGATGCTGGAAATCCAGAGTAACACACACAAAATGCCAGATGAACTCAGCAGGTCACAGCCGCATCTATGGAAATGAACAAAACAATCAAAGTTTTAGTGCAAAACCGTTGATGTCCTCATTGAGTTCTGAGTTCCTCCATCATTTTATGTGGATCAGCACTGTCTCCAAATAATTCAGCCCAAACTTTTTATAATATGTTTAAATTTTTTGGATCAATAAATACTATAATATCAAGTTAAGTCAAGTTTATTGTCCTTTAAATATATACATGTATATAACATATATAATCATACAATGTATATAGAAATGAGACATCTCCCTAAACCAGAATGTATGGGATAGTAGTAAACATAACACTCAATAACTTATGAAGGTAAAGATAAAATCTATAGATGAATCACACTTAATTAACAAACTGAAGTGCATAAATTAAATATTGTAAGATACCAGTGACACTTCGAATGTGATGGGGCAGGAAGCCCAGAAGTCTAATGGCCTGAGGGAAGAAACTGTTTCCGATTCTGACTGTTTTGTTTTTATGCATTGTAGTCACCTGCTTGATGGTAAAAAGTCAAAGAGGATGCTGGATGGATGGGTGGGATCCTTGATACCACTAAGGGCCCTGCGTATGCAGTGCTTCTGAAAAATGTCACCCGATGGATGGTAGGGAGACCACTATGATCCTCTGAAATGTTTTCACAGTCCTTTGTAGTGACTTCCAGTCTGATGCTAGGTTTTCCCTTACCAGATAGAGATGTAACTTGTCAGGATGCTCTCAATGATGCTCCTGGAAAATATAGTTAAGATCGGAGGAGGGGTAAAGGCCTTGCTTGCCTCAATCTCCTTAGGAAGTGAAGGCACTGCTGTGCTTCCTTGTTCAGGAGGTGATATTAAGTGACCAAGTGAGGTCGTCCATGATGTGAACTCCCAGGAACTTGGTGCGTTTAACTCTCTCTATGGAGGAGCCATGTATTCGCAGAGGAGGATTGTTTATCTGGACTTCCTGAAGTCCACAATGATTTTATTGGTCTTCTCCATGTTCAGGCATACGTTGTTCTTCTCACCCCAATCCCCAATCCACTTTGTGTTTATGGGGTCAACCGCTGTTGTGTTATCTGCAAAATTGATTGCATGTTGGAGTTGCACCCTGCAACACAATCATATGACAGCCGTGTGAACAGGAGTGGGCTGAGCACACAGCCCTGGGGAGTGTCAGTGTCTAAAAACATTGCTGCCCAAACCAACTGACTGTGGCCTTTCTGTTAATAAGTCAAGTATCTAGTTGCAGAGGGATATAATTAAAATATATCCCTCTGCAGTATAATTACAATTACAATAATATGTAATATAATTACAATATACAATAATTGATAAGATATGGTTAAAAACATCTAGTTTCAAGTTAATGGAAATATTTGTAATTGGACTCTAGCGTCAGTATAAAAATGATTATCTTACCACCAATAAATAAGAGAATGAAACAATAATTTGCAAATGAGGTTATTCAAACAAAATAACATTTTATGTATGTCTTATGTATATCTTTGGTTTGACAATTATTTTCCTACCTTTTCCTCTAATTTTCTCTCTGATCCTCTGTGTCAAGAAACATTGTAAAGTAGGTGGCAGCAATAAAGTACCAATAATTTACCTATGCAGCAAGAGTCATCTAACATCAATACTTGCACCAGGAGAAAAGGCTATTTGGTTAATGATGAGTAATAATGAATTATGATGATTTTTTTTCAACATAAAGTCTCAGTAGTCCATGTGGTTCAATGCACCCAATATATCCAGTTAAACATTTAACACTGATGGAGAGAAACAGTGATTTATCATGATTCTACAAATATCTTTTGTCTTACTACAATCCTCGAAGCTTAACTAATAGTTTTATTTCTAGCAACAACTTTCTAACATCACAGCATGGCAATGCTTATGTATTCTTGTCACCCTAATGTCCATCTTTGATTTGACTCTGCTTGGAATGCATTCTCAATAACATCTTGATGTCAAGTAAATATTTTCTATCTGAATAAGTACTACTAAACAAATAGTTTTCCATAGTCACATGATTGATAACTGATGTCTTCTAGAAATTATTAATACTTAGATTTTCTTGGAAGTTAGTTATATATGGTGAAAGTATTTTAAAGCTTCAGCGGATAAAAACTAGCCTCGGTTAAAATGGAAACTGTCTTGCCGAAGGTAAAAATATGATTTGTAGATGCAAATTGAAAATGATCCTCATTCAGTTGGTGAGATTACATTTCATGCTCACTGCATTGGCCTACAACACTCCTTGCTCCAGCTGTTACTTTCAATGCATCACAGATGCCTCATTTGTCTGTCACAAAAGAGCACATAAGGCATCAGGTTTTGATATGATCAGCATACTGCACCAATGTATAGACAGATTTGTTAACTTATTTTAATGGCGTACAGGTTTTGATAGACCATGGCATCATGAGGGACTATTAACAGCTAGTTGTGGGAGTAACAGAGCTAGAAGGTCTATTGGCACTTGCCGGAACAAGCCCGGTCTTCACACATGGATTGCTAAAAGTTAACATGGAAGCAAACAACAAATGCATCCTGTAGCTCATAAAGTGACAACTGAATGTAAGGTCAATAGGTTTAAAAGGTTCAATAGGTACTTCAATGTCAGAGAAATGTATACAATATACATACTGAAATTATTTTTCTTCGCAAACATCCAAAAAACAGAGGAGTACCCCAAAGAATGTATGACAGTTAAACATTAGAAACCCAATGTCCCCCCAGCTCCCCCCTCCCATGCACAAGCAGCAGCAAAGCAACGACCCCCCCACCCCCACTAGCAAAAGCATCAGTGCCCTCCATCAAGCACTCAAGTGTGCAGGAAATCATCAATAAAGACACCGACTTGCAGTACCCCAAAGACTACTCGTTCACCCGGTAATTCAACATACCACAGGATCTCTATCCCTAATAAGGGAAAAAGAGCTGTCTCACAAGGGGAGACAGAACAAACAGCTCACTGATTGATCACGTTAACAGTCTTTTGCGTCACTTTTTATGAGCTCTGTGCTGAGAGTATTGTCACCAGGAAGGCTCAGGTCTCTGGACACAGAGCTCCCGATGTTCCGCGTTTTCCTGTGGTGCGTAAGTACGGGGCACCGGACTTGAATCAACCTGCCTCCAGAGCCATGAGAGTCCAGCACCCTGAAAGTGCACTAGACTTCCAATCTTTTGGCATATTAGGAAGTGGCTGGTCTGAGAGCGGGTCCCATTCCCGCAAAGAACGAAAGTCAGAGTGTAGATCCCGGTCAGGGTCTTCAAAAGAACCTTGAAAAGGGGAAAAAATTGATATCAAAGATAGAAATAGAGCTGTTTTCAAAGATGCAAGCAAAGGAGTAATCACTTAGCACCATGGTCAAGTTGATGGTCGTCCTTTGCTGTGGCCGTTCCAATTCAACTTGCAATGTGTCTTGTGCTTAAAGATGTGCTTCTACACACCACTATTTAACATGTGGTTATTTGAGTTACTGTCACCCTCCTGTCAGCTTAAACAAGTCTGGTCATTCTCTTCTGACCTCGCTCATTAACAAGGCATTTCGCCCCCAGAACTGCCACTCAGTGCATGTCTTGTCACTTTTTGAACAATTCTCTGTAAACTCTGGAGACTGGTTGTGCATTAAAATAGTTCAGGAGATCAGCAGTTTCTGAAATATTCATATCTCCCCCATCCCCCCTCCCCTGTCCTACAATCAACCATACTAGAGTCAAAATCACTTATATCACATTTCTTCCCCATGCTGAAGTTTGGTCCAAACAACAATTGAACCTCTTGATCATATCTGCATAAAGGGACTTGGGAATACTCATAGACCTCAGTTGGAGTATTGTGAGCAGTTTAGCTGTTCTTATCTAAGAAACGATGTGTTGGCAATGGAGTGGGTTCAGAGGAGGTTCACAAGAATGATTCCGGGTATGAAAGGGTTATCATTTGAGGAGCGTTTGATAGCTGTGGGCCTGTGTTCACTGGAATTTAGAAGAAAGAAGGGGGATCTCATTGAAACCTATTGAATTTTAAAAGGCATAGATGGAGTACATGTGGAGAGGATGTTTCCTGTAGTAGGAGAGTCTAGGACCACAGGGCCTCAGATTAGAGGAAGGTCAATTTAGAATGGAGTTCAGGAGGAATTTCTTTAGCCAGAGGGTGGTGAATTTGTGGAATTTGTTGCCACGGGCGGCTGTGGCGCCCAGGTCATTGAGTGTATTTATGTCACCAGGTTCGGATATGACCCAAGTGCAGAGTGAGAGACACTGAAGCAGGTCGATAGTTCACAGACTTTAATACAAACAGTGTTAAAGGGAAAAGAAAACAATAAACACTGGGCCAAACTAAAATTCTCAAATGGAAAATGAAGCCTACACTGCGGCTGAAACGAACAGCTAAGAATAAAACGAATACCGCTAGTCTTCAGAGTCAGTTCACTCGACAGTCCAATTTCTCGGGGAAGGCAGAATGCAAACAGGCAGCAAAGCGTTGCTATGTCCGAGTCTCAACAGATACTACGATGGAATGAATGGAGTTAAATACTATCACAATGAAATAATAATTAGCTGACACATGCATATTCACAAGCACAATTGTCGAATCTGCTGTGCTGGCGAATCCATGGTTGTGACAATTTAAGGCAAAGATTGATAGGTTCTTGATTAGTCAGAGTGGGAAAAGTTACAGAGAGAAGGCAGAGGAATGGAGTTGAGAGGGAAATTGGATCAGCCAAGATGGATTGGCAGAGTATACTCGGTGGGCCAAATAGCCTAATTCTTCTCCCATCTCTTATCGTCTTTTGGTCCTATGATACAAAGATAGTGATGGCTTATTTTAGTTATGCTATGGCCTTGTGAGACAGATATATATATTGTGAGACAGGTCTGGGCTCCCCTTATAAGGAAGAGACTGAGGTGGCAACTGATAGAGGCATACAAAGGTAAAGAGGCACAGGATGGGTAGGAAGTAGGAAAATCTTCGCCACAGCAGAGATGTCTATGACTGGAGGGCATTGGTTTAAACAAGGCTTCCCAACCTGGTGTCCACAGACCCCCTCAGTTAATGGCAGGGGTCCATGGTATAAAAAGGTTGGGAATTCCTGGTTTAAAGTGAAGAGTAAGAGATATAGAGAGATTAGAGAAAGAATTTTTCACCAGCAACTGGTTCCAATTTGGAATGTACTGTCCGAGAAGGAGATGGAAGCAGGTACTTTTATGACATTTAAGAAGCATATGTACAAGCCTTTGAATTGCCAAGGCAAAGGAGGCTACTGATCAAGTGCAGGTAAATGGGATTACAAAGATCTATACAAATGCTAAAGGTAACAGTCTGTTCATTGAGCATAGCTCAACATTTAAAACCGGCATTCCCACTCCTGATTGACAAGCTACAGAACCAAGGCCTCTGTACCTCCCTCTGCAATTGGATCCTCGACTTCCTAACCAGAAGACTCCAATCTGTGCAGAGTGGTAATGCTATCTCCTCCTCACCAATGATCAACGCTGGCATATCTCAGCGGTGTGTGCTGAGCCCACTGCTCTACTCTGCCTATACCCATGACAGTGTGGCTACATATGACTCAAACTTCACCTATAAATTTGCTGTTGATACAACCATTGTCGGTAAGATCTCAGATGGAGGTGTGAGGACATACAGGCTTGAGATATACCAGCTAGTTGAGTGGTGTGGCAGCAACAACCTTGCATTTAACCAGAGTAAGACCAAAGAGCTTATTATGGACATCAGGAAGGGCAAGATGAGGGAACACAAACCGATGCTCATCCAGTGGTCTGAAGTGGAGAGAGTGAGCAATTTAAGGTTCCTTGGTGTCACTATCTCTATCTAACTGGGCCCCAACCTATTGATGCAGCTATAATGAAGGCAAGACAAAGGCTATACTTCATTAGGAGTTTGGGGGGATTTGGTTTGTCACCGAAGACATTTGGAAACTTCCACAGATGTACCGTGGAGAGCATTCTAACTGAATGAATGGCTGGTCTGGTTTGGGGAGGGGGAGGGGCCATTGCTCGAGACCAATAGAAGCCACAAAATGTTGTAAAATTAGTCAGCTTCATCATGGGTGCTAGCCTTCATAGTATGCAAAATGTCTTCAAGAAGGGGTGCCTAAGAAAGACGCCATCCATTATTACGGACTTCCATCACCCAGGGCATGCCCTCTTCTCATTGCTACCATCAGGAAGGAGGTATAGGTGTCTGAAGGCACACACTGAGCAATTCAGGAATAGCTTCTTGCCCCCCCCCCCACCATCTGATTCCTAAACGGACATTGAACCCTTGAACACGACCACAATTTTTTTTATTGTTACATTATTTCTGTTTTGCACTATTTTTAATTTAACTATTTAATATACATATGTATACTTACTGTAATTGATTTACTAAATTATCTTTATTTTTTTTTCTAAATTATCCTGCTTTGCATTGTACTGCTGCTGCTGAGTTAACAAATTTCACAACATATGCTGTTGATATTAAACGTGATTCTGTTTCTGATTACAATAGATTAGTATTTGATAATCAACATGGATATGATGTGCCTGTTTTTGTGCTGTGCTCTGTAGGATTCTGTGAGATGGTTATAATAGAGATATTATAACAAATGAATCAGAAGATTGAATCTCTGGATGGGAGTTTGTTGGATGAACAGATTTTGAACAGATTGGACCTACGTTCACTTAAGTGAATAAGAGGAAATCTCTTTGAAAGATATAAAATTCTTACTTGGGGAATGTACAGTTGACATTCCCCATGGCTTGAGCAATAAAAAACAGAGACACAGTTTCACAGTGAATCTGAACTTATTCCTGTCCGATATGCTAATGCCTAGCAAGACTTGATGATGATCACATTGATAACAACAAATGACAGAAATACCACAAGATATAGGAGCAGAAATAGGCCATTCAGCCCATCAAGTCTGCTCTGGTATTTTGTCGTGCTGATCCCAGATCCCATTCAAACTGCATACACGTGCCCTCTCACCATATCCCTTGATACCTTGGCCAGTCAGAAATATATTAACATCTGCTTTAAATATGCCCGTGGACTTTGCCTCCACCACTGTCTGTTGCAGAGCACTCCACAGGTTCACCACTCTCTGTCTATATATAAAAAAAATCCTCCTTACTTCTGTTCCAAAAGGTCGCCCCTCAATTTTGAGGCTGTGCTCTCTATTTCTGAACACCCCCTCCAAAGTAATCATCCTCCCCAAATCCACCTTATCCAGTCCTTTCAACATTCAGTAGGTTTCAATGACATCCTCATGCATTCTTCTAAATTCTAGAGTTCCTCATATGTTAAATCTTCATTCCTAGAATCACTCTTGTGAACCTTCAATGACAATACATCCTTTCTGTGAAAAAGGGCCAAAACTGTTGATAATACTCCAAGTGTGGCCTAACTAGTGCCTTATAAAGCTTCAGCACTATCTCCTTATTTTTATATTCTATTCCCCTTGAAATAAATGCCCACATTTATATTTGCTGTAGGTCCTTTCCCCCCCCCCCAACTGTATTCAAAATGGAGCATATATTGTTGAGGGGGTCGGCCAGAGGGCTGCTCTCCACTATCTGGCATTCTTCCTTCCCTCTCCTGAAATACTCAGCAGATCAAGCAGTATCTGAATACTTGAGGTAAATGAACCTGTATTAGACATAAAGAATTGAGAAACAATTGTTAGGAATGAGGGATTGGGCAGGAGGGTGGATTGGGAAAGAATAAAATGAATATTGTAATTGAGTGGAGATCTAGACTGACCAGGTAACAAAATCACTTAATGTACCACCTAGGTAATATATGACTGAACGTAGTTAGAGGGAGAATACAATAAGTAGAATATGTTGGAAATGCATTGAATACAGCCATGAATAGGTGCTTCCAGACCTTCGAGGCATGCAACATTCCAGCAACCTCCTGATTTAATCCTTCCCTCAGGGACACTTTACAAAGACCAATTAACTCAATGTACAAAGACTTCCAGTCAAGATGGTGGCAGCGAACAATGATTCTTTGGGTGACATCTTTCATACAGTGTAAAGGGGATTTCTTCTTTTTCTTTGTTACTGTGTATGTAATCGAAAACGGCTTCTTTGTTTTGTTAAAAGCAGGAATGCTTCTTTGTTGCGAGAGAGTGCTGGAAGCTTGTTTGGGTTAAAATTTACTGATAACGAGAATTGTATTCCTTTGTAAACCAATTGGGATTAATGTTGTTCTTTCTTCTGAGTCTGTAAGCTATTGTTGGCGGACTTTTGGGGAGATCAGCGCGAGGGGGTGAGAGAGAGAGGACGTGATGCTGTAAACTGGGCAAGGAATGGACCCCAAGCGGGGGGGGGGTGGGTCCAAGGCCAGGAGGTACCCCGAGGAGAGGAGATGAAGCTAGATGTGCTTGGTTGACCACTTCGGATGGTCCTAAGCTGTGAGTCGAGGAGTCCGGAGGGGATCAAATGGTGGCCAGAAGACTTCAGTAATTGAGCTCCAACAGTTGTGCCCGAAGTGGTTTGGACTTTGATAAGTTTGGTGCCTTTTCTTTATTTTTTTTCTTCATATATACTGTATCGTTATTAATCACTTAGTTATAGTAACCTTTATAAATTGTACTCATTTAATCGCTTATGGTGTACTGTCTGCTTTTGGGTGAGGTGGGGACATCACATAGCATCCACACCTGCTGATTAGCCAGTTTGGCGGAGCGGAAGGCTGCTCCCCCTAGACGGAAACGAGCTGAGTGAGCCTGTGGCGACCCAGGGGGTTACAAAGCAAATTTCAAAAATTATTTGACTTTTTCTTCACGTTTGGCTTGTGTTTTTTGTCTTGTTTGTTCCGTGGAAACACTTAGAGCCTGAAAGGTACGGTTTGGAACTCAACTGAAGGATCTAGGGCTCTGCGGTGTCTGAAGAGCTGCCTCGTGGAAATCAGAGATGAGAACCCGAAAAGGACCAAGAACGCGAGCTGACTCAGGGGAAAACCAAAGATGGGATGTGATGTCATGAACGTCTCCATCTTGAAGTGGCAAGGAAATAGAAGCATCAAGGTGAATGCAGAGAGGGTCAGTGATCGCTCTAAATAGAGGCCACTGTGTTGGTGGTGTTTGGACTTAGTCATTGCTCCCAACTGAAGTGAAGGTGGAAGAAGTCAGTGATCGCTCCCAACAGAGTCAGACAGTCAGCGATCATTCTCAACGTTCTCCACTGAAGAGAAGGTGGAGGGAATCAGTGATCACTCCTGACAGAGTTCAGGCAGTCAGCGATCATTCTCCAAGTTCTCCACTGAAGAGAAGGTGGAGGGAATCAGTGTTCGCTCCCGACAGAGTTCAGGTAGTCAGCGATCATTCTCGACGTTCTCCACTGAAGAGAAGGTGGAGGGAATCAGTGATCGCTCCTGACAGAGTCAGACAGTCAGCGATCATTCTCAACGTTCTCCACTGAAGAGAAGGTGGAGGGAATCAGTGATCGCTCCCGACAGAGTTCAGGCAGTCAGCGATCATTCTCAACGTTCTCCACTGAAGAGAAGGTGGAGGGAATCAGTGATTGTTCCCAACAGAGGTCAGACAGTCAGCGGTCATTCCCGATGGAGGCTACTGAGGTTGAGGAAGGTGCAAGGGGTCAGCGATTGCTCCCAAAAGAGGCCAGACGGTCAGCAATCGGTCCTGACGGAGGCCACTCAGGTGAATGCAGAGGAGGTCAGTAATCACTTCTAACGAGGGCCAGGCATGTGTTCTGAGAGATGGAAGTACTTTTCGATGTTCTGAGATTTATGTGATTGGACTATATTTTATATTGGTCTCCTTTAGTCTTCCAGCATTTTCTTTCTTATGGCCAGTTGGCGGGTGGGTGATCTGTTAGCTCCTTGTGTGTGAGTGGGGGTGGGCTGGGGGGCGCAAAGGGGTTTTGAAGCTACTGTCCCTGTTCTTTTTGCAAGTGAGGGTATCAGAGGTTGTCACAAATAACCGTGGGTCAACTGCCTAAAAATATCCAGATAACTTGAGTCGCAAATAGATTGAGGTGCTTTTATTTACAAAAATAGTGGAAAAACAAAAACCTGGACGTCCAGATCAAAACAAGAAAAAGAATGAAAAAAGTACAATATATATACAGCTTGCAATTGTCGCCTGTCTGGTTAACAGCCACCCTCAGACTAAATGAAAAAAGAAAAACCCCAAAGCCTTGGTAACCCGAGGCTTATAACTGCTAAGCCCCTCCCCTAGACCAACCAAAAGCTAATTAATTCAATTATCTTCCATTTCACACAATCTGAAACTCTCCTGCCAGTTCTCACAATAAGCACACATACCTCATTATAGGAATCACCATTTCCTGGTTAAATAACTTAAATAAACCCCAAAACTTTACCACAAGATGAGTAATTAGGTAACATAACCCTTGACCCAGTTAAAGATGGCATTCTCCACCATCAGCACACCAGTGCAGGTCGCTGCTGCCTCCATATTAGACAGCTCGATGCAGCAGCTTTGTTTCAGATCCAGTGACTGTGGAGGAGAGAAACGTCAGATTATCATGACACTTCGGCAAAACACTTATTGGAAAGATGAAGATGAATAAATTGACCTGAGATAATTAAACTGTGACATGGTGTGTTTCTTTATTTTCATACTTATTACTGCTGGGGATAAGTGGAAAATTGTAACTGTTAACTTATTGCGATGCGTGCACTCACCACAATGACAGAGGGGAATAATGTGTGTGCGTGACCGTTTGAGTGGTTTACCGAATGTGCCGTGTGCCGTCCGTAATCAGTGATGGTCCTTCGTCACAGGGATTGTTATTGTCCTTGTTTTGTTTTCTGCAGGAGAGGGGTTATGGAAGTGTTGCTATTGTCGCTGTTTTTTTTCTGGAGGGTGGGGATATTTTGGGGTTTGCTCTTTTTCATGCGGCAGAAGTTAATGTATGGTCTTTCTGTATTAAATGGCTATCTGAAGAAGACAAATATCAGAGTTGTATTGCACATGCATACTTTGATAAGGATGCCCCCGTGTCGGCTACCCCGCAGAGTGTTGTACGGCCGGCTACATCATGGTCAACGCTCAGCTGGAAGGCCGAAGAAACACTATAAGGATCAGATGAAGAATGCTTTAAGGAAGTGCAAGATCAGACCTGAGGACCTGGAGGATGTTGCTCCTGACCGTAACACTTGGCGACAGCGGTGTAGGGATGGGGTTTTGTATTCTGGAGATGGAAAGAACAACCAGAAGAGAGCCAGGAGAAATGCAGCCATGGTTGCCATCACTACCACCACTACCACATATACATGTCCCATCTGCAATAGAACTTGTGGGTCCAGGATAGGACTGTACAGTCATGAAAGATCTCACCGTTAAAGTAGTGGACGTCATCATCGGATTCCAATGGTCGACTGAAGAGAAGAGACTTTGACAATAAAAATGAACCTTTGAACCAAGCAACCAGTACTTATTTGGACGGTGGGAGGAAACTGGAGACCCCGGCTGAAACCCATGCAATCACAGGGAAAACATACAAACTTATTCAAACATCGGCAGGAACTGAGCCCGGTTGCTGGCACAGTACAGCGTTGTATTGACCACTATGTCAGCATGCCCCCCCCCCCCACCGTCAGCACAATGTCCAACAGTTGCTAACAATCTGAAACAAATGAGAATGTTAGAAATAATCACCAGACCAAGCACTGTCTATGGAGAGAGAAAAACTGAGTTAATATTACAGGTATACAGAAGATTCTGAAGATGCTAGACAAAATGGTGAAGAAACTCAGCAAGACAGGCAGCATTTATGAAGCAGACCTTTTGGGCTGAGACCCTTCCTTAGGACTGGTAGATGACGGGGGAAAAAGACTTTGCATTAGAGCAGGCCATTTCATTCACAAACAGGAAATACTGGCTTGCTGAGATTGTTGAATTCAAGGGCTGTAACATAGCCAGACAAAAGGCAAATCACTGTCCATTGTGCACTATTGAAACCAAGTAGAAGACAAAAGACAGAGAGATGATGGCTGATTGAAATTAAGTTTCATCCATACAAGCTGAACGGATGTATCCTGCAAAGTGGTTTGTCCCCTGTAGAAGTCACCATATTGTGATCACAGATTGCAATAGATGAAATATATGGTTAGGAATAGTCAGCATGGCTTTGTCAAGGGCAGATCATACCTTACAAGCCTGACTGAATTCTTTGAGGATGTGACAAAACACATTGATGAAAGTAGAGAAGTGGAAGTAGTGCATATGGATTTCAGTAAGGCATTTCATAAAGTTCCCCATGGAAGGGCCACTCAGAAAGCACTGAGGCACGGAGGCATAGGATCTAATGAGGCCTTGCTTTGTGGATCCAGAATTGGCTTGCCCACAGAAGGCAAAGGATGGTTGTAGATGGCTCGTATTCTGCATGAAGATCGGTGACCAGCAGCGTTTTGCAGAGATCTGTTCTGGGACCCACCCTCATTGTGATTTTTATAAATAACCTGGATGAAGAAATCGAAGGGTGGGTTGGTAAGTTTGCTGATGACACAAAAGTTGGGTGTGTTGTGAAAAGTCTGGAGAGTTGTGAGAGGTTACAGTGGGACATTGGTAGTATACAGAATTGGGCTGAGTTCTACCCAAATAAATGTTAAGTGGTTAATTTTGGTAGGTCAAATTTGAAGACAGAATATAGTATTAATGATAAGAATCTTGGCAACGTGGAGGATCAGAGAGGGCCATGTCCATAGGACATTCAGAGCTACTGTACTGTAATGTGTTGGCCTTAATCAACTATGGGATTAAGTTCAACAGTCACGATGAGGTTATGTTAAATCTGCAATAAGACCTTGATCAGACCCCATTTGGAGTACCATGTTCAGTTCTGGTCATCTCGCTATAGGAAGGATGTGGATACTATAGAGAGAGTGCAGAGGAGATTTACAAGGATGTTGCCTGGATTGGAGAGCGTACCTTTTGAGAGAAGGTTGAGTGAATTTAGACTTTTCTCCTTGGGGTGACAAAGGATAAGAAGTGACTTGATAGAGATGTATAAGATGATGAGAGGCATCGATGGTATGGATAGCCAGAGGCTTTTTCCCAGGGCTGAAATAGCTAATATGAGGGGGCATAGTTTTGAGGTGCTTGGAAGTAGATACAGTGAGGATGTCAGAGGTAAGTTTTTCACAAAGAGAATGGTGGGTGCATGGAATGTACTGCCGGTGACAGTGGTGGAGGTGGATGCAATAGGGTCTCTTAAGAGATTCTTAGATAGGTACATGGAGCTTAGAAAGATGGAGTGCTATGTGGTAGGGTAGTTCTAGATAATTTCTAGAGTAGTTTACATGGTTGAAACAACATTGTGTGCTGAAGGGCCTATAATGTGTTGTAGATTACTATGTTCTTTGTTCTAAATTAGAATAAGTGCAAGTGAATCGCTTCTTCGATGACTGAGTGCATGGATAGTGGGAAGGGGAGTGGTAAAAGGGCATAGATTGCATCTCCTGCATTCTTATGGGAAGTGAAATGACAAGAAAACTGGGGGTTGAGGACTGTACTAGGGAGTCTCAAAGAGAACACCAATCCCTGAAAATGATGAAAGAGGTGGGTATGAGAAGATGTTTTGGTGGAGCATTGTTCAATATAGGTAAAGATGGGGAGAAGGTGAGGACAAGGAGAGAAATATCTTTGGATATAGCTCTGAGTGTCTGTGGGTTTGTACTGGATATAAGCAGTTAACTAACTTCTGAAAAGTTGGAAACTATTGCAGAGGAAATGAAGTTTTCCGATTGAAGCAAGACCAACAGAGTTATCAGTATCACAGGAAATGTGAAGTTAAGTTCCTGATGGTCCACATATCCCACAAAGAGACAAGCATAGATGTAGCCCAATGGATTTTCCACACTACACCTTTGATCTGAAGAAACTCATGTAGTAAAAGAGTCATACAACAGACAACCATAGCCCATCCTGTCTATGACAACCATCAAGTGCCCATGTCTGAAAGTCCCATTTACCAGCACATAGTCCACAGCAAAGTGACTGAAGCTCCATGTAAAAATCTTGATCACAATTGGATGAGTTTTGTCTCCTTCCTACAGAGGGCATAGATTCCACTTCCAAAATCAAATTTATTGCTTTGTCCAAGATCAGCCAAATTAGCAGATCCTTGGAGGCAAGCCTTGAATCTTTTCCAGACCTAAATCTTTCACTGAGAATATTGAAAGCACTGCAGAATATTTACAGCACCCTAGACATTATATGAATGCTCTGTAAGGTTAAGAGAAACCAAACTATTAGAGTTACAATGCAGTCAGAATGATATAGCTTTAATGGCTGAATCAAAGCTTCTTTTGTAAATGTGTAACCTTTTCTGACTTTTCCTGCGTTTGGCTGCAAATTGCCCTTGGCAATTTTGTCTGGTTACACTCTTGTATTGCACATTGCACACCCTCCCATGTTAACAGTGCTATAGAAACTTGATTCAACTGCAGGAGGAAATTAACTCTGTTCATTTGCATGCTGTGTAAGATCGCACACGTATTCCCAGAGGAATATTTCAACCATGATGCATTTACATATTTTATTCATTTGCATCTGGGCAACGTTATCAACTCCAGCATCTATTGATTATGCATCAAATTCCATTGAAAAGGCATGTGTTATTCTGAAGTCAATGGCGAGCCATTATCCTTGGGTGATCCACGTTGCCACTGGAAGAATGTTTCTGTATTTTAACCACAGTGACTGAAAAAATTGACAATAAAATTTCAAGTTAGAATGGTGTGTGACGTGGAGAAGAATCTCAAGGCGGTGGTGTTCTTTGCAGAGGGCTGTAGGCTCAACCAGCTTAACCATGAGCACAACCCTCCCCACCATCGAGAATACTTTCAAAACGCATTGCCTGATGAAGGCAATGT
The DNA here is from genome assembly GCF_030144855.1 of Hypanus sabinus. NCBI lineage: Eukaryota > Metazoa > Chordata > Chondrichthyes > Myliobatiformes > Dasyatidae > Hypanus > Hypanus sabinus. Next base: position 158,703,674 of record NC_082712.1, read on the forward strand.
TCATTATTAAGGGCCCTTGTGGTCCCTCTTCTCATTACTACCATCAGGGAGGAGGCACAGGAGCCTGAAGGTGCAGAATCAATGTTCTACGAACAGACTCTGTCGCTCCATTAACAATGTTCTGAAGGTCCATGCTCCCATGAAAACATTACCTCACTATGATGCTCTTTTCTTGCACTATTTATTTTTTATATTTCCTACTGTAAACTATATTAATATTTTTATGTGTTGCACTGTGTTGCTGCTACAAAGCAATGAATTTCACATCAGTGATAATAAATCTGTTTCTGATACTAAATACAGCTGGATAAATAAGCATGTATTTCCACTGTAACCAAACACTGTATAACAATGAATCTCTCCTAAATGTCTGTGCAATTGCAAAATTTTGATCTAATAAATAAACTGCCTGAGCCATTTCTTCTCCACTGTGTGTGGTGTGGGTATCATAGTTCACAAACCCTGACAGGAGAATAATTTTGTCCTGGGATTATGGGAGGCAATAGGAAAGGAAAGGATGATGATGCAATTGTGATGTTGGTACTAAGAAACATACCATGAAGTGATAAGCACACAGGATGTCGCCTTAAACCTAACCTAACTTGAATAGCAATGTTATCCAGGGATATCTCAGCGTCTGTTGAAAGTGTAAAAAATGTTACTGCTTCATAGCAAGATGCAACATGAAGTGAGGTGTATTAAATTCCTGCAGTTGGAAAGGGTGTTATGATTTCTGACTAACAATTGTGGCTGCTGGTAGGAATATCCTGGCTTTGGATACTAAGTGCATCTGATTAAACATTTTACCTTTTTATAATAAATTTCAGTGCAAATGGTTTATTCAAATCAATCCAAACATGATTACACATTTAATGTGTTATACATGGACAAGTACAAAGGAACTTATTTTGGTAAAAGATGTGAACAAGTGCTAATTGGATGCTGCGGTGAAGAGACAGGCTATTTTGAAATGTGGGATTTAGCATACAATTTTTGTCTTCAGTGCCATTTGTTCAAACTGAACTTGTATGGAGGATATTAAACCAGAAATCTGACAATTTAGTACTAACTCTTTTTAGACCAGTTTCTGTGAAGCAAAACCCATGGGCTCTTCCATCCACTTTCACTGAAGGTGTGGCTGACACTAGGCAGTTATTGCAGAATGACTTGGACAATGATGTGAGCGGTTCAATTATTCTTGTACACACACCAGAGATCCTAATAGAGGAGGTCCAATATACAAAGGATGTTCTGTACCTTGTCACCTAACCACCCTGACCCGCTGAATATTCTGCGTCACTTGTTTTTAATTGTTCTTCCACTCCTCAACTAAACCATAGGTCCTGTTTATTTATTGTAATGCCTGCACTGTTTTTGTGCACTTTACGCAGTCCTGTGTAGGTCTGTAGTCTAGTGTTGCTTTCTCTGTGTTGTTTTTTTTAACGTAGTTCAGTCTAGTTTTTGTACTGTGTCATGTAACACCATGGTCCTGAAGAACGTGGTCTCATTTTTACTATGTACTGCACCAGCAGTTATGGTTGAAATGATGATAAAAGTGACTTGACTTGACTTGAGGTCTCTGCACAAGCATCTCTTTACTCCTGTGTATGTTGTCTACTTAAAACACCCTTTGGTGGGAGGGGAAATTAGTTTATGTTTTTGGGTCAAAGTGTCATACAATATGGAACAGTCCCTTCAGTTCACTGTGTTCATGCAGACCAAGGTACCATCTACGTTAGCCTTATTTGCACATGTTTAACTCATATCCCTCTGAACCTTTCCTAACCACATACTTGTCCAAATGTCTTCTAACTGTTGTTGTACCTGCTTCAACCACTTTCTTTGGCAGTTCATTCCATACACACACAACCCTCCATGAAAAAGTTGCCCCTCAGCTTCCTATTAAAATCCTTTCCCTCGCACTTTCACTCTATGACCCCCTAGTTCTTGATTCCCCAACCCTTTGAAAAAGACTGAATATATTCTCCCTGTCTATGTGTCTCATGATTCTGAAATCTCAGGCTCCCTACACTCCATGGAGACTAAGAGCCTGTCCAACCTTTCCCTATAACCCAATCCTTCAAATCCTGGCAACATCCTCATATATCTTTTCGGCACCATTTCTAGACTAAGCATCATTTCTATAGCATGGCAATCAAATCTGAGCAAAATACTTCAAATACAGCTCAACAACGTTTTGAAGAACTGCATCAAAACATGTCAACTTCAATACACAATGTCTAACTGATGGAGGCTCGCATTCCAAAAGCCTTCTTCTCTCCTATTGTTCATTAGGATTAAACACACACATAGGCATCAGAATCAGAACCGGAAACAGGTTTATTTTCTCTAGCATATGTCATGATAATTTGTTGTTTTGTGACAGCAGTTCAGTGCAGGCATAACAAGTTAAAGTTAGAAGAAAAATAAATAATTAGTGCAAAAGAGGAAGAATGAGGCAGCGCTCATGAGTTCACGGACCGTTCGGAAGTCTGATGGCGGAAGGGAAGAAGCTGATCCCAAAATGTTGAATTTGGGTCTTCATGGTTCTGTACCACCTTCCAAATGGTAGTGACAAGGAGAGGTCATGTCCCTGATAATGACAGCCTTTAATGATGGACGGTGCTTTTTTGAGGGATTACCTTTTGATGATGTCCTTGATGGAGGGGAGGGATGGAGTTGGTGCGCCTACAGTCCTCTGCAGCCTCTTTTGCACATTGGAACCTCCATACCAAGAAGTGATGCCGCCAGTCAGAATGTACATCTATAGAAATTTGCTAGAGATTATGGTGACATAGCAAATATCCTCAAGCTCCTAATGAATGTAGCCACTGGTGTGTCTTCATCATGATTGCTTCAACATGAGGATTAGATTAAACCCTCTGCAATGTTCACACCCATCAATTTGAAACTGCTCACCCTTTCTACTTGTGACCCCTTAATAAGGATTGACGTGTTCCCTCCTGACCTGCTCTTCCTGAAGTCCATTATCAATTCTTTGATCTTGCTGACACTAAGTGCAAGGGTGTTGCTGTCACACCACTTGATCAGCCAATCCATTTGGCTCCTGTACTGCTCCTCATTACCATCTAAGATTTTGCAAGCAACAGTGGTGTCATCGGCCAAATGGCAGCCAAACTGTGCCTATCCACATGGTATTAAGTGCAGAGAGAGTAGAACAGATGACTAGGCATACATCCTGTATTATTATCCAGCAAGGAGGATCAACCACCAATTGAAATCAATTCCACTGGAATCAATAAATCGGTACTTAGCTTACTTATTTTGTAATTGCAGTGGTCAGCCTGGGCAACATCAGCAGGACTCGAATGATAATCTGCAGTGGAGTTGAGAACAAACCCTGAGGACAAAAGTAGGAAATATGTAAAATGTAGTAGACCCACTGGAGTGTGATGCTAACAGTAGATGTCACAAATCTTATCTTGGCTTTTCTTCGGTAATCTCTCCCAAGTAGAAAGATTTCAGAGAACCAACAATTTTTTAAAGTCGATCTTACATTTCCATTAATATCCTAATTACATTCATGACCAAGAGCCATACTCCCAGTGCAGAACCCTGCTTTGAAGAGATTAGATGTGATTGAATTTGGCAGAATATACTATTCCTGCAAATCCACATTTACTAACATTGAGTATTATTTTAATCCTTTGCAGGCAGCATTGATAAGAACCATTTTCTCCCACATTCAAGGCTTACTTTGACAGATCTCAAACTGCATTTGGAAAGGCAAATCAAGGACAGTTTGCTCCTGATTTGCGGATTAGGCTCCAGATGATGTGTCACTGCAAGAAATAGTCAGACTACTCAAGCAGAAGACGTCCACTTCCATCCATCATCTTGGGCAGAGCCCGCCAACCCAGGTCTCAATAGAGTGCTGGCTGTCGTATGAGCTTCAAAAAAATAAAGAACAGGGTCTTGCTGGAGATGTTTTTTCTTTAATTTCTACCTTGCAAAGCACCCAGTATGAATGACTAATCTCAGAGGCAAAGAATATTTAATTGGTATTCATGTATTCAAATACCTTTTAAACAGAATAGTAGTCCTTACAAGCAATGAGGATCAAAACTATTCTTTCAACTGATTTCCTGTTTTTTTTTACATTCTCTGCAAATATCTTTGTCTGCTTTTTTTCCCCAGCGTTAGTTTTCTAAGAATAGGATGCCTTCGACTGCACATGTGTACATTGCATTAATGCCAGATTGCCTTCAACCATGGTTGAGACTTGAGGTCACAGCTTTGTGATTGGTTAAAAGAATTTTGATGCAGGCTTTTTTTGAGAAGGATCCTGGCTGAGAAGTCTCTTTGAATGAGATGCTGAAAATTTGCTGAATAAGATTTTCCATCTTTTGCCTACAATTGTAGGTGCATTACAGAGGTCTGATTTCATGTAAACTGTTCAAGGGATCATAGATTATTTGTGAATTAAAATGAATGTTTTGGAACCCTGTCTCTCATACAAGATGCTGAATTAAAAGCCCCATCTGCTCTGTCATGAGGAAGAAAGGGATCCCCAGGCTATAATGAAGAAGAGCAAGGGAATTAATCCCAATGACCTAACCAACAATTTTGTTTTGCAACCAAAAGTCAAAAATGAATTGTCTGGACATTACTGCATTATCATTTCTGAAAGCTTGCTGTACATAAAAGTACTTTATTGGTCTTGAATGCTTTGGGATGGCTAGGGGATATGTATAAATGTAAGTCTTTTTTAGATTCTCTGTTTATTTTCCCTTCGGCTAAATTATCCATAACATTAGTCATGCCACACACTTTGCCCACCTGGTTGCTGATATTGCAATCTGGGCTATTTTTGGAGTGAACGTGGAGCCAATCTGCATTCCAAGAAGGCCATTCGTTTGACTGAGGCAGTTATTTTGGCCACACAAAGAATGCACCCAACCCTTGATAGGTGAGCGTTATAGAGTGACATGAGGAAGATATAAGAGAGTGCAGATAATGAAACTGGAGTAACGTGCTGGAGGAACTCAACGAGTTAAACAGTATCTGTTGAGGGAAAGGAATTGTTAACTTTCCAGGTCAAGAACTCATATCAGGACAGATAAGAAAAAAATGTGCTGTCCTCTCCACCTAATCTTATAGTGGATACTAAAAGTGAAAATAACTTATCAGTATTCTCAATAGCTTTATTGCAGAGTTGGAATAATTTAGGAACATAGAACCATAGAAAACCTACAACACAATACAGGCTCTTTGGCCTACAAAGCTGTGCCAAACATGTACTTACTTCAAAAATTACCTAGGGTCACCCATCGCTCTCTATTTTTCTGAACTCCATGTACCTATTCAGGAGTCTCTTAAAAGACAATATCGTATCTGCCTCCACCACTGTTGCCAGCAGCCCATTCCATGCACTCACGACTCTCTGCATAAAAAACCTACCCCTGACATCTTCTCTGTACCTACTTCCAAGCACCTTAAAACTGTGCCCTCTCGTGTTAGCCATTTCAGCCCTGGGAAAAAGCCTCTGACTATCCACACGATCAAAGCCTCTCATCATCTTATACATCTCTATCAAGTCACTTCTCATCTTCCGATACTCCAAGGAGAAAAGACTGATTTCACTCAACTTATCCCATAAGGTATGCTCCTCAATCCAGGCAACAACCTTGTAAACTTCCTCTGCTCCCTTTCTATAGTTTCCACATCCTTCCTGTACTGAGGTGACCAGAATTAAGAACATTACTTCTCTTGAATTAATTTTTTACAATTCGTTCACAAGCTAAAACAATGGCATTTTTTTGGTAATTCTCAGCAAGCAGGTTGGGCAGCATCTGTAGAAAGAGATGCAGACTAATATTTCAGCTCAAATACACTGGATAAGTCCAGTGACTGTAATGTGCCCAGCTTGTTGGATGCAGTCGACCCAAGAGTTCTTCCTTTGAGCATCCTGTATCTAGTCCACAGGATATCTCCAATTCTGATCTCCAACATCTACTGTGTATATCAGTCTTCCAGTTCTTGCAGCTATCCTACCAGGTATCCACTTGTCTTCTCAGTAATCCTGAATGAGGACTTTCTCTCCAATCTCAAAGCTCCTTGCTGCTTCGCTGAGCAACTAGCTGAACTGTTTATTCTACACTTCCCTCCAGAATCTGGTTTCAGGAGGTCTAGGCAAGAAACTTGCGGCAGTAGCTTACAAGGCCCAAGTATGACCTGAGTTGTGACACATTTTCCAGTTTGGGTGCCTGTAGCACTGCTTCAGTCTTCTCTTGTGATTTACATAAACCATGCATGCCAATGACACGTCCACAATATGATACTTTATTCTTAAAAAACTCACATTTCTCTCTCTTTGCATGCAGAGCATACACACTCAGCCTGGTAAGTGTGTTATCAAGGTTATGGAGGTGCTCTTCATCATTCTTGCCAGTCACAATGATGTCATAAAGGTAACATTGTGTTCCTTGGGTATCTTGGAGCACTTGGCCCATTGCTCTTTGCCAAATTGCTGTAGCTGATGTGAAGCCAAAGATGAGATGATTATACTGGAATAGTTCTTTGTGAGTGTTGATTGTGAGGAACTTCATGCTTGACTCCTCAGTCTCCATTTGCAGATAGGCTTATAAAAAGTCAATCATTGAAAACCTCTCCCTGCCTGCCAAAGATGCAAAAATGTCTTCTATCCATAGTAAGGGATACTGCACAGTATGCAGCACCGGACTAATGCTCACCATGAAATCCCCACGTATACAAACAGCTCCGGCCTTCCCTTTGTTGATCTCCGGGACAATGGACATGGCCCAATCACTCTACTCAACCTTGGAGAGAATTCCAGATGCCTCCAAGCTCTGCAGTTCAGCATTCACTTTAGGATGTAGTGCGGAAGCCACTAGATGCACTTTATGGAATCTTGGTGTTGCTGTTTTGTCCAGTTCATCTCTGGCCTTCATGCTTTTGAGTTTACAAATTACCTTCTCAAATGCCTTCTCATTAGATTAAGCAGCTGTGGCAGTCTCTGGTTAGTGCCATTGCCTGTTGATGTCACAATGAGAGGTTTGACTGAGCGCCAACCATTCACATCTGAAAAGTGCTGGCCCTCCAGTTTTCAATACATAAAGCTCTAACTGCTGTTTTTGACCACCATATGTCACACTTACTTTCAGTTTGCATTTTGGAGACACATTTTCACCTGTGTAAGTGAGCCTTTAGTATCACTGAGGTTTTCTCAAATGGTATCTTAAAAAAACAGTCTGTTGTAGTCAGTTTCTGGAATTATGGACAAAGCTGACCTTGTATCCAGCTCCATTTTCAGTTTTACATGGGCCATATCTATTGTGTTCCAAATGATTTTGTGACCTGCTTCAGTTAAACTGTGAAGAACCGGGCTCTTTCTGTAATGTATGGATCTATTTCTTTTAGAGCAATGACTTTTCTACTAAGTATTGATCCATTGTCTGTGTATGTGTGTTGTTTTCTCTCTCTCACTGCAACGTGAGTACACCAGTTAAAGCCATCCCCCACATGACATTTCACCTTTGTCAGACTCTATGTTGTCTGATTCTATTTTACATTCAGTAACTTTATGTCAGTACCTCCAGTTGAACTCTGTTTTCTTGTGTGTTTCCCCCAGCTGTCAGTCTGTGGTTTTGTATTACCACGAGCTCCTGTCCCCGTTCCTGTTCTACTCTGGCCCCTGTATCACTGAGTATTCCATCTCTCACCTGTTTCTCATTATTACCTGTATTGCTGCCACCGTATCTCATTGTGCTCCACCTATCATCTGCCTCTCTGTATATTGTTCAGTGTATTTCAGTCCTGTGTTTTCACCTGTTTGTTGTCAGATTGTGCCAGTGATTTTTTGTGAGCCTTTCCAGCATTTGTATCTGTACTCTGTTCATCTGAATATTGACTCTGCCTGTTTCCTGATTCTAGTTTTTGGATTTCTCTGGATGTTTTGATCTCTGTCTGAACTTTGACGCTGACTTTGGTTGCACCTTTGGATTTGTTACTCAATTAATAGCGTGCACTGTACTGGGTCTGCAATTGGATCCCTGCTCCTGCGGCCGGACACTATGCACTTGCTTAGTTTTCTTTTTGACACTTTTCACTTGGTTGTGTTTTTCCTGCTTTGCACACTCTGTACATGACCCTGTTGGTGACACTTTCTGCAGATGTTTCCTTTGAATCAACAGTGATTTGCATCATGGGTAGATTTGCCACTTTGATAACATTTCTGACTTTTCGTACCATTCAGGGACATTTTGTACATCTCACATTCCAACCTCCTTTTCTGTAGTTCTGCTGCATCCTTTGTTGCAGTCTCTAACAACAGAGCAATGGTCAACACCAATTCCAAAATTAAGTCTCTTTCTTCCAGTAGCCTCATTTGAGTGCTTTGACTATGCTTGCCACATACTAGCCTGTCCATTAATGCATCAGTAAGTCCATCTCTAAAGCCACAGTACTGGAAAAGTTTGCACAGTTCTGCAAAGTATTCAGAAAGGTTTTCATCTTTTGACTGATTGCTTTTGTAAAATCAGAATCTCACAGTCATTGCCAGTGGTTTACAATTCAATGATTTTTGTAAAATTGCAACAATTTTGTCGAACATTTTGCTTGCTGACTTTTCAGGGTTACTAGGTTGTGTAAGAGACCCATTAAGCTAAGGAGTGTAGGCATTTTCTTTTGCATCTCCACATTATTCACCTTGCAATACAGTTCAACCCTCTCGATGTACAACTCCCAGTCTTCATTAGCAATATTAAATTTATCTACTTTCCCTACTGAAGCCATCGCCATGTTATTTTCACTTTAAGTTTAGTGCATCTTTCACTGCTACTCATGCCTTTGTTAGCATCCGTGATGACCTTCTCTGTACTGTTTAACTCTCCCTGTTTCGCCCTGTAACTGACAGTGCAGTTCATGATATTTTCTGACATTCTGGCTCGTACTTGTCACCAATATCTTGTGTCTGTGCACAACTACATATCAGTTGAACAAAAGCATGCACACGGGATATGGCTTTCGCAGGTGTATTCACTTTGCACGCGAAGAGGGAGACACAATGTACATGCGTGATCAACAGCGCATGCGCAGTCAACAGATCAATACGTAGTGCTAAGGTCATTGGTCGAACAGAAATAGATCCATATATTACAGAGAGAGCCCAGTTCATCACAGGAAAAGCTCTCCCCACCACTGAGCACATCTCCAAAGAGCACTATCACAGGAAAGCGGAACCTATCATCAAGGACCTGCACCATCAAGGCCATGCCCACTTTTCACTACTGCCTCCGGAAAGGAGGTAAAAGAGCCTTAGATCCCAAATGACCAGTTTCAGATCAGTTATTATCCATCAACGATCAGTTTCTGAACTAGCATGGGTAACTTCACAAACAGTCCCTAGGCACTGAACTGATTCCACAACCTATAGATTCACTTTCAATGACTCTACAACTAATCTTTTCCAATTTTATTTATTTACTTACTTACTTGCTTTATTTGTATTCGCACAGTTTGTCTTGTTTTACACAATGGTAGTTCATCAGTTTTTGTTTGTGTGTAGTTTTTCATCAAATCTGTTGTTCTATTGTGAATGCCTGCAAGCAAATGAATCATTGCGAAGTAAATTTATTATCAAATTATGTATATGTAATTTGATAATAAATTGACTTAGAACTTTGCCAAAGCAGAAGATAATACACTCTGAAAATGTTGTCCCTTAATCATTCTCCAGCTTGTAAAACAATCTAATTCATTAACAAACAATTGGACTATTAGAATATATTATACACAGAAAGTTACATCTTAAAGTAGTATATTTAAATTTTTTAACAGTGAAGTTCCTTTAGCTTAACCTCTACTGCTTACAATGTAAATCGGAGCATGCAAATACCATCACTTACCCTTCTAAGTCAAGTCGAAATGATTGTCATCTGCACAAGTTTGATGATGTACAGGTGCAATAAAAACTTGTTTGTGAAGCATCACAGACATATAGGTACAGATCATACACAGAATATACATTATACTTTTTCTCTACATCACACCCCTATCTTAACAAGAGTATATATGGCCACTCCATCATCACCAAAATAACAGATCACCAGTGGAGTATTTTCAGCAGAGGTACTGCAGTATATCAAACTGGCAGCTCAAAACCAACTCTCAAACGCAATTAATGATGGAAAACTAATACAAATAACTGATTCTATTCTTGATAGGATGTCTCTTTCCAGTAAAAAAAAATGAGTAAAGGTATTTTTGACAATAGACAATAGGTGCAGAAGTAGACAATTCAGCCCTTTGAGCCTGCACCACCATTCTGAGATCATGGCTGATCATCTACTATCAATACCCGGTTTCTGCCTTGTCCCCATATCCCTTGATTCCCCTATCCATAAGATACCTATCTAGCTCTTTCTTGAAAGCATTCAGAGAATTGGCCTCCACTACCTTCCAAGGCAGTGCATTCCAGACCCCCACAACTCTCTGAGAGAAGTTTTTCCTTAACTCTGTCATAAATGACCTACCCCTTATTCTCAAACCATGCCCTCTGTTACTAGACTCTCCCAGCATCTGGAACATATTTCCTGCCTCTATCTTGTCCAATCCCTTAATAATCTTATATGTTTCAATCAGATCCCCTCTCAATCTCCTTAATTCCAGCATGTACAAGCCCAGTCTCTCTAACCTCTCTGCGTAAGACAGTCCAGATATACCAGGAATTAACTTGATGAATCTACGCTGCACTTCCTCTACAGCCAGGATGTCCTTCCTTAACCCTGGAGACCAAAACTGTACACGATACTCCAGGTGTGGTCTCACCAGGGCCCTGTACAAATGCAAGAGGGTTTCCTTGCTCTTGTACTCAATTCCCTTTGTAATAAAGGCCAACATTCCATTAGCCTTCTTCACTGTCTGCTGCACTTGCTCATTCACCTTCAGTGACTGATGAACAAGGATTCCTAGCTCTCTTTGTATTTCTCCCTTACCTAACTCTACACCATTCAGATAATAATCTGCTTTCCTGTTCTTACTCCCAAAGTGGATAACCTCACACTTATTCACATTAAACGTCATCTGCCAAGTATCTGTCCACTCACCCAGCCTATCCAACTCACCCTGAATTCTCCTAACATCCTCATCATATGTCACACTGCCACCCAGCTTAGTATCATCAGCAAATTTGCTGATGTTATTCTCAATGCCTTCATCTAAATCGTTGACGTAAATCGTAAACAGCTGTGGTCCCAATACCGAGCCCTGTGGCACCCCACTAGTCACCACCTGCCATTCCGAGAAACACCCATTCACCACTACCCTTTGCTTTCTGTCTGCCAACTAGTTTTCTATCCATGTCAATGTCTTCCCCCTGATGCCATGAGCTTTGATTTTACCCACCAATCTCCTATGTGGAACCTTATCAAATGCTTTCTGAAAATCGAGGTACACTACATCCACTGGATCTCTCCTGGTTACATCCTCGAAAAACTCCAACAGATTAGTCAAGCATGACTTACCCTTGGTAAATCCATGCTGACTCGGCCCAATCCTATCACTGCTATCTAGATATGCCACTATTTCATCTTTAATAATGGGCTCTAGCATCTTCCCCACTGCTGATGTTAGGCTGACAGGTCGATAGTTCTCTGTTTTCTCCCTCCCTCCTTTCTTAAAAAGTGGGATAAAGTTAGCCATTCTCCAATCCTCAGGAACTGATCCTGAATCTAAGGAACATTGGAAAATGATTACCAATGCATCCGCAATCTCCAGGGCCACCTCCTTTAGTACCCTAGGATGCAGACCATCTGGACCTGGGGATTTGTCAGCCTTCAGTCCCATCAGTCTACTCATCACCGTTTCCTTCTTAATGTCAATCTGTTTCATTTCCTCTGTTACCCTATGTCCTTGGCCCATCCATACATCTGGGAGATTGCTTGTGTCTTCCTTAGTGAAAACAGATCTAAAGTACTCATTAAATTCCTCCGCCATTTCTCTGTTTCCCATAACAATTTCACCCAATTCATTCTTCAAGGGCCCAACATTGTTCTTAACTATCTTCTTTCTCTTCACATACCTAAAAAAGCTTTTGCTATCTTCCTTTATATTCCTGGCTAGCTTGCATTCGTACCTCATTTTTTCTCCCTGTATTGCCTTTTTAGTTAAGTTCTGTTGTTCCTTAAAAACTTCCCAATCATCCGTCCTCCCACTCACCTCAGCTCTGTCATACTTCCTTTTTTTTAATGCTATGCAATCTCCGACTTCCTTTGTCAACCACTGTGGTCCCTTTTCCCCCTTCGAATCCTTCCTTCTCCGGGGGATGAACTGCTTTTGCACCTTGTGCATTATTCCCAAGAATACCTGCCATTGCTGTTCCACTGTCTTTTCTGCTAGGATATCCGTCCAGTCAACTTTGGCCAGCTCCTCCCTCATGGCTCCGTAGTTTCCCCTTTTCAACTCCAACACTGACACCTCCGAGCTGCCCTTATCCTTCTCAAATTGCAGACAAAAACTTATCATATTATGATCACTACTTCCTAATGGCTCCTTTACTGCAAGATCACTTATCAAATCCTGTTCATTACATAACACTAAATCCAGAATAGTCTTGTCCCTGGTCGGCTCTCGTACAAGCTGTTCCAAGAATGCATCCTGTAGGCACTCTACAAACTCCCTATCCTGGGGTCCAGCACCAACCTGATTCTTCCAGTTCACTTGCATGTTGAAATCCCCCATAACTACTGTGACATTACCTTTGCCACATGTCAATGTAAACTCCCTTTTCAACTTGCACCCAATATCCATGCTACTGTTTGGTGGCCTGTAAACAACACCCATTTGGGTCCTTTTGCCCTTACTGTTCCTCAGTTCTATCCACACAGACTCTACTTCTCCTGACCCTATGTCCCCCCTTGCAAAGGACTGAATCTCATTCCTCACCAACAGGGCCACCCCACCTCCTCTGCCCACATTTCTGTCCCTACGATAGCACGTATACCGTTGTACATTCATTTCCCAGGTCTGATCTCCCTGCAGCCATGTCTTCGTTATCCCAACAACGTCATAGTTACCCATTCGCACCTGAGCTTCAAGCTCATCCGCCTTATTTCTGACACTTCATGCATTCAGATATAGAATTTTTAGCCCATTTCTCCTCTCTCTGTTTGTTCTAACATAATCAATTCTGCAGTACTGCGGTTTTAATAGATGAGACAACTTTCAACATAACTTCATAAGTTATTTTTTTTTGCTTTAAATAAATTGTTGCCTGTAAGTTTGCAGTCATGACATCTGTCATTGTAGCAACTACCCGCCCCTCTGCAGGAGCCAAGTTTTGATTGGTTCTCTTCATAATGCATTCCTTCTACTTTGTGAGAAATTAACTTGTAAAACAATTGATCAATAAAATGTCATACATACTGCATGTTTGAAAGACTATGTCCATACATAGCACAAATAATACAGTGTGGGATAGGAGGTGTTTGTTGTAAAAACTTTTACTTACCTTTTAAGTGTGTTTATGTTCATTGGTTATTGTTCCTTAGGCTTCTGAATGCAAGGAAATTACTGAAGTTTATTTTTAAATCTTATAAGTAATGTGCCAGAATTTCTAGACATATCTCTGATTAAAAAAAAAGGCAGGAACTATATGTTCAATGTGAGACAACTAAACTTCTGCCAATGTTGGTGAAAGCTATACAGCACCCATTCAGAAGCATATGATTGTTCAGAAAATTACGTTGTTAACATTCAAGAAAACACTCTGTGGTTGGTCCAACCAACAACAAGGGATTTTACAAAATATTGAACAGTTTTTAGGACTATGAAGATCAGAAGTTTTCGCAGTGACATATTCAGAGAGCATGGGTGACTCCAGAGCATGATTTCATCAATGGTCTCTGCTATTATTAAGATCACCATCTAATGACCATGGCCTAGTCCATCCAAACACTTCTTAGTCACACTCCTTTTCCCATTGACCCCATGGCTACAACGTCGCTGGAATGGCACAACATTCACTTGGTCTTTGCCCACTGGCTCCCCATTGCTCTCAAATGCTTGCTTTGGGCAAAAATGAAGATGGAAAACCAATATCAATATGTTGCAGGTGTCACCTTTCAGATATAAGGTATCTTGGAGATCTCAAATAGGTACGCTTAAATATCTAGGACTAAATTAAGTTAAGAAGTTAAGTTATGTAAAAATGGAAGCTCTAACTATGTTCACATTACATTAACCAAGAAAGCAATTTGCCAATGGGAATCTCTTCAATTTGGAAAAGTTTGATTCTAGTTGAAATAATTCAATATTTTGTTTTTGAACAATCTGATATTTGTACAGTATTATGAACACTGATCAGTTGTGTGGTGCCTGAATATAGGGGTTGGCTAAACTTTCATCAAACATCAGGATCAGAATTTGATTTATTATCACTGTCTTATATGATGTACAATTTGTTGCTCTGAGGAGGCTGTAAAATGAAAAGAGAAAATTACTACAAATTACAAAATGAGTAAGTAGTGAAAAAAGGAGTAATGAGCTAGTGTTCATGGATTCAGAACTCTGAAGAATAAAAAGGAAAAAGGCATTTCTGAATCATTGAGTGTGGGTCTTCAGGCTCCTGCACCTCCTTCCTGATGGTAGTAACAAGAAGAGGGCAGGTCTCAGTTGGTGAAGCTCCTTAATGATAGATTCCACCTTCTTAAGGCACTACCACTTGAAGATGTCCATAATAGAGTGCACAGTTTTGGCTGTGATGGAGCTAACTTTGTCTACAACCCTGTGACCCTGTGACCCTGTGACCCTGTGGACCGGAGGTTCTATGCCAGGTTATGACGCAACCAGTCAGAATGGTTTCCACCATACATCTGTACAAATTTGCATGGTATTTTAATAACATACAGTACCAAATCTTTTCAAACTCTGAATAAAGTAGAGCATTGATATACCTAATTTGTGATTGCTTCAATATTTTGGGCCCAGCTCAGATCCTCTGAGATGTTGACACCCAAGAACATAAAGCTGCTCACTTTTTCCACCACCGAGCCCCTGCATCAGCACCAGTGCATGCCTCCTGATACCCCTCCTTCCTGAAGACCCCAATCAATTCCTTCCTTCTGACACCGAGTGCAATGGTTGTTGTTAAGAAACCACTCAATCAGCCAAAATATTTCACTCCTGTACAACGCTTGTCACCATCTGAGATTCTGCCAACAACAACGGTGTAATTTTCGGATTTGTAGGTGGTGTCAACATGCAGCTATTTACCAGTAAAATCACAACATCCATTTTAATACATTATCTTAGCTTTCTCATTATTGTATGGACATTAAAGCTTCAGAGTCCTGGTGATAATCAATACTAACCTTTAAATAGATCTTAACCCCAGGATGGAGAAAAATAAATAGAAAAGTAATATCAATCAGAATTGGGAGGCATAGTAATGTAATGGTTAGCGTAATAATATTACAGCACTAGCAACCACAGTACAATTCTACCATTGTCTTAAAGGAGTTTGTCTGTTCCCCCCATGACTGCATGGATTTCCTCCTAGCGCTCCGGTTTCCTCCCATATCGCAAAGATGTACAGTTTAATAGGTTAATTTTCCACTTGGCATAATTAAGCGCTGCAGTCTCATTAGGCTGAAAGGGCCTGTTACTGAGATGAAATTTTAAGTAAATAAAAATAAATTCTAATTCTAATTTCTGGAATGGTTCCAAGTATTAAAGTTATGTGTTTAAAATTTCCTGCTCCCTGTCCAGTGAAGTTCTCATTTGAATTACATTCTGTAAGAAGAATGGAGTTTGATCATGTAGTAAGGAAGGACCCTACAGTCAGAAGGAAGATCAATTCAACAGATTTCAACAAACTTCTGCAGATGCGCAGTGGAGAGTATATTGACTGGTTGCATCATATCCTGGTATGGAAAAACGAATGCCCCTGAATGGAAGAGCTTACATAAAGTAGTGGATATGGCCCAGTCCATCACAGGTAAAGCCCTCCCCACCACTGAGCACATCTACACAAAGTATCATCAAGCACCCCACCCCCCATCATCCAGGTCATGCACTCTTCTCACTGCTGCCATCGAGAAGAAGGTTGGGGAGCCTCAGGACTCACACCACCAAGTTCAAGAGCAGTTATTGCTCCTCAGTCATCGGGTTCTTGAACCAGAGTAGATAATTTCATTCTCCCCAGCATTGAACTGATGCCACAACCTAAGGACTCACTTTCAAGGACGTTTCAATTCCTTTCTCAATATTTATTATTAATTAAATTATTATTATTTTCCCTTTTTTTCTATTTGTACAATTTGTTGCCTTTTGCACATGGGTTGTTTGCACATCTTTGCTGTGTACATTTTTTCGTGATTCTATTGTGACTTTTTTGTATTTATTGTGATTGCCCACAAAAATGTAATTCAGGCTAGGATATAGTATTTTGTTAATAAATTTTCTTCAAATTTTGAACTTTGATGAAATAGCAAATGCCTCTCTGCTTCTGACTAAACAGAAACAAAATTAATTTTCTTTCAGGTACATCAACTAAACTGACAGTTGCTTCTCCAGATGGCAGTCTAATCCATTATCAATAACTCCCTACGGAGGGATAAATTTATATTTGGAATTCTTCTTCAAATCTTTTGTTTTACTTAAAGCAGTGCCATTTGTATTTAATCAATTGCCTTTGTATTTTCACATACCTGTTGGCAATAGCCACTGAAAACTTAAAGTGCACAGTACCAATGTGTTAAGTTTCTCAGGGTTTAATGAATACCGAGGACTTCAGAGGAAATCCATGAATTTCTTTGTGTACTTAAAGCTCTGATAAATCTTATTTTATTATTATTTGTACATACAGTTTATGGCTTGCATCATTTGCTGATGGCATGTCCTGAAGCAAACATACAGAGCTTCTGTGAGATTTTCTGCAGCATTACATAGAGAGCCCATAGAGGCTGCCACCAGACATCTGTCGCAGGGAGGTACCTCTGATAAGTGGTTATTCAGCTCTTCTTGAGACACGGCAAGACAAGAACCCCTCTCACCACTCCTTCCACCACCCACCCCATGCCTCTTCCATCCCCAAATCTGACAACAGGTTCCAAATGCATACTGCACCTTCATAAGCCTGGAATTTACTTCAGTTTGAATGAATGTCTACCAACAATAATGAACCACAGCTAATACTATCCTCCAACAACATGATCTTTCATTTATACGAAGAACACTTTGAGCCTTCACTATTGAACATTGTTTTCTTTTAAAGGCAAACCATCCTCTCCCATTATCCATGCATATTAAATCATTAAATTCAATGGTTATATTGTAACTATGTAGTTTCATTAGAGTCACAGTTCAATACCTATGTTAAAGTTCTAATGATCGACCTGAAATATTGACCATTGCTCTCAAAACTTATCTGCTACCTGGTTTGTCAAATACTTCTAGCAATTGTTGGTTTTATTTTCTCTTTAACAATTTTCAGATTCATCTCCTCATAATTTATTGTATAAACTTCATTTGTTAGTTAGATGGAAACCTTCCCTAATAAGCCAATAAAATTCTCCTAAGTCTGCATAGTTGCTCCAAATGCATCATTCAGCATTCCCCTGAGCCTTTCCAAACAAAATGCACGAAACATGTGAAGTGCTATAGCTTTGTCTGAGCATGTTCAGATTAGGTTTCTGTCCCAAAACCTAACGCAACTGCTTATTATGAATAATTTTGGTTAGATTTTGCTATAACACTTCAGTCCTCACTTTCCATTTGAAACACTTATTCCCACATAAAGAAGAGCTGATAACTTTGCGACCAAGAATTCCAGGCTATGTTTCCAATCTGAACTTAAATTCTTAAGTAGAAATGCTGCTATTTTGAGATCTGGAGTCCAGATTTAAATAATGCTTTTGCTAGTGACAAATGCTTTCCATGAGATAAGACAGATCACCAATTTCTCAACAGCAATTACAGACAAGTAAAAAATTCCATGATTCCATCTTGGCAGTGATACCTAGATTCTGAAAAATTAGTAGGCAAGCAGCTCAGATTTCTTCAAAAATAACAATAGTGCAGATGATAGAAGTCCAAAATAAAACAGAACTTTAGTAATAAATGACTTGAAACATTAACTCTAATTCTATCTAAAATGCGACCTGAGCTATGTAATTCCAATATTTTCTTTTGTTATTTAATATTTAGAGCATCTACAATGTTAGTTATTTGGTTATATTTGTGGGAGCTTGCTGGGCACAAATTAGTTGGTTGCTAGGCATGGTAACCATGGTGCAAGAGGGTTGCTTTCATCTCATGAGTAGTTCAGAACAGTCAGGGTGAAGTGGTGCTGTAGAGATTTCACACTCAGTAAAGGGAACATATTAACAGATAAGCAACCTTTTGAATGTTGCATTTCAATGACATTTTTAAAAATTTTACATGAAGTTATTTCCCTGAAGCATTCTAGCTCCCAAATGTGGGAAATACTGACAAGAATGCACGTCCATCCCCTTCGTATGAGCCTGCACCGGGATCAAAATTCTGCAGTGGATCATAGAACTACTGGAGTTCTGGATTTTCAGTCATCCACTAAACCCCCAGTCCATAAAAGGAAGCTGGAATTTGTGGAATCATACAGCAACCATTCAAAGTGATATAGGAAAAGAGACCATAAAAACACTGGGCTTCAGGAAAGTGCAGACAAACATGGCGCCACTATCGAGAGAGTTAATCACTCCAAGTTCCTGGGAGTTCACCTCACTTAGTCCCTTAATAGCACCTCCCTGAGCCAGGGGGCACAGCAGATCTCCACCTCCTAAGAAAATTGAGGTAAGCAAGACCCCCCACCCCATCTTAACTGCATTTTACAAGAGCACCATTGAGAGCGTCCTGAAAAGTTGCATCTCCATCTGGTATGGGAGCCGTCGAGCAACAGACCAGAAGTCCGTACAAAAAACTGTGAGAACAGCTGAGAGGATCATAGGGGTCTCTCTACCATCCATCGTGGACAGTTATTAGGAGTGCTACATACACAAGGCCCTTAGTATTATTAAGGATCCCACCCATCCATCCAGCAACATCTTTGACTTTTTACCATCAGGCAGGAGACCATGATGCACAAAAACAAAAAAGTCAGGATGAGAAACAGTTTCTTCCCCCAGGCCATTAGGTTTCTGAACTCCCTGCCATATCATATTCAAAGTGTTACTGATTAATCTGTTCCATACCTTACAATATTTAATATTAATGCTCTTTAGTTTGCCTTTTATGTGTGATTCATCTGTAGATTTTATCCATAAGTTATTGTGTGTTATGTTACTACTTTGCATCACACCCTGGTTTCAGAGAAACGTTGTCTAGTTTCTATATACATTATATGGCAATATATGTTATATACATGTATATAGCTAAATGACAACAAACTTGATTTGACAAATGAAAATTAGCAAGGCTAATAATGCACACATTTGCTTTTACCAAAATGTCTCAGCAGCTTCCGTTGTGAGGTAGAAGTGGTTTAGAAAGTGAATACAAATATCTGAGATCTCTGTGCGAGGTACCTACTCTGCCAATAGCTTTACAAAAGCTCTCCTCTCGCCGTCTGCATCAGGCACTCCTGTACTTAGATCTCACTAAAGTGTTGCTTTACAGCTCCAGTGATCCAGGTTTGACTCTGACATATTGTCTTATCTAACAAGGACCTTGCATGTCTTCCTGTTACCATGTGGGTTTCCGCTGGGAACTTCCACATGCCAAATATGGGCTGATAGGTTAAACGGTCACCAAAGTGCAGACAAATGGCAAAAAACAAACCTAAAGGAGGTCAACAGCACACACAAAATGCTGGTAGAACACAGCAGGCCAGGCAGCATCAATAGGGAGAAGCGTTGTCGACGTTTCGGGCCAAGACCCTTCGTCGGGACTAACCGAAAGGAAAGATAGCAAGAGATTTGCAAGTAGAGGAGGGGGGGGAAATGCGAAATGATAGGAGTAGATCGGAGGGGGTGGGATGAAGCTAAGAGCTGGAAAGGTGATTGGCAAAAGTGATACGGAGCTGGAGAAGGGAAAGGATCATGGGACGGGAGGCCTCAGGAGAAAGAAGGCGGGGGGGGGGAGCACCAGAGGGAGATGGAGAATAAGCAAACAACTAAATATGTCAGAGATGGGGTAAGAAGGGGAGGAGGGGCATTAACGGAAGTTAGAGAAGTCGATGTTCATGCCATCAGGTTGGAGGCTACCCAGACGGTATATAAGGTGTTGTTCCTCCAACCTGAGTGTGGCTTCATCTTGACAGTAGAGGAGGCCCTGGATAGACATATCAGAATGGGAATGGGACGTGGAATTAAAATGTGTGGCCACTGGGAGATCCTGCTTTTTCTGGCGGACCGAGCGTAGGTGTTCCACGAAATGGTCTCCCATCCTGCGTTGGGTCTTGCCGATATATAAAAGGCCACGTCGGGAGCGCCAGATGCAGTATACCACACCAGCCGACTCACAGGTGAAGTGTCGCCTCACCTGGAAGGACTGTCTGGGGCCCTGAATGGTGGTGAGGGAAGAAGTGTAAGGGCAGGTGTAGCACTTGTTCCGTTTACAAGGATAAGTGCCAGGAGGGAGATCGGTGGGAAGGGATGGGGGGGACGAGTGGACAAGGGAGTCGCGTAGGAAGCGATCCCTGTGAAAAACAGAAAGAGGGGGAGGGAAAAATGTGTTTGGTAGGGGGATCACATTGGAGGTGGTGGAAGTTACAGAGAATTATATGTTGGACCTGGAGGCTGGTGGGGTGGTAGGTAAGGACAAGGGGAACCCTATCCCGAGTGGGGTGGCGGGTGGATGGGGTGAGGGCAGATGTGTGGGAAATGGGAGAGATGCGTTTGAGAGCAGAGATGATGGTGGACGAAGGAAAGCCCCTTTGCTTAAAAAAGGAAGACATCTCCTTAGTCCTGGAAAGAAAAGCCTCATCCTGAGAGCAGATGCGGCAGAGACGGAGGAATTGTGAGAAGGGGATAGCCTTTTTGCAAGAGACAGGGTGGGAAGAGGAATAGTCCAGGTAGCTGTGAGAGTCTGTAGGTTTATAGTAGATATCAGTAGATAGGCCGTCTCCAGAGATGGAGACAGAAAGATCAAGAAAGGGGAGGGAGGTGTCGGAAATGGACCAGGTAAATTTGAGGGCAGGGTGGAAGTTGGAGACAAAGTTAATGAAGTCGACGAGCTCAGCACGCGTGCAAGAGGCTGCGTCCGATGCTCCCGATGTGGCCTTTTATATATTGGCGAGACCCGACACAGACTGGGAGACCGTTTCGTGGAACACCTACGCTCGGTCCGCCAGAAAAAGCAGGATCTCCCATTGGCCACACATTTTAATTCCATATCCCATTCCCATTCTGATATGTCTATCCATGGCCTCCTCTATTCTCAAAATGAATCCAAACTCAGGTTGGAGGAACAACACCTTATATACCGGCTGGGTAGCCTCCAACCTGATGGCATGAACATTGACTTCTCTAACTTCCATTAATGCCCCTCCTCCCCTTCTTACCCCATCCCTGACATATTTAGTTGTTTGCCTGTTCTCCATCTCCCTCTGGTGCTCCCCCACCTCCTTTCTTTCTCCCGAGGCCTCCCGTCCCATGATCCTTTCCCTTCTCCAGCTCTGTATCACTTTCGCCAATCACCTTTCCAGCTCTTAGCTTCATCCCACCCCCTCCGGTCTACTCCTATCATTTCGCATTTCCCCCACCCCCTCTACTTTCAAATCTCTTGCTATCTTTCCTTTCGGTTAGTCCTGACGAAGGGTCTTGGCCCGAAACGTCGACAACGCTTCTCCTTATAGATGCTGCCTGGCCTGCTGTGTTCCACCAGCATTTTGTGTGTGTTGTTGTTTGAATTTCCAGCATCTGCAGATTTCCTCGTGTTTGCTCTAAAGGAGGTCAAGGGGCACCTGAGGGAGAGTAAGCTGGAAGGTACAGAGAAACAAGGAGGAGGCAAGGACTGATATGGTTATTCTGCTAGGAGTCAGTATGAAGCCAATGGAACAGATAAACTCTTATATATGTCAAACTAAACCCATCCAAAAATATTACTTAATGGAGAACATTCCCTAGTTGGCCTGGATTTTTCTTGGAATTTATGAAAGCTGTCCAAATGTACTGACTCCGACCTGAACTGCAGGATATGTAGACCATCAATGAGCAATGATTTCCTTACACAGCGTTGAGCGAAACTGTGGAATTCACTGTCTAATAAAGCTGTAGAAAACTGTTTGCTGAGTATACTCAAAACAGTGATAACAGATTCTGGGCTATCAAAAGGGATATGTTACAGTTGGTTTGGTACAGCGTGCTGACAGAAAAGATATAATTTATATTGAATGATGTATCAAGCCCATGGGACAGAATGGTCTACGCCAGTTTTTGTTTTTTATTACCTTAAAAAATTCCGATCATCACAACTTTCTTGATGAAGAAATTTCACCTCATCTTCCACAAATTGGTGATTTCTTACCCTGAGCTTAAGGAAACATTAAACATCATATAGAGCTATAGACCAATACAGAAAGCTGAATGGCAGCAACATCTTAACACCATATTCAAATCAATCTCCCAAAGAAACCGGAGGCTAGACATTCTTATTATTGAGATCATATGCCTCCTGCAGCAATGTCTAGGATATTAAAAGTAACTGAAGGAAATATAACAGCAAGTATATCTCCCAGATCCACTAAACACCAAATTATAATCATTTCTACTATTCTGTAGACCTGTTTGTCTAAAGTATCTTGCTTTATCAAAGCAAATGGTAATGAATATTGGAAGACTTTTACAGGTAGTTTTCAATAAACTAGAAAATTGCTTTACCACCTTTTCATAGTGTTACATTTAGCAGTGGGTGACTCTAACATGATGAAAGTACCACAAAGATCCAGGTCATTAACCGAGAGCTTCACAGAACAATGTTTTTGTGGTGTTTCCCTGTGTTATGCTGTGTCAGGTTCTGCACAGCAATTGCAATCTGCTGGCATTCAGCTTGCAGTCAGCTATTGAAGGGACACCCTGCAATATAAACAGCACTCTTCCAGCTCCAGGGGATCATGGCTACTTAATGAATAATATTACGCTGATTGAAGGGGAGTGAGAGGGACTTTGCCGGAAGCTCAGAAATACCTGGGCAGGCTGATTAATGACAGCGGCTACAGAAGACATATTTTTTTTTAGTAGAAAGGGACCACAGTGACCCCCCAGGATTACATGGTTACATCCAGTCATGAACAAACAATCTGCTGGAGGAGTTCAGTGGGTCGGGCTGCATCAGTGGGAGGAAAGGAATTGTCAACATATTGCGTCAAAACATTGACAATTGCTTTCCTCCCACAAAGTGCCACTTGACTCCCTCGAATAGATTGTACTGTATGTTGCTCCAGATTCCAACATTTTTGCAGCTTCTTGTGTCTCCAGTGCCATGTATCCAGGCGTTCCTGCCAGCATGACCTCAGACTGGTCTCTGAATGATTGAATTTGTGAGGCAGGGTAGTTTTTACCAGAAAAAGCAGGCGAAGGTCTTCACCTAGCAACACACACAAAATGCTGGAGTGACTCAACAGGCCGGGAAGCATCTATGGAAAAGAGAAGAGTCGACATTTTGGGCTGAGACCCTTCAGCAGGACAAGATTTTCCCTTGTTTGTGAAGGTCTTCTCCTTAATCCTCTGCAGCCTTCTTAATGCAGCAGTGAGCAGCAAATTGTGGGATGTGGCAGAGTTCAGTAGCAGTAGGTGAAACGCTCATGAGGCTACAAAGCTCAGGGGGAACTGGGACTTTGACCTCCATGACCAAAGCAGTCAAATCAGGATGCATTTGAGGACACTGGAGACCATCTATTGCTGTGAGGACGAATAAAGCAGTAAAACTCTATAAATAGAATTAATAAAAATCTGATTGTTCAATGTGTAAACAAGAACAATGATTTTTAGGCTTATGAGATTAAATGTTAAATTGGCGACAAATTTTGTGTTCTACTCCTATGAATGAAATGTGGATAAGTTTTCTGTGTAAAATGTTGTAAAATTTCATTTCTGGCCTCCAGTATCAATTGGGTGGGGAGATCCAAATGTCACCTTAAACCTATGCAGCATAGCGCAGAATTCCTGCAGAGGTAGAGGCACATTCCACTTTTAATTCAAATACATTTCCGATCAGTTTATTTTGGTCAGTCACGATGGCTATGTGATATTGTTTCTGAAGTTCTATCAGCTGTCTCTGAAGTGAAAGGGTCAGATGCGGAATGTGTTGGTAGTTGCAGTCTATCCACAGGGGAAATGATTGAGGGCACATCTGACTTCACAGCAGCACCAACACAATTGTCACTTGCTGTGAGGCGTTCGGAACCACACTACTACAAGTTCTGATATAATAAGGTGACTCATTAATATCCAAAGCACACACACTACAATTTTATAATAAATTGGTTGTTACCTCTCATGGCTCCCAGAGACACTGTCTGGACTAATCTGTATTTGGTTTCAATGACCTCGAAGAGGCTTTCTTGGAGTGGGCCAAGAACATAGAGCATTCTTAAAGGCATAGAAAGCTCCATTTAAATAATCTTCTGAAGACTTTAATCTCAGTACTTGGTTAGGAAATGGAAGCATAGATTATCAGGGGACAGGGCTTTGTGGAGAATTGAATCACATGTATCATACTGATGTTCGGAGGTGGGAGAAATAGTCATCACAGCCATGATCAGCGTGGGAACTAATGGATTTTTATGACATGACCTAGAATTATTTTGCACAACTCCAAAAAAATTATCAGTACTCTGTAATTGAAAATTGGCTTAATTTGGAGTTAAGCAATATTGAACGTATTCCTGTGTGAATGGGGCCACAGGAGAAAATAGGCATGCATTTGAGATGAGACGCGAGATTTTAAGGGGGATATTAGAGTAAGCTTCTTGTTTGTACATAGTGGTTTATAACTGGAACATACTGCCAGAGGAGATGATGAAATTTGGTTTGGTTTAGTTTATTAATGTCACATGTATATTACAATGTTTAAGAGTATTTGACAGGCAATTAAATAGGCAAGGCATAGAAGGATGCAGTACTAAGTAGACAAATGGCAATAATGTATATGGGGAAAGGGTCAGTATGGACATGATGGGCTGAATGGCCCATTTCAGCATGGTACTTTAGTGCAACTGTCTAAATAAAGTGAACCATAGAACCATAGAACATTACAGCACAGAAACAGGCCTTTAGGCCCTTCTTCGCTGTGTCGAACCATTTTTCTGCCTAGTCCCATTGACCTGCACCTGGCCCATATCCCTCCATACACCTCTCATCCATGTACCTGTCCAAGTTTTGCTTAAATGTTAAAAGTGAGCCCGCATTTACCAATTCATCTGGCAGCTCATTCCACACTCCCACCACTCTCTGTGTGAAGAAGCCCCTCCTAATGTTCCCGTTAAACTTTTCCCCCATGTCCTCTGTTTTTTTTTCCCCTAACCTTAGTGGAAAAAGCCTGCTTGCATTCACTCTATCTATACCCATCATAATTTTATATACATCTATCAAATCTCCCCTCATTCTTCTACGGTCCAGGGAATGAAGTCCTACCCTATTCAAACTTTTTCTGTAACTCAGTTTCTCAAGTCCCCGGCAACATCCTTCTAAACCTTCTCTGCACTCTTTCAACCTTATTAATTTCCTTCCTGTAATTCAGTGACCAAAACTGCACAAAATACTCCAAATCTGGCCTCACCAATGCCTTATACAACCAACCACGGGACCTCCAGTGGCATGCAGAATGAATATTCTAGAATGGGCAGCCCAGTAACACAGCTAACAGAACTGCTCCCTTGTGGCTGCAGATGCCCACGTGCCATCCTGATCTCAGGCACTGTCCAAGTCAAGTTTGCACCAGCTCCTCAATTCCACATGGGCTTCATGTAAGTAGTCTGGTTTTTTCCCAATGTCCAAAAACATGTCGGCTGCTGAGTGAACTGGCTACTGCAAATTGTCACAAGTATGTATTCCGATCACAAACGAATCTGCAGATGTTGGAAATCTGAGCAACACACACAAAATGCTGGAGGAACTCAGCAGGCCAGGCAGCATCTATGGAAAAGAGTACAATCGAAATCCCTGCCTAAGGGTTCCGGCCTGAAACATCAACTGTTTATTCTTTTCCATAGGTGCTGCCTGGCCTGTTGATTTCCTCCAGCATTTTGTGTGTGTCACATATATGTATGTCCATGACTGATTGAATCTGTGTGGTGGGGTGGGGGGGAGGAGTTGGTGCGAAGATTCAAGATTACGTGATGTCATTTTCTGTACACAGGTTTAAAGGAGCATGAAATGATCATTACTTTGGATCCAATGAAGCACAAGAAAAAAAAGTAAGATAAAGGCACAATAATTTTTAAAAACACAATAGATATAAATCGATAATATACATTGATTGATTGTATTTCCATAGGGTGTCCGTACATAAGGGTGAGTCTGACAGTTGATGTGCAAAGTCCAGCTCTCTTCAGCTTCCTCAGAAAGTAGAGGCATTGCTGAGCTTCCCTAATTGTGTACGGCTGTAAGAGGTTCTGGAAGATGCATGGTCCCTGGAGTTTGAAACTACTCGCCATTTCCTCTGCGGTGCCACCGCTCAAAATGGAGGTGTAAGCGGTTCGAGTTCTCCTGAAGTCATTGACCATGTCCTCTGACTTGTTGTCATTAAAGAAAAGCTTATTTGCCTGGAACCAGGATCCGAGGTCTTCCACCTTCTCTATGTAGACCATATCATCGTTGTTGGTAATGAGCTCCACCTCTGTCATCTCATCAGCCAACTTGACAACGTTATTATTCGGGTGTTTGGGATGCTGGGGTCACCCATTTTGAGAATGATGATGAGGGAGGAGTGGTTATGCATCCTGGCAATCTTTATTTGTATTTATTTTATTTAGAGATCCAGCACAAAACAGAACCTTCTCATCCACCAAGCCATGCTGCCCAGTAACCCAACACTAGCCTAATCACAGGACGATTTATCATGACCAATTAACCTTCTAACCGACAACACACACAAAATGCTGGTGGAACACAGCAGGCCAGGCAGCATCTATAGGAGAAGCACTGTCGACGTTTCGGGCCAAGACCCTTCGTCAGGACGGAGCGCTTCTCCTATAGATGCTGCCTGGCCTGCTGTGTTCCACCAGCATTTTGTGTGTGTTGTTGTTTGAATTTCCAGCATCTGCAGATTTCCTCTTGTTTTATGTCTTTGGACTGTGGGAGGAGACCAGAGCACCCAGAGGAAACCCACACACACACAGGAAGGACGTGCATATTTTCTTACAGAGGACACTGGAATGGAGTTCTGAACTCCAACAGCTGGAGCTGTACCAGTCTGAGGTATGTTTGTTAGGAAATCCGACATCCGTTTGCACAGTGCTGTATTTGGACTGAGAAGTAGGTGTTCAACAAGGTCTGTGAGACAATATTGTTGAATGCCAAACTGAAACCCAGAAGCAGCCATCGAACATAAATGTCCTTGTTTTCTAGGTCTGTCACAGCTAGGAGCATGACAGATGCAGAGTGGTTCTGTCAGTAAGCATATTGGTGAAAGTTCAGTGTAGCAGGGAATGGGATTTTTAATACGTGCCATTACCGGCCATTCAAAGCACATCATGATGATTTGCAACAGTTCTGAAGATGTAGAGTTCTTTGGTACAAGGCTGATGGTGGCCAATTTAAAGCAAGTGTGGATAGCAGCCTGGATGAGTGAAGTTTTGAAGATGTCCATGAAGACATCAGTGATCTGGTGTTCCTATTCTCTCAGTACTTGGCCTGGGATGTGGCCTGGCCCAGCTGCCTTATGGGGGTTGACTCCCTGCAGATTCCTTCACAGATTGGCTGCTGCTAAAGACAGTGGCTTCTCATCTGGGAGGGCGGGGAGTGTGGGGGGGGGGTGGGTTTAGCTTTCATGGCTGATGTCATCCTGCATACTTTGAAGCATGTATAAAAGTTGTTTAGAGCATCAGGTAGGGAGATGTCATTGGTACAGTTGATCTTATTTTTCCTTGCGTAGACAATAATATTCTTGATACACTACCACATATGGCAGTAATCGATATCGGACGGATGTTCTTGAAATACGTGTGTAGGCAGCCTTTGCCTTCTTGGCACCTAAGATGAGGTATCTCCTGGCTGCTCTGAGAGCCGTTCTGTCTCTAGACTTGAAGGCAGCATCCTGAGCTTTTAGTGGAAGCAACACATGCACAAAATGCTTGAGAATGCAGCAAGAAAAAGCATATCAACGTTTTGGGCCAAAACCCTTCCTCAGGACTAGCTGAGAAATCAGAGTAAGAAGGTGGGGGAAGGATAGGTGAAACTGGGAAAGGGGACGAGGGTGAAGTAACAAGCTTGGAAGTTGATTGGTGAAGGAGATGACAAAGGACTGGAGGAGGGGAAAGCTGATAGGAGGGTAGACGAACATGGAAGAAAGGGAAGGAGGAGGAGCTCCAGAGGGAGGTGATGGGCAGGTAAGGAGCTAAAGTAAGAGAGGGAAATGGGAATGGGGGATGGTGAAAGGCAATTACCCAAAGTTTGAGAAGATGATGTTCAAGCCATCAAGTTGGAAGCCACACAGATGGAATATAAGGTGAGTGTGGCTTCATCGCAGTAGTAGAGGAGGCCATGGACTGGCATGTCAGAATGGCAATGGGAAATAGATCTTTGAGATTGAAAAAAGCAACATAATGGATTTTTAGCATCATTAGTTGTTTGTTATGACTCCGTGCTTGCTGGGAAAATGGAGACACCTCCTTCTCCTTTATTAGGGGAGAGAGTGCCTGTGGTATGTCATATACCAGGTGAAACATGATGTCTTTGGGGTAACTGCAAGTCTGTGTCTTTGTTACTGCTTTGCTCATGCTTGAGTGCTTAGTTGTTTTTTTTTTGCCAGTGGGGGGAGGGGGATTGTTGCTTGCTGCTGCTTATGCGCGTGAGGGAGGGGAGTTGAGTGGGGGGGGGACTTTGGAGTTCTAATGTTTAACTGTCGTTCGTTCTTTTGTGCACTTCTCTGGTTTCGGGGATGGTTGTGAAGGAAAAGCATTTCAGGATCTCTGACATTAAATTGGACTTTTGAACCTTTGAACCTTTGAATTGAAATAGGAGATCCCACTCTTTCTGGCGAACAGAGCATAAATGCTTGATGAAGTGGTCTCTCAATCTACGTCAGATCTCAACGTCAACATGGGGAAAACAAAATTATTAAATTAAAATTATTTCCAAAGACTGCAGAGGAATTATGTGTAAAAGAGTTGGCCAGCATCACTGAGAGACAGTTTTGGCTTAGAAATTGTTGCACATAATTTTGCAGTGTGATCGCAGTGCTGTAGGTCACCCTGGCATTGTTTATGAAAGTTACTTAAAGTGCAAGAATTTGAATTATGAGGTTCACAGAACACTGCTGTTAGGCTGCATGGACATTGTTGGTTTTAGAGTGCATTCGCTGTTGAAGAGTCGCAAGTTCTTGTAGCTGCCAGCATGCAGCCCAGCAGGTGCAACCTTTACAAATGCCTTTGAAAGAAATATGCCACCGTAAATTACACAAGGTGGAGTGGTCTGTGGTAATATATCTGAAATCGGAGGGACAATGCCTACTTTATCACAGAGAAAAATCTTTAAATTGGTAACTTTGTCATTTTATTTATTTATTTATTGAGGTACAATGCGGAAAAAGCCCTCCAACCTTCGAGCTGTGCTGACCAGCAACCCCCGATTTAACCCTAGCCTAATCATTGGACAGTTTACATTGACCAATTAACTGGTAGGTCTTTGAACTGTGGGAGGAAACCAAATCGTAGTCAAGGGGACCATGTACAAACTTCTTACAGACAATGGTGGGAATTAAACCAGGTTGCTGGTATTGTAATGTGTTGTGCTAACCACTACGCTACTGTATCCTGTTTGGGATCTATAGCATTAATCTCTACACAACACTTTACTAGCTTGGGACTTATTGCAGGTTAACCCATAGTTCATTTATACTGAAGACATGAAAATATGCTTAACTTAATCAAGTAGAATCAGGAGATTCTGATCTTATCTCCCAAATCCTGAGGGATGGTCAGTTATTTGAACTGTTTACTTTCTGTAACTCACCAGCCTCAACACATGCCCCATTCATTCACTGAAAGGATCTGAAAAGAGGTCCTTTACCATCCATTAGGCTCATAATTTGCAAATTTAAGCCCAGTACCAGGCTTTGGTGTCCATCCAAGATGCCAATTTAATTGCCCAAAGACTTTAACAGCGGGAACCTTAGCTGTGAGGCAAAGCTCACACGGTTACACTGTTGTGAACTGCACACACCAATACTTAATAGTCCCTTAATTAAGGAAAAGTAAACTATGTCAACAAGATACAAGCAATGGAGGAGGAAATTTACTAGTGGCTGCCTGTGTAAAACCTTCAAAGTGGTAGCTATGTGCATCACGCACAAAATGCTGGAGGAACTCAGCAGGCCAGGCAGCATCTATGGAAAAGAGTACAGTCGTTGTTTCAGATTGAGATCCATTATGCAGTCCTGCCAAAGGGACTCACCCTGAACCATCAATCACACTCCTTTCCATAGATGCTGCCTGGCCTGCTGCATTCCTCCAGCATGTTAAGTGTGTTGCTTGGATTTACAGCATCTACAGATGTTCTCTTGTTTGCAATGCGCATCATTCTTGTTAGCAATCCAAAACATTGATAGATGCTTGAAAGAGGAACAGAGAATGCTGGCAGCACTCAGCAGATCAGGCAGTACTGGTGAAAAGAGGAACAGTTAACCTTTCAGGCCCAGGACACTTTATCAGATGATGATCTCAGCGCCTGTTTGAAAGTTAGTTCTAGCAAAGCCCAAGTTACAATATTTTGCTGTCACAGCACAATGTGCATTTGCCTGTTTAGCAAATGCAGTCAAGGCTAATCCCTTCCCCACAGTCGGATTCGGACACTTTTTAGAAGTGACACACAATATAAGCTATTCCAGGTATTCCCAGGATTCTTCAGCCACCCAGTAAGTAGAATAGGGATTGGTGATGGATAGACAGTAAATAAATTCCACCCTTGTCTAATGGCAAGTTTTTTTATTCCAGGAATACACTAGAGCTGTAAGGTTTCACTGTTTATAGAAAGTTAGTCACTAAATGATTACTGTTTGATTGTACATGCAGTGTCTTGGAGCAGAATTAAACTACAGAATTATCTATCAATTACATTCTATGTTCACTAAGAAAAACACTCCCCATTTCCCAGTAGCAAGGTTTAAATAGAGAAACAGATGCTGAATTTATATTTGGAACGTTTATTAGAAAACTTAATGCAATGGCTGGACAGGTGGGTGTTAGTCACTAACCTTAGGATGACTTGCTTAAAGAGGAAATGACTCAGTCTTTAAAGAAAATAAAACAATAAAGAAAATGTTCTGGGAATACTGAGCAGGTCAGGCAGCATCTGCAGAGAGAGAAACGTGATGAATACTTTAGGTTGATAACGAATCAGCAATTTAAAAGCTGTTGTAGTTTACATAAAAAAGTGATTAATGTCATGCTGAGTTATCTTATGAATATCTTTACAGAGCAACAACTGAACATAATATCTTACTATGATGAAGATGAAGATAAAGATTAAGATGGCGGAGTTTGTCATTGAAACGTTGGTCATAATCGATACCTGTACCCAGCTGGAAGCCTGAGAAGAGTTTATTTGTCATATACACCAGGAAAGCTCTAGATCCTTTTTTTTTTAACCTTACTTTGAGTTAATATATTAGTTTCAATCTGTTGTCACTTATTTTGAGGATTATTTTTTATTTTGTGAATCAGTGATTTAAGATAACCAGGTTTACACTTATGAGGCACATAAGACGTATACAACTTTTTGAGGAGCATGGATAGTGGTGATTATAGAAGCTCTCTCCCCATAGTAGAGGTTTCTAAAAGTGGAAGGTATAAGATCAGGGTAAGGATCAAAATACCTAGAGGGAATTTGCGGATTTTTGTTTACCCAGAGGGGGGTCTGGGATTTCACATACTCTCACACTTAAGAAGCATCTGGCATTTGAATATCCAAAGCACAGTAGATTTTGAAACAAGTAACAGTAAATAAGATGAGTGTAGATGAGCACCTGATGGTGGGCCGTAAGATCTGCTTCCATGATGTAAGGTTCTGATCATTACTCGATAAATGTAAACACTGGCAGAGCCTGTTAGGGCCAAACTTATTTCCATCTTTAAACCCAAATAATATGTAACAATTTATAATACATTTCAATTGTACAGACATACATTTTTACATCAAACTTATTACCACTCTAGTCAGCATACAAAAGGCGTGTTACCCACCTTTTATAGTTACACTGTGGAGAGTATCTTGACTGATTGCCTCATAGCCTGGAATGGAAGGAACAATACTCAGGAACAGAAAGTGGAGGTTACTGCCCAGTCCATCTCAGGCATAGCCCTTACCCCACACATTTGCATGGAATGTAGCCACAAGAAAGCAGTATCAATTATCAAAGACCCCACCATACAGGCCATGCTCTCTTCTCACCACTCTCTTCGGGCAGGAGGCACAGAAGCTTTAGATCCCTCACTACCAGTTTCAGGAACAGTTAATACACCACAAGCATCAGGCTCCTAAACCAGTGTGGATAACTTCACTAACCACAACTCCGAACTGACTCTACAAACTACAGACTCACTTTCAAAGACTCTACCACTCACGTTCTCAGTATTATTTTCTTTTATTTGCAATTTGTCTTCTTTTGCACATTGGCTGTTTGTCAGTCTTTGTTAATGCACAGTTCTTCGTAAATTCTGTTGTATTCCTTTATTTTTTCCCGTAAATGCCTGCAAGAGAATGAATGCAAGGAGAAGGGCCAATAGCTGTCACGACAGATTCTGCCGTGGGGTCTGTGGGTTCGGCAATCATGCTCCTAAGTGTACACCTTCCAGCTGATTGGTGTTTCATTGTGGTGGCATTTAACTCCCTTTCACTTTTTCTAGTCCTGCTGAGATTTGACCGAAATCACAGCAATGAATCCTGCTTACCTTCGTCCTCGTTCCAGGATTGATGCCGTGATAAGTAGTTGGTTCCCCGCCACGTTAGCTTTCAGTTTGAGAGTTTTAGTTAATGACCCTGTTGGCCTAACATTTATTGTTTTGCCTTTATCCTGCACAGTTCTCATTAAAAGTCAGTGAGCTGTTCAATCCGCTTTTGTGTCTCTCCCTCTGCACTTGAGGCATGACCACACACTTGTGTCAGTAATGTCATGAAGGACCCTTCCCACCCCGCCCATGGACTGTTAGTCCCACTCCCATCAAGGAAGAGGCTTCATAGCTTTCATGACAGGATCACCAGATCCAAAAATGTTACTTTCCCCAAGTAGTGAGTCTGATCAACACCTCCACCCACTAATTCACCACTACTTTCCTGTACTACCTTATGTACAATCTAGCATCCTTTCGTGGACATACAATACACCTATGTATGCAAGCTATCTTAGATATTTATATTTATTGTGTCTTTTTATTATTATTATTGTGTTCATTAGCTTTTGTGTTTTTCTTTGTGCTGTACCAGATCTGGAGTAACAATTACCTTGTTCTCCTCTACACTTATGTATATGAAATGACATTAAACAATTGTGAATTTTGAATCATGAATCTTGAAATCTCAGTGTTAATATATACATACTTTGATAATAAATTTACCTTGAACTTTGAACTTTGAACTTTGAAACAAAACTTAAAATATAGATGTAACCGATCTGATGCAATGATACGCTGTTCTCTTCTTAAATCTATGACAGCATGAATATCTAGAAACTATCGTAACTGATCAGCTGCTAGAGCATTGTAAAACAAGTTATAGTTATGTGCAGAGCTCACGTTGCTAAGATAGTTTCTGTCTGGTGTACTCACTTGAACATTATGATCCATATAGAACAGTTAGTTAACTGTAGGACCCGAGCTTGATCCCCTGGGAATGGGCTAATGTTTCAGAAATATACATGGAATCTATGACATACAAGGGTGACAATGTCAGAACCATTCTGGAAAATCTCAGTCTGGGAGTTGAGATGGTAAGACACTTTTCATCAAGATCCAATTACATCTGACAGTCATGGTTAGTGTATGTGGGATCTAATCAATCTGCAGAGTAAGTTAACAGCAAAATTCATGACACCAGATTTTAGTAATGTCTATTTATTTAATTTTAGTTTTTTAGAGAAATAGCACAGAACTGGGCCTTCTGGCCGAAAGAGCTGTGCGCCCAGCAGGACAATTACCATGACCAATTAACCTACTAGCCAGCTGGTGGTGTACTGGCACCAGCACTGGATTTCGAGGCGAGTGATCCTGGGTTTAACTCCAGCTACCTCCATGCACGCTTTCCGTCCATGCTGGGCTGAGTGTTGTAACACCTTGGCCTCGTAAAGAAAACGGACAAACCACTTAAAGAAATGTCAAGGTTGCAGCTCGTTGTGCCACAAGGCACAGGGAGGAATAACAGAACCTACTAACCGGTACATCTATGGACTTATGGACTTGGACATGGGGAGAACTTACAATCTCCTTACAGACAGCGCTGGGATTGAACTCTGACACTCTGAGCTGTAATTTTATTTAGAGATACACTGTGGAATAGACGCTTCTGGCCCACTAGACCGTGCTGTCCAGCTACACACTGAATTAGCCCTAGCCTACAATGACCAATGAACCAACTAACCTGTATGTCTTTGGACTGCGAAGAAAAACCAGAGCACCAGGAAGAATGTACAAACTTTCTTACAGACGATGCCAGATTTGAGCTCTGAACTCCAATGCCCCGAGCTGTAATAGGGTGGTGCTAACTGCTACACTATTGTGGCGTCTTTTAATTTACTTATTGGTACTCTTTTGACAATAGCTTCAGTGATTCATGCTATAGAGACATTATACTATGTTGAGATGTTAGACGCGTTACAGCTTCATGTACAATGCATTGTGTGACACTGGAATGGAATAAGTTAGATGATAAATGAGACCTGGTGTTCACAAATTATGTTGTCGATATCGTTCAGTGGTTTATTTTGCATGAGCTACCAGACTCTCTGAGTGCCTTATAAATACAAAACATGAGTGAAGCGTTCTGTCAAGGGTAATTGAAATTAATTGGTAGCATCTCACCACTTTCCATCACACATTGAAAATTTCCAGAATAGTACTGACATTGTTAAACCTATCAAGCATTGCAAATTCCATATGCATTTCTGAAGCACTTGCACAATCCCATGGGATCTCGACAGGATTATGGTTAATTATAATTCCAGACTTGGAATATTCTCTTTAAAGGAAAACATCAGCAAGTTGTTGGCCTAGCAACACATCCTTAGAGCTTACCGTGAATGCCTAAACACTAGAGTTTACACTTTTTTGGTATGTGTAAACATGCTTCATATTGTCCTAGTACCAACTGGAGTTGACACGTATTTTGGTATGCCTAATATGTGCTTCATATTGTCCTAGTACTTACTGTAATATACCAGAATAAAAGATGAAGTTGGCAAAAATACATAAAAAGTATCACAGAGGCATTTAGCACACAAACTCATGTGCTAAAATGGGACCTTGGCAATTCCCGTGAGGATCTCAGGGCAGAGCTTGCAGCTGCTGTGGCATTGTCTCTCCAACTGTTGCAAAGTGAGCCAGGGCTTAATGAACTTTCCCCCATGCCAACCAGAGTACAGTGCCACGAGCGTGCGTACGGGGGTGGATAGTACACAGCGTTCTCCAGTTGTCTGACCCAGCCCATCAGATGATGAACTGCGATGCCCCTACGCGAGCTGTGGGCTGATCAGCAGGCCAGAGTTTGCTGCTGGCAGGTCTGAAGTGATTTCAAACAAAGAGCCTGTCGTCAGACATGGGAGCACCAGGGAGTTGCCTAGCATTGTGCAGGCTGTTAAACGTGAGGCTGCAGATGCCACGCAGAGGATATTGGTGTGATGGTACTTATTTGCCATTTCGTTCCCAAATAATACTCCATTTCTGAAGATATTGGCGATGTATGTAGGCCATCGTGCCTTTTATCCCAGTCAGTACAATTATGCCTGATTTCCTTTTTTTCAGCACCATTTTTGTTCACTGATCCCATAACTCTTAATTCCCTTGATATCTACAAACCTATCCAATGTACCCAGTGAGTGAGACACCACAGCCCTCTTTGGAAGTGAATCCCATACTTACTCACAGATCTCTTCTCAGCTCTGCCCTGGATGCTCAACGTAATATTTTGATCTCGAGTTATAGACAGAACAGCCTAGACACCAACTCTGCATGGATTTCATCAACGCACCATGTGCAACTTCACGCGATCACCATTCTTCTTTTTGCTGCCACCATCATCTGAACGGTGCAGGAGTCTTGGGTCCCAGGAGTAGTTGTTGCCCTGTAGCCATCAGGACCCTGGACTGACTTCATTTGCCTCAGCGCCGAGCAGGCTCCCTTGCTGTGACCTGCAGCCATCTGGCTCCGGACCAGCTTCACTCGTCCCAGCACTGAACTGACTTTCAGGGACTCTGCAGATCATGTTTTGAGTATTGTCTGGTTTTTTAAAAAAAAATGTTTGAAGGATAGTTTTTCTTTCACATGTTGGACGTTTACTGCTCGTTGTTGTGTAGGGCTTTTTATGGATTCTATTGGGTTTCTTTGTTTTGTGGCTGTCTGCAATAAGGATGAACCTCAAGGTTGTATATGGGATACATACTTTGATAAGAAATTTACTTTAGAGGATGATATATTCTTCTCAATTTAACAGAGAAGAGAGTAGAGGTCTGGCCTACATAATTTCTCCTCATGTGACAGATCCATCATCCTGAGAGTAAATCAGGTGAACCTTCACTACATTCTTTCCATCATGAATGTACTGTTTCCTTAGGCAAAGAGATAAGACCTGGCCACAATTGGTCTAGATGCAGTCTCACTAGTGTATTATCCAATTAGAACAGGACATATATAAACTTGTACTCAAATTTCTTGCAATATAACACTTCCCTTTCCAATATCTTGCTGAATTTGCATATTAACATTCACCTGCAAGTGCATCTGTTCTTCTGAACACTATTCTACTTATAAAATATTCTAAATTTTGCCCATAATGATGTCAACCTCTGCCTTTTCCCTTATTTCTGAAATACACTAATATTTCCTTATTTGTGAATACGGTCAGACCTCAGCCAAAGGTAGGGATCAAAAGATTGAGCAATGTGCGACAAAATTGAAAAGAGTGAATACAGGCCTGAATATGCACGGAATAAAGTAGATAAATGTGCGTCACAGCTGCAGATTGGCAGGTATCATATTGTAGGCATCACTGAATCATGGCTGAAAGATATAGCTAGGGCTTAAAATCTAAGGAATTGAAAGGATAGGCAGGAAAGCAGAGGGGCTGGTGTTGCTCTGCTGGTAAAAAATTAAATCGAATCATTAGAAAGAGGTGACATAGGGTCAGATATAGGTGACATAGGGTCAATGAATCATTGTGGACAGAGCTGAGGAACTGCAAGGGTAAAAAGATCCTGATGGGGGTTGTACACAAACCCCCAAAGTAAGGATGTAGCCTTCAAATTACAACAAGAGATAGAAAAAGCATGCCAAAAGGACAATGTTACAATAGTCATGGGGACTTCAATATACAGGTAGATTGGTGCTGGATTGCAGGAGGGGGAATTTCTAGAGTACCTATGAAATGCGTTTTTAGAGCAGCTCATGGTTGAGCCCATTATTCTGGACTGGGTGCTTTGCAATGAACCAGAATTGATTAGAGACTTTAAGGTTTCAATAGGTACATTTAATGTCAGAGAAATGTATACAATATACATCCTGAAATTCCTTTTCTTCGCAAACATCCACAAAAACAGAGTGCCCCAAAGAATGAATAACAGTAGAATGTTAGAACCCCAAAGCCCCCCCAGCTCCCCCCATCCCACACGTAAGCAGCAGCAAAAATCAATAGGACCCTCCCACTGAGCACTCAAATGTCCAGAAAAGCATTAATAAAGACCCAGAACCACAATCCGCCAGTGACTACTCATTCACCCAGTATTTGACATACCACAAGCTCTCTCTCTCCCTAATAAGGGAAAAAAGAGAAGTTCCCATTTCACAGCGAGAGGGGAGACATAACAAAACAACTAACTGATTTATGGTGCTAAAAGTCTGTTGCATTGCTTTTTCCGAGGTCTGTGCCCCAAAACCTTGGTTCTCTGGGTACACAGCCAGCTTGCTGCTTTCAGCTTTCCGTCTCCCACAACACATCAGTTTTTGCCCACCTCCAGAGCCACAAAATCACAGAACCCTGAAGTTGCGCTAATCTTCTAGGCCGCATCCTTGGCATACTGAATAGCAGCCAATCAAGAGCCCCCGAGAGCAGGTCCCATTTCCACAAAGAACCAAAGTCCATAAGATATAGGAGCAGAAGTAGGCCATTCAGCCCATCGAGTCTTCTCCACCATTCAATCATGGGCTGATCTAATTCTTCCAGTCATCCCCACTCCCCTGGGTTCATCCCATACCCTTTGATGCCCCGGCTAATAAAGAACTTATCTATCTCTGCCTTAAATACACACAATGACTTGACCTCCACAGCCGCTCATGACAATTCCACAGATTTACTAACCTCTGACTAAAGTAATTTCTCTGAATCTCAGTTCTACATGGATGTCCATCAACCCTGAAGTCATGCCCTCTTGTCCTAGAATCTCCTACCATGGGAAATAACTTTGCCATATCTAATCTGTTTAGGCCTTTTAATATTCGGAATGTTTCTATGAGATCCCCTTCATTCTCCTGAACTCCAGGGAATACGGCCCAGGAGCTGCCAGACATTCCTCATACTGTAATCCTTTCATTCCTGGAATCATTCTTGTGAATCTTCTCTGAACCCTCTCCAATGTCAGTACATCCTTTCTAAAATAAGGAGCCCAAAACTGCACACAATACTCCAGGTGTGGTCTCATGAGTGCCTTATAAAGCCTCAATATCATATCCCTTCTTTTATATTCTATACCACTAGAAATGAATGCGGACATTGCATTCACCTTCTTCACAACCCACTCAACCTGACAAACATTGTAAAAAGCAGCAGTCCCAACACCGACCCTTGTGGAACTCCACTGGTAACCCGCAGCCAACCAGAATAGGATCCCTTTATTCCCACTCTCTGTTTTCTGCTGACCATCCAGTGCTCCACCCATGCTAGTAACTTCCTTATGATTCCATGGGCTCTCCTCTTGCTAAGCAGTCTCATGTGCGGCACCTTATCAAAGGCCTTCTGTAAATCCAAGAACACCACGCCTGTTGCATCTCCTTTGTCTACCCTGACTGTAATTTCCTCAAAGAATTGCAGTAGGTTAGTCAAGCAGGAATTTCCTTTCAGGAAACCATGTTGGCTTTGGCCTATCTTGTCATGTGCCTCCAGGTACTCCATAATCTCATCCCTAACAATTGATTCCAACAACTTCCCAACCACTGATGTCAGGATAACAGGTCTATAGTTTCCTTTCTGCTGTCTCCCACTCTTCTTAAATAGCAGAGTAACATTTGCAATTTTCCAGTCATCGGGTACAACACCGGATTCTATTGATTCTTGAAGGATCATTGTTAATGCCTCCCCAATCTCTCCAGCTTCTTCCTTCAGAACCCGAGGGTGCATTCCAACAGGGCCAGGAGATTTATCCACCCTCAGACCATTAAGCTTCTCAGTTGCAATTTTCACTGCACAAACTTCAAGTCAGAATGTAACTCCAGGTCAGGGTCTTCAAAAGAACCCTGAAAGGGAAAAATACAGATACTAAATATAGAAATAGAGCTGTTTCCAATGTTGCAAGCAAAGGATTCGCTGTTGAGTGCCATCGTCCTCCTAAGCTCCACCCTTCAAGGTAAAAGAACCATTATTGGCAAGAGATCATAATATGATAGATCTCACCCAAAAATTTGAGAAGGAGAAGCTAAAGTCAGACATATCAGTATTTCAGAGGAGTAAAGGAAATTACAGAGGCATGAGAGAGAAGATTTAGAAGATTTTAGAAGAAGGAGGGGGGATCTTATTGAAACGTATAAAATTCTAAAGGGATTGGACAGGCTAGATGCAGGAAGATTGTTTCCAATGTTGGGGAAGTCCAGAACGAAGGGTCACAGTTTAAGGATAAAAAGGAAGCCTTTTAGGACCGAGATGAGGAAAAACTTCTTCACACAGAGAGTGGTGAATCTGTGGAATTCTCTGCCACAGGAAACAGTTGAGGCCGGTTCATTGGCTATATTTAAGAGGAAGTTAGATATGGCCCTTGTGGCTAAAGGGATCGGGGGGTATGGAGAGAAAGCAGGTACAGGGTTCTGAGTTGGATGATCAGCCATGATCATACTGAATGGTGGTGCAGACTTGAAGGGCCGAATGGCCTACTCCTGCACCTGTTTTCTATGTTTCTATGTTTCTAAGTTGGCCAGAATTGATTGGAAAAGAACACTGGCAGGGATGATGGCAGAGCAGTAATGGCTGGAATTTCTGGAAGCAATTTAAAAGGCACAGAACATATGCATCCCAAGGAGGAAGTAGTATTCTAAAGGAAAGATGGTACAACTGTGCCTAACAAGAGGAGTCAAAGCCAAGATAAAAACCAAAAAGGGGGCATTTAATAGAGCAAAAATCAGTGGGACATTGGAGAATTGGGAAGCTTTTAAAAACCAGCAGGAGGCAACTAAAAATGTAATAAGAAGGTAAAGATGGAATACGAAAATTAGTTAGCTAATAACATTAAAGAAGATACCAGAAGTTTCTTCAGATACATGAAATGTAAAAGAGAGATGAGAGTGGATATTGGATCACTGGAAAACAATGCTGGAGAGCTGGCAATGGGGGACAACGAAAAGGCGAATGAACTAAATAAGTATTTTGCATCAGTCTTCACTGTGGAAGACAATAGCAGTATGGTGGAAGCTCCAGGTGTCAGGTGTCATGAAGTGTGTGAAGTTACCATAACTAGAGAGAAGGTTCTTGGGAAACTGAAAGGTCTGAAGGTAGGTAAGTCAGCTGGATCAGATGGTGTACACCCCAGAGTTCTGAAAGGGGTAGCTGAAGAAATCATGGAGGCGTTATTAATGATCTTTCAAGGATCATTCGATTCTGGAATGGTTCAAGAAAATAGGCCACAATCAGCATTGTTTCCTTAAGGGGAAACCTTGCCTAATAAATCTGTTAGAATTCTTTGAAAAAATAACAAACATGATAGAGAAAGGAGAGTCCCTTGATTTTGTGATTTTCAGAAGACCTTTAACAAGGTACCACACATGAAGCTACTTAATAAGCTACGAGCCCATGGTATTTGGGAAAGATTGTAGCATGGATGAAGCAGTGGCTGATAGGCAGGAGGCAAAGAGTGTGAATGAAGGGAGCCTTTTCTGGCTGGCTGCTGATGACTAGTGGTGTTCCACAGAGTTCTGTGTTGGGACCAATTCTTTGTAAGTTATATTTCAATGATTTGGATGATGGAATTGATGGCTTTGTTGCAAAGTTTGCAGACAATATGAAGATAGGTGGAGGGGCAGGTAGATTCAAGGAAGTAGAGAGGCTACAGAAGAACTTAGACAGATTAGGAGAATGGACAAAGAAATGCCAGATGGAATACAAAGTTGGGAAGTGAATGGTCATGCACTTTGGTAGAAGAAATGAAAGGGTTGACTATTTTCTAACTGGAGAGGAAATACAAAAAACGGAGGTGCAAAGGTACTTAGGAGTTTTTGTGTAGGACTTCCTGAAGGCTAACTTCCAGGTTGAGTCTGTGGTGGGGAAGGCAAATGCAATTTTAGCATTCATTTCAAGAAGACCAATATAGAAAAGCAAGGATGTAATGTTAAGACTTCACAAAGCACTGTTGAGGCCTCTCTTTGAGCAGGTTTGGACCCCTTATCGTAGAAAGAATATGCTGACACTAGTGAGGGTTCAAAGGATTGAATAGCTTGTCTTATGAAGAGCCTTTGATAGTTTTTGGCCTGTGCTCACTAGAATTCATAAGGATGAGGGGTGACCTCATTGAAATCTATCGAATATTGAAAGGCCTTGATAGGATGGATGTGGAGGTTATGTTTTCTATGGTGGGAGAGTCTAAGACCAGAGGACTCAGTCTCAGAACAGAGGAGTGTACTTTTAGAATGGAAATGAGGAGGAATTTCTTTAGACAGAGAGTGGTCAGTCTGTGGATTCTACAGACTGCTGTAGTGGCCAAGTTTTTATATATTTTTAAGGTAGAGGTTGATAGATCTTGATTGGTCAGGGCATTAAGGGATGTGGGGAGAAGGCAGGAAATTGGGGCTGAGAGGAAAATTGGATCAGCCATAATGAAATAGCTGAGCAGTGTGATGGGCCAAATGGCCTAATTCTGTTCTTATATCTTAGGGTCTTATTTCTTCTGTCTCAATCTGTAAGGGATCCATATTACATTTTGTTATTTTTGTTCTTTATACATATCGATGGAAACTTTGACTATATTCTCTGACATTCCTCTATTGATTATTCTTCATCATCTTTGCCTCACCGTCCTTTGCAACATTATAATCCTACTGGCTCGATCTAATGTTTTCTTAAATTCTCTATGTAGTCATGGCTAAATTGCTTTTCCTGATTCATTTTTTGTCTTAATGTAAATACTATATATTACTTGTAAACCAAATACAAGTAAGTTTGTGTCTCAAGAACAAAAGTAGTGGGTTTTCCAAATGCTCCATTTTAACTGGCAGAGGAGGAAGCCTGCACTAAGGGACTGCGTTGTCATTAGCCATTCCACCAGTGAAACTGGACAGACATTGGCAACAGAAAATTAATAGCTTTCCAGATGAGAATGAGGACTAGCAAACATTGTGGTCAAGCACTGTGATAGGCAGACCCCGATGATGAGTAAATCTCCCCCACCCAGTTTGGCAAATCCTGGAGTTGGATGTCTGTGCAAGCAGGATGTACAAGGGCCAGTGCCCCTTCCCCTAGGTCGGTGAGTTCCAGAGTTGGAGGTCCATATGTCAAGATGTCAAGGCATGGGGTTCGAAATTCCTTGATCAGTAAAGTCCAGAGATTAAACCCAGAGGTTAAA
Organism: Hypanus sabinus; assembly: GCF_030144855.1. Taxonomy (NCBI): domain Eukaryota; kingdom Metazoa; phylum Chordata; class Chondrichthyes; order Myliobatiformes; family Dasyatidae; genus Hypanus; species Hypanus sabinus. Next base: position 158,746,805 of record NC_082712.1, read on the forward strand.
GACCACAGATCAGTGAGTCCAAAGGCCAATGACTAAAGTCAGCAAGTATGGAGGTCAAAGCCGGAAGGTTGAAGTCCTTGGGCTTCAGCGTCCAGAGGTCAGAGGCCCAATGTCTGCAAATCTGCGAACCTGAGCCAGGAACTGGAGGTTGTTGGCCCAACGTCTGTGAATCTGAACGTCGGCACCAATGTCTGGAGGTCAAAAGGACCAGAGGAGGCCTGTGCTGGATGCCTGTCTCTGGGTGTCAGTGGGTGAGTGGCTGTGAGGGAGGGAAAAGGGCATATGTTGTGGTCGTTGCTGAACACTGTTGGCCTTCTATGTAGGTACCAGAATGAGTGGCAACACCTGTAGGCCGCCCACCGTTGTATTGATTGTTAATGCAAATGAGACACTTCACTCTATGTTTCAATGTACATGTGATAAATAATTAAATCTGAATCTGAATCTATTCCATTTTATAGCCAGTCCAGGTGATGAGTCACCTACCATCCATTTCCATTTACAGATGATGCTTGGCTTACAATTCCTCCTTTTCTTGTTGCTGCAGATTCCAGCCAGTCTCTTCTGTAAACACACACAAAATACGGGAGGAACTCAGTAGGCCAGGCAGCATCTATGGAGAAGAGTAAGTAGTCGACAATTTGGGCTGACACCCTTCATCAGGACTATGCGATGCCTGGATTTCCAGCATCTGGAATTATTTACTCCAGGTCTGTAACCCTCTGTCTTGATAGTTGCTAATAAACCCAAAAATGCTCACTACCGCAGTGTGATGTGCAACAGGTGACTAATACCCATTACTTACGTAAGAACTTAAGAAATAGGAGCATGAGTAGGCCATCTGGCCCATTGAGCCTGCTTCACCATACAATAAAATCCTGGCTGATCTGACCATGGACTCATCTCCATCTACCTGCCTTTTCCTCATAAAACTTAGTTCCTCTACTATGCAAAAACTTATCCAAGCTTATCTTAAGTATATTTACTGAAGTAGCCTCCAGGGCTTCATTGGGCAGAGATTGCACAAGTTCCTCCAATTTCCATACAAAATATAATTTACAGTGACTCTGACAGAAAGGCTGAGATGCGTTATTAGCTAATAGTAGATATCAAAAGATTTATGCAAGGAATAATCTTTCCTGCCTTGTGAGAGGGAAATATTCACAAACTGCATAGATAAAAAATGTAGCTGTAAGTGGACAAGGATTAAAACTTTCTAAGCACAATATCATTGGACAGCTTTAAAATGAGTTCCATGGAAATTGAAATAAAACCCAAACTGAAGACTGCCAAAACAATCCCAGTGAGAGAAAACTTGACTAGACTTTATTTCAATCTTGAAGAATTTCTAATTAAAAGATAAAGACATTGCTGAAAAATACTTCGAAATTACATCATCACTAGCACAAAGATATTAGAATGCATTTAGTGCAGCAAATAGCAATCGATATAAGCTAATGTTCATTACATTGAAGTATATGATAGATTAGTTTCTGTACAAACAGGTATTTTAAACAAAACACAGTGTAGTGATGAGCTGGACAATATGCTTATACAAGTTTGTTGGCCTGGTTTTTTGCTTGGAGGAGTTTGATGTCGAAGCACACTGCTGAGATACATAATTTTCCTATAACTGTCTCTTTCGTCTCGCCGAAGAAGCTTTTGCCGGCCAAGAGCATCTTGACCCAATTGGCCATGTCTCATGCGACACCCCATTGTCACACAATATAGACAGGGTAAACTCCCCACTCTGTCAATAATTCTATTTACTTAATGACTGATTCAAAATAAATAAATATAAAATAAACAATAAAAATATTTTAAAGATACACTAATGGATACAAGACCAGAATTAAATAGCTTGTTTGTCCTCACAGGTTGATACAACTTAAATACCTACCAGATGCTGGGGGCAATTGCAGCATTAACTCTTCCCCACCAGGACGTGGAGCATCCAGCAAAAACAAAAGGTATTGATGACTCTCACTTGATATCTACTTTTTGTGGGGTAAGTTGCAAGTATGAAAGTAGTGAAGGATTACAGGAGTTATCAGTGGGCCATGTTTGCAACATGCCTTTGAGGCAAATCCAACAACTTCCATTCCACCTGCCTTTTGAATGGTGAGTGAAGGAACGGAGACTGTCTCTTCGCTCTGTTACTCCATTCTCATGCAGAGAACATGGATGTCAGGGCTGAGTATCATGACAGCATCAGTCACATCATCCAAGGGGTGATCTCTCATAAAGTAGAGATATTGCAAGGGTTGGCATCTTGCAGACACATGGCTCAGAACCGCTGTCAGTCTATAGGCTGGTCCTGCACCCAAAGCTCTATGGGATTATACACTAGGACATCCACATCAGGCTTGCACCTCTTAAGCTCCATCAGCCTAATAGGGAAATCAGTCTAGGGGAGAATCTATGTGGTGTGACTGCAGAATGGTTTGTAACTGCCCATTGCTAATTGGAATGGGTCTTTATGATTATTGATGAACAGTGATATGGTATCAGACTTTCACTGAGCTGAGCACATCTTTATTTGCAGTTCCCAACTCAAAGCTCTCATGTCTCACTGCAGCTCTCTCCAGATTTTAATGTAGCCAAGAATAGAAGGAGGAAATCCAATGGGAAAGGTATATTAACACCCTAAGGGAGAAGAGTGATGAACAAACAAAAGCTTCAGATTGCTGAACTTTGCAGAAACCGCAACATCTTGGTTGAACCATTCCTTGTAACATTTCAGATTTTAGTGTTATTTGGAATATAGAGCTCAGAACCTCAAGGAGAGAGTATGCATTCAAGAGGAAGTAAGATGAATAAATAAGAGGAAATTGGAGATCAAGAATCCATCTTACCCTACTAGGGTAATAGTTAATAGTTTTATAGTGGGGTAGAAGCTGTCCCTGAGCCTGGCAATACAGTATGTTCTTTCAGGCTTTGTATCTTCTGCTCAATGGGAGAGGGAAGAGAGCTTACGAGGTGGGTGGTGTCTTTGATTACGCTGGCTACTTGACTGAGGCAGTGGGAAGAATAGACAGAATCCATGGGGGGGGGGGGAGGTGACAGGGAGGCTGGTTTCTATGATGTACAGAGCTGTATCCAAACCTCTCTACAGTTTCCTCTGCTGATAGGTAGAGTAGATGCCAGACTAAGTGCGACACATCCAGAAAGGATGCTTTTTCGGGTGCATCGGTAAAAAGAGTAACGGCCAAAGGGACATGCTAAATGCCTTTAGCATCTTCAGAAAGTAGAGGCACTGGTGAGTTTTCTTCACTGTAATGTCTATCTAATGCCCAGGATGGGCCATTGGTGATGAAACGTAATGCTGTCAACCCTCTTGATCTCAGCACTATTGATGTAAACAGGAGCACGTGCACCTCTTCCTCCCCACCTTCTGAAAATTACTTACAAAATTTCAAATGCAGCCTGATTAATTCCTTATGAATTTTCAGGTGTGTAGCCTTGCTTCTCATAAGGACTATCTGTGCCCTTGTCAGTGATAGTACTTCACATCAGGCATAGATAGAAGCAAAGCTTTGTCTCCTTCCAAAATTTTGAGGCATTTTAAATAGTTTTTAAATGCCATTGACATTCAGAAATAATTTAATCTATTAAAGCCAAAGAAAATAATTAGAAGGTTAAAAATTAAATGTATTTAAGAACTGTTAAGTAATTAAACATGTTGTAAAAACAAATAATTAAAATAACACTGTAATTTCTCCAAATCTGCAGACCCAGAGCCCCAATGAAGTCAATGGGTCTGAGTCCTGATACATGCCGGACTTCACACAGAATCTAAGTATTAACTTCCCAACTTAAATTTGGAGAACTCCATCTATATTGAGCTATGACATTGGCTCCATATAGTCTGAGACGTGCATTCACAGTTGACTGAGACAGTCACTCAAGTGGACGAGTGCCATGATTTTAATTGGAACTGCTAAATTGTGTGAGATCTGGTCCTTTTTAATACCAATAAGACAATCAGAGCCAAATTTTATTTGGAAAACATTTTATGCAGCCCTTGTATTTTGAAGCAATTGTGAACATTTTAGGACTATTATTTTGGAAGTTAAAGAGATATTAAAATTACTCAAGCACATACCTTGTATGTTCACCTATGGGAGCTCTGCTTAAAATTCAGGCCTGGTTGAATGATGCTGTTAATAGAAGCAAGGTTTTTAGAATGTTTTCTTGCTTATGACGGGTAATGTAGGCCTACACTTTTAACTTAATATGGTTAGGCAAAGAGTGACAATATTGATCAAAATTCTACAAGACAGCATCTGGTGTATACAGAGAACTCATGAGATCTTGCACTCAAAGCTGTGAATGTCTACCTATTAAAGTTAATGTGTGTAAAAATTGTTGTCTGGGATTGTATTGTTTGCAATATAGATTCCTGCCACGTGTCAGCCTTATGCATAATGATTCATTTTTCTTCTTAACTTGACAGTTCAGAAAATCCAGAATGATGCAGAAGTTGTAAATAATAATACTGCAGTGTTTTTCTTCGAAAGAGGTTAAGACGCTTTGGGAAAAGGAAAGTAAAATGTAAAACAGGCAGTTAATTATTCTCAAAAATGGAATGAAAACTGAAAGTACTAGAAGCATTCAATGGGCTTCTCAGTATCTTTGGGAGGAGAAACAAAGTTAATGCTTCAATTCTGACCCAGTGCCTTTTGTCTGAAATGTTATCTCTCCATTTCTTTCCACAAATGCTGCCTTGCCTGTTGCGGTTTTCATGTATTGTCTACATTTACTGTAGTTTGTTCATGACTTTGCTTAAGAGCTTTTACCGATTGAGTTTTACTCTAATCCTAATTTTTTTTTCCTCTGGGAATTCAGAATTCTGCAGTTGAATAACAAATAAAAGGTGCAATTTATTTATCCCTTGCTTTCTTGTAACAAAAAATTCCCACTTAAATAACTATGGTGTATGGCAGACCTTTGGAAAACTCGAACCAGATTTTGGAAGCACAGAACCAGTGAGCTGTTGGTCTGCCCGCTCGTTGTGGCAAGAGTGATACCGCTCTCTCCCTTGTTAGTGTGAGAGAGAGAGAGTCTGTGGCTTGTTGAATTATTGGGTGAACAGTGGTTTTTGATAGATGCTTGATCATAGTCTCTTTGGGGGGCTTTGCTATTGCTTGTTGCTGCTGCTTCTGCATGGGGGAGGGTAATGCTTTGGGGTTCTCATGTCTTCCTGTCACTCATTCTCTGGGGCTCTTCTGTTTTGTGGATGTCTCTGGAGAGTACGAATTTCAGGTTGTACATTGTATACATGCTCTGATATTAAATGGAACCATTGAATATATAGTTGAGATGATATTGATTGTGGAATGCAAGAAAGAATTTCTATATCTTCTAAGAGAAAGAGTAACAGGATCTCGTAACTGCTACAATGTTTAGCAATGTTTCAGTGACTTGCATACTGGATGTTCATCAAAGTAGCATATCTGTTTGGTTATTCATGATAAGATAGCATAAAAGAGTAATACACACAAAATAGACCATTTGGCCCATCTAGTCCATGCTGACCTGATCTTCTGTCTAGTCCCATCTACATGTACCCAGACCATATTCCTCGAAACCTTTTTCACCCATATACCTATCCAAATGTCTCTTTATATATTACGATTGAACCTGCATCTACCACCCTCTGAATGAAGAAGATTTCCCTCAGACACTCTATGAATATTTCACCTATGGCCTCTAGTTCTAGTTTCACCCAACCCGGGTTGAAAAATTTTGCATGCATTCAATACACCTCATCTACTCCAACAGGTGATCCTATAGAGGCATACAAAATGATGAGGTGTATTGAATGCATGCAAAATTTTTCCACTCAGGAAAATAGGTCAAGTTGTGACCTATTCAACCTTTCCAGGTCCTTGCAATATCCTTGTGAATTTTCTCTGCATTCTCTCAAGCTTATTATTTCTTTCCTGTAGGTAGGTGAGCAGAACAGCATGCAATACTGTACAAGTTGAACATAATATCCCAACTGCTGTACACAATGTTGTGATATAGGAAGGCCAATGTGGTAAAAGCTCCCTTTACTACCCTATCTACCTTTGATGCCAAATTCGAGAAATTATGGATCTGTATTCCCAGGTCTCTTTGTTCTACCACACCCCACAGACCCCTACTATTCACTGTGTAAGTCTTACCCTTGTTTGTCTTTCTAGAGTGTTACACCTCACACGTAGTTGCATTAAATTCCATCTGCCATTTTTCAACCTATTTTTCCAACTGGTCAACATCATGCTGCACACTTTGTTAGCCTTCTCACTGTCCACTACACTGCCAATCTTGGTGTATTCTCCTGCATTTCCTCCTATTGATGCCTCTGTTGTCATGAATAAAAAATGACCAAATGCATTAGAACTACCAGTTCAGGTGAACAGAATTCTAGGGCACAATAGGTGAGATAATATCCGTGGTGAGCTTCATCAAATACAAAAGCAAGGATGAAAATAAGTTGAAGTCTTTACTATGAAATAACAAGTTCAATATCTAGATGTTTAAATAGGATTAATATAAGTGTTGAACTCTGCCTGGACTTTTTACATTTCATTGAGATCTCCTCTCATTCTATAAAGTCTAGTGAATACAAGCCAGGTAAACCAATGGTAGTCCTGCTAACCCAGGAATCAGTGTGTGGAACCTTTGTTACGATACTTCTATAAGTACATAATTGATTAGGTTAGCAGACTAATGCTCAGGAGTTGAGGTACAGCCTTATTGTTCTAGCAACATGGGTTTAATTGTGACCTACGATACTTTTACTTGTGGAGATTGCATGTTCTCTATAGGCTAATAGTAGCCTACTGGAGGTCTTGTTTCCAGAAATATCCCAAAGCCTGATGGGTAAGTTAATTGGCCAATGCAAATTTGCCCATAGATTGTGGGCGAGTGGTAGAATATGCAGTTTTCAAAGTTGAAAGCTCAAAGTAAATTTATTTTATATATCACCTTATAGAACCAACAGATTCATTCTCTTGTGGGCATTCATGGTAAATACAAACAAGCACAATAGAATCAATGAAAGACTGCAGACAACAAGATGGACAAATAACCAATGTACAAAAGACAACATGTATTATACAAATACAATAAGAAAAAAATAACTAAGCAAAAAATATCAAGAACATGTAACGAAGAGTCCATGAAAGTGAGTCCATAAGTTGTGTTCTGTTCTGTGTTGGCGATGAGTGAAGTTATCCCCTTTGGTTTAAAAATCTCATAGTTGAAGGGTAATAACTGTGCCTGAACCTGCTGGTGTGGGTCCTGAAGCTCCTGGTGGTGTGGATCCTGAAGCACCTGGCGGCGGCAGTGAGAAGAGAGCATGGCCTGGATGATGAGGTCCTTGATGATGGACCTTTCATGTGACAGTGATCCATGTAGATGTGCTCAATGGTGGAGCGTGTGGAGTGTGAAAATGGAATTAGTGAAGGAAAATTGTATGTGCGTGAAGGTCAATGCAGTGTATGCACCCATATTAAAATTGCTTCAGGCAACATGTCGAAAAAACTAATATAGGGCTCTCTTCATGCCTTTGATATGTGGCAATTCTCTTCAGAAAGCACAGGAAAAATTAAGGCTAAAAAACCGCATTCAGGATCAGTGTGCTATTCTGTTACTCTATCACTGTCTTAAATAAAACTGCTATTAATCTATGTGAATGTGCATCACATAAAATATTAATTGGATTTGCTCTTGTTATATTACATTAATTAGCCAATGTTATATATAGTAAAATAATTGGCAAGATCCCAAAAGAAATTAAATGGCGATGTGTCTACCTAACATCTTGCAAGATAAATCATTTTCAGTATTCAGAACTCTTGTATTTACAAAGTTTAATAATTATCAAGTAACAAAACCTAATGATTTATGACTCAACTTTAGAGCATTTCAAATTTGTTCTTCATTTCTGTAAAATGGCATAAAAGTAATTATTAATCCAGTTTAAACTAAAAGTGGTGAGGTTCATGGACTTATAACTAAACAATGAAGTATTTCATTTAATCCCTAAGTATAATGGGCTTTCATGATTCCTTCTTAGACCATAAGACCATAAGATATAGGAGCAGATTTAGGCCATTCAGCCCATCAAATCCATTCCACATTTCATCATGGGTGATCCCGGATGCAATTCAACCTTAAACATCTGCTGTCTCAACAAATCCCCAGATGCTGCAAGTAAGAAGAAATCTATCAACTTCCACTTTAAGTATATCCATGGAATTGGCCTCAATGGCAACCTGTGTCAGAACGTTCCACAGATTCACCACTCTTTGGCTCTTCAACGTTCCATAGGTTTCATTGAGATCCACATGCATTCTTCTATGTTCCAGTGAGTACAGGTCCAAAGCTGCCAAATGCTCCTCATGTTAACCCCTTCACTCCAGGAATCATCCTTGTGAACCTCTGGACTCTCTCCAATGCCAATACATCTTTTCTGAGCTGCTCCAAGTGTGGCCTGACTAACGTCTTATAAAGCCTCAACATCAGCATTATCCCTTTGATTTTATATTCTATTCCCCTCGAAATAAATTCCACCATTGCATTTGCCTTCTTTACCACAGACTCAACCTGTGAATTAACCTTCTGGGAGTTTTGCATGAGGATTCCAAGTCCGTTTGCACCCCTGATGTTTGAATTTTCTCCTGATTTAGATAATATTCTGCACTATTGTTCCTTTTGCCAAAATGTATTATCATACATTTCCCAACACTGTATTCCATCTGCCAATTTTTTACCCATTCTTCCAATATGCCTAAGTCCTGCTGCAATCATATTGCTTCCCAGGACTTCCTACCCCTCCACCTATCTTTGTATCATCCACAAAATTTGCCACAAAGCCATCAATTCCACTCTCTAAATCATTGACAAACAATGTGAAAAGTAGAGGTCCCAATACTGACCCCCGAGGAACATCACTAGTCACTGGCCGCCAACACGAGGAGGCCCCCTTATTCCCATCGCTGCCTCCTGCCTGGCCACTATTCCTCAATCCCTGCCCGTATCTTCCTTGTTACACCATAGGATGTTATCTTGTCAGCATAGGAATTTATCTTGTTGAATCTGCAGCCCCAGTGTGACTACCTGCCTATAGCTCCTATCTATCACCTCCTCCCTCTCCCTGACCAGACGAAGGTCAGAAAAGCTTCCATCTTTTGACTGGTTCCTTTAGTAAAATCTAAATTTCTCAGCCACTGCCAGCAGTTTTGGGCTGAAGTGATTTTGTAAAATTGTGACAATTTAATCAGACACCTTACTTGCAGGCTTTTCAGGGGTTATTAGTCTGTGTAAGAGACTGTACAACCTTGCATCCATTAATCTAAGTGTAGGGGCTTTCTTTTGCTCCTCCACATTGTCCAGGTTACAATACACACTCGATATACGACTCCCAGCCTTCATTAGCGCTATCAAATCCGTCAACTTTCCCGACGGAAGCCATCGCCACATTATTTCCACTTAAAATTCAGCACGTCTTTCACCGTTACGACGCTGTTTGTGACAGCCTTCTCTATACCGTTTAACTCCCGCTATTTCGTCCCGTAACTGTTGGTGCAGTTCCATATTTTTCCAAACTTTCAGGTTCATACTCGTCGTCAAGTTGTTGTGTCTGTGCACAACTTCGTGTGTTTTAAATAAAAGCACGCGTGCCGGAGATGGTGTATTCACATTGCAGTGAGAGGGAGAACAAAATGCATGCATGGACACGGCGCATGCACAGGCAACAGATCAATACATAGTGCTGGGGAGGGGTGATCATTGCTCAAATAGAAATAGATCCATAAATTACAGGGAGAGTTAGTTACGTCAAATTCCTGGGTATTACTATTTCAGCATGTAAGTGCAATTGCGTAGAAAGCCCAGAGGTGGTTCTACCTGTGGAGATTCAGCTTGACATCTAAAACTTTGACTAACATCTATAGATGTGTAGTGAAGAGTATATTGACTAGTTCCATCATGACATGGTATGGAAACATCAATGGCTTTGAACAGAAAATCCTTCAAAAGGCAATGGTGTGGCCCAATACATCACGGGTAAAGCCCTCCCAACCATTGAGCACATTGAGATGAAACACTGTGATAGGAAAGCAGCACCCATGCCAGGTCCACACAACCCTGCACATGCTCTCTTCTCACTGCTCAAGAATAGTTACTACCCCTCAATTATCAGGCTCTTGAATAAAAGGGGTTAACTACACTCACTAGCCCCATTAATGAAATGCTCCTACAACCAATGATCTCACTTTAAGGACTCTATCTCATTATCTCATGTTCTCGTTATTTATTGCTATTTATTTATATTTGCATTTGCACAGCTTGGTCTCTTCTGGTTGATCTTCCATTGATTCTGTTACAGTTACTATTCTATAGATTTGCTGAGTATACCCACAAGAGAATGAATCTCAGGGTTGTATACAGTGACATCCAAGTCATTTGATAATTAAATTTACTTTGAAATTTAAACTTTTGTTCATATATATATAATGGGAGTAAAATTGTTTTGATTTTCCTCCATTGCTTTACAATGTATTGGAAAGCATCTAGGCTCCTGATGTCTGCTTTTTGTCCAGCCAATAATTGCAAGTGTGGAATCACTTCTTTAATTGGCACCTTCTATTAAAAAATAAGGTTTGCCATGAGTCAGAAACAACCAGGAAATTACACTTAAAAGCTTTTTAAAAACATAAAAGTAAGAAAATCAAAGCGGCATACGTTCCTTCAGCTTTATCACCCAATCAATAAAATATTGGCTGATGCTGCCCTGGCCCATTTTGTCATATCTAATTGTTTTTATCTAATTCAGATAGTCTCCAAAAGCTCCCAGGTTGACCTTGAATGTCATCTTTAGCCCTCTATAATAGAGAATGCTCACAATATAGTGCAAATATAACTAATCCTCATCCCAGTCCTACATAATGGATCTTTTCTGCTGAGGATATTCTCACTGATCTAGAATCTTCAGCTGAGAGAATAACTATGCGGCTTCAGGGCTGACAACTCCACAGAGGGTTTTTACTCAATACCCATGAGCTGTCATTGTGAACAGTGAGAAGAAGCCAAGCTTACTCGTCAGAAACCAATCCATTCATCCCAAGTGAATTCCCCTTGCAATGAAACCAAGGCAAGCCTTTGATTGTTTTTCTTCCTCCTTTTTCCCTTCCCTTCTTCTTGTTTCTCTTGGCATTGGAAGCAGCTTGCCTCTCCCCTACTTCTGTAGGTTCTGAAGCTCAAAGATAACCAATAAGGTAACTGATTTGACCATGAGTGGGCCGGAAGATGGTTTTACAGATGAGTCATTTGGGAGGTGGTGCATAGCCTCTGCCATTTGTGATCTATTTATGTCTCATTCCAATGAATGGACCTGAGATTCTCAATGCCATTCCAAGTATTCCGCTCCCACTTGGAACAGCCCTTGGCAAGGTATTCCCAATAAACAAGATTACTCTTAGAAGTCTCTTTAATAATTCCTTCTGTCCACTTGGTAATCTCTTCCCATGGAACAAGCTTGAGGAGAATAGTTCCTGAGATGTAGCAGGTAGTCCATGTTTAGCATGCCATTTTATCTGGCCTGACCGGTGCCACAGTAACAGGAACACAGCCAAGCTCCTCTAAGCAACTCAATATAACATTTTGGTGCAGCATTTTACCAGAATGATAAAGAACTAAACTTAAAACCATAATTCTTGAATTTCCTGATGGTGGAAGTAAAAATTCAAGTCAAGTTCAAGATTATTGTCATTCAATTGTACACATGTGCGTATACCACCAAATGAAACTGCATTCCACTGGACCAAGGCTCTTGAACCAGAGAAGATAACTTCACTCACTCCATCACTGAACTGACCATATAGCCTGGGAGAAGGAGCTGTTTCCCATCCTAACAGCTCTTGTCCTAACAGCCTTGCTCACCTCAATCTCATCTTGAAGTGGACATGCTGCTGTGCCTTCTTGGCTAAAGAGGTGGCATTGAGGTGAGATTGTGTGCACTCTCAAAAACCTGCTCCTAACTCTCTTCATGGAGGAGCCATTTATACGTAGTGAGGAGTGTTCAGCCGGCACCTTCCTAAAGTCCACATTATCTTTTTAGTTTCGTCTATGCTTAGACTTAAATTATTGTGCTTGCACCATTTGACCAGCAACTCTACCTCCTTTTCCTTCTTTTGACCATTAATGTATCGATTATTTAATAAAGGAAAAATGAGATCATAATAATTGCCATAAAACAACAATTACTAGTAACTCAGCTGTAAGTGAGAGTGAGTGATCCCAGACTGGTCATGTAACCTAAGCAAATCTGTTTCAAAGTGTAGACAATGGCATAATCCTTTTCTTTATATATATAAAAAAATCTGACCCACATGACTAAGGTTAAATTGATGCCATGACTGGGGTGAAATCACACTGCTGATAGATCACCCTCAGAATTACCTGGAGGTGCTTCGTCAAGCATCTCTGCACCATCTGCCACAAGTGGGACTTGCTGGTGGACAAACATTTTAATTCCTAAACCCATTCCCATGTATCAATCTATGGATTCCTCTTGTTCCAGGATGAGACCGCCCTCAGTGGAGGAGCAACATCTTATAGTCTGTCTGATTACTCTCCAATGTGATGGCATGAATATCAATTCTCCTTCCAGTAAACATATTTTCCCATTGCACCCCCAACCCCCATCCTCAGTTCCCCACTCTGATTTTTTATTTCTTCTCACTTGCCTATTATTTCCCCCTGGATCCCCTCCTCCTTCCTTTTCTCCTGTGGTCCACTCTCCTCCTCCATCTCCAGCCCTTGACCTTTCCCACCCACCTGGTTTCACCTGTCACCTTTCAGCTAGCCTCTCTCTCCTACTCCCACCTTTTTATTCTGACATCTTCCCCCTCCCTTCTCAGTCCTGCTGAAGGGTCTCGGCCCAAAACATCAACTGTTTACTCTTTTCCATAGATGCCGGCTGACCAGCTGAGTTCTCCAACATTTTGTTGTGTGTTGCCCTGTGATGGCCAAATTCAAATTTCCCTCCAATAATGAGCTGCCACATCATGCAGCAACACACATTTTTGACAGATGGGGAATGCTATTTTGTTTGGAGGTCACTTACCAACACAAAATAGACATTTGGATGACTGGCCTAAAAAAAATGAATCTTCACTGTTGAGAATATTAATTTAAAAATCCAGTGAGGTAATTCTGGAATGTCTGCGGCACTTGGTTCCCCAGAATATGAATGTGTTAATAATGCAAGGACTTATTGTTAATGTTCAGGCTGTGTTGCAGTTGATAGATTGCTCATATGTTTATCTTTGAATTAAAATGAGCCCAGTGACATAAAATAATTTTCAATGTTCCTCTTGCGTATTTCATAATCCTGTTTCGTTCGGCATTTAAAGGGAACAATTGATAAATATGTATGTGTGTATATATATATATTGTTTGCAGGATTCAAATGTTTAAATGGGAAAAAAAATCCAGGTAATTCCACTTAGTATATCTCTAAGACATAATGGAATTTCAAAGGAAAATCATGAAAACATTTAATGGTATAATGTTTAAGGTTAGAAAACATATCCATAGAATAACAGGTGCTCAGGATCTATAATGAAATCAGTATTAAAGGAGTTACATAGCATTTACAGCGCATGTATGGAAAGTATTTTGGGTTTAGTTTTTTTGTATAATAATACAATTATTATTTTTCAATATTACGATTCAACTTAACTTACATAAATATGGGGTAGTAAAACTATAAGTGTGATTCACATATATGCTAATTGATATATGATATACATCCTCCTGTATTCTGTATTCTTTTTTTGGAAGAAATCAATAAAAAATTGAAAAAGAAAGGAAGTATTTGCATAACTCAAACACCATTCATGACCTTGGAACATTGCAAAGCACTTCCCAGCCAACGAATTAGGTAGAACTGCTGGACATTATGATAAATGCAGATTCTCAGTTAGTAGCTGTCATATACTGCTCTGGTGACACCCAGAGTGTCAAGAACATAGGATTCCCTTTTGATCTACATTATTCTTCTTACTACTTGTTTAAATGAGAAATGAGGGGGAAAAAATCATAACACCATCTTTGATTCCACAACTGTCCTGGTCATTCCTAATATTTAGCATCTTTTATGAGGATGCTTGACCTTAGATGCCAGAATGTACAGAACTTGGCCCTAACCTAAAGACAATAGATTCCACTATGCTGGGAATCTTGTGAAACAGACACAAAATGCTGGAGGAAGGCAGTAAGTCAGGCACCATCTATGAAAGGGAATAAACAGGACTGATGAAGGTCTTTGGCTCAAAGGATTGAGAGCATATTCCCCTCCGTAGATGATATCTGTTGAGATGATTTCCTGTAGCACCTGATCTGCTACTTTGCCCTGTCCATTACTTTCATTGGATCCTTCAATGGTGGTGATAACCTGTCCCTAACTGGGTGATTATAGACCTTGAGAAGATCAAGCATCATAATTTTAGATTGGAATTGGATGAACAAGAATTCTATCCATTGCTGGGTCCTACTTTGGAAAGCTTAACTATGCAAGGAAACTTCCTTTATTATCTACCCTTCATAAGTGAATACTTTGATAGTAATTCTGCCATGAATACCCTTTGCATTAAAAGCAATTTATTTTAATAAGAAAATTAAACAAAGAAATATCTCTTAAATGCAGTCACCTCCTGGCCAGTTATAAAAAATTAATTGCCATCAGTTATTGCACTCATTTTGAAATTATTGAATTCCTGTGCTTTGAGATAAAGAGATACTCTTAGAAGAAAAGAACATATTTGTCTGAAGTGCAAAACAAGCATAACGCAGATCAGAATTTCAAGTAATGACTTTGCACCATGTACAATCAAAGCATATTCTTTCATCCTTTTTTTCTTCATAACCTTCAATGTCTATTGATACATAACTCCGCTATGAATCACTAAAAAAAAGTTGCTGATTTAACAATTAACTTTTGCATGCATTTAAGAATTTGTGCTCTAAATCTTCATTCTTCTTGCATTCCTAGGGCTTCTGAATACACTCAGTGGCCACTTTATTGGGTACCTCCTGTACCTAATAAAGTGGCCACTGAGTGGCTTTTTGTGGTCTTCTGCTGATGTAGCCTGTCCACTTCAAGGTTCAGAATCTGTGTATTCAGCGATGCTCTTCTGCACAGAACTGTTGTAACAAATGGTTATTTGAGTCTCTGTCAACTTGAAACAGTCTGGCCATTCTCTTCTGACCTCTCGCTTTAACAAGGCATTTTGGCCCATAGAACTGCCACTCACTGGATGCTATCTTTCTTCATACCATTCTCTATAAACTCCAGAGACTGTCGTGTGTTAAAATCCCAGGAGATCAGCACTTTCTGAGATACTCAAACCACCCCATCTGGCAACAACAATCATTCCACAGTCAAAGTCATTTAGATCACATTTCTTCCCCATTCTGATATTTGGTCTGAGCAACAACTGAAGGTCTTGACCATGTCTGCATGCTTTTATGCATTGAGCTACTGCCACGTGACTGCCTGATTAGGCATCTTCAGTGATGAGTCAGTGTACTGGTGTACCTAATAAAGTGGCCACAGAGTGTACTTTCTGTGTCTATTTTGGGTCCATATCCACAATGACATTCAGTAAAATAAAACTTTTTCCACTTGAATGTAACACCACCATGCTGTACGATTTGAATCCTCACAAGTCCCGAACAGGATAAGTCCATGGAAGACCCATCTAAGTCATTGCTAGGGACACACTAGGGACAGCAGATACTGAAACCTGGAGCAACATACTAAATGCTGGAAGAATCCAATGGGTCAGGCAGTATCAATGGAAGGAAATAGACTGTCAATATTTTGGATTGAGAATATTCAATTGGACTGAAGTATAGGGAGGAGGTGGCCAGTGTCAAAAGCTGGCAGAAAGAGATACAAGAAGACCTGCAGATAACTGGTAGATGCAGAAGAGCAGGGGTTTTAGGCAGATGGGGGAGGGATGGGAGTGGGAACGATGTCAGAAGAAGGAAGATGATAGGTGGAAGTGAGAGAGGGTTGAAGAAGATGGAATTTGATGGGACAGGAAGATAAAGCATTGAATAAAGAGAGAGAGAGGTGGGGAAGAGAACCTGTGGGAGGACTGTGTGGGTGATGGGCAAATGGACTCGGCCAATCCTGCAACAAGTTTTCTTCTGCATTTAGTAAAGTGCTTCAGAAGCTCAAACATGGTTCAGGTATTCACCTGCCAACATGCCCCCTATCTTAACATGAAGATGCAAATTTCTGTCCTGCTTTGTCCTGCTGCTATTCTGTATACCACAGACTCTGGGCTGATGACAGCTTACTCAGAGTAAAATGGCACATTGAGTGTCTATATTTTCTGACCCACTTCAGAAAATATAGTCACTCAATGTAACATTTTACTCTGAGTAAGCTGTCATCAGCCCAACATCTGTGGTATATTACTTAGCTTAAGGTTTTAAATATTACCTGAAACTCTGCAGATACCTTGAGAATTGTGAAGCATTTGCATATGCAAATTTACATCCATATGCAGGTTTAAGACAGAGTGGATTCTTAACCCAAGCCTCTGGAGTGAGACATGAGCATTTAATGCTTCAGAACAAGCATGGAAACTGCTGCCTACTGAGCCACAACTGGCACAATATTGGTGCTCCGCCTACACCACTGTCCCTCTTCCCCTGGTTTATCTCTACATGTTACTTATGCCCAGATGAATCAACTTAAAGACACTGGTTTGTATTTTCAAATTAACATGCAATCTTGTTTCACCCCGTTATGAAAATCTGGCATGAGAGATCCTGTTTCTAGAGGGCATAGATTTAACTGAGAGGGGGAAAGCTCACAGTACACCTACGTACTCTTTCTTTTTTACACAGAGAACGGTAGGTACTTAGAACTGCCTGCCTTGAGATTAGTGGAAGCAAGTATGGCAGCAACGTTTAAGAGGCATTTAGACTTACACATGAAGGAGCGGGGTGGAGGGTTACGGATCAAGTGCAGGCAAACGGGGTTAAATTAAGTTGGTATCGTGATCATCACAACTGTCATGGACAAGAGAGTTTGCTCCTGTGCTGTTAGACATTATTTTCTCAGTCAGGGTCCCACTCCATTTGTAGCAGCAACCCAATCTAAAAGCTGGCCTCGAAACTCTTGTGTAAAACCACCTTGCCCTATAATCTCTCTCTCCTTCTTTCTCAAATCTTTCTCTCCAACTCTCTCTCTTAAATATGTTCCCCTAAATCTCTCGATCATCCTGTTCAGGAGCTACCTTCCAAGTTGCTAGCTCTTACCTGTTGGTTGCTAGTTGTCATTATTTGTTGATGTTTCACAGAAACAAGTACTTGAGCTTACACATACCTAAAACTAGAACCATTGTGTACGATGTGAGCAACGTCCAGCAGATATTCTGTTAGATCCGTCAAGCATTCCTGAAGTAGGAGTTCAAAAGAGCAGGTTAAAAAAGATCAATTTAGAATTGTGTCGCATCCTAACAAAGCATAATTGGAACAGAATAGCAAAAGCTCCCTCAAGCCAAAATTTGTCACTTATAATCTTCTTAGAAAATGGAAAAGAATATTTTGCATAAAAGCTTAAGAAGTAGAAGCAGGAGAGGCCAGATGCCTTCTTGAAGCTGCTCTATCATTTAGTAAGATAGTGCTTGATCTTGGAGCATAAATCTACTTCTTACCCAATCTTTATCGTTTGTAATTTACAGAGTGTTCTACTAAACACTTGAAGCTGGCCTTCAGTTTAGTCAATGTCTGAACAATCACAGTCCTTTAGGAGTAGAAACTATCAAAGATTGGAGCTCAGAGTGAGGAATTTCTTATTTCAGTGCTAAGCATCCAGGCTTCTATCCTAAGGCTGTATCCCCATGTTTTCCAGCTACTGAAACAGCATCTTGGCATTTGCACTGTCAAACTTTCTTAAAATTCTTATAAGCTTTGAATCTCAGTGAAACATATATGTTTCATTGAGCATTTCAATACTTGTTAGCTAAATCTGGAAGATTCATTTAAATGCAAATGTGATTTGTCTCTGTTTTCCTCTAGCTAAGCATGTTTAATTAAAGATGTTGGTATGTTCCACTGTACTTTACAAACCTGATACAAAAGTCACCAAGGTTGTAGCCAGTGGGGCCAGTGTTGCATTGAATTGGTTGTCAATGTATCAATTTATGAAGTCCATAATGAAAACTAACTTTATTCCATGTAAGAGAGTAGTAATGATGGAAAATTGATGATACAGCAGCTGAAAAGGAACGCGGCATAAGCTAAAATGCAAGCTATCTCTGTAAGTGAAAGTGCCAAACTAAAATAAATGACGGACACTCTTCCTTTCATCTGAAAAGGAGAAAACAGGACTTATGAACAGATATAGGCAGCTTGGTTACCAAATTTCTTCCCTTTTGGAGATAAGAAGGCACAATAATGCCTCTACTGTTTAGAAATTTGTGTGAATTCAACATGTCATCTGTCACTTAAACTAACCTCTATAGATGCACAGTGGAGAGAATTCTGACTGGGTGCATCGTGGCTTGGTATGGAAACACCAGCAGCCATGAATGGAAAAGCCTACAAAGCATGGTGGACACAGCCCAGTCCATCACCGGCAAATCTCTCCCCACCACCAAGTACGTGTACAAGGAGCCCTGCCACAAGAAAGCAGCATCCATCATCAAGGGCCCCCACCATCCAAGCCATGTTTTCTTCTCACTGCTGCCATCGGGAAGGAGGTACACAAGCCTTAGGCCCCACATCACTAGGCTCAAGAACAATTATTACCACTCAACCATCAGGCTTCTAAACCAGCATGGACAACTTCAATCACCTCAACTCTAAACAGACTCCACAAACTATCGACTCTGTTTCAAGGACTCTGCAATTCATATTCTCAGTATTATTTATTTGTTCTTTTCTTTTTTTTTTGTATTTACCTTGCTTGGCTTCTTTTGCACAACTTTTGCACAAAGTGTCATCCTGACGAAGGGTCTCGGCCCGAAACGTCGACAGTGCTTCTCCCTATAGACGCTGCCTGACCTGCTGTGTTCCACCAGCATTTTCTGTGTGTTGTTTGAATTTCCAGCATCTGCAAATTTCCTTCTGTTGGCTATGTGTCAACCTTTATCTGTAGTTTTTCAATTATTCTATTTGTTTCTGATGTGCTACTGTAAATTCCTGCAAGAAAATTAATCATAATGTAGTATAGGGTGACCTATAAGTAATTTGAAAATAAATGTACTTTGAACTTTTCACACTAGAGGATGTTATTTTCAGGCAAGGGAATGAATTCAAAGGCAAAAGACTAATCCACACTCACTTAAAAACTCTGTAGCAGAAGCGGTTAACTCTGTATAGTACACGTCCAACACAGTCGTATGTGCAGTGTTGAGTTACTATTTCTGCCCCTATATTTATATATTTTCAAACCAAACACCAGTCACATTGCAAGAGACACTGAAAAGCTTTGAACCATAGAATCCATGCATCAACTATTCGCAGTAAATCATAAGCACAAGAACATTAGCAGATGCTGGTAATCCAAAGCAACACACATGAACTGTCAACGTTTTGGACCAAGACCCATCTTCAGGACCAGAACAATAGATTGCTATGTGTTTCTATAAAGTGTGATATTGGAAGCCTGTCTCTCTCTGTTCCTCCCCTGCCATTGTTAGATATTGTAAACATGGAAGTTCATCTTTAAAATCGTTATAAAAGCCACTGGAACTTTTGGAATTCTATGCAAACACAGGGGTCTAGAATTTACTCCAGGTCATTTCTTGTGCAGTAACCTGGTGCCCTGGGTCATCAACATAACAACATCCTGTTTCCTATGTATCACTGTTGGCATCAACCCTGTGTTTCCAATTGAATTGAGTTGAATTGCCTTTATTTCTTATATCCTTCACATACATGAGGAGCAAAAATCTTTAAGTTAAATCTCTGTCTAAATGTGCAATGTGCAATCATAGTAACTTATAATAAACAGAACAGTCAATGTAACAGAGAAATACACTCAAATCAGTGTGAGTTCATCAGTCTGATGGCCCGGTGGAAGAAGCTGTCCTGGAGCCTGTTGGTCCTGGCTTTTCTGCTGCAGTACCATTTCCCGGATGGTAGCAGCTGGAACAGTTTGTGGTTGGTGTGAGCCAGGTTCCCAATGATCCTTCGGGGCCCTTTCCTCGCACCTGTCTTTATAAATGTCCTGAATGATAGGAAGTTCACAACTCCAAGTGCGCTGGGATGTCCACACCACTCTCTGTAGAATCCTGTGATCGAGGGAAGTACAGTTCCCATACCAGGTGGTGATGCAGCCAGTCAGGATGCTCTCAATTGTGCCCCTGTAGAAAGTTCTTATGAACTTCCATTGCAGTGATGATGTAATGTCAGCATGCAGATTAACAAGTATAATCTCAGTGACCCAAAATGGGACTTTTACCCTAATCTAAGTTTAATCTAACCCTTTCCTTCTACTTTGCCCTCCATTTTTTGATCATCCGTCTAAGAGTTTTAAAGTCTTCTAAATGCCCCTAATATATTTACCTCTACCACCTGGAAACACATTCCATGCACTCACTACCTCTACGTAAAGAACATACCTGTGACATCCCCCGTATACTTTCCTCCAATCATTTTAAAATAATATCCCCCAGTAATAGGCCCAGCTGACAGGGATAAAATTTGTTGTTGTGTTCAGGGAAATTTCCTTAGGCAATATACAGAACTTTCTACTAAGGACAGGGGAAAACTTAATCTATTCTTGAGTAATAGGAAATAAGGCAGGGTAACAGACTGAGCTGATAACAGGGAAAACACTTTGGGAACAAAGACCATATTTCTAATAGTTTTAACAAGATCTTGCAATGTTTGATTGGAGTAGGTTGTCTCTAGACAAGTAGAAAGCTTTTAAAGGTGAAGTTCCTATTAAAGGGACAGGCAGGGCTGGTAGACATAGTGAACAAGGGATATTGAAACCCCTGGCTAGGGAAAAGGTAGGTGGGGTCAAGCGAATGTCTGGAGGAGTATAAGGGATGCAGGAGTGAACTCATTAAAGAAATCATGAGAGCAAAAAAATGGAGATGAGAGAATTTTGGCAGAGAAGATTAAGGAAAATCCAAAGAGATTTTCTGAGTATGTTAAGGGGAAAGGAATAAATGGAAAAGATCAGCACCTCTCAGAGACACTAGGGAATGCCTTTGTACATTTTTATCTGTGTGCTATTGAAGTTACAGAAGTTACTTCAGGTTATATTACCAGTTGCACGTTATAGAACACAAGCATTTAAAAAGCTAAGCTAAGGTAATGGGTGTTCCAATGTAAATGCTGTGTGGTATGTTCCTGAACTCAGCTTTACTTTGAGGATTCCATGGCTGTGACTACTATTCCTGCCATTACTATACAGTTAGAGCTGAAGCCTCATTGTAATGTACATCCATTTATTACGTTATACACAAAATAGAAAGTAATGCATTCGGTACAAAAGAGTGTAAGTTTGAATTTTGCTGGAAGGTACTGTGTGCTAACTTCTTGTAAACCTTAGATTTCTACTTTTCTTGTGGTTTAGAGTTGTCTGGAACCATTTTTATCTGTGTGCTATTGAAGTTATAGAAGTTACTTCAGGTTATATTATCAGTTGTACATTGAAGAACACAAGCGTTTACAAAGCTAAGCAAAGGTGTTGGGTGTTCCAATGTAAATGCTGTGTGGTATGTTCCTGAAACTCAGAAAAGGAAATGAAGAGATCTTGAGGACCGTCCATCTGAGAGTAGACAAGGTGCTCAGTGTTTTGAAAGGCATGAAGGTAGACCAGGGCCCAGCCAGCTGTATCCAAGAACACTGTAAGACTCTAGAGGAAAAACTATCACCATTATTAGCCATGGGTGCCATGCTATTAAGCATGATGGAAGTGAATATTGTGCCTTTATATAAGAAGGGTGGCAATGAAAAATCTGGGAAGTATAACAAGCCCAAAAAGCTGGAGAACTCAACAGGTCAGGCAGCATAGATGGAAATGAGAGCAGTCAAAGTTTTGGGCCAAGACCTTTCATCAGGACAAGAAAGGCAGGAGGAAGAAGCCAAAAAAAGAAGATGAGGAGGAGGAGTGCAAACTAGAAGTTGATAGGTGAAGCAGGTGGGTGGGGGGGGGGTGAAGTAAGAAGCTGGGACATGATAGGCTGAAAAGGTAAAGAGCTGGAGAAGAAGGAATCTGATAGGAAAGGAGAGGAAGAGGGGAACCAGGGGGAGGTGATAGGCAGGTCAGGAGAAGAGAGAAAAGGGGTGCCAGACTGGGGAAATGTGGTGAACTACATATACCTGTCTGGACACGCCCCCCCCCCCCCCCCCCGCTGACTGCTCCCGTGGCTCCTCCCACAGACCCGGGTATAAAGGCGATTGGGGACTCCACCTTGGCCTCAGTCTCCAGGATGCAGTGTGGTGGACAATTGCTGCTTGTTCTTTCTTCCAGCCAATAAAAGCCTATATTTTGCCTCACGTCTCAGAGAGTAATTGATGGTGCATCAATTTTATTGGCTGAAAGGTTAAAACATGGAAAGCATTTTACATCAGGAAAAATTAGACATTGATTCTCAAGACTCTGAAGCAGCTCTTGCCTTTGAACTCTGGCTTTCATACTTCCAATTCTACTTGGAACAGATTCCAGTGACTGAGCCTGCCACAATGTACAAAATATTACTATCTAGAGTAAGTCCGAAAGTATTCTCCCTTATCAGGGACCTATGGACCTACCAAGGTGCACTGGACGCCCTCAAAAGACAGTACCTGCGGCCGGTGAACACTGTCTACTCAAGACATCGCTGAGCGACGCAACGACAGCGACCCGGCGAGTCCAGTGAGCAGTTTCTCCGAGCCCTACAGACACTCGTGCGAACTTGCGACTGCAAAGGTCTGATGGTGGAGCAGCATTCGGAGCTCCTCGTACAAGACGCCTTCGTTACGGGGATCAGGTCAGTGTACATGCGCCAGCGGCTGCTGGAAATTGCCGATTTTACCTTATGCTCGGCGATCGAGACGGCCGACATGCTGGAGGCCGCTCTGCACTACGCTGGCACTGTCCAGCCACGTGATCCCCCACCGGTCCCGTCGACACCTCAGACCCTGCCACCGCCGGTTCCCGTGAGCAACTTTGCCAATGCCACTGCCAGTTGCAAGTCCACGAACAAACCTACCACAGCTGCTGCCAGTCGCAAGTCTGCGCAGTGTTACTTCTGCGGACTCGAAAAGCACCCCCAAAAACGCTGCCCGGCCCAAGAAGCGACCTGCTCCAGCTGTGGGAAGAAGGGCCATTTCGCCAAGGTCTGTAAGTCTGAACCACAAGCGGGGTCGGGCAGCGCTGCGTGTGAGGCATGGGGGCCGCCATCTTGCCTGCCCGCCTCGTGCGAGGCATGGGGGCCGCCATCTTGCCTGCCCACCTCATGCAAGACATGGGGGCGGCCATCTTTGTCGGCGCCACCTCACCCTGCCCCCGACCCACCGGTGCTTACCGGGCACAAAAACAGCAGTTCAACTCTGGCCTCCGTAACCCTCGACCAAAGCGCCCCACTCCAGCTTGCAAGGTCAATGATGGACATCCTGGTGGAGGGGCACAGGACTAGCTGCCTGTTTGACGCGGGCAGCACTGAGATTTTTATTGACCTGGACACGGTGCAACGCTGCGGATTCGTGACACGGCCGGTAAGCCAGAGGGTCACCATGGCTTCTGGGTCGCATTCCACAGACATCCGGGTGGGTTGTGTAGCGACATTGGTGGTGCAGGGCACAGAATATCGGAACTTTGCGCTACTGGTCATGCCTCAACTGTGTGCGCCTGTGTTATTGGGGCTGGACTTCCAGAGCCACCTCGAAAGTGTGACTATGGCATATGACAGGCCCCTCCCACCACTCACTGTCAGGAATCCTCAGTTTTGTGGGATTTCGTTATATACACCGCTACTAACCACACACACACACCGACCCACACATCCCACCCAGCACCATGCCGACAGTTGCGCTACTGACACCACTTGCAGCCTCTCCACCCTCAAGATCCCTCCCCCACCGCTGTTTGCCAACCTGACCCCTGACTGTAAACCTGTGGCAACTAAAAGCAGGAGGTACTGTGCGGGGGACAGGGCCTTCATTCAGTCGGAGGTGCAGCGGCTGCTCAGGGAGGGGATCATTGAGCCAAGCACAAGTCCTTGGAGGGCCCAGGTGGTTGTTGTTCGGACCGGGCAGAAAAATAGGATGGTCGTGGACTACAGCCAGACCATCAATAGGTTCATGCAGCTTGACGCGTACCCCCTACCCCACATCGCGGATATGGTCAACCAGATAGCTCAGTACAAGGTGTGCTCGACCATAGATCTAAAATCCGCTTATCACCAGCTCCCCATCCACCCAGAGGACTGCCCCTACACCGCCTTTGAGGCGGGCGGCAGGCTCTATCACTTCCTGCGCGTCCCCTTCGGTGTCACAAATGGTGTCTCTGTCTTCCAGAGGGAAATGGACCGGATGGTGGACCAGTGCCAACTGAAGGCCACATTTCCCTATCTGGATAACATCACCATCTGTGGTCACGACTGGCCGGATCACAACGCCAACCTCCAACGATTTTTCCAAGTGGCCAAAGCTCTGAATCTTACTTATAACAGGGACAAGTGTGTGTTCGGAACCACCCGACTCGCTATCCTTGGGTATGTCGTGGAAAACGGGGTCATTGGCCCTGATCCCGACCGTATGTGCCCCCTGTTAGAACTCCCTCTTCCCACCACCCTCAGAGCCCTCAGACAGTGCCTGGGCTTCTTTTCCTATCCGCTCCCTGTTATGTACGTCCAACAATGCCACCCCTCACGAGTGCCTATTCTCTTTTCCCAGGAAGTCTGCCACTGGGACTACCCTACCGGCTTGGCTGACATCCCCAGGGCCAGTGCTGCTCCGGAAACATGTGAGGAGCAATAAATACTCCCCACTGGTCGAGAGGGTTCACCTACTACATGTGAACCCCCAGTGTGCCTACGTGGTCTTACCTGATGGGCAGGAGGACACGGTCTCCGTCCGTGACCTAGCGCCCGCAGGAGCAGCAGACCACTACCCTAAACACTCCACGGTAACTATGAACCCCATAGCCGGGGTGACGTCACGCACACCGAGCCCTACACAGACTCCTCACGACACTCCTATACCGGGAGTCTTGCACGCGCATATACCAGGCGCCTCGCACACGCATGGGGGATCACTGATGCCTAGTGGGCTGACACCTCCAGTCAGGCCGGAACCAGCACAACCACCGTCTCTGGTGCAATCACCACCGGCACCTGTGCAATCACAGCCGGTGCTACATAGATCGCAACGACAGATTCGACCACCTGATAGACTTAACCTGTAAATATACTTGTAAGAAACTTTGCCCCATGGGGACTCTCTTTTAAAACAAAGGGGGGGTGAATGTGGTGAACTATATATACCTGTCTGGACACCCACCCCCCCCCCCCACCGCTGACTGTTCCTGTGGCTCCTCCCACAGACCCCGGTATAAAGGCGATTGGGGACTCCACCCCGGCCTCAGTCTCCAGGATGTAGTGTGGTGGTCAATTGCTGTTTGTTCTTTCTTCCAGCTAATAAAAGCCTATATCTCGCCTCACGTCTCCGAGAGTTATTGATGGTGCATCAGGAATCGAATAATGTGGAAAAAGAATTTGGAAAATAACCAGAGGTTAGAGAAATCAACATTCATGCCATCAGGTTGGAGGATACTCAGATGGAACATGAGGTATTGCTCTTCCGGTCTGATTGTGGCCTCTTTGTGGCAGTGGAGGAGATCGTGGACCAACACGTCAGAATGGGAATGGGGATTGGAATTTAAGTGGTTGGCCACTGGGAAATCCTGCTTTTCTTGGAAGGAGCAAAGGTGCTCACTAAAGCAGTCACAGGCCTCACCTGGAAGGACTGTTTGTAGCGCTGAATGGAGGTGAGGGAGGGGGTAAATGTGCAGGTGTAGCATTTTTTCCACTTACTGGGTTATGTGTCGGGGGGAGATTAGTAGGAAGGGAATCAATGGACAAGGGAATCATCGAGGAAGTAATCCCTGTAGAAAGTTAGAAAGTGGAGAATGGGGGGGGGGGGTAGTTAAATATGTTTTTGGTGGTTGGATCCTGCGGAAGGCAGAAGTTGCAGAGAAGGATGTGTAGGGTGAAAAACCCATGGTGTAGTAGGTCAGGAGAAGAGTAACTCTATTCCTTTTAAGGCGGCAGGAAGATGGCATGACAGATGTCCAGGAAATGTGGGTGAGGACAGCATCAATGATGGAAGAAGGGAAACCCCGTTGCTTGAAGAAGGAATACATCTCTTAACTTTTGAAAAAGAAATCTTCATCCTGGGAACCGATGCAGCAGAGATGAAGGAACTGAGGAAAGGGAATGGCATTTCTAGTGAGCCTAACATCTCTGGTAGTTAACTTACAGGAGATGACTCTGATGGATAAGATATATGTACATCCGAAAAGAAAGGCGTTAATTAATGGTAGCCAGCATGCAATTGTGCATGGGAGACAATGTCTTATGAACTTGAAGAGTTCCTTGATGAGATGATTTAGATGAGGGCATTGAAAACTGTATCAGCAAGTTTGCTGACGATACTAAACTGGGTGGCAGTGTGACATGCGAAGAGGACATTAGGAGAATACAGGGAGACTTGGATAGGCTGAGTGAGTGGGCAGATACTTGGCAGATGTCATTCAACGTGAATAAATGTGAAGTTATCCACTTTGGAAGCTGGAACATGAGGGCAGAGTATTGTCTGAACGGTGTCGAGTTAGGTAAGGGAGAAATGCAAAGAGACCTAGGAGTCCTAGTTCACCAGTCAATGAAGGTGAATGAGCAAGTGCAACAGGCAGTGAAGAGGGCAAATGGAATGTTGGCCTTTGTTACAAGGGGAATTGAATACAAGAGCAAGGATGTTCTTTTGCATTTGTACAGGGCCCTGGTGAGACCACACCTGGAATATTGCGTACAGTTTTGGTCTCCAGGTTTAAGGAAGGACATTCTGGCAATTGAGGAAGTGCAGCGTAGATTCACTAGGTTGATTCCTGGGATGGCAGGGCTGTCTTACGCAGAGAGATTGGAGAGATTGGGCTTGTACACGCTGGAATTGAGGAGATTGAGAGGGGATCTGATTGAAACGTTTAAGATAATTAAAGGATTTGATAGGATTGAGGCAGGAAATATGTTCCAGATGTTGGGAGAGTCCAGTACCAGAGGGCATGGATTGAGAATAAGAGGTCAGTTATTTAAAACAGTTGAGGAAGAGCTTCTTCTCCCAGAGAGTTGTGGAGGTGTGGAATGCACTGCCTCGGAAGACGGTGGAGGCCAATTCTCTGGATGCTTTCAAGAAGGAGCTGGATGGATATCTGATGGATAGGGGAATCAAGGGATATGGGGACAAGGCAGGGACTGGGTATTGATAGTGAATGATCAGCCATGATCTCAGAATGGCGGTGCAGACTCGAGGGGCCGAATGGTCTACTTCTGCACCTATTGTCTATTGTCTATAACTAGGAAAACTAATGAGGGCATGGTGGCCTTTAGATAGGCCTTCAAGGTTCCACAAGGTAGGCTTCTCCAAGATTGCATAAAGTCCAGAGAAAGATGATTAACTAGATACACAAATGACTTGATAGTCAAAAACAGCTGCTGATGGTGGAAGATTGTTTCTCAGACTGAAGGCCTGTAATTAGTGGTGTGCATCAGGCTAATGTGGGGACCATTGCTGTTTATCATCTATATCAACAACCTGGATAAGAATGTACAAGGCATGGTTTGTAAGTCTGCAAATGGCCTAAAAACATGTGGAGAGATTTATCAACTATTACAAAAACATCTTGATTAGCTGAGTAAGTGGACCAAGGAATGGCAAACCAAGTTTAATTTAGAGAAGTGCAAGGTTTTCCACTTTGGAATGTCAAATCCAGGTAGGAGTTTCACAGGGCCCTAAGGAGAGTTGTAGAACAGGGAGAACTTGGACTACAAGTACATAGTTCACTGAAAGTGGAATTGTGTGCAGACAAAATGGTGAAGAAACACTTTTGCACACTGGCCTTCATACAGAGCATTGTGTATAAAATTTGAGAGCTTATGGTATGGTTGAACAGGATGTTGTTAGACTATCCTTGGAGTATTGTGTTTATTTTTATTCACTGTTCTGAAGGAATGATATTATAACATTGGAAAGAGTGCAGAAATGATTTACAAGGATGCTGTGAGGACTTGATGGACTGAGTTATCCAGAGAGATTGGACAGGATAGGACTTTATTCCTTGGAGTGCGGGAGTCAGAGAGGTAATCATACAGACATGTATAAAATCTGGAGTTGCATAGATGGACAATGCACTCAGTTTTTTCCCCCATGTTTGCAGAATCAAAGGCTAGTGCACATAGGTTTAAGGGAAGAGGGGAAAGATTTAAAAGGGCAACTACTTTATTTTTACACAAAGAGTGGTAGGAATGTGGAATCAACTGACAGAGGAGGGGGTGGATGCAGGTACAATAACAACTCTTAAAAGATAGTTGGTCATTTCATGGATTGGAAAGGTTTGGAGGGTTAAAGGCTAAATGTCAGCAAATGGAACTAGCTTGGACAGACATCTTGGCTGGCATGGACCAGATGGGCCAAAGGGCCCATATTGGTGGTTCTGTGCCTATAATCAAAATGGATTACCTTCAGATTAGTGTAAAAGTCAGTTAATGATTGGCATGGGCTCTGTGGTCTCAAGTATTGATGAGTCCAAGAAGTATCACAATGTAATCGTTATAGTTCTAAAAGGCAAGTAGTTTCTTCTCTCCCTTAAGTCCATGGTCAGAATCAGAATCAGGTTTATTGTCACCGACATGCGTCGTGAAATGTGTTAACTAAACAGCAGCAGTTCAATGCAATGCATAATATAGAAGAAAAATAAATAAAATACTAAAAATAAATAAATAAATAGATAACAGTATACATATATTGAATAGATTAAAATGTGCAAATAACAGAAATAATATATATTTAAAAAGTGAGGGTGTTTCCAAGGGTTCAATGTCCATTTAGGAACCAGATGGCAGAGGGGCAGAAGCTTTTCCTCAATCACAATGTGTGCCTTCAGGCTTCTGTATCTCCTACCTATCGGTAACAGTGAGAAAAGGGCATGTCCTGGGTGCTGGAGGTCCTTAATAATGGACTTTGCCTTTCTGAGACACTGCTCCTTGAAGGTGTACTGGGTACTCTGTAGAGTAGTACAAAAGATGGAGACGAATAAATTTCCAACCCTCTGCAGCTTCTTTCGGTCCTGTGCAGTAGTCTTCACCCCAGCCCTGCTCCCCTCCACCACCCCCCCCCCCCCCCATACCAGACAGTGATGCAGTGAGGTACAACTTAATGTGTTTTTCCACCCAACATGAGATCACCTGGAGCTGCATAGATCAGAAGTCATGCTGGCAGTGTGCTGGGAAGAATGGCTCAGCAACATTCTAGTTTTATTGCCTCAGCTATCGAAGAGCTGCTGCTTACACCGATCGCACTGCTCTCTGTTTCCCTCTGTGTTCTGACATGCCCAGTCTCTGTCTTATTTCTCCACGTTCTTAACTTCACACACTCATGCACAGAATTATTTTTGTTGGCTCTTGCCATCTTCTTCCCTTGGCTTGTAAAATAACATGTCTATGGCTCATGTGCTAACCCAATGTACCTAGCAATCTTTGAATAAACAGACCATGCATTTGAAAACCAAATTTAGTCAGTCAAAGAACTCATTCATCCCAGCATGACTTAGATAGATTGGTAGCCGGATTCGTTCAGTTTTAGCTTTAGTTGATTGATATATAAGGTAAGAATGCCAGACGCTAGTGTAAGCAATAGGATTAAAATCAGAAGTTACCTAACAGGACATGATGAAAATTATTAGATTAGATTTAATAGGTTTACGTAAATTGAAACATACAAAAAAATACGCTTTTTATGTTAACAACCAATATAGTCTGAGGATGTGGTGGGAGCAGTCCGCAAGCCTTGCAATGCCTTGCCTACATAACATGGCCACAATATTCAGCAGAACAGCACACAGCTAACATACACAGCAGCAGCTAAACAAACCCCTTTCTGTCCCCAGACCCCCAATGGGCATTATTGGTATTTGTTCCCTGTGCCTGCCGACCTGACCTCCATCGTTGAGGAACGCTGGAGTCCAACATCTGGACCTGCCAATCAATCTCATGCCTTCAGACAAACCAGCTGACCTCAGGCTTCTGGATCTGTCCATTTAGACTTCCGTCTCTGGGGCTCACTAACCTGCCCTTGTCCTCAGAGCCTGCTGACTTTGATGCTTGACCACCAGGATTGCTGATTTCTATGTTTTTAATTCCGCCATTTCATTATGACTGATCCATTTTTCCTCTTAGCCTCAGTCACCTGCTTTTACCCCATATCCCTTCATGCCTTGATCAATCAAGAACCTCTCAACCTCTGCCTTAAATATCCATAAAGACTTGGCCTGTGTCTATGAATTCCACAGATTTAACATTCTCTGGTTAAAGAAGTTCCTCCTCATTTTCATTCTAAAAGGACACCCCTCTATTCTGAGACTGTGTCCTCTGATCCTAGACTCTCCCAACATAGGAAACATCCTCTCCACATCCACTCTATCAAGACTTTTCACCATTTGATAAGTTTCAGTTTGGTCACACCTCATTTCTCTAAATTCTAGTGAATATAGGCTCAGAACCATTAAAGACTCTTCATCTGACAAGCCGTTCAACCATTTTTGTGAGCTCTCCAGTATCAGCACATCCTTTCTGATTTTTCTTGTACTTTGTGTGTTTTATCTGTCCTCTTGGAAATCTTATACCACGACAGAACTTGAGGTAGAGAGGCTGCTGCTTTGGGAGGAGTGCAGATAAAAGATCCCACCCGCCTCAGCTGACTGAATGGGACAGAAGCTGGAGAGGTAGCCTGGCAGAGGGCACTGGCATCACTCTACTCTCAGACTGGGCAAGAGTACATTTTTACTGGGCGAGTACATTTTTGCTGGGCACAAACGCAATGTGCTAAATTCAGGGGGTAGCGGGGAGGGTTGCACACAATAGTATAGTGGTTAGCATAATGCTATTACAAAGCCAGCTGTAAGATTGTGGTTCAACTCCCTCCACTGTCCATAAGGAGTTTGTACGTTGTGTTGGCCTTGTGTTTTCCCTGGGTGTTCCTTCCACATTCCAAAGACATATGGCTTAGGGTTAGTGATTCACGCTACGCTGGCACCAGAACTGTAGTTATATTTGTCGGCTGCCTAGAGCAATCCATGCTGATTTGATTTGATGCTAAAAACACATTTCACTGTGTGTTTTGATGTGCACATGATAAATAAAGCTGATCTCTTAATAATTGTCTTCCTTCTGTATGTTAAATCTCCTCGGCTTTTTTTTTATGGTTCTGTGATATTACCATTAAACACATTTTGCTCCCAAACCCGGTTCTAAATGAGCCTCCATTTCTTCCAGTTAAACACAGAGCAGACTAAAAGGGATTGGAAAAGAAACTAACCTTTGGTTGCTGACAGCAGAGAGCAGTATTATCTGCCCTTAGTACTTGCTACCTGTCAGTGGATTCAATGACACTGCACATCAGGACAAGAATGCAATTGGCCATTGATATTATTTTATCAGTTAATCTAGCATCCAAAGATGAATTCCACTTCACTGCCTTCGACCCTCACCACTTAGGAAGTATCTGGCTGATACGTCAATTATCTTAATATGCTTATCAATTAAAGAGCAAGAAAAGTGGCAGTTAAATTGCAGTGTCTGAGTTCATGCTCTTTCTAATCTGCACAGAGACCTTTTAAATATATTGTGTCCTTTCAAGAAGTGAGTGTGCACATCAGTTGAATGAAAATTCCCCTTGTGTAGAATTTTTGATGGTTTAGTTAAGTGGTTTTGACTCTGTATGTCATACAATTGGTTGACTCCTAAATAAGAAGCATTCTGTCTGAAGTCTCACAGGCTAACAGCCAATTGGAATGCCGGCAAAGCAGCACTAATGTATCAACAGAAGACCAAAACAAATGCATAAAAATTCATGAAGGTATTTTCCTCTTAGAGCAAAACCCTTCTCATTTAAATTCTGAGTGGGGTTACGAGAATGTTCACAGAATTATATATTTAGAACTGTCTGTAGTTTTATTTACCAGAGAATATCAACCAGGAAACAGTAAAAATTATAGCAAGAAAATTAGAAGAGTAATTAACTAAAAATTACCCTGGCTTTGTTTTTACCGAGACTCGTACTATAAGATGACAAGCTATCTTGCAGTAAGAAGTGAATTGATGCTGGGAGCCTACAAAACCGGAGTCAGGTTTTACTTCTAGCACAAGCAAGTACATTATTATTTGTCGTCCAGCAATCATAGATCAGCAAATCACATCTTCCTTGACATTCTACCATCAGACAGGAGACTCTGATGCATAAAGACAAGAACGGTCAGGATAGAAAACAGTTTCTTCCCTCAGGCCATTAGGCTTCTGAACTCCCTGCCACATCACATTTGAAGAGTCACTGGATAATTTGTACTGTACCCTACAATTTATGCACTTTTGTCTTTTTATCTTTATGTATGTTATGTGTAGATTTAATTCGTATCTTCCAAAGTAATTGTGTGTTATGTACATGACTGTTCTTTACATCCTGATCCAGAGAAATCTTGATCTTTTGGCAGTATACTTGTATATAGTTAAAGGAACCATAAACTTCATTTGACTTGACAATAAGCATTGCATTTCCTTTCAATTCATGAGTGGCCAAAGAAAGACATTTTAGCACAGTCTATATGGGACAAAAGGCCTGTTTCAGTGCTGTAGTGTTTTGTGACTCAGCCAGGTTACACACAGTTCCAGAAGTGATCCATAGCCCTAACTTACCGTTTATAGTCATGTCCACAGTGGCTACCCACCCACTCTTCCTTTCCCGAATGTGAGGATGGATTGAGTTGATCCTCCATACCTGTGTGTTAATCACAGGGCAGTTTAAAAACCTCTGTGGTTAATTTGTATTGCAGTTCAACTGTTGTCAGTGCCCTTTATAGTGAATGCGTGGTGTAAATGAATAAGGATGCTTCTTACACTGAGTAGCATATTACATAGCTAATGACTCAAGACTTTTTAAAAGATCACTTTTGAATACATTGAATAATGCCATTCTGTTAACTTTGTAGTGAGGTGGTGTAACGCTGTACTCTTTGAATAGCTTTGGTACCCCAAGGCTCTGCAACTTGAATCCTCCTGAACTTAATAAAGTGGCTAGTGAGTGGTCTGCTGCTGCTGTAGGTCATCCACTTCAAGCTTCAGCATGTTTTACATTCAGAGATGCTCTTCTACACACCACTGTAGTATTAACATGTGGTTATTTGAGTTACTGTCACTTTCCTTTGATTCCGGCCTTCCTTTTCTGACCTCTCTCATTAACAAGGCGCACAGCCTAGTGGGCAAGGCATCAGACTAGTAACCTGCGTGAGTCCTAGTGCCATTCCCTTGGACAACATCGGCCTTCCTTTTCTGACCTCTCTCATTAACAAGGCATTCTGCCACAGAACTGCTGCTTACTGGATGTTTTGTTTTGTTTTTGATCCATTCTCTGTAAACTCTGGAGACTGTTGTGAATGCAAGTCCCAGGAGATCAGTAATTTCAGAGATACGCAAACCACCCTATCTGTCACCAAAATCATTCCACAGTCAAAGTTATTAGATCACGTTTCTTCCCCATTCCCCAATATTTGGTCTGAACAACAAAAGGACCACTTGACCATGTCAATTTGCTGATGTGTATTGAGTTGGTGCAACATGATCAGCCAATCAGACTACTTGCATTAACGACCAGCTGTACAAAAACTGCTGTACAAGTTTTCAAGTGGTTTAGGTGACCAATCAAATCTCCTCATTCTCCTAATGAAATATAGCAACTGTCTTGCCTTCTTTATAGCTACATTGATATGTTGGGACCAGGTTAGATCTTCAGAAAGATTGACACCCAGGAACATGAAACCCTCACCCCACTTCTGATACTTCTACGACGATTGGTTTGTGTTCCCTCGTCTTACCCTTCCTGAAGTCCACAATCAGCTCTTCGGTCTCACTGAGATCGAGTGTTGCTGTGACACCACTCAGCTGGCTGGCATACCTCGCTCCTGTGCGCTGAAGTTGAAGGCTAGGCGTAAAGGAACCCAGCAGCTTTCTTCAGAAAATCTCTTCCCTGTCCCTGCCCTCAATTAAAGTACACAGTCAGATCCACCGCAGCAACTCAAGCTCACTGAGGACCTGGGCAGTACATTTGGATGTGCATGCAGAGAAATTCAAGACTTCCTCAGTGTCCATTGGCTGAGAACCAGCAATTTCCTTCAGAACCATTCACACCATTTACATAATTCTGCCCATTGCTCTGAAAGCGAGCAGCAGGAGAGGGATTGACTTAGAAAGGGTGATGGTGGGAGACTAGGGAGCAGAGCACATATTCCTACAGAACTGGAAGCTGCTACAAGCTTGTGGGCATGCAACTTTCTCAGACAGGAGGGCTCCACAACAGGTTTTTAAAACTGCCCAAAGCATCAGTGGCACTAGCCTACCCACCATCAAGGACATATGTGCAGCAGGGTGCTGAAAAAAGTCACCTTTCTGTATACAAATCCTGGATGATGGAATGCTTTTCCCACTCCCTTCAGGGAAGAGGCAACACAGCAGTCATGCCAGGAAAGTCAGACTCAAAACCAGTTACTACCTCCAAGCTGTCAGACTGATCAACACCTCCACCCATTAACCCGCCCCATCACCACTATGTACACATCACCTAGCATCACTCTATATACATATAATCAATCTATATATACAATACAGTTCATTGTTAATTTGCATTGTGTTTTATAGGATTGCTTTTATTATTCTATTTATTCAGATTTTTTTTCTTTTTTTTATTGTGTTCTTTAAGATTTTTATGTTTTTTTTTAAGCTGCATCCGATGCAGAGTAATGATCATTTCAATCTCCTTTACACTCGTACATCGAAGTATGACAACAAACAGTCTTGAAGTAATAATCAGGCTGACTTACGACTGTGAGAACAGTGGAGAGGATTGCAGAAATATAACAACAGGTCCTGCTGAAGGGTTTCGGCTCAAAGCGTCGACTGTACTCTTTTCCACAGATGCTGCCTGGCCTGCTGAGTTCCTCCAGCATTTTGTGTGTGTTTCTCGGATTTCCAGCATCTGCAGATTTACTTTTGTTTAAAACAATAACATCTCATTTCCAGCATTTTGCTAATCAAGGTAACTTTATATTTGTAATCTCAGTTCATAGTTCTGTGGAACTCTTTCAGCTTTAACCATTCTAATTGGCAATTGGTTTATAAATAGGCACAATGAAAAACGTTTCAACACATTGAGGTAATACAAGAGAAACACAGTAACAGAATACAGAATATAGACTTACAATTGCAGAGAAAGGGTAGTGCAGGCAGACAATAATATGCAAGGCCCATGATGAGATAGCTTGTGAGGTTTAGTCCACCATATCCTACAAATTGAATGAATGTACAGCCTAGACCAATCACTTCAGATGTGGAGAGAGAGTATCAGCTGGCATTTTCTCCTCTGAGGTCCAGCCTGCTGTCCAGCCTTGAATCTAAGTGTCTGATGTTTGAAGTATTGCATTTTCTTCATTTCAATTGTAGCTTCATTGTAGGTTGGAATCTTGGTCACAGTGCACAGTACATTCCACACACAGCCAAGCCACAGAGGCAGAGCAGAACTAATCATATTTTTTACATTGTGATTTGGAAGAGGAGTAAACCTACAAAACTAATTAAAACATTCTCGGCTAGTATTTGTATATTTGTGTATCTGTGCACTTGAAATGCTACTCTGACCCTGTGATTTCCTTTGCAATCAATAAAGTATATATCTATCTAAATAATGAAGGCCCCTTCTATAGATAGATCTCATGCAATTCTCAGTATAGGTCATTGTGTGGGCTGTGTATGGATTGAAACAGAAATGTTTGCCTTTGTCTGGTTGGCCTGTATTTATTAAACCATGTTCTTCTGTTTCACCAGTAAAGTGTTTCATTGAGGTGTGCTGTCAACTCCTCTAGTGAATTCAGAAATTAATAAAAATGATCGGAAGGCATGAGGAATTCAATTTGAATGTAGGTAACATGATTTATTACATTTAATGCTGAAGCAAGTGTGAAGTGTTGCACTGGTAATTTAAACCAGGGCAAGACTTGCACAGTAAATACAGGACCTTGGAGACAGAGAAACCGAAAGTTACAGGTACATAGTTACCTGAAATTGAAGATACAGGTGGACAGAGTAGTGAAGAAGTTGTTTGTCAGACTTGCCTTCATTGGTCACAACATTGAGTACAACTGTTGGGACCTTACATTACAACCAAAGATGTTGTTCGTGAGCCCACACTTGGAGTACTGTATGCAGTTCTGGTGGTGTAGGTATAGAAAGGATGTTGTTAAGGATGTCAAAAAGGAGTACAGAAAAGATTCATAAGAATGTTCCCAGGGCTGGAGGGTTTGAGTTATAAGGAGAGACTGCAAAAACTTGGATCTTCTTTTCTCCTTGGCATGTAGGAGGCTGAGAGGTGACTTTATAGAGTCATACAAAATCATGAGGGACATCAATAACATGGATGGTCACAGTCGTTTTCCAAGGATAGGGGAATCTTAAACCAAAGGACATAGATTTAAAGTGAGAGATGAAAGATTTAAAAGGGACCTGAGAACCAACCTTTTGATAGAGAGGAAAGTGGGTACATGGAGCAAGCTGCCAGAGAAAGGTGAAGAGGTGGGCATAATTACAATGTCTCCCTGGTCAGTTCCAGGGACAGAAAATGTTTGAAAGAACATGGGCCAAACAATGGCAAATGGGACTAACTCTGATAGACATCTTGGTAGGTATGGAGCAAGTGGCCGGAATGCCCTGATTCCAAGCTGTATGACCTGGCGACATTCAATGACATTTTTGTTATTGGAAAAGAGACATTATGCTTAAATATTTCAAACTCAGTTTGCAAGTTTCTTCCACTGTCAATAATATAACCCTTAACTTGTAATTATTTTGTACTGGCATTCTCAAAATCCGATAACTCCTCTGTGCATAATTGTTGGCAAGACTGTGCAGATTTAAAACTAACCTCTCCGCCAGATGATGCAACAAATCAAAGAGGTGGAGTGCGTTTATGCATTAACTCAAACCTATGATCATAAATTGTTGGGATTCAAGGATGACTGAGGCAGCCATAAAACTTGGCAATTCGGGGTATTTTTAGTGATGGATTTCATTCCAGCCCTTTGAGGCTTAGCCCGACTCCTGCCAGGTGAAAAGTATTGATAGCATGGTGAGGCCTCCATGGTCAGAACCAACCGTGGATGTCACATCCGAGCCACCTAGATATGCAAGCCTGGGCAGTACAATATGGGGAGCAAGCTGTTGCCCATGTAGTAAGCTCCCCTTCTCCAAGCATTTGATGAACCAAAGGCATAGCAGAGACAGATACAGTTCGGCAACAGCAGCATCACAGGAGTTGCCAGTCTGCATTGAGCTCAACATAAGATTAGCTTAGGGACTGTAGTTCCAGACTTTCTCCTTGGGGTTTACTCCTGAATCCGTCCTCATGAGAGGGTACAGCTGCAAGACAGCTGAAGTTTGAGATCAGAGTCCTCCTTCTCCTAGATAAGCTGTCAAATATGGCCAATGAGCCCCATCTGCCTGAAGCATCTAGGTTTAAGGAACCAGTAACCTGTTTTTCTCCCATCAGTAGAAATGGTCTTGCTGGGCTTAATAGCTAAACCACACGTGAAGGTCAGGAGCTGGACTTGGTTGTCAGAGGCTCATAGAGACCCACACCACTAGGTGCATTTAATAGATAGTGGGAGCTTGTCACCATTACCACCTCTGGCTATAACAGCCTTAAGG
Organism: Hypanus sabinus; assembly: GCF_030144855.1. Classification (NCBI taxonomy): domain Eukaryota; kingdom Metazoa; phylum Chordata; class Chondrichthyes; order Myliobatiformes; family Dasyatidae; genus Hypanus; species Hypanus sabinus. The sequence goes on from NC_082712.1 coordinate 158,784,835, forward strand.
AACCAATTCAGACATATTCAGACATATTCGTATTGTAATAATAAATCTACTTCAAATTTGTGAACTTTGAGTTCCCAATTGATGACCTAATGAAACAATGTGAAGTAGCTTAACATCCCTATCATTGGATTACTGATTGGGTATGATGGGTATCTCAGTTCTACCAGTAATCAAACACCAGTTTAACTGCAGATACAAATGAACTATTATGGAGATGGACGAAGTTATTTCACAAATAACCGTTCAAAACTGCTGATGATCAGGACTGGAAGGGAAGGGGGAAGGAGTCAGCCTGAAACAGTAACTGTTTACCTTCCCATGCATTTCCAATTTTCTGATAAACAGGAAGCAACTATACTTAAGTAAGCAAGGCTAAACAGCTTAATGCAACATTGGTTTCAAACACAAACTGTTGCATGGTGATTGGAATTATGCACAGCTAATTGCGCGGTGTAGACTGACAGGCACTTAACCTCAAAGGCATAACAAAAAGACCAAACCGACTAATATTAAAATTATTTATAAAATTTAAGAATTAAAAGGACTCATATAAGTTCAATTTGTAAAGGTATTCTTCATTGAAACCTTAACAGTGTCCTGCTTGTACACCCACAAGCAAAATACAGCAGCTGGTGAAAATTGGAAATGTGTAGGAAGGTAAACAGTTACTGTTTCAGGCTGACTCCTTCCCCCTTCCCTTCCAGTGCAGATGAAAGGTCTCGGCCTGAGGCATGATCTGTTTACTCTTTTCCAGAGGTGCCGCCTCGCCAGTTGATTTCCGCTAGCATTTTGTGACTGTTTTGGGGCTGATGGCTTAAAAAATGTGAGAAACACCAGAATAACTCACTGGGTCATCAAGAAGTAATCGTCCTGCAAATGTGTTCTGATTCCTTTCACTCCTTCACAGGATATTGCTGTCTCAAATAATGCTGGCATTTATTGTCCCCAGGACTCCAGAGGCAGAACAGTTAAACCACATTGATTCATTTCTCTCCATAGATACCTCACCTGCAGCATCTCCACAAAATGTATTTTTATTGACACTATTTCATGTATATTGATGCTGATATATTTTAATTTTGTACATTTTCACAAGTGTGTGGTACCAAATTTCAACTGATTCATGGGAGACACCTTCCAGGATCATAAAATTATGAATCAGAAGTATTAACAGCCTACCTTTTGTAAGGAGAGCTCTGAACTTGCTGGACTCCCTTCTCTGGTACATTCGTGACACAAACCTGTAGGAATTTTGCTGTCATTTCTCTTGGAAATCTGCCCAATGAACCTGCACCAGGCTGGCGAAAGCACAGCAAAAGCAAATGGAGAGGAATAACAGTGCAGAGGAAAGTAAGGATTTAAGTCTCTTTTCAACAGAGTGGAGCTAAATGCTTAGATTTTTTTTATGCTTTCTACTTTCACATTTTTAATCACTTAAAACTTAACTCTTTGGTTTTTAATAGCTGATCTTGGCATATGTCATAAAATGTGGTGTTTTACAGCAGCAGTACATTGTAACGCTTAGTTATAAAAACTGTAAATTACATTAAATAATTAAAAATTAAATAAAATAAATAGTGCAAAAAGGAAGAAAAAAATTCTGAAGTAGTGTTCAAGGTTTCATTGTCCATTCAGAAATCTAATGGTGGAGAGAAGAAGCTGTTACTGAAAAATTGAGAGTGTATCTTCAGGCACCTGTACATCCTCCCTATTGGTAGCAATAACAAGAGGGCATGTCCTGGGTGATGGGGGTCCTTAATGATGGATGTCGCCTTTTTGAGACATCGTCTTTTATAGATGTCCTCGATGTAGGGAGGCTAGCGCCCATAATAGAGTTGGTGAAGTGTACAACTTTTTGCAGCTTTTTCCGATCCTGTGCAGTGGCCCCTTCATACCAGATGGTCATGCATCCAGCTAGGGTACTCTCCATGGTACATCTATAAAACTTTTCAGGTGTCTTTGGTGACATACCAGTTCTCTTCAGATTTCACTTTGGTGCCTTCTTTCATAATTGCATCAACATGTACGGCCGAGGATAGATCCTCAGCGATGTTGACACTCAGGAAATTAAAACTGCTCACCCTTTCTACTTCTGATTCCTTGATGAGGACTGGTGTGTGTTCCACTGACTTCCCCTTCCTGAGGTCCACAATCAATTCCTTGGTCGTACTGACATTGAGTGCAAGGTTGTTGCTGTGACAGCACTCAATCAGCTATTTGATTCTTGTATGCCACCTCATGACCATCTTAAATCCTGCCAACAAGATAAGATAAATGCATGTAGGTAATTTTTACCTCAGCTGGGTGAAACTAGAACTAGAGGATGTAGGTCTAGAGTGAAAGGTGAGATATTTAACAGGAATCCGAGGGGAAGCTTCTTCACTCTTAAAGTAATGTGAGTGTGGAACGAGCCACCAGTAGAAGTGGTAGAGGTGCATCCAATTGCAACTTTTAAGTGAAGTTCAGTGAAGTAAATGGATTGTAGGAGTTTGGCAGAATGTTACCTGGTTTCTGTGCTTTAGTATTGTATGACTAAATGCAAAAGAGGCCATAGCAGGCAAAAGGGAAATGTATCTAGTGACAGCCTCTAGTCTATATTTCCACTTTCCCATCTCCAGGATTCCATTACTCTTCCACAAGTCACACCATCCTGCTGCTCCAGGTGGGAAGAGGACAAGAGGTCCAGTGGCAGAAAGTGGCAGAAAGTGTGGGTTAAAGTCTAAGGTCTTGTGTAAAGATGTTGTCAAATGCTTTCTTTTGTAAAATACCCCATCTCATCTAATTGACAAAAATGTTTCTCATACTGAACTTGGGCATAAAGTATGGGAAAAGTAAGCTGTGGATAGCATATGCAGAAAACCTACATCAGTCTGCATCTATCCACATGCCAATACACTTAACTCCCTTTATTAAAGTCATAGAACTCTACAGAATAAGAACAAGCCCTCAGCCCGTCTAGTTCATGCTGAACTATTATTTTGCCTAGTCCCATCAACCTGCACCTGGACCTCTATGTCCCTCCCGTCATGTATTTCTCTAAGTTTCTCATTAATGTTGATTCTTTCTATTTAAATTCTTTCTACTCTAAGCCAAAGCATAAAAAACGCAACAATCTATCCTGACTCCTTGCTTTGTCAATGCATTAAGCAGCACTGGCACAAGCATTTCCAGTAAAACAGGAGCTTTGCTCATACATGGATAGCGCACTCACAAAATTGGAAGTGCTTTTGAAGGTTACCAGGAAGCGGAGATTAAAATTGTGATGATGGGCCAAAGCAAAAATGATGCAGGATTACTTCCAAGCTTAGAACAAAACTAATTCATGGTAAGCACCATGTCCGAATAAACAACCTGTTTCTCATTTGAACAACTGAATATTTATTTATTAAAGATCAGCTTAAATTGTCACATGTGCATCAAAACATACAGTATAATGCGCCATTTGCGACAAAGCGGCGAGGATTGTGCTGGGCAGCCTGCAAGTGTCACTCGCGTCTGGCACTAATGTAGCATGCCCCCAACTCCCTAATCTTAACCCGAATGTGTTTGGAATGTGGGAAAAAACTGGAGCACCTAGAGGAAACCCACATAGTTACAGGGAGAACTTACAGACACCAGTGGGAATTGAACCATGGATCTCACACCCAATGTTGCACAGGCTTCCTGAAGAATTTACCGCTGAGGTGTTATGTTTCATTGAAAAATACAGTTTTAAATATAACTGTTATAAAACTTAAAGGCTAACATCATTATCTGTTGCTAAAAGAAGGGAGTGTGGTCCAATAAATAGAGTTCAACCAGCTTAAGACAAATATTACTGACTCAACCCGTACACTGATCTGCACCGGAATCTCAGAGGATCTTCCTGTTGCTGAGCTCTCTACTGTTCTGAAGCCATATGAAGGAACACGTCATGTGTACAAAATAAAGTAGTTTTAGGTTAATGTTGTTCTACCTCTTTAGTTTAATGGCCTATGGAATTGAGAAGAGTACACAATCAAGCTCACTGAGGGTCAGCAGTGGGAAAGGTGACAAGTTTCAAGTTCCTGGATGTCAACATCTCTGAAGATATATCCTGGGCACAATATATTGATGCAATTACAATGAAGGCACATCTGTGGCTATATTTTATTAGGAGTTTAAGAAGATCTGGTCAGTCACCAAAGACTGTAGCAAATTTTACAAATGTACTGAGGAGAGCATTCAAACTGGTTGCATCACCTTCATCGTGGGCATTAGCTTCCCCACTATCAAAGACATCTACAAAAGGCAATTCTTCAAAAAGGCAACATCCATCATTAAGGACCCCACTACCCATTGCTACCATCAGGGAGGAGGTACAGGAACCTGAAGGCTCATACACAATGTTTCAGCAACAGCTTCTTCTGCTCCACCATCAGATTTCTGAACTATCCATGAACCCATGAACACTATCTCACTATTTTGCTCTTTTTTCCACTATTTATTTATATCTTATTATATATTTCTTACTGTAGCATATAGCATATTTTATGTATTGCACTGTACTACTGCCACAAAACATTAAATTTCATGACATAGGTCAGTGAAAAGCAAAAACAGTTGACTACTTTTCTTTGCACCCCTTAAGGCACAAATTAATTACAGTAGCTTATAGTTAAATTGGGCTGCAAGTTAATTGGGACAGCCACTTATTTGGCACAACTCATAAGAACAAAAACTAGGGGAAAACACTGCCTCTGAGATCCCCTTTATACTCTTTTCCAATCAACCCCTCAAATTAGCCACTTCTGCCCTGGGAAAATGTCTCTGAGTGTCTACTCTTATCATCTTGTACATCTCCATCAGATCACCACTCCTCCTCTTATAAAGACATTGTGATTAGTTCTTCCTTAGATTTCAGGAGCAGTTAGTTCACTGAGACAAGATGGTTATAGAATCTAGAACTGAAATTGGTATCTAGACTCTAATATCTGGTGCAGTTTGACAGGGTATCTTTATAAATCAACCTGGCAATGGTATAGTTATTCCCACAAGCACTGAAGAACTGGCTCATGACTCTGAAGTCTGACAGGACACATTTGCTTTCCTAGTTCAGAAATGTGTGGCAGTATTTTTAATCTGAGGAGAATAAGTGAACGAACAGTACTTAAAATGAACACCAATATTTATTTAAAGTAAGTAGTCATACACAAAATTTGAAGATGCTTTTAGAAGTGATCTTACTAGTTTTGATATCTCCAGATGCATTTTGCAGTTCAATAAATTAACTACATCACCAATAGATGCTGTAATATAAGACTTTATATCATCATAGAAATTTACATTAATAGAATTTAACAAATGAAATCTGATCAAGGAAAAGAAGGGAGTTAAATACCACCAGAATGAAACAGTAATTAGCTAGAACATACATCTTCACAAACACAATTACCGAACCTTCTGCACAGCTCACAGGTGGGGCAACGTAGACCCTGCAACAGAGTCAACTAGGCTCAACTGCGCAATTTAAGTTGTGCTTTTTACAGCTGTGTGGTCCAAGGTATCTTTCATATCAGCAAGGGTCTGGTGGATGGAGACCAGAGATCAGTTGCTGGAATTTAAGCAGAGGGATTTCTGAGATAGTCAGAGAGTCATAGAGAAATACAACTTGGATACAAGCCTTTTGGGTCAACAAGTCAATGCAAAACATGGTGCCCATCTAGCTAGCCCCAATTTCCTGCATTTGGCAAAATCCCTCTACGTCCTGCATCTCCACATACCTGTCCACATGTTTCTTAAATGATTAGATTGATAGAGGCTAGCGATTTCAATAACTAGTATTGATGGAGAATGATTACTTTAATTAAAAAAAAAGCTATAATCTTCAGCTTATCAAAGAAAAGAAGGGCTGGTTGTCACAACCATAGACTCTGCTGTAGGGTCTACAAGTCCCTTCAAGCAGGCCGCACAGCAGGTTCGGCAATTGTACTCGTGATTAGGCACGTTCCAGCTAATTATTGTTTCATTATGATGGTATTTAACTCCCTTCTTTTCATTGTAATTTCGCTCTCTGCTTACTTTTGTCCTTATCTGAGAAAGAGGACTACCATTTCAACAGATTCTGGAAATGAGCAGTATTAGTTTAGTATTTAGATAATCCTTTTAGCATCAGTGTTGCCATTTTGCTTTCAGTCTGAGAGTTTTAGTTATCAGTCCTTTTGGCCTAGCATTTATTGTTACCCTTTCCTTTAAAATTCTTCTGGGTTCTTCTGTGAACTGTTGACCTCCTTCAGTGTCTCTCTCACTCCACGCTGTGAGCCATATTCAAACATTTTGACACAGGCATTGGACAGGTTCTAGAGGATGTACATGAGAGTGATTTCAGGAATGAACGGGCTGACATTTGAGGAGTGTTTGATGGTACTGGGCCTGTACTCACTGGGGTTTAGTAGAAAGTTGGCGGGGCCGATCATGTTGAAACCTATTGCATATGGAAAGGCCTAGGTAGAGTGGATGCGGTACGAAGAGGTTGTTTCCATTAGTGGGGGAGTGTAGGACCTGAAGGCACAGCCTTGGAATAAAGGGATGTCCATTTAGAACAGTTATAGGAAGGAATTTCTTCAGCCAGAGGTTTGTTGAATCTGTGGAATTCATTGCTATGAACAGCTGTGGAGGCCAAATCATTGAGTATATGTAAAGCGAAGGTTGGTAGTTTCTTGATTAGTCAGTGCGTCAAAGGTTACAGTGAGAATGAGGTTGAGGACTAATAAATCAACCATGATGGAATGGATGAGCAGACTTGATAGGCCAAGTGGCCTAATTCTGCTCTTACTTCTTATGGTCTTAATGCTAAGTAATTTTAGTGTTAAGACAATTTTCAGATGATGTCACCTCTGGAGAGACCAGTACTGTGGTGGAATCTGAAGCCATTGACATATCTTGCGTTTGGATGGTTTAGAGACTGTTTTGGGGTGAAGGGAAAATGACAACTCTTGCTAGTTCTCATCCAACATGGGACAGGGAAGACATTATACCCATTATTTCAGAAACTTTGGATATGTACTACATTACATGTAAACAGGAAGCCGTCAGCCAAATTATTGAATATGTGTGCCTTTGTTTTCCATGCAGAATTAGCATTTGTCTTTTTCCTAAATCAATAATGAATTGTTGAGTTTATTGTCACATGCCCAAGTACATGTAGGTGCAGGTACTTTGAGATAATTACCTGCAGCATCATAGGCAAATAGTATTATGTAAACAGCATTCAGAAGGAAAACATAAGCAGAAAATATGACCTATTTTTACAACAAAGAACACAGAAAAAATACAAAGTCCATTTTTATGCAAAAGTATCAGAGTGAGTACCATGGAAGTGGTTAGGGTCGTGCTGGCAGGTTCAAGAATTGAATGGTTTGAAGTGAAATAACTTCTTGACAAATGTTGCCTTCTTGAGGCAGCAGCCCCTGCAATCTGGTTACAGAGGACAGATATGTGTGGCAATAATCCTCAGTGACTTTTCATCATCATTCTCATTGACCCAACAGGTCAATCTTCACTGTAGGAACGTGAGGGGAGAGTCCAGAGATAACAAAATTTAAAGTTTGAAAGGGAAATAGGTAGATTTGAGCAGCTGATTTGTCTCTGTTACTGTGAAGTCAGATCAAAGCTACACAGAATGAACCCTGCTTGCCATGTGCACAGGATTACATCTCCATTGATGGCTTCTCCATCTTAATAACATCTCTCGGACCTAGTAGAGTGGCCACTGCGTCATATGTCCATGGTCTTCTGCTGCTGTAGCCAATCCACTTCAAGGCCCAACATGTTAAGCATTCACAGATGCTCTGCACACCATTGTTTTAACACGTGGATATTTGGGTTACTACCATCTTCCTGTCACCTTGAACAAGTCTGGTCATTCCCCTCCGACCTTTCATATTAGCAAGGCATTTTCACAACAGCAATGCTGCTCAGTTAATGTCTTTTTTCTTTCTGTTTTTGCACCATTCTCTGCAAACTTTTGAGATTGTTGTGTGTGTAAAACCAAAGGGATCAGCAGTTTCTGAGATACCCAAACCACCCCGTCAGGCACCAGCAATCATTCCACAGTGAAAGTCACTTGCATCATATTTCTTCCCCTTTCTGATGTTTGGTCAGGAAAAATAAATGAACATCTTGACCATGTCTGTATGTTTCTGCCACATGTTTGGCTAATTAGATATTTGCATTAATGAGCAGGTGTACAGTTGTACCTAATAAAGTGGCAACTGAGTGTAATTCCTATATTCCTACAATAGCGAAAGGCTGCTGCTATAATTCAGGCATGTTCCTCCTGTTTGTTTAGGATAGAGTACATGAGTTTGAAAACATCCTATTGAGAACATAGTACAGTACAGCACATTACAGGCCCTTCGGCCCACAATGTTGTGCTGACCCTCAAACCCTGCCTCCCATATAACCCCCAACCTTAAATTCCTCCATATACTTGTCTAGTAGTCTCTTAAACTTCACTAGTGTGTCTGCCTCCACCACTGACTCAGGCAGTGCATTCCACGCACCAATCACTGAGTGAAAAACCTTCTTCTAATATCCCCCTTGAAGTTCCCTCCCCTTGCCTTAAAGCCATGTCCTCTTGTACTGAGCAGTGGTGCTCTGGGGAAGAGGCACTGGCTGTCCACTCTGTCTATTCCTCTTAATATCTTGTACACCTCTATCATGTCTCCTCTCATCCTCCTTCTCTCCAAAGAGAGAAGCCCTAGCTCCCTTAATCTCTGATCATAATCCATACTCTCTAAACCAGGCAGCATCCTGGTAAATCTCATCTGTACCCTTTCCAATGCTTCCACATCCTTCCTATAGTGAGGCAACCAGAACTGGACACGGTACTCCAAGTGTGGCCTAACTAGAGTTTTATAGAGCTGCATCATTACATCGCACCTCTTAAACTCTATCCCTCGACTTATGAAAGCTGACACCCCACAAGCTTTCTTAACTACCCTATCTACCTGTGAGGCAACTTTCAGGGATCTGTAAACGTGTACCCCCGGATCCCTCTGTTCCTCCACACGACCAAGTATCCGGCCATTTACTTTGTACTCTGCCTTGGAGTTTGTCCTTCCAAAGTGTACCACCTCACACTTCTCCGGGTTGAACTCCATCTGCCACTGCTCAGCCCACTTCTGCATCCTATCAATGTCTCTCTGCAATCTTCGACAATCCTCTACACTATCTACAACAGCACCAACCTTTGTGTCATCTGCAAACTTGCCAACCCACCCTTCTACCCCCACATCCAGGTCGTTAATAAAAGTCACGAAAAGTAGAGGTCCCAGAACAGATCCTTGTGGGACACCACTAGTCACAACCCTCCAATCTGAATGTATTCCCTCCACCACGACCCTCTGCCTTCTGCAGGCAAGCCAATTCTGAATCCACTTGGCCAAACTTCCCTGGATCCCATGCCTTCTGACTTTCTGAATAAGCCTACCATGTGGAAACCTTGTCAAATGCCTTACTAAAATCCATGTAGATCACATCCACTGCACTACCCTAATCTATATGCCTGGTCACCATCTCAAATCTATTGAGAGAATAGATTTATCAAAGTTTGGCTTTACACAAATCTTTCAAACTCACAAAAAGTCAAATTTTCTTCCTCTGAGTCTGAGCCTGAATCTGTGCATACCAAGGCAAGGCCCACACATGGGGTGGAGAAACCCCGAGACAGCGATGTGCATCTCCGATTAGTTTCCTGTACTCTATGTAAGGAATGGCCCATTATGAGGTTGCTGAAGAATATGCCCTGTCTCTACACTGAAGCCAATATTCCTGCTTATTTTCATCCTGGCTTTGTTCGCTTCCAATTCAGATTTGGAGCTGCCCCCACCCTGGTCCACACTTGCCCTAGAAACCCAAGTATGGTGCCAGACATCACAGGCGTATTCAGGCTTATCGTACAAAACTAGACAGTGGTTTGATTGATAACCTTCTAAAAACTTTCTGAAATTTAGCACTTCCTTTCTATGAAAAGATTGGAATATTTCATACAAAGGGGGGTGGCTGTGCAGGCCAAGTTGCTGAGTATATGGTGGATTCTGGATAATTGAGCCATTGGTTAATTGGGACAGCTTCTTATTTGGGACAACCCTTAAATAACAAAAACAAATTCAAAGGTTCAATGTACACTTATTATGAAAGAATGTATAAATTTGAGACTTCTTGCTACAAAGCAAGAAACCTGAATAACCTTATTTAAAAAAATAAAGACAATAAATAAATAAAGTGCACAGAGAAAGAAAAAAACCCACAAATTATGCAAACAATAGAAGCAGCATACAGAGAAATTGAAGAGATAGCTGGGATTTCCATCACTATTTGGGACACTATACCATTTAATTGGGACAGAATACCGTTGTCAAACGGTTCCTAACCAGCATCAGTTGCGTGCATTTGTCTTATGGTCTTATAGTCTTAAACATACATTTTATCCTGCTGTATACTTATGATTTGTTTATTGATTAATTCAAAGCACACATGCAAAGATTTCAAAGAAATTTATCTTTATACTTGGGGCATGATCAGCTTATGGAGTTAGAAGCTGATCACAAATTACTAACATTAACTATTCCAAGCAACGCTTTTTTTTTGTCTGAAGGTAGCACCAGCTCTTATTTAACAGGAGCACAATGTATGATTTCTGCATTGTGTTGCTATGGAGAAAAAGCCCATGAACATTTGCATTAATGCGAAAGACCAGTGGGCACCAGTGAAATTTTAACTGCTTCTTTGATGATACAGGGGGCACTAATATGTTTTACTAACAATAATTATCTCAAGAGATGCATTACTACATTTCCAATCCATTCAGTCTTTGACAGAGAATAATTTATAATTTTACAAACCTTTGACCCAAGTGGGGAAGATGTTCTTAATGCCTTCTATAACTGTCCATCACTTAACATAGATAAGTATGCCTGGGTGTGTATGTAGTGGGTGGATTAATGTATGGATGAACAACCTTATCCATAACACTCACAAATTTTGTCCTGATCAGACACTTTGTCAAAGCTGGAGCAACAGCAGTATGAAATCATTCCATTCCAATCAGAATTTAAAATTTTATCTCATGAAGCAAGTAAAAAACCCTCTGCGAATGATTCACCTGGCTTAATTAAAACAATTATCAAAATCTCAACCAGTGCAGTCAAACACTCAGCAAATAAACCGACAGACATCCTGTGAGAAACTATGGCTTTCTGCAGGCTTGAGATCAGTTTGATACATGGGGAGTAAAAAGCAAATGTTCAGGAGATGTACTGTACTAGTCCCAGGGTCTAAGGCAACAGCAAACATATCAGTTCAAGTAGCGCAGTGTTTTGAGAGTACTGGCATGATGAATGGGAGATGGAGGTTTGATGATTCCTTCACTGATGACATTGGGTTCTTCCTTCTTGGCTCTGTCCATATCTGTGATCTCCTCCCGCAACCGGTTACATAACACTTCAAGATTCAAAACCAAGGGAAAATCTGCAGACGTCGGAAATCCGAGCAACACAAACAAAATGTTGGAGGAACTCAGCAGGTCAGGCAGCATCTAGGGAAAAGAGTACAGTCGAAACATCGACTGTTTTTTTTCCATAATGCTGCCTGGTCTGCTGAGGTCCTCCAGAATTTTATGTGTGTTACTTCAATATTCAAGATTGCTTATTGTCATTCTTCAGCACACGAGGGTAAAGGTGAACAAAATAATGATGCAGCTTAAAAAAAACACAATAAGCACAATGAGCACAATAAAAAAAACACAATAAATATGAATATAAATGTAACCATATAAAACACAATATACCAGTAGTCTGATTTCATGTATACATGGTGACACCAGGTGATGTGCATGTTGTGATAGTGGGGGGTGGTGGGCTGGATTAATGGGTGGAGGTGTTGTTAAGCCTGACAGCTTGTTTTTGAGTCTTATGATCCTCGTGTGGAATCTGTGTGGCATCTTCCCTGATGAGTGGGAAAAACAGTCCATACGCAGAGTGGGTCCACGTAGAGAGCCTATCTTTTTCTCAGAGGCTTGATGATCAAGATCTCCAGATTGAGCAGTCAGTTCTTGTCCAGGCTGTGATATGAGTGCTCCAAACTTCTCAGGCTTGTGAAATTCACCACTGGTTATGGGAAAGCAGCACCATCTGTTATAGATGTTAGCACCAGCCATCTTCAGCTGGTGCCAGCCGCACACTCATCTGGGTCAGTGATGTTGCATTACTGCAAGAAACAAAGTGGTGAGTGCTGACTAGATTGGGAAGTCACAGAGTCACTGAGCTAACAGCACAGACACTGGCCCTTCGACCTACCCCCTCCATGACTTCATTGATGTCCATCTGCATAAATCCCATTTTCCCACTTTACAACCATATCCTGTTATGCTTTGCCAATCTACCTGTGACACCACTTTCAACAAATTATGTACCTGTATTCCCAGATCCCTTTGTTCTACCACATTCTTCAGTGCCCTACCGCTCACTGTGTAAGACTTACCCTGGTTGGTCCTACCAAAGTAAAACACCTCACTTGACTGCTTTAAATTCTATCTGCCATTTTTCAGCCCATTGTTCCAGCTGATCCAGATCCCTCTGCAAGCCATGATAGCCTTCTTCACTATCCACTACATCCACAAATTTGCTGATCCCATTAACCATATAGATGCCAAAGCACAAAGGACCCAGCACTAATCCTTTCGGCACACCACTGGTCATGGGCCTCCAGTCAGAGAGGCACAAATCTATTACCACTCCCTGGCTGCTCCCACAAAGCCAATGTCTAATCCAATGTATCACCTGATCTTTAATGCCAAGCAACCAAACCTTTATGAGCAACATCTCATGAGGAAACCTTATGAAAGGGCTTGCTAAAGTTCATATAGACAACATCCACTGCCTTGCCTTCATTCACTTTCCTGGAAGCTTATGTGGAAAAGCTCTATAAGATTGGTTAGCTAAGATCTACCATGCATGAAGCCATGTCAGTCCTTAGTCAGTCCATGTCAATCCAAATATTTATATGTATATCTGATTCTTTAGAATACCTTCCAATAACTTTCCCACAACTGATGTTATACTTGTTGGCTTATGATCCTTATGGTATCTGTTTGGAGTCTTTCTTAAACAGTGAGAGAACATTGCCTATCCTTCAATCCTCTTGTACATCTTCTGTCGCTAAAGATGATTTAAATAACTCTGCTAGGACCCTGACAATTCTTACACTTGCCTCCTGTAGTGTTCGAAGGAACAACTTGTCAGGCCCTGGGGTGTTATCGACAGCAAACACATCTTCCAGTTTAGAGTCCATGAGATTGATGCTGCTTTGCCTCACTTCCATAGAGTCTGTGCCCATGTCCTGAGCAAATACAAATATAAAAAAGGTATTTAATATCTCCCCCCATCTCTTTTGGCTCCACAATGGATTACCATTCTGATCCTGCAATCCTTTTGCTCTTATATCTGTAGAATCCCTTATGGTTCTCCTTCAGCTAATCTGCGAAAGTAACTTCATACCTTCTTTTAACCCTCCAGATTTCTTTCTTAGGTGTTCTCTTGAATTTCCTATACTCCATAAACATCTCATTTGTTCCTACCTGCCTATACCTGCGATGCACCTCTTTCTTTCTCTTAACCATGCCTCAATATCTCTTGAAAACCAAAGTTCCCTGTACTTTCTATCTTTACCTTTTATTCTGTCAGGCACATACAAGCTCAAAATTTCATTTTTTGAATGCCTCTCGTTTATCAAGTGCAGCTTTGCCAGAAAACAGCCTGTCCCAATTCACACTTGCCAGATCATTTCTGTTACCAACAAAACTGGCCTTTCTCCAATCTAGAATCTCAGCCCACAGACCAGACCTATCTTATTGCATATTTACTTTGGAACTGATGGCATTATCATCATTAGATTCAAAGTGTCTCGTTACACAAACTTTTGTCACCTGTCCTGTCTCATTCCCTAATATCAGATTAGATATTAGTTGAAAGGTCCCAGCCTCAGGATAGAGGGGTGCCCTTTCAAAACAGATATACGGAGTAATTTCTTTAGCCAAATGGTGGTGAATTTATGGAATTTGTTGCCACATGCAGCTGTGGAGGCCAGGTCGTTGGGTGTATTTAAGGCAGAGATTGATAGGTTCTTGATTGGACATGGCATCAAAGGTTACGGGGAAAAGGCCGAGAACTTGGGTTGAGGAAGAGACAGAAAAAAAGGATCAGCCATGGTTGAATGGCAGAGCAGACTCAATGGGCCAGATAGCCTAATTCTGCTCGTATGTCTTATGATCTTATGTTCTTATGATGTCACACACTCTTGTTGGGACTTCTACGTACTGATTAAGGACATTTTCCTGAACACATTTGACAAACTCTATCCCATCTCGTCCTTTTAAAATATGGAAGTCCCAGTCAATATTCACCTACTATAGCAACCTTGTTTCTTGCAACAGTCTGCAATCTCTATACAAATTTGTCTTTTTCCAAATCCCTTTGACTGTTGGGTGGTCTGTAATATAGCCCTATTAATGTGGGCATAGCTTTCTTACTTCTCAGTTCCAGCCATAGCTCCTCACTATACAAGTTCACTGGTCTGTTCTGATGGAGCACTGCCATGAGGTTCTCCGACTAGTAACACCAACCCTCCTCCTTTAATCCCTCAGACTCTGTCGCATCTAAAACAGCAGAACCCCGGAATATTGAGCTGCCAGTCCTATCCCTCTCGCAACTAAGTCTCACTAATGGCCTCAGCATCACAATTCCAGGTGCTGATCCATCCCCTGAGCTCATCAGCCTTTCCTACGCTACTTCTTGCATTGAAATATACACAGCTCAGGACACAAGTTGCACATTTTGATTCCTGACTTTGTCTGAAGTCTTACCAAGTTCTACCTCCACTAACTGTTCTGGGACTTTGGTTCCAGAACAAGTCTAGTTTATCATCTCCTGTGCCAGTGTATTTCAGATCCCAGCCCTTCTCTGGGTAAAAAAAATACCCTAAAATCCCCTTTAGATCTCCTATCCCTCTCTCACCTCAAACCCTCTTCTTTTTGATACAAAAAATCTTGGAAATAACTGTGAGTTTCGAAAACGTCCTTGTTACATTAAAACATAGAAGTACAGAAGACCTACAGCAAACACAGGCCCTTTGACCCACAATGCTGTGCCGAACCTATGCTTACTTCAGAAATTACCATGGATTACCCATAGCCCTCTATTTTTCTAAACTCCTTGTTGTCTAGTCTTTAATCCCAGTTCATGGTTACTTCTATGCAAGCATCAGGTTTTAGACAATCTCAGTGTTGCAATAAACTGGAGCAAGTGTCATAAGAGGTCTAAAATAAGTAACGTCTTCAGTTGACTTCCCAGTAGCCTGACTATATAGAGTGCTTATATCAGCATTTAAGGCATGAAAGTGTCTCCTTTCCTCAGGCAAAACTGAACTGTCACTCTTCATTGCCTCTCACAGTTCGGGAAAAAAGGGATTGCTTGGATTCTATGTGACAGAGTAATCATGTTATTTATATATAAAAAGAGATATCACTGAAGAAATGTCTTGGACTTGCATTGCTATCTACTTGCTTTTCACTAAATTTGGATCATTACTGATACTACGTGAAACAAGCTGAGCTTAGAGCTGTACTGTATACAGTACTGTGAAAAGGAATTAGGCACATATCTATAATTAGGGTGTCCAATACTTTTGCACAGTACTGTAGACATTTTATGTATAGCACTGCACTGCTACTGGAAAATGAAACAACAAATTTCATGACATAAGTGAGTGATGATAACATTGATTCTGATATGGGTGTCTATTGTGGACTGAGTGCGAAGGGGGCAGGGAGAGAGGAATCATGGTTGGGAAAAGGGTAAGGGAGAGAGAAGAGCACTGGAAGCACCAGAAATGTATTTGGTAATGATCAATAAGCCAACTGTTTGGAATCAAATGATCTTGTCTTCTGCCACCACTCACCACACCCCCAGAACTCCTTCTCTGCACCCATCCCACACCCCTCCCATGGTGTTCCACCCTCACCATTCCCAACATCCTTTGTTTCCACCAGAATTACAAACCCTCTCTCCGCTCCATGTTGATAAATACAGTACTGTGCAAAGGTCTTACTCACCCTAGCTATATATAGACTTCAGCACAGTACTGTATAACCACAGTCAAGAAGAATTAGCTGGCAGGCTTTAAGAAATACTGGAAAGCTAACCTTGCCACTGGTGCAGTCTTAGTGATTCACGGGGATGTCACATTGTGGCTACTGTGTTAAAACCAGACTTTTAAATATCTACGAAAGTGAGAGCTAAGCCCCGTGTGGGAGTGTGGTCATCTGGAAGCGGAAATCTCACAGCCCAGAATCCTTACAATGTGGGAAATGACAGGAATACTTGGACAGAAACATAGAAAATAGATGCAGGAGTAGGCCATTCGGCCCTTCGAGCCTGCACCACCATTCAGTATGATCATGGCTGATCATCCAACTCAGAACCCTGTACCTGCTTTCTCTCCATACCCTCCATCCCTTTAGCCACAAGGGCCATATCTAACTTCCTCTTAAATATAGCCAATGGACCAGCCTCAACTGTTTCCTGTGGCAGAGAATTCCACAGATTCACCACTCTCTGTGTGAAGAAGTTTTTCCTCATCTCGGTCCTAAAAGGCTTCCCTTTTATCCTTAAACTGTGACCCCTAGTTCTGGACTTCCCCAACATCGGAAACAATCTTCCTGCATCTAGCCTGCCCAATCCCTTTAGAATTTTATACGTTTCAATAAGATCCCCCCTCAATCTTCTAAATTCCAGTGAGTATAAGCCTAGTCGATCCAGTCTTTCTTCATATGAAAGTCCTGCCATCCCAGGAATCAATCTGGTGAACCTTCTCTGTACTCCCTCTATGGCAACTATGTCTTTCCTCAGATTAGGGGACCAAAACTGCACACAATATTCTAGGTGCAGTCTCACCAAGGCCTTGTACAACAGCAGAGGAACCTCCCTGCTCCTGTACTCAAATCCTTTTGCTATGAATGCCAACATACCATTTGCCTTTTTCACCACCTGCTGTACCTGCATGCCCACCTTCAATGACTGGTGTACAATGACACCCAGGTCTTGTTGCACCTCCCCTTTTCCTAATCGTCCACCGTTCTGATAATAATCTGTTTTCCTGTTCTTGCAACCAAAGTGGATAACCTCACACTTATCCACATTAAATTGCATCTGCCATGAATTTGCCCACTCACCTAACCTATCCAAGTCACCCTGCATCCTCTTAGCATCCTCCTCACAGCTAACACTGCCGCCCAGCTTCGTGTCATCCGCAAACTTGGAGATGCTGCATTTAATTACCTTGTCTAAATCATTAATATATATTGTAAACAACTGGGGTCCCAGCACTGAGCCTTGCGGTACCCCACTAGTCACTGCCTGCCATTCTGAAAAGGTCCCGTTTACTTCCACTCTTTGCTTCCTGTCTGCCAACCAATTCTCCATCCACATCAATGCCATAGCCCCAATACCGTGTGCTTTAAGTTTTCACACTAATCTCCTGTGTGGGACCTTGTCAAAAGCCTTTTGAAAATTTAAAAATACCACATCCACTGGCTCTCCCCTATCCACTCTACTAGTTACATCTTCAAAAAATTCTGTAAGATTCGTCAGACATGATTTTCCTTTCACAAATCCATACTGACTTTGTCCGATGATTTCACCTCTTTCCAAATGTGCTGTTATCACATTTTTTAATTGATTTTTAATGCATTTTCTACAACACTACAAATTTAAAAAACCCAAAACAAAGTAGAAAATTAATACAGTGCAAGATAAACATACAATAATAATATAATACAAAAAAGATAATTGAGAAAGCACCCAAATTGAAGTCATGTAAAGTTAGTATCCTCCCCAAGCCCCACAACAACAAAAAAACTCCAGGCCAACCACAACACAATATAGAGAATATAAATCAGGACATTCAAACCCCCAAAACTGTAAATACACTTGAAAACAGAAGATAATAATGCCTACTACCAAAAAAAAGAGTTGAATGCAAGGGACTGAAAAAAAAACTTAATTAGAAGGAAAATTATGAAAATACTCAATAAAAGGTCCCCAGACTTTATGAAAATTTATATCCGAATTAAGAATTGCATAATGGATTTTTTCAAGGTCTAAATAGGACATGATATTGCTAAGCCATTGAGCATGCGTGGGCGGGGCAACATCTCTCCATCTAAGGGGATTAAACGTCTAGCCAGGAGAGAAGCAAAAGATAATATTCGACATTTAGTCGAACTCAAATGTATATCTGTCTCACCCAAAAGATCAAACAGAGCAATTAAAGGGTTAGGTTCTAAGTGGTGATTCAGAATACAGGATAAAGTTATAAAAACATCTTTCCAAAATTTCTCTAAACTAAGACAGGTCCAGTACATAAGAATAAGAGAAGACTTGCCACTTTTGCATTTATCACAAAGAGGACTAATATTAGGGTAAAATTGAGATAATTTGGATTTAGACATATGGGCTCTATGAACAATCTTAAACTGTAAAAGGCAATGGCGAGCACAAAGAGAGGTTGATTTAACCGATTTGAGAATCGAGTCCCAAATCTCATCAGATAAAGAGATATTTAAATCATGCTCCCAAGCCATTCTAATTTTATCCACAGGGGCACGCCGTAAAAATACTAATTTATCATGAATGAATGATGTTAAGCCTTTACCCAGTGGATTGATAGAAATAAATGCATAACATTTTTCTCGGGCATTTCAGGGAAGTTAGGAATTAAAGGATTGATAAAGTGTCTGATTTGGAGATATCTAAAAAAATGGGCATTAGGCAGATTGAACTTAACAGAGAATTGTTGAAAGGATGCAAAGCGATTATCGATAAAATGATCTTCAAAATGTCTAATGCCCTTCCTATACCAATCATAGAATGTTGAGTCATACATAGTAGGTAAAAAAAGATGATTATGTAAGATAGGACTAGAAAGGGAAAAACCATAAAAACCATAGAATTTCCTGAACTGGGCCCATATTCGCAAAGTGTGTCTGACAAGAGAATTAACAATTAGTCTAGACAAACTACTAGGGAGTGCAGAACCAAGAAGTGCAGAAATAGATAGATCTTTGGTGGAATTCAGCTCCATTGCTACCCAATTAGGGCACTCAGATTGGCTATGAAAAAAAGACCAAAAGGTATTGCAACGTATGTTAGCTGCCCAGTAGTATAAACTAAAGTTAGGTAAGGCCATGCCACCCTCTTTTTCAGATTTTTGAAGATAAGCTTTATTAATTCTAGAACACTTATTCTTCCACAGATAGGACAGAATAATAGAGTCTAAGGAATCAAAAAAGATTTTAGAAATAATTGGGATAGATTGAAATAAATATAAAAATTTAGGGAGAACAAGCAAAACTTAATGAGCCTATATCATCAGAAGAAATATCTTTTGCAATTTCTGCATTGTCTTCAGGCAAATCTCCTGGACCTGATGGGTTCCCCGTAGAATTTTATAAATCATTCTCTTCACTCCTTTTTCCTCAGTTACTCTCAGTACTATCTGACTCTTTTAACTATGGTAAATTGCCACCCTCATTTAGCGAGGCATGTATTATTCTTTTATTAAAAAAAGAGTAAAGACCCGACAGAGTGTTCCTCGTACAGGCCGACCTCTTTGCTTAATGTTGATGTTAAAACCTTGGCCGAAGTTTTGGCTCATAGATTAGAAACTGTTATTCCCTCTATTATTTCTGATGATCAAACTGGTTTTTTTTTAAACCGTCTTTTTTTTTAAAACATACAGTGTTTATTTAATATTTTATATTCACCTTCAACTGGGATTCCTGAATGCATTATTTCTCTCGATGTGGAGAAAGCATTTGATCGTACAGAGTGGAACTACCTATTTGCAGTTTTAGAAAAATTTGACTTTGGTCGAAGTTTTATCTCTTGGATCAAATTGCTGTATCTATGTCCTACCGCCTCTGTTTTGACTAATTCTCAGCAATCCCAGTTATTTAACCTCTAACGTGGCACCCATCAAGGATGCCCTTTAAGTCCCTTTCTCTTTGATTTGGCTGTAGAACCTCTGGCGATAGCATTTCGAAATTGTCCTGAATTGACTGGGATTTGGAGGGGGGGTGTTGAGCATTAAGTTTCTCTTTATGCTGATGATCTACTACTTTTTCTTTCAAATCCATCCACATCCTTACCTCCAATGTTTTCATTTCTTGATCAACTTAGCCAGTTTTCTGGCTATAAACTTAATTTACATAAGAGTGAACTTTTCCCAATTAATAAAGAAGCACAAGTATTAGCATTTCGTGACCTCCCCTTTAAAGTAGTTCATAATCAATTTACTTGGGATTACAGTTACAAGGAAATTTAAAGATCTCTTTCATGAAAATTTTGCCAATCTTTTATACACTACAAAACAGAGTCTGTAACAATGGTCACCTCTATCTATGTCCTTGGTAGGTCGGATTAATGTTGTTAAAATGTATGTTCTCTCACATCTTTGATAACCGACTCTAGCATTTTCCCCACCACCGATGTCAGACTAACCAGTCTATAATTCCCCAGTTTCTCTCTCCCTCCTTTTTTAAAAAGTGGGGTTACATTAGCCACCCTCCAATCCTCAGAAACTAATCCAGAATCTAAGGAGTTTTGAAAAATTATCACTAATTTGTTGTTTTATGGGAAGGATGTAATAGAGAAATGGAGGTCATTTAACGGTGAAATTATGAGGGTACAGAATCTTTATGTTCCTGTTAGGTTGAAAGGAAAGGTTAAAGGTTTGAAAGCACCATGATTTTCAAGGGATATTAGAAATTTGGTTCGGAAAAAGAGGGATGTCTACAATAGATTTAGGCAGCATGGAGTAAAGGAATTGCTCAAGGAATATAAAGAATGTTAAAGGAATCTTAAGAAAGAGATTAGAAAAGCTAAAATAAGATACTAGGTTGGTTTGGCAAATAAGGTGAAAGTAAATCCGAAAGGTTTCTACAGTTATATTAAAAGCAAGAGGATAGTGAGGGCTAAAATTGGCCCCTTAGAGAATCAGAGTTGTCGGCTATGTGTGGAGCCGAAGGAGATGGGAGAGATTTTGAACGATTTCTTCTCTTCGGTATTCACTAAGGAGAAGGATATTGAATTGTGTAAGGTGTGGGAAACAAATAAGGAAGTTATGGAACCTATGACAATTAAAGAGGTGGAGGTACTGGCGCTTTTAAGAAATTTAAAAGTGGACAAATCTCCGGATCCTGACAGGATATTCCCCAGGACCTTGAGGGAAGTTTGTGTAGAAATAGCAGGAGCTCTGACGGAGATCTTTAAGATGTCATTAGAAACGGGGATTGTGCCGGAGGATTGGCGTATTGCTCATGTGGTTCCATTGTTTAAAAAGGGTTCTAGCCTAGCAATTATAGACCTGTCAGTTTGACATCAGTGGTGGGTAAATTAATGGAAAGTATTCTTAGAGATAGTATTAATAATTATCTGGATAGACAGGATCTGATTAGGAGTAGCCAGCATGGATTTGTGTGAGGAAGGTCATGTTTGACAAACCATATTGAGTTTTTTGAAGAAGTTACAAGGAATGTTGACGAGGGTAAAGCAATGGATGTAGTCTATATGGACTTCAGCAAAGCCTTTGACAAAGTTCCACATGGAAGGTTAGTTAAGAATGTTCAGTCGTTAGGTATTAATGCTGGAGTAATAAAATGGATTCAACAGTGGCTAGATGGGAGATGCCAGAGAGTAGTGGAGGATAATTGTTTATCGGGATGGAGGCCGGTGACTAGCGGGGTGCCTGTGGGATCTGTTTTGGGCCCAATGTTGTTTGTAATATACATAAATGATCTGGATGATGGGGTGGTGAATTGGATTAGTAAGTATGCCGATGATACTAAGGTAGGAGGTGTTGTGGATAATGAGGTGGGTTTTCAAAGCTTGCAGGGAGATTTATGCCGGTTAGAAGAATGGGCTGAATGTTGGCAGATGGAGTTTAATGCTGAGAAGTGTGAGGTTCTACATTTTGGCAGGAAAAGTCCAAATAGAACATACAGGGTAAATGGTAGGGCATTGAGGAATGCAGAGGAACAGAGAGATCTAGGAATAACAGTGCATAGTTCCCTGAAGGTGGAGTCTCATGTAGATAGGGTGGTGAAGAAGGCTTTTGGAATGCTGGCCTTTATAAATCAAAGCATTGAGTACAGAAGTTGAGATGTAATGTTAAAATTGTACAAAGCATTGGTAAGGCCAAATTTGGAATATTGCGTGCAGTTCTGGTCACCGAATTATAGGAAAGATATCAATAAATTAGAGAGAGTGCAGAGACGATTTACTAGGATGTTACCTGGGTTTCAGCACTTAAGTTACAGAGAAAGGTTGAACAAGTTAGGTCTCTATTCATTGGAGCGTAGAAGGTTGAGGGGGGATTTGATCGAGGTATTTAAAATTTTGAGAGGGATAGATAGAGTTGACGTGAATAGGCTGTTTCCATTAAGAGTAGGGGAGATTCAAACGAGAGGACATGATTGGAGAGTTAGGGGGCAGAAGTTTAAGGGAAACACGAGGGGGTATTTCTTTACTCAGAGAGTGATAGCTGTGTGGAATGAGCTTCCTGTAGAAGTAGTAGAGGCCAGTTCAGTTGTGTCATTTAAGGTAAAATTGGATAGGTATATGGACAGGAAAGGAGTGGAGGGTTATGGGCTGAGTGCGGGTAGGTGGGACTAGGTGAGATTAAGAGTTCGGCACGGACTAGGAGGGCCGAGATGGCCTGTTTCCGTGCTGTGATTGTTATATGGTTAATGTATCCATTATTTCTTGGGCTACTTCCTTAAGCACTCTGGGATGCAGACCATCGGGCCCTAGGGATTTATCTGCCTTTAATCCCTTCAATTTACCTAACACCACTTCACTACTAACATGTATTTCCCTCAGTTCCTCCATCTCACTAGACCCTCGGTCCCTTACTATTTCCGGAAGATTATTTATGTCCTCCTTAGTGGAGACAGAACCAAAGTAGTTATTCAATTGGTCTGCCATGTCTTTGTTCCCTATGATCAATTCACCTGTTTCTGACTGTAAAGGACCTACATTTGTCTTGACCAATCCTTTTCTTTTCATGTACCTATAAAAGCTTTTACAGTCAGTTTTTATGTTCCCTGCCAGCTTTCTCTCATAATCTTTTTTCCCTTTCCTAATTAAGCCCTTTGTCCTCCTCTGCTGGTCTCTGAATTTCTCCCAGTCCTCAGGTGTGCCGCTTTTTTTTTTGCTAATTTATATGTTTCCTCTTTGGACTTGATACTATCCCTAATTTCCCTTGTCAGCCACGGGTGCACTACCTTCCCTGGTTTATTCTTTTGCCAAACTGGGATGAACAATTGTTGTAGTTCATCCATGCGATCTTTAAATGCTTGCCATTGCATATCCACTGTCAACCCTTTAAGTATCATTTGCCAGTCTATCTTAGCTAATTCACATCTCATACCTTCAAAGTTACCCTTCTTTAACTTCAGAACCTTTGTTTCTGAATTAACTATGTCACTCTCCATCTTTCCTGTCTATCCCTCCTGAGTATTGAATATCCCTGGATGTTGAGCTCCCATCCTTGGTCACCCTGGAGCCATGTCTCTGTGATCCCAACTATATCATATTCATTAATAACTATCTGCTCATTCAATTCATCCACCTTGTTACGAATGCTCCTCATATTGGCACACAAAGCCTTCAGGCTTGTTGTTACAATATTCTTAGCCCTTATACAATTATGCTGAAAAGTGGCTCTTTGCTTTTTGCCCTGGATTTGCCTGCCTGCCACTTTTACTTTTCACCTTACTACTTTTTGCTTCTACCCTCATTTTACTCCCCTCTGTCTCTCTGCACTTGTTCCCATCCCCCTGCCATATTAGTTTAAAGCCTCCTGAACAGCAGTAGCAACCGCTTCCCCTAGAACAGGGGTCAGCAACCTTTACCACTGAAAGAGCCACTTGGACCCGTTTCCCACAGACAAGAAAACACTGGGAGCCGCAAAACCCGCTTGACATTTAAAATGAAATAACACTGCATACAACGTTTTGTTTTGCCTTTATGCTATGTATAAACAAACTATAATGTGTTGCATTTATGAAATTGATGAACTCCTGCAGAGAAAATGAAATTACATTTCTGCATGCAACAAAAACATTTTGAACTCCGAAAAAAAGACGTTGGGTTGAAGGTTACTTTTAAGTAAAATACTCAACGTCTATTTGAGTCCTTCTTGTATTTATGAAAAACGCCAAACTTAAATTTGCCGCCAGCAGCAAACCAAAAATAACGTCAGCCAGCTGTCAACCTGAAAAATAAAAGGACTATTTCACTGAACAATGAAAACATATGAATATACGTAAAATAATAGGCAATTAAAATATTTATCATACTTGTTCAGGTTGACTCACACCTGACAATGCAGTCGTATTTAGTAGGGATGGATCGATGCTTAGGGGAGTGACCAGGAAGGATAATGTGTTTTTTTCCTCTCTGAACTCACAGAAGCGTTTCCCAAACGATGTTTGCATTGCGATGATTGCAGAATGTAAATACTCCGAATTTATCATGTCGTGACCTTGTTTGAACTCTCTCAAATTGGGGAAGTGAGACAATGTGCCTTTCTGTAAATCTCTGGCAAGCAACGTCAACTTGCGCTCGAATGCCAAAACATCCTCCAACATGTGCAGGGCTGTACGTCCTTACCCCGTTGAAGAGCTGTGTTCAGCGTGTTCAGGTGCGCTGTCATGTCTACCATGAAGTGTAGCTTTTCCAGCCACTCTGGCTGTTCCAGCTCAGGAAAGTTGAGCCCTTTGCTGCCCAGGAAAGTTTTCACTTCTTCCAGACACGCGACAAAGTGTTTCAGCACCTCCCCCCTGGACAACCATCAGACTTTGTTGTGCAGCAGGAGATCAGAATATGCAATTTCCAGCTCGTCCAGTAACAAACGGAATTGACGGTGATTTAAACTTTTTGCCATTATTTTATTGACAATCTGAATGACAACATCCATTACTTCTGTGCATTCCGGAGGAAATGTTTGAGCGCACAGTGCCTCTTGGTGCAAGATGCAGTGAAAAGTCAGCAGCTTTCTGTCCAGCGACTTCTGCAG
Organism: Hypanus sabinus; assembly: GCF_030144855.1. NCBI lineage: Eukaryota > Metazoa > Chordata > Chondrichthyes > Myliobatiformes > Dasyatidae > Hypanus > Hypanus sabinus. Next base: position 158,809,990 of record NC_082712.1, read on the forward strand.
TAAAGCCACAATTCCCTTGTGCGTTCCCGTCATATTCGGTGCCCCCATCAGTAGCTACTGACACCAGATGGGTGGTCTTTATTCCTTTGGCTCTTAAACAATTCAAGACAGCCTCACAGATGTCCTCCCCCCGTGTTTGGTCTTTTAGAGGTATCAACTCAATCAGTTCTTCCTGTGGCCCGGCAGAGTTTACATACCGGCAGAACAATGCTATTTGTTCAATATCACCTTTGTCTTTAGACTCGTCACAGGCAATCGAGTAGGCCACAGCTGAATTGATGTCTTTAATTTGCTGTCTTGTGATGTCTTCTGCCATTTTTATGGTTCTGTCTTTGACAGTCTTTGCAGAGAGGGGCATATCCCTGATTTTCTGCACAATTTCACTCTTGTTTTTAAAGTCCGTGAATAGATGTTCTGAAATCTTAATGAAAGATTCTTTTATATATTCACCATCTGTAAACTGCTTCCCGTGCCTGACTATTTCCTGAGCGGCAATATAACTGGCGTATGTCGTTGATTTTCCAGACTTCATCCATTTCTGGAAATGATTTTTGCTCAGATCAACCTTCCGCATCAGTTCCGAAACGGCTTTTTTTCTCTCATCTCCATCCGGATATTTTTGAGCAAAGGCTGCGTGTTTATTCTGGAAATGCCTTGCGACATTTGACTTTTTGTTGTTTGCTAGTTTCTCATTGCATATTAAGCATACCGGTAAACCAGTCTCGTCAACAGTGAAAACAAATGAATCTGTCCACGTATCATTAAACATTCTGTTTTCTTCAGTCACTTTTCTTTTTTTAGAATTCTCCATAGTTGGCTTACCTTGGATCGAAAAATTAAAGAAATCGCGCACTGGCGGGTGTCAGGTATTGGCAGTGGTGACGTATATTAATAGCAATAAAAACACGTTGTAGCGGTGTGCTCACGCAGTCAGTAAACTGCAGTCGAATAACTTTATTCGAACTAAACAGCCTTGCTTTTAAGCCTCCCTCAACCCAGCCCCCATGGACGCAGATGCTGCAAAAGACGCGTACTCACAAACCCCCGTAGGCTATCTCCCTTAGCCGGAATGCTGGCTAATTGTGAGGAAATGTGTCGCCAAACTTAGATTGTACAAGATCACCATAATCTTCAAATTTAGAATTACATTTCAAAAGCTAACAAACTAACATAAAATACATTTTAATTAAATACTGACCAATTATTTCCCAAAGACACAGGGAGCCGCAGCACAGAGGTGAAAGAGCCACAAATGGCTCGGGAGCCGCAGGTTGCCGACCCCCGCCCTAGAACATTGGTTCCAGTCCAGCCCAGATGCAGACAGTTCTGTTTATACTGGTCCCACCTCCCCCAGAACTGGTTCCAATGCCCCAGAAATTTGAATTCCTCCCCCTTGCCCCATTTTTCAAGCCACGAATTAATTTGAAATATCCTCCTATTTCTACTCTGACTAGCACGTGGCACTGGTAGTAATCCAAAGATTATTACCTTTGTGGTCCTACTTTTTAGTTTATCTTTTAACTCCCTAAATTCAACTTGTAGGACCTCATCCCATTTTTTACCTATATCGTTGGTACCTATGTGCACCACGACCACTGGCTGTTCACCCTCCCATTCCAGAATGTCCTACAGCCGCTCAGAGACATCCTTGACCCTTGCACCAGGGAGGCAACATACCATCCTGGAGTCACGTTTACGGCCGCAGAAACGCCCCTTACAATTGAGTCCCCTATCTCTATAGCTCTCCCACTCCTTTTCCTTCCCTCCTGAGCCGCAGAGCCACCCATGGTGCAATGAACTGGGCTGCTGCTGCCTTCCCCTGATGAGACATCTCCCCCAACAGTATCCAAAACAGTATATCTGTTTAGGAGGGAGATGACCTCAGGGGACTCCTGCACTACCTGCCTACTGCTACACTGTCTAGTGGCCACCCCTTCCCTTTCTGCCTGTGTAGCCTTTACCTGCGGTGTGGCCAACTCACTGAACATGCTATTCACGACTTTCTCAGTAGTGTGGATGCTCCAGTATGAATCCAATTGCAGCTCCAGATGCTCAATGCAGTCTGCCAGAAGCTGCATCTGGACACACTTCCTGCACACGTAGTCGTCAGGGACACTGGAAGTATCCCTGATTTCCCACATACTGCAGGATGAACAAACCACAGGGCTGATCTCAGCTGCCATGACCTACCCAATACTTGCCTCAACTTTTGAAACTTTCTCCTTTGAAAGGAACTTACCCAGCCTTACCTCACTTGGAGTGAAGCTCATCCTCAGCCTCTTCTCGTACGTACGTACGTACGTACGTACGTACGTACTGACTGACTGACTGACTGACTGACTGACTGACTGACTGACTGCTTTCCACAGGCTGCTCCGTTTGAGGTAACCCTCTATTTATTTGTTTGAGCTTTTCAAACTGCATGGTCACCTGACCTCGATTGCCCAATCAACTGCTTTCTGCTGAGACTGAGCTATCCAAATCTTGATTGACTTGATTGCACAGTCCAACTGCCAAAACTGCCAGAATCTCTCAAGTCAAAACCTCAAATCTCCAATCCTTCACTGGCCCACTCACTCACTCACTCAGAGTGGGTTTGTAATTCTGGTGGAAACAAAGGATGTTGGGAATGGTGAGGGTGGAACACCATGGGAGGGGTGTGGGATGGGTGCAGAGAAAGAGTTCTGTGGGTGTGGTGGGTGGTGGCAGAAGACAAGATCATTTGATTCCAAACAGTTGCCTTATTGATCATTACCAAATGCATCTCTGGTGCTTCCAGCTCTCTCCTCTCTCCCTTACCCTTTTCCCAACCATGATAATGAAATAGAACATAGAAAAAAAAACCTGTAGCACAATACAGGCCCTTCGGCTCACAAAGCTGTGCCAAACATGTACTTACTTTAGAAATTACCTAGGGTTACCCATAGCCTTTTATTTTTCTTAGTGAAATATTGAATTTATATTTAAAGACTAAATTGAATAGATCTGGAATCTCTTGGGTATCATAATGCACCTTGGCACAACTTGTGAATTGTAATAATGGTGAACTTTGGCAGTATTAATTGCATTGTTGTTTAAATAGATGGATGAGTGAAGAGACAATATCATGTGGTGAGAGAGGAAGACTAGAATATACATTAAAAGCAAGGATGTAATGCTGAATTTTTATTAGGTGTTGGTCAGACCACATTTGGAGTATTGTGAGCAGTTTTACACCCCACTTCTCAGGAAGGATGCGCTAGCCTTGAAGATGGTTGAGAGCGGGTATTAAATACTATGGATTTTTAGAAGTACGAGGAGTACGAGGAAAAATCAAAAATATGGTATTGAGAGAGGAGATCAGCCATGAGCAACTTGAATGGTGGAATAGTGGACAAGCTCAAAGGGACAAATGGTCTTACTCCTACAGATATGAGGCCATTTATCTAAGGAAAGTATGCAGATATTGGAAAGGCTCCAGAGAAAGTTTACAAGAATGATCCCAGGGATTAAAGAGTTAACATATGGGGAGAGTTTGATGGCATTGGTCCTATATTCACTGAAGTTTAGAAGAATGGGGGGGGGGGGGGGTGGTCTCATTGAAACTTACCGAATCTTGAAAGACCTGGACAGAGTGAATGTGGAAAGGATGTTTTCAGTAGTGAGAGGATCTAGAATTAGAGGGCACAGCCTCAATGTCAAAGCATGTCCTTTTAGGACAGAGATGAGGAGGAATTTCTTTAGGCAGGTGTTGGTGAATCCATGGAATTTACTGTCACAGACAGTTGTGGAGGCCAATTAACTAGATAAATCTAAAATGATGGTTGATAGGTTCTTAATCAGTAATGGTGCCAATGGTTGCAGGGAGTAGGTGGGAGAATGGGGTTGAGAGGGAAAAACAAATCAATCATGATCAAATGGTAGAACAGACTCGATATGGTGAACTCCCAATCCTGCTCCTACATTTTATCTTCTTATTTTTTTTAAGTTTTTTAGGGATACAGCACTGAAAACAGGCATTTTCAGCCAAATAAGTCCGATCCACCCAATTACATCCATGTCACCAATTAACCTGCCGACCTGTGTATCTTTGAAATATGGGAGAAAACTGAAACAGCCAGAGGAAACCCACATGGTCCAGGGAGGAGGTATAGCCATGGAACTGAACCCAGGTTACTGGCACTGCAATAGTGTTACACTACCATACTATCCTAAAATAGCATGCCCCAGCCCTGCCACTTGGCCACAAGGAATTAAGAATCTTGTTTGGTCTTCTTAATGTAATTGGCCTGGAGTCATAGGCCAAACACCAGCTATTTACTTCAGATATATTTAACGGTTTCGGGTGATGTGCCTGGTTTCAAACTCACATCTCTGAGACAACAGACCAGAGACTGAATCATTGAAGTTTCGCACCACAAACTTCAAAATACATATATTATCAGAGTATGTATTCTATATACAACCCTGAGATTCGTCTCCATATAGGCAGCCACAAAACAAAGAAACCCTATAGAATTTATTAAAAGATACCATCAAACACACAGTATGCAAAAAAGAACAAATCGTGCAAACAATAAAAAGCAGGCAAATAATATTCCGAACTCAAGTTCACAAAAGTGAGTTCACAGCCACGAAGCGTGCCAGCACTGCAGCTGGTCAAGGAGCCTGTTAGTTGCAGGCCGTAGCCTCAGTTCAGTGCAGAGACGAGTAAAGCTCAAAATCTCATGATCCCATGATCTCAAAATGGCGGTGCAGGCTCGAAGAGCCAAATGGTCTACTTCTGCACCTATTGTCTATTGTCAAGCAGTGGCTCATCCCTAGTCTCCGGCCCAGGTCGGTAGGTTAATTGGTAACGTGGGTGTAATTGGGTGGATCAGACTTATTTGGCTGGAAGTGCCTGTTTTCAGTGCTGTATCCCTAAAAAACTTCAATCTGAGGAGATCGAACTCCTCAATCTGGTCTGGTGTTTAAATCAGTCAGACACTGGCTCGTTTCTCAATCTTGAGCCCAGGCTTGGCCACCGTGATACACCCGTATGTGCCATGCCGCAACCGTCCTGCACATTCTACCACAAAAATGGCAGGTGGTTCAAAAGCTCACCTTCTAAAGGGAAGTTACAGATTGCAGAGATTGTTATCCAGAAAAAGTGTGTAATAGAGTAGAGCTAACACTACGATTAACAGAACAAGTCAAAGCAATATCCCAATAGAAAGAGAAAAACATTATAAAAGAAGACCGCCGAAGGAAAGATGCATAACAATGAGATGAATGAACAATGCAAGGAACTCTTTCCACAGCACCAGAAGTGGCATAAAATGCTTTTTTTTCAAAATGGAATACTAATAATGAGAGATCAATATATTTTTAGATATAATGGAATCAGCAAACATGGTGTGAGTGCAGAAGTTTGGTTCTGAGGCAAAAGGTCAGCCACAATCTTATTAAATAGCAAGTCCAAAGGCCAAATGCCCCATCTCAGCTTTGATTTCTTGTAATTTTAATCAGAATAACTCATCACAGCCTCAACATGCCTTCAGATATCTTGAAAGACTTTAGGCAGAAGTGAAAGTAAGACAGTTTGTATCAGGACATTATACAGGCTAACAAATGGACGATGTCATAACTGTGATTTGGCCATATCAGTAAGAAGTTGACACAACCATACCAACATAAACTTTAATGCATGTTCATCCCTGGCCTTACGGCTGGAGGAGATTACTGTCAGAGAGGGGCAAGGCCATGGAGGATTTCAAGAGAAGAATGTAAATTTTCAAACTGTGTCCTTGAAAAAGCATAGAACAATACAGCACAGGAACAGGCCAGTCAGCCCACAATGTTGTGCCAAACCAAGTAAAAAGTAAAACAAACCCTCCCCCCAAAACCGACACCTTGTCCATCTTCCTCATATTCATGTGGCTATCTAAACATCTCTTAAAAACCTCTCCTCTATTTGCTCCTACCACCAAATTGGGCAGCACATTCCACAGCACATGTCCTCACCACTCTGAGTGAAAGTACTACCCCTCACATTCCCTTTGAACCTACCCTCCCCTCACCTTCAATGCACGCCCCCTGGTATTAGATATTTCTAACCTGGGGAAGAGATACCCCATGTCTACTCTATCTATGTCTCTCATAATCTTATAACCGTCTGTAAGATCTCCCTCCAGCTTCTGCAACTCCAAAGAAAACAACCCAAGTTTTTCCAGCCTCTCGTGATAGCACATGCTCTTTAAACTAGGCAGAATCAAGAGGAGTCCGACACCTCTCTTGAACTTTCTGTCTCCATCTCTGGAGATGGCTTATCTACTGATATCTACTATAAGACTACAGACTCTCACAACTACCTGGACTATTCCTCTTCCCACCCTGTCTCTTGCAAAAATGCTATCCCCTTCTCACAATTCCTCCGTCTCCGCCGCATCTGCTCTCAGGATGAGGCTTTTCATTCCAGGACGAAGGAGATGTCTTCCTTTTTTAAACAAAGGGGCTTCCCTTCTTCCACCATCAACTCTGCTCTCAAACACATCTCTCCCATTTCCCGCACATCTGCCCTCACCGCATCCACCCACCACCCCACTCGGGATAGGGTTCCTCTTGTCCTCACCTATCACCCCACCCGCCTCCAGGTCTCCATAACTTCTGCCACCTCCAACGGGATCCCACTACCAAGCACATCTTTCCCTCCCCCCTCCTTTCTTCTTTCCGCAGGGATCACTCCCTACGCAACTCCCTTCATCCCCCCCACCCATCCCTTCCCACCGATCTCCCTCCTGACACTTATCCTTGTAAGCGGAACAAGTGCTACACCTGCCCTTACACTTCCTCCCTCACCACCATTCAGGGCCCCAGACAGTCCTTCCAGGTGAGGCGACACTTCACCTGTGAGTCAGCTGGTGTGGTATACTGTGTCCAGTGCTCCCGGTGTGGCCTTTTATATATTGATGAGACCCGATGCAGACTGGGAGACCGTTTTGCTGAACACCTATTCTCTGTCTGCCAGAGAAAGCAGGATCTCCCAGTGGCAACACATTTTAATTCCACGTCCCATTCCCTTTCTGATATGTCTATCCAGGGCCTCCTCTACTGTCAAAATGAAGCCACACTCAGGTTGGAAGAACAACACCTTATATACTGTCTGGGTAGCCTCCAACCTGATGGCATGAACATTGACTTCTCTAACTTCCATTAATGCCCCTCCCCCCCTCTTAGCCCATCCCTGACATATTTAGTAGTTTGTTTTTTTTTCTCTCTCTCTGCCCAAAGCTCTGCCTGTTCTCCATCTCCCTCTGGTGCTCCCCCTCCCCCTTTCTTTCTCCCAAGGCCTCCTGTCCTATGATCCTTTCCCTTCTCCAGCTCTGTATCACTTTCGCCAATCACCTTTCCAGCTCTTAGCTTCATCCCACCCCCTCTGGTCTTCTCCTAACATTTCGCATTTCCCCCTCCCCTCACTACTTTCAAATCTCTTACTACCTTTCCTTTCAGTTAGTCCTGATGAAGGGTCTCAGCCCGAAATGTCGACAGTGCTTCTCCTTATAGATTTCCTGGCCTGCTGCGTTTCACCAGCATTTTGTGTGTGTTGCACAGTACTGTATTTGTCCAGCTTATCTAAATTGCCTTGAAGCCACTTCAAGATCCCCCATCCAAATCACTTATATAGATAGTGAAACAACATACGTAAAATGCTGGAAGAACTCAGCAGGCCAGGTAGCATCTATGGAAAAGAGTACAGTTGATGTTTTGGGCCACGACACTTCAGCAGGACTGGAGAAAAAAAGATGAGGAGTCAACTCTGATCTCATGCCCTTTTTTTCTCCATTCCTACTGAAGGGTCTTTGCCCAAAATGTTGACTATTTAGTCTTTTCCATAGATGCTGCCTGGCCTACTGAGTTCCTCCAACATTTTGTGTGTGTTGCTAGGATTTCTAGCATCTGCAGATTTTCTCTTGTTTGTATATAGTGAGTTGCTCAAGCCCAAGCACCAGGATTCTCTACCCGCAACCCTATAAAACACCCTTGCACTCTCTCTTTTTTGTCACTCAGCTAAATTTTCATCCATGCCAGTTTGTTACTCCAAACTCTAATGCTTTAACTTTACACAGATTGCTAATGTGGGTATTTACAAAAGTCCTTCCTGAAAATCCAAATGCAGCATGTCAATTGGTCTCCCTTCTCTGTCCTACTCATTACAGACTCATAAAATTCCTATAGCTTCATCAAACACAATTTCCCTTTCATAAATCTATGTTGACTTTGTCTAAAGCCTTAATGGCTTTATAAGCCAGCATTAAAACTATTATTCTTATAAATTATGAAACAATCAAAACACATCGATTGTAATGCACACAGATGGCCATTAGTTCCATAAATCATATGCGTGACAGTTCTTGCAGCAAATTATTACATACAAGAGCTACAAGGGGAATAAATCACCAAATCCAATTAGCATAAATTAAAAATAAAAAATATGCTAAATTTAAAAAATGCAAATTTAGTCATCACTGTTACTCATTGAAGATGTCAGAGCCACTTCTGATTCTGAAATTCAAATCAAATTATAAAATTATTATTGTCAAAGTGCTGCAGATTCTGTGCACTCTTGTAGCCTGGTGGGTTTTAAATAACCATAAACTCTCTTGTAAATTCAAAAGAACCAGCAAATGTTACTGGAGAAGTAGATTTAAGATATGATGATTTTATTCCCCAATTTGTGATAAACCCACTTGCTGTCCTTTCTCCAGCAAAGGGAATTAATGAACTTTATTTTTCCCAGTGGTTCATCCTGATTGTTAAGAAGAGAGTTTGTCCAATTCAGCACTCTATCACTGATTCCTCTGGAAACAAAGTGTTACTTACACTGATCCAAAGAGCTCTCATAAGCACGTAGAAAAGGGTCAAGGAGCCACACTCCCAACTGCAGAATCTATATCATTTTCCAAAAGACATGAACCTAGTAGGACAAAGCCTTTTCTTTCCAGAATGGGCCCCAAATTCACCATTGCAAATGCATCACATCATTTCTTTGTATTTTTCAATTTCCAGTTGTCTATAGAATTCCAAATAAGTTGGAGAAGTGAGAATTTCCATCATAGCGAATTGCAGAAGATTGGTGAGGAACAGAATATTTTCTCCCTTACAAGTTTTAATACAATGCTTTAGGGATTAAATTAATGGACCCGGGGGGATAACCTGGTAAACCTGAGATCTTTGCATTTCCCACGGTGGTTAATTCAGTTCCTTCATATAATATGGGGAATTCCAACAGAATCCAGCATAAAACTGAGGACAAAAAAACGTTCTGCAAGAGGTCAAAAATAAGCTTTAATAAACACAAGAGATTCTGCAGATGCTGAAAATCCAGAGCAACACACACAAAGATGAGAAAATCTGCAGATGCTGGAAATCCAAGCAACAAAGTGCTGTAGGTTCACATCAGGCCAGGCAGCATCTATGGAAATATTTGACGTTTCTGGCCGAGGCCCTTCTTCAGGACTCATCATCATTTGTTCGTGGGATAGAAGGGGAAATGTGAAACTGAATATATGCTATACATTTTGGGAAGTCTCACTCCTTAACCTGCAGTCTACAGACCCCTTGGTTGATGGTAGGGGTCCACGGTTTAAAATAGACTGGGAACCCTTGACCTAGCTGAATTTTAACAAAAACACACAGAACACTTAATACCCCAATAAAATCTTTAATTAAGAATGTCTTACATAGTTTTAATTGATCATTAAACAAGCCAAACTAAATCCCTGAAAGAGTTTTTGACTGTAAGATATCCCAAACCATTTTTCAATAGTCACATTACTGGACTTGTATTCAGATGCCTAGATTGAGATCTGGAAGCATTTTGAAATTCCACCCTGGCTGTACACTAATTCAAATTCAATAATATATGCAGTATGTAATAAAAAATAATGGAGGTACAGTATATGGTCTTGCCTTCATTGGCCTTCGCATTGAACAAAAGAATCAGGAAGTCATGTTGAAGCTAAGTAGAATGTTGATTAAGCTGCTGTTGGAAAATTGTGTAAAATTCTGATCAATCCATTGCCTTGGAAAGAACGCAGAAGAGATTTACAAGAGTGCTGCCTGGATTGGCGGGCATGCTGCCCAGCGAAGGAAATTGGAAAAGCTTGGATTGTCTTCTCTGGTACATTAGGGGCTGTGCGGAAACCAAATAAAAATTAACAAGATTATGAGAGGCATAGATAGGATAGTCAGACAGAATTTGTTCCCTCAGTTAGAATTGCCAAGTTTTGGAGGACATGAATTAGATGGGGGATCCGTGGAGTTTAAAGGAAATTTTAGCATTAGACGCATGTAAATGGAGGAATAGGGGTTGATGCCAACGAAGTGAGCTGACAGACCTGCTCCTGTCCTATGACCTGTGTTTTAAAAGTTGGTGAAGTGGTCTATGGAACTAGTAACATTTTGTTCAGACATATCAGGCTCTCCCATGGCTTTTAGAGAATATGATATCCTTACCCAGCCCAGCCAACATTGTGACTCAAGTGTGGGTGATTACTTAATGCAACAGGATTGTCAGCAAAGCTGGCTATGTCCACATCCCATGAATGAATATATAAAAGAAAACCCTGAAATCTATACATAGTAGTCCTACCACTCATTGCCCACAGCTTACATGTCATGTCCTGACCGCAGCCCACAAGAAGGAATGCAGCATTATTCCCACTAGAGGGAACTATGCCCTGTCTGGTTGAGCATGACTTGCACCATTACTCATTTGATTGCCTCCAGTCTCTTTCCTTTAAAAGTCACATCAGAAGTACTTTTGCAAAGTAGAATGAGATTTTTATAATCACCACACACACCTTCATAGAACTGCATGAACTTGTTAATTTTATTTTATCTGTTTCATTAAATAGTTTGAATCTAGCACTAAGTATTTGCTTCAATCTACATAGGTTGATTTTAATTCCAGTATTTGCCCTAACTTTGAGTAATGCATCTTACCTCTTTGCATTTAAAATGAACTACTTGTTTTCATAATCCAGCAAATAGCTCCACTGATATAATTTAGATTTACAATTGTAAATAAGGGATCCTACAAAAATAAAATAGGATAGCAAATATCCCCAACTATACATCTGCACAGAAACAGCATAGAATAACATCAAATTCACAGTAACAAAACATAATCTATCCTTGACAGTGGCATGGGGATTTAAAAAATGTGAGTTTGTTAAGCAAGTTGACTTAATTTTCAAACTTTGGCTTTGATTTTAAATACCAGTGGAATCAACAAATGGAGAGCAACCAAGACAAACAACATCAGGATCAATTCTAACTTTCATATCTTCTACACAACACAAGTTTGGGACTTGAGAACACTGGCAAGAATCAGCATCTATGTTAGCTTGGCTAGCAAGAATCCTCTGTCAGAGAACCACAGAAACATTACAATTATGAGATGAATTCATTGGACTGTTTGACCCCGTTATGACAAGAGAAGCAAAATGAGGCAGTAGTGTTCCAAGGCTTTCATTTTTTAAATGTTATTTTATGGTAAGAAAAATCTTTGTTTTTAATCATAACTGTGTACATCACCTGCAGAGTAAACATTTATTGACCATTGGTAATTGCTCTTGGGAAGGAGCTAATGAGCTGGTATTCTTGAAACACTTAGTTATATTTTCAATTTAAGCCAAATTGTGCAAAATCATGATCAAGCAGGCTTTACTAATTCTCCTTGGTGTAAGCTTTAGTCTTAAGTTGAGTGCAAGATAATGCAAAAAAAAACTTCCATAATTTTAGTTCAGGTTTTGTTAGGCACTGTTCTAGTATGTTGATCCAGCAATAATGATGAATTGGTGATACATTTCCGGGTCAGGGTGATGTTTGACCTGGAGGGAAATATTTTTGAGTTCAAAGTTCAAAGTACATTTTATTGTCAAAGTATGTACAAATTATACAACTTTCAGATTCTTCTGCTTAACAGGCTGCCACAAAACAAGAGACCCAAAAGAACCCGATTTCAAAAACCAAATACAGAGAGAGAGAGAGAGAGAGAGAAAACAAATCAAATGCAATCATGCAAACAGTAAAGCAAGCATTAGCATTCAGAATGAAATTGAATTCATAGACCCGATTCTGGGAGAAGCTGGAGTGGGCCCATAATCTCAGTCTCAGTCCCTCGCCGACTGGGGCAAATCACGGCAAAGCTAAGCCCATAGCAGCTGGGGCATGACACAGTCTCAGCACCGAGAAGCTGGAGTAAAACTTCGCGGAGCAGAACCAGCTCAACCCTCACCTCTAGCCCTGACATCCTGGCCCAGCGATTAAATTGTGCAAGTGCCAGGTTGTCCCCCAAACTCGGGCCCAAGCTCCAGTCCCACTACATCAAACACCCTCTACGCCACCTCCAGCCATGCTCGATCTTTCCAAATCGGTGTGCTGCTTGGATGGATCAAACCCCACTCCCAGTTTAGGTGAGCGGGCTTTGGAACCGCTCCGCTTCAGCTTTTCTCCACTCCACTCATTCCGACCACATCTCTGATGCCGACCCTGACTCCATCTTCTCCTGCAGCATGCCTCAACCTCACCCCTCCTCTGTCTCATACCTCCACAACTCGACCTCCGGATCAGCCTTGCCTTTGCTTGTCTTTTCATTGTTGCTGTGATCGGCACCAAAATTCTCTATATATGGAGTGTTATTCATAGAGTATTTAGTCGGATTTCTTGCTTTGACATCCTCCAGTGAGCTGGCACCCTCTTTCAGTAGCGCCATTTCAAACCTGAAAGGGATGTGGCTTCTCCCGTGTGCCCCAATCCCCATTGCCCATCTGTGAGAATATTTAGGGGGAGGGATTGAGGGGCAATACCACAGGATGCTTTGCTATGGAGTGTTATCATGAAGGAGGTGATCGGTATTCAGGACATTCCTAAACTGCTTTTAAATACTGGAAAGGCTTTGGAGAGCTACTTCCCTCTGATCCAAGGAATTTCCATGGGTGTTAAATTTCCATGGGTGGTCCAATTAAGTCTGTGGTTAATAATGCCACCCAGATCATTAAAAAAATGGAACAAATGACTGAAATAATCCTGAATATCAAGAGGAGGTGGTTAGATTCTCACTCATTTGAAATATGTCAGTTACTTGTGTACTCAAACCATTCTCTGCCGCATACCAGCCCAATGCTAAAGCTGCCCAGCTGTTGATCCATTGGGCACACACTTCTTCTGCACCTGAGTTGAATGGAATCAGACCCTGCAATCATCAGCGAATACATACTTTCTCGATATTATGCTGGAGGAAAGTCAACTATGAAGTTGATACAGGCTTGAAGAGCTCCCACAACAATATCCTGTTGATGAGATGACTGGCCTTCATTCGTTTCTTTTTTACATAATGCCAGGCATTAGGGAACTCACTGGAGTTTGGAAGAGTGAAGAGGGATCTCAACGAAGCCCGTTGAAAGGCCTAGGCAGAATGGAGAGGATGTTTCCTACAGTGTGGGAGTCTCAGAGCAGAGGGAACAGCCTCAGAATAGAGGAACATTCCTTTAGAACATTTCATTAGCCAGAGGCTGGTGAATCTGTGGAACTCATTGCCAAAGACAGCTGTAAAGGCCAAGTCATTGGGTATATTTAAAGGAGAAGTTGATAGATTCTTTATTAGTTGGGATATTAATCATTGCTGAGAGAAGGTAGGAGAATGCTGTTGAGAAGATAATAAGTCAGCCATATTTTTACTCACAAAATTGTGCCTTACGGACAGTTCCTACTGGAAAGTTGTTGTTTGAATAAGCTGTGGAATAACTCCTCCAGTTTAGAAACCAGTTTGTAAGGAGGACTTTGCTTAGACAACTAGGTTAGAACTGACATTCCCATGTCTGAATTCAGTGCCTAAATTGATGCAAATGGTCAGATTTATTTCTTTTTTCCTCTGCGAAAATGTGGTAATCATACAACCACATCTCCTCTCAGCCCGTTCGGCCTTTTCAGAGGACATTTCTTAGTCATCTACATGGAATTAATCTAGGGTCACAAACAAATTAGTTATTTCATTCCCTTAAGGCTATTATTGAACCAGATGGGCTTTTACAATCAAGTTGTTTCCTTGGTTATCATTGCTAAGTCCAGTTGATGTGCCTTGGTCCAAATGTACAAACATTTTAAATGACCTGCTTTCAAAGACTTCAACTAAAGGGGCTGGAAAGAGATATTAAAATCCAGGATCTCAGTACCAAGGTGTACTCATAGAGTGGCACTGGCATGCAACACAGAAGCATGTCTTTCACCCCAACAAGTCTAACCACCATCCAGCACCCATTTAAACCAATCCTGTTTTATAATTTTCAGCCTCTCGACCACAACTGCAGGCAAATTTACAGCAGAAACTGGAACATCTGGTGGAGCCTCATTCAGTTAGGGGGACGGGGGAAATCTGCAAACTGCACACTTAACCCCACAGGAGGTCAGAAATGAACCCAACTCACGTGCACTATAAGGCTCTACCAACTGCAACCAGCTGTTCAGTAAACTGTTCTTCAAGCCTTGACACAAGAATACTCAGCATTTAAACCTTAAAAGAGCTCATCTCTGGCTGAGCGCCATTTCTGTAAAATGAATTCACTTTGATTTGATTCCATTCTTGTAGTTTCAGGTCACTTAATCATACACTGCATACAAATGAAACATAACTTCCCTTCGATTAGCCAGCTCTCCTTAAAATTATCAAATTAACAAGTAAAATAGTATGTTCAAAATTATATTTCCACTCTGATTCTACTCCTTCTTTAAATTGCCTGCTATTAGGTCTCATTGCTATGGTTGTGTGTGTTCGTTGAGAATGAAAAGCTGAAAGCTGATAACATTTTCTAACCCCTGTTGGGCTCATGGAACTGATAAGTCAGCCTACTGCATTAATATAACGCATGCCGTGAGCCGATACATTGGTAAATGGAAATTACTGATGGTATCAGTGGGCAATGCTCCAAGTTCCAAAAGAACCATTCCAAATCCTTTAATTCCGAAGTGCTATGTGTATGACATTGACCAGAATGAGGGCTGGATTGGCTGCATTTGGAAAGCAAGCATTCCATTGACTTTCTGGTCCACAAGAACATTTTGAAATATATTGGGCAGATTAATTCTGAGTTATAAGAAGATAGTTGTTTGCAACATCTTAAATGCCAAACAATGACAACTCTGAGCCAGTGGGGCAAGAATTCAACCTCAACTGAATGCATTAAATCACATAACTCAGCTTCTGAATTTCAGTTCTATTGCCTTCACCATCTATGGAGATTAGAAACAGGAAATAAACTTCCCCATTCCCCAATATATCTACTAGCAGGATATTCATTAATGTTTCTAAATGGGAATTCTGGAGAATTCTGGATTGCTTTGTGGGGGGGAGGTGTAGGACCAGAGGGCACAGCTCAGAATACAAGGACGTTCCTTTAGTACAGAGATAAGGAGGAACTCCTTTAGCCTGAGGATGGTGAATCTGGAATTCATTGCCACAGACAGCTATGGAGGCCAAATCATTGGGGATATTTAAAGCAGAGGTTGATAGGTTCTTGATTAGTAAGAGCAACAAGGTTCTGGGGAGATGGCAGGAGAATGGGATTGAGCGGGATAAAAGCTCGGTTATGGTGGAATGGTGGAGAAGACTCAATAGCCAAATGCTCTAATTCTTCCCCAATACCTCATGGGTTATGATTCCCTGTCATTGGCTAATAACCTGTATCTTTATAAAACATTAACAAAAAGAGAGATTTTGTCAGGTAAATTTAGAAGACAATTGCTTTAAAAGAATTGTCATTACTGCAAGTAAATGTAGCAAAATGTATTTAAATATATCTGCAGGAAGCCCTGCAGATGTCCATTTTGAACGATTAACATTATCATTTTGTGAAAGGTTATTTATTTCTTTCGAGATTGAGTGCAGAACAGGCCCTTCCAGTCCACCCAGTCATGACACCCAGCCAATGACCAATTTAGTTTTTGTTTTATCACAAGATAATTTACAATGACCAATTAACCAATTTACTGTACGTCTCCAGACTGTGGGAGAAAACCGGAGTGCCTAGAAGAAACACACGTGCACACAGGAAGTACATACAACGTTTCTTACAGAGAACACTAGAATTGAGCTCCAAACTCCGACACCCTGAGCTGTAATAACGTCAAGCTAACCTCTACACTGTCGTGTAGTTGAATTGACTTCCCCATAAATACTTTTGTATTTTCATTCGAGTGTTACTGTTAAGTGAGATTCTTTTTGCTGAATGCTGTACTTAACCAAATTTGAATCTAAGTGAAGAAGCAATATGCAAAATATAATTTTGGAACACTGGAATTTGTTACACAGATGATGACAGTGTTTATCATCATTACCCCATAACATGACAAGATAAACAATTTGAAGAAGAGATTAGATTCAAGATTAATTTTATTTGTATGGTAACGTTATAGTAATTTGCAGGGGTATGGTCATTTGTACGGGTATGGTAAGATGGCAACACGTTCAGTCACAGCGTCCTCTCTGGGTTAATCCAAAGATGTTATTGTCTTTTTTGTGATCTCAAGACGTTGTTGGACATCAAGAATTTCATGTATTGCAGGTCTTCCCCATCAGCACATTGCTTATTAGAGAAGGAACTGGAGGAGATGGACTTGGTGACAATGTGTTGCTGCCTGCCGGAGAAAGGTGTGGGAATCAGTGCACGAAGATGGTGTGCCGTCTAACAGTGAGTGATTGCTTTGGATGGTTTCCTATTGGACAGTGGCAGTTTCGAGTACTGCAGGTTCAATGGTGAGACTGACAGTGGGAGAGTCGCATAGCATCGGTTGCAGTGCGGACTAGGCCTCACGTCACGGTGTTGCCTGTTGCAGCTGCCCAGGAGAGGAGATGCCAGAGGCAGCGTGGCGTGGCATCCATGCGGGATTGGGAGCTGGTTCCTCTCATCAGACCTACCCTCCAGTCTTCACTCAGTGAAAGACAAGCGGACTGCTGGGGGGTTAGTTCTTGCAAACAACATCCATGAACCATGGATGAGCGCCCACTAACTATTTAATGCTCTTAATGGCGTGCGCCTAAAACAGCCTCTGACAACCAAGTCCAGCTCCTGACTTTCACGTGTGGCTTAGCTATTAAGCCCAGCAGGACCATTTCTACTGACAACAGAAGGGGCAAAGTCAGGTCACTGGCACCTAAAAACCAGTTGCCTCATGTAGATGGGGCACATTAGCTGTGGTTGGCAGCTTATCTAGAAGAAGAACATTGATCTCAAACCTCTACTGCCTTGTAGCTATATTCACTCATGGGGAAGGCTTTGAGAGTAAAGCCCGGAGATGGCTGAGTTCAACATGGACTAGCAATTCCTGTAATGCCCCTGGTGCCAAACTGTCCCGGTCTCAGTCATTCCTCCGGATTCATCAGTTGTGTGGAGAGTGGGAGCCTGCTGCATGGGCAACAAATTGCTCTCTATATCATATTGCCCTGGCTTGTATATCTAGACAGCCAGGACACAACATACATGGTAGACCTCGACCGATGGAGGGCCTCCAACGTAAGTGCTATGTGTGCCTTGTACTGTGCATGAATGGTGATTCTGTATTTTGCACCTTGGCTGCTGAAGAACACTGGTTCATTTGGCTGCAATCATGGGTGGTTCCTTAAGGCTGCCATAGCCAGGGTTAGTTCTGGGGATAATCTCTCACTGCCTATTAAATGCTCCCAACGATGTGTATCTCAAGTAGCCTCGTAACCATGTCCGGCTCCAGGCCTTCACAAGTGGCTCAGCTATTAAGCCTGGCAGAACCATTTCTGCTGATGTGAGAAGGGGTGAAGGTGGCTTGCTGGTATCTTAAAACCAGTTGTTTTGGGTAGATCGGGTTCGTCAGCATTAGTTGGCAACTCAACTAGGAGAAGGAGTACCCTAATCTCAAACCTCTGCTGTCTTGCACCTATACCCACTCATAGGGAAGGAATCTGAGTTAACCCTGAGCAAAAAATTTGGAGCTGGAGTCCCTAAGGCGGTCTTTCTTTGATTTCAGTGTTACTGGTGCCAAGCTCTGCTGTTCATTCAGATTCATCAGCTATGTCGAGAGGGGGAGGCTACTGCTTGGGCAGCAGCTTGCTCTCTATATTATACTGCCCTGACTTGTCTATCACATAGACAGCTACGAGACAAGATCCATGGTTGACTCTGACCATACGTGGATATTCATGTATGGTTGAATGACAATTAAACTTGAACTTGAACTTAAGTTTAGCCTCAGCCTCACCTACCACCCCAGTAGCCTCCACGTCCAGCACATAATTCTCTGAAACCTTCACCATCTCCAATGGGATCCCACCACTAAGTGTATCTTTCCCTCCCACCCCCTTACCACTTTCCACAGAAATTGCTTCCTATGTGACCTCCTTGTCTATTCATCCCTCCCCACTGATCATCCTCCTGGTCCTTATCCTTGCAGGCAAAAATAGCCATACCTGCCCCTACACCTTCTCCCTCACAACCATTCAGAGCTCCAAGCAGTCTTTCCAGGTGAGGCGACACTTCACCTGCAAGTCTTGGAGTTATCTGTTGTATCCAGTTCTCCAGGCGTGGCTTTCTGTATATCAGTGAGACTCAGCGTAGACTGGGATACATCATCAAGAACATATGCTCCATCCACCAGAAAAAGCAGGATCTCCCTGTAGCCACCTATTTCAATTCCACTTCTCATTCCCATTCTGACATCCCACTCTACTGCTGCTATGAGGCCACAAACAGTTTGTATTCCATCTGGGTGGCCTCCAACCTGGTGGCACAAATAACAATTTCTTGAACTTCCGGTAATTGTGCCCACCCCCTCCGCCATTCCCTATTCCTGTTTCTCTCTCTTAACTTATATCCTTACCTGCCCATCACCTCCCTTTGGTGCCCCTCCCCATTCCTCTTTCTTCATCCACTCCTATCAGATTCCCTCTCCTCCATTCCTTTATCTCTTTCCCCAATCAACTTCTCAACTTTAGTTCATCCTCTCCCCCTCTTTTGGTTTCACTTACTACCAACCACCTTGTATCTCTTTCTCCCCTCTCCCTTCCTTCTTATTCTGACTTGATCCTTCCTTTAGAAAGGTCTAGGTCCACAACATTGACAGTTTTTTTCCTATCCATAGAAGCTCAGTTCCTCTAGCATTTTCTATGTGCTGCTTTGGATCTCCAGTGGATGCAGATTTTCTCAAGCTTCTGTTTGAACCTGAACTTGACGCACCGTACATTGAACATAAAAAATAGGAGCAGGAGAAGGCCATCCACCTACCCGCATTTTCCCCATAACCCTTAATTCCCTTATTATGCAAAAATCAGTACAACCCTGTCTTAAATATGTTTACTGAGGTAGCCTCCTCTGCTTCATTGGGCAGAGAAATCCACAGATTCACCTCTCTGGGAAAAGCAGTTCCTCATCTCCATCCTCAAGCTACTCCCCCAAATCCTGAGGCTATGTCAAATAGTTCTAGTCTCACCTACCAGTGGAAACAACTTTCCTGCCTCTATTTTATATATCCCTTTCATAATTTTATATGTTTCTATAGGATCTCCTCTCAATCTTCTGAATTCCAGTGAGTACAGTCCCAAGCAAATCAATCACTCCTCATAAACTAACCCTTTCATCTCGGGAATCAACCTGGTGAATCTCCTCTTCACTGCCTCCAAATCTGGCATATCCAGGTGTGGCCTCACTGGTACCCTGTACAGTTGCAGCATAACCTCCCTGCTCTTAAATTCAATCCTTCTAGCATTGAAGGCCAACATTCCATTTGCCTTCTTGATAGCCTGCTACGCCTGCAACCCAACTTTTTGTGATTCATGCACAAGCACTCCCAAGTCCTACTGCACAGCAGCAAGATGCAACCTTTTACCACTTCTTCCGTTCTTCTTTCCACAGTGGATGACCTCGCATTTACCAACATTGTACTCCATCTGCCAGACCTTTGCCCATTCACTTAACCTATCTATATCTCTCTGCAGACTCTCCGTATCTTCTGCAAAATTTGCTTTTCCACTCAATTTAGTGTCATCAGCAAACTTAGATAGATTACACTCAGTTCCCTCTTCCAAAGTATTCATTATTAAAAAATTAATAATTATTGTGAACAGTTGCGGGCCTAGCACAGACCCCTAGCAGCACACCACTCACCACTGATTGCCAACCAGAGAAACACCCATGTACGCCAACTCTCTGCTTTCCATTAGTTAACCAATCCTCTATCCATGCTAATGCATCACCCTCAACTCCATGCATCCTTATTTTATGGATAAGTCTTCTATGCGGCATCTTATCAAACACCTTCTGGAAATCCAAATGTGAAATGGATCCTTTGCATCAATGACCAACACAGTCTGATAATGAGCTTCTGCTGTTAGCTTACAATTTGCCTACAGTTTACTAACTCTTACTAATCCGTACATCTTTGGAACTGGAAAGGAAACCAGAGCACCAAGGGGACACCAACACAGTCACAGGAAGAACGTACAAACTCCTTACAGACAACGGCGGGAACTGAACCCCTATCACTAGTACTGTAACCACTATGCTACTGTGCTGCCACTCTGACTTCCAGGAATTTACAGCCTAAGTCCGCTCAATGTGCAGAGGCATTTGGGATGATGTTGAGGAGCTCCAGGCTCTGCACCGGGAATATATAAAGGTCTTGTGTAACACACCTCATCACAAACTATCCACCTGCCCCGCGGACAGCTCTTGCACTCTCTAGTACATCATACCATTGAACGTTACATGTCCCTCTCTGCTACATAAAAGGAAGTTCTAATAATCCTGCTCTTTATAACCCATTGACTCTCCTATATCAAAGAGCTTTTCACTCATAGAATGGATAGCCCCCAGTTATTTTTGAACGTGCGTGACTTGACTGCTCACTTGCAGTCCAAAAGCAGCTGATTACTAGAAGGTACTAGATTACTAGATTACTAGAAGGTCTGCAAAATCATTACTAATTTTGACCTTGGCTTCTTGGATAATGCTTACGGATTTCACACAGTGGTTACATGACACACTAGGCATTTGATAATTTTGTGTTTGACTGTACAATCTATTCCTGGGGAACAAGTCTTCTCCCTTAATATCGGCACAAAATGCTGCAGAAACTCAGTAGGCCAGCAGCATCTACTGAAAAGAGTAAATGTTTGACTTTTTGGGCCTAGACCCTTGATCCAGGACATTTCTATAATCTATGTACTTCCACTTTTATGACTGAATAGGGAAGAACTTTGATCTGTGACTTTAACCGTGGACGATTGCTGATGATAGACAGGGTGGTTTGAGTTTCTCAGAACTGATTATCTGGGATTTTCACACTCAACAGTCTCTAGAGTTTACAGAGAATGTGCAAGAAACAAAAAAAATCATCCATTGAGCAGAGGTTCTGTAGGTGAAAATGTTAGAATTCTTTATGAAAAACAAGCAAGACAGACAAAGGAGAATCAATGGATATTGTGCATTTGGATTTTCAGAAGGCCTTTGACAAGGCATTGTATAGTAAGATCAGAGCTCATGATTTTACAGGAAAGATGCATGGGATAATCGATGGGAGGCAAAAATTATGAATAAAGGGAGCCTGATCTGATTGGCTGCCAGTGACTAGAGGTGTTCAGCAGGGATCGGTGCTGTGACCACTTCTTTTTATGCTGTATATCAATGACTTGCATGATAGAATTGATGGCTTTTTGGCCAAGTTTGCAAACAATACGAAGACAGATGGAGGTACAGGTAGTTTTGAGGAAGCAAAGCGGCTGCAGAAGGACATGAACAGATTAGGAGAATGGGCAGAGTGACAAATGGAATACAATGTTGGAAGGGTGTGGTCATGCACTTTGGTAGAAGAAATAAAAGCCAAGAAAATTTTCTAAGGAGCAAGAAAATTCGAAGATCTGAGGTGCAAAAGGAATTTGGAGTCCTCGTGCAGGATTCCCTAGAGGTTAATTTGCAGATTGTGTCAGTGGGTTAAGAGGCCAGACTGGGGAGTAGAAGAAAAGAGGATGGCGAGGGTAATCATTTTTTTACCTGAAAGTAAAATTGAATTTCATGCCACCTGGTAGAAGCCTACTCAGATGGAATATAACCTGTTGCGCCTGCAACCTGAGGGTGGCCTCATCATGGCACTCGAAGAAGCCATGGACCAACGTGTCAGAATGGGAATGGGAATTAAAATACTGGGCCATTGGAGAGTTCAACGTTTGGTGGATGGATCAGAGGTGATCAACGAAGCAGTCCCCCAGTTTATGATCGGCCTCACCAAAGTAGGGGAGGTTGCATCACGAGCACCGGACACAATAGACAACCCCGGCAGATTCACAGCTGAAGTGTTGCCCTACCTGGAAGGACTGTTTGGGGCCCTTAGTGGAGGGAGGGGGGTAAATGTGCAGGTGTAGCACTTTGGCCACTTGCAGAGATAAATGGCTGGAGGGAGGTTTGTGGGGAGGGAAGAATAGACAAAGGAGTCACAGAAGGAGTGAGCCCTGCAGAAAGTTCAGAGCGAAGGGGAGGTAAAGATGTGCTTGGTGGTAGGAATACTTCGGAGATGGCAGAATTTGTGGAGCATTACATGTTGGATGCAGACATTCAAGGGGTGGTAAGTAAGGACACGAGCAACTCTATCACTGTTAAGGCAGCAGGAAGATGGGGTTGGAACGTCTCAGCCCGAAACGTTGATAGTAATTTCATTTCCATGGATGCTGAGTTCTTCCAGCATTTTGTGTGTGTTGCTTTGGATTTCCAGCATCTGCAGAATTTCTTGTGTTTATGAGTAACTCAGACAACACCCATTGCAATAATGGCATGCAGAAGGGCATCATAGAATGTACAACACGTCGGACCTTGAAGTGGATGGGCTACAGCAGCAGAAGGCTACAAACATGCATTTGGTGGATACCTAATAAAGGAGCCACTGAATGTAAGTATCCGTTATTGGATGCAAATGGATCAAATGTTGTATACTTAAGATCCAAGAGAATAACTGGACCTGCAAGGTGATTCGGATGCAATTGTAAACTGTTATCATATGGAAACAGATAAAAATGTGAGATGCCCCAAAAGACTGATATTGCTTCTTATACTGCCTGTGAGTAACACTGTTCAGCACTTTACCTGCTATTATGAGGTCTGACAGGCTTTGCTATTCTGAGATCAGGCAGGTTCTCAAACAGTGCAAAGATCAACAGGGCTCTTAACTACAATCTATGCATCACAGTTTGCACACTTAGCAGCTAAGTACCGTTTGATCAAGCAAACTGCAGATTAGTGAGTTTCAGTCCATTCCCATTATGTTGATGTTTTATTTATGAAACTCCCTGGTTCTCTTGCTTGCGTAAGTCTAGGGAAGTCTGGTGGAGGGAAGGTCACAACATAACAAAGTCAAAAATAGATTGTCCGCAAAGAATGATGAGCCTAAGCAACCTGAGGATCTCATACATATTGGTTGGTCAGCTGCACTGAGAATAATTTGTATATTATTTTGGCCCTAGTGGGAGACAATCTCCACAAGAAACGTATCTAAAGAATTCAATGTAATGCTCACTGAGCAAACATTTGTCTCTGCTCAGTTTGAGGAATGCAGTCTCCAATTTGATGCAGATGTACTGCAAGTCACATTTGGACTTCATTCCCTGGAAGACCATATTTTAGGATCCATTCATGTCCTTGGAGAGGTGAGGTGCTGGAGCTGTAAACAGTCTTAAGGGGGAAATACTAGAGTTTTCTTAAAAATGAATCATGATAGCATCACATAACAAACCACTTTGAAACAAGCATTTATATAATTTGATCAGTTCTATGCAAGGAAAGCTGTCATATGTAATCTAACAATTTCATCCTTTTTAAACTTCTCGACTACTTAAACACTTCTGAAAGAATCACTTCTTCCCTTCTACGAAACACTACCAAATCTGTCCTTGATTTTAGTCCTCAATATTCAGGAAAGCTTGCACAGGCACAAAGTTTTTCAATCTTTTCAATGGAGAGCCAAAGGTAATTAAGATATATCCACTGCTATATTTATATCTTCATCCGAATGAACCTTTCGGAGGTAGAAATAACTCATTCTGATGTTCCTGGTTAGAGTGAGCTGCAGCATAAGTGCTATTCTAAATGATTTATTGAGGTGGAGCCGACCTACACATCGTCTGATCCACTATAACCCTTAATGTGAATAGTTCAAGGCCAGATTTTTGCCCTTCAGAAAATGAAGCCGAACAGCTGAAGTCAAGCTACTGAGGATGAAATAAAGCAAAAGGAATTGTGCAAATGCAAGAAAGATTTCAGCATTTGGAGCCACAATGGCTTTCCCATGAGATCGTTAATCGCTGCTGTCTTTGTAATGCAACTAACATAGCAACATGGGCAACATTGAGACTTCAAAAGGCGATGACTCAAAAAGTCAACATCCACCATTAAGGACCCCCCTTGCCCAAAGGATACCTTCTTATTACTACTATCAAGAAGAGACAGGAGCCTGAAGACACACGCACAATGTTTTAGGAACAGCTTCTTCCCCTTGACCATCAGATTTCTGAATGGATCATAAACCCATGAACACCACCTCACTATTTTGCTTTCTTTTTGTTTACACTATTTCTTTATTTTTGTATTTCATACCTGTATATATACAGTGGATTCTGATTAATTGGGTCATCTATGAATTAGGGGAGCTGCTTTTTTGGGACAACTTTTAATGAACAAGAACAGATTGAGAAAATAGCTGGGATTAATTTATTTAGGACACTGTGCCTCTCAGTTGAGGCAGGAGTCTTGCCTGACAGGTTCTAACTAGCGTCAGCTACACACACTTTTGTGGCAGTTCAATGTTATATCGTGCTTAGAGTGAATAGTTTTTAAATAGCATCAGTGGCATGTGCTTGTGTTCAAAAAGCAGTGATTTTTGGCACCAATAGCTGGCGAGAAATAAACAGTAAGCCAATTCCGAATTGCTATGCTCAATACGATTTGAAGCATTCAGGCTTGAAGATAACAGAAACATCTGGGAGTGAAAATGAATGATTTCACTACTACAACAAGTCAGGAAATACAAGGAATTTGAAGGAATCAATACGTCATCTTCAATTCTACAATGAAATGAAGATTTAGAGGATGCAATCATCGAATGCATTGTATGAAGCAGTTCATTATCAGCACTGATTTTGTTTATTGTGGATTCAATTCTTCCTTCGATAACTATTAGGAACTAATGCACAGTTTTATAGTACTGTATTACCAATGGCAGTGTTCAAATTTGTTCTGTATTTCATTTAAATATATAATTTGTTACTCAGTTTGTCTTTTTTATACCTTTTTGACTATTTCCATGAAACTTTGGCTAATTGGGCAGCCGCTTAATTGGGCCAAAATTTATTCCAATTGGATATGTCCCAAATAACTGAAATCCACTGTATATATGCACTGTAATTTATAGTATATTTTATGTACTGCAGTCACAAAATAACAAATTTTATGACATAATGTATGTCAGTGATGATAGATCTGATTCTGATTCTGGTTTGCAGATCTCCATTCACTAACATGTTGAAAGGAACTTGTAATTAGAAGAAAAATGCTTTGCATTTTTATAGAGTCCCTTATGACTGCAGAACATGAAATAAAGCTTTCCGGCCAGTCACTATCGTAATGCAGCAGATTAGGAGAACCAGTATTTCTAGCCAATTTTATGCTTAATTGCCCAGGTTTAATTGGACAAACAATATGCAGGATTGTTCCAGAATAAATCGGTAAAGTGCATAGTCACAACTAGGCTTTATATCAACTTTTAATCAGGGTGAGGACCACCACATCTGCCACCTCCAGTGGCCAAGGGGTAATGGGGTGTTGCGGAAGGAAGAATGACAGTGGCTTGCAGAAGAGAGGAGTATAATGTGATAGGTGTAGAGTTCTTGAAACTCCTGCGAAGTGAAAATTAATTCAGCCGGTAGCTTAACATGAGTGAATAATTAACTATCAATGTATTTTACATTCTCATTCGTTTTTCCTACAAAAGTTTCATAATAAATTTACTAATTCATCATTTTTTTGTTTAACAGCTTCACCCAAGACCCATTTCTCAAATCTCTCTTTCTTCAGACAGCATAGATCATAGACAAGTAAAGCCGCCTCAGCTGTATAAACTGACTACACTTTATTATGTTAGACGTTTCAATCAAACTGATGTCAAAACTGAAATCATTCTTGGTATGATTCACAATATTTGTACCAGGGGCAATGGTATGGCTTAGAAAAGTGATGGAGAGCTAGAATTAAGTGCCAACAGCCTCTACTTTTTGGACAGGCATGCTTCATCTACATTCATTGTTTTGTGATTAATAATTTGTGGTCCCTGAATGAAAATTATCTTTGTTTTAAACTTTAATTCCAAATATAGCAAAATGGGAGAAAACCTTCCCATTTGACTCCATATTCCTGATGACAGCTGCTATCTTCAAATAATCGTTTGTTGAGATGAATTTTGCATAGGTGCGAAGAAATTCAAGGATGTAATCTAATAGAACAGATCAGATGGTGACGTAAAAAATGAGTCTGATGCTTAAGAAGTTTCAAAATGTCATCTGAACCCAGAGGTTAGATTACCATTTTAAACTTATGCCCTATTTGTTATTTTATACAAAAGACATGGATTAAAGTTCAAAATGATAACCTCTTTTTCATCTCTCACTCAACCAGGTTAGTAAATGGAAGCTTTACAGTTTTGCAATATCAAAATTATTGAAATTGAAATGGAAATTGAGTTTAAAATGAGAAAGCCACTTTGTAAATATAAACTTCTGGCTCTTTGAGACGCACGCCATGAAGCTGTTGTCACTGACAGGAGAAGGGGCACAGGCTGGCCATTGGTGCCTTAAAACCTGTTGCTCAGGGCAGATGGTACTTGTTAACCATGGGTAGTAGCTCATCTAGGAGAGGAAAAACTCCGATTTCAAATCTCTGCTGCCTTGCACCTATACCCGCTCACGGGAGATGGGAGTAAACCCCGAGGAAAAATCCAGAGTTGGAATCCCGAAGGCGGCTGACTGCTGTACCCAGCACCGGCACGGCAACTCCTGCGATCCTGCTTCCACCAAACTGTACCGACTTTCGTCGTTCCTTTTGTACCTGTCATCAGCATGGAGAGGTGAGGTCCCACTGCATAGGCAACAGACGGAGCTCCATATCAACTCTGCCCTGGAGGAGCCACTCCCAGTGACTACCAGAGGCACAGTACCCATGGTCGACCATGACCAACGGAGGCCACACACACAAATATAAACAAATGCTCTAGATTTGATTTTTGTTTGCATTAAAAATAATGAGTAGTATACACTCAATTCTGACCAATCAGTGCAGTAAAATTTCCCAGCAGTGTTATCTGAATTTCTACTATAATGGGACAGGTAACCAAAGGCCCAATGAGAAGCTACTAAGTTATAAAGAGCCACTTAACAGAGAAATGACAGGTAAAAAACAGAGTTAGAGAGAGGATACTAGAGTTCGGACCTTAGCCAACATGTGACAAAGAAAAACTGAGCATGTTCAAGGAGTATGATTAGTCCTGATTATCATGATTAAGTTCAAGTTCATTTATTGTCATCTGACTGTATATACTGTATGTACAGCCAAACAAAACAATGTTCCTCCAGACCATGATGCAGCCATAAAACATATAACACGCACAACTCATAAGCTAAAATATTACCACAAATAATTTAATAAAATATAGTTAACAGCTCTAGTAAACTGTAAACAGCACAATATCAGTAAACAGCTCACTGACCTAGTGACCTGACCTCGGTGGTGGTAGGGTATTCATTAGTCTCAGAGCCTGAGGGAAGAAGCTGTTACCAGTCGGACAGTCCTAGTCCTGATGCTCCTGTACCTCCTTCCTAATGGTTGTAGATGAAAGAGATTGCAGGATGAGTGATGGGGATCCTCAACAATGTTTTTGGCCCTTCTTCTGCCACGTGCCCGGTAAATGTCACATGTAATGTGCGAGGGAGGTTCTGGTAACTTTCTGTGGTGAACTACATATACCTGTCTGGACATGCCCTGCTCCCCCGCCCCCCCACTGACTGTTCCTGTGGCTCCTCCCACAGACCCCTGTATAAAGGCGATTGGAGGCACTGCTCCTCCCTCAGTCTCCGAGATGGTCTCTTGCTGCTGACAGTGCTTTTCTTCCAGTTGATAAAAGCCTACCTCGACTCATGTCTCCGAGAGTTATTGATGGTGCATCACTTTCTCAGTGAATTTAATTGTCCTTTGTGCGATCTTACAGTTGGATGCCTTGCAGCCTCTGTACCACACCATGATGCAGCCAGACAAAGCACTCTAAATGGTGCTCCTGTAGAATGGCGACAGGGAGCCTTGCACGTCTCAATCTCCTCAGAAAGTACAGGTGCTTCTGTTGTGGATCCAGTTCCAATCATGCATTAAGGATCTTTGTGCTCTCCACAGCAGAGCCATCGATGCGTAATGGAGAGTGGTTGACCTGTGCCTTCCTGAAGTCCGCAATCATCCCTTTTGTCCACATTGTGTCTCAAGTTGTTATTCTCACACCATTTGACAAGCCTCTCCACTTCCTCTTTGTATGCCAACCACTGCAGTATCATAAGTGAACTTCATGATGCGCTGAGCTGGATCTGGCAGTGCAATCGCGAGTCAGCAGCATGAACTGCAGTGGGCTGAACCCACAGCCAAAGCCCCATCTAATTTGTAATGACTAGTGTTTGCAGGAATCTAGTGCTGTGCAATTCTTTTGCCCAGTGAATAACTTCCTCAATAAAAAACAGTATAAATAAGCCAATTAGCCAATTCAGAAATCTACAAGTAAATCATCGCAAACTCCACGTTGGCAACATCATCCGCATCAGAGACTGTAAAAGGACTCTGCACATTTGTGAAATATACTTAACGTGCCAACAAGTTAGAGGGTGCACAGTTTAAATTCTTTTATGCACTAGTAGCAAAAGATGAGTGCATGGGCACACATGCGCACCTTAGCGGGAACATTGCCCAAGGCCCTGGGAGGCCTTAGTGCTCAGAGTGATGGGGCTTGAGATGTTGCTGTCAACAGCTGACTGGGATTGTTCCACTAAGAAGTCCAAGATCCAGTTACAGACACCAGTTCCTGATTAGTAAGCCAAAGGCAGGAAGAAGGATTAATTGGAGACTATTTTCAAAAGAGCTGACACACATACACAATGGGCCAACATAGTCTTCGTCCATGCCACATCCCTTTAGGATTCCAGATTGTCCCGTTGGCTTCTGGAATGCTTCTTTTAGCTGCTGGTTAAGAATAGTCTCAATGACACGTCATCTGATTAATCCTTTGCTTTAACATTTCCTGTTACTTAAGTCCCTACCTGTCATGCTGAATTGCAATTTTATTGCAAAGTTGTTCTGATGCTGCTTAAATAAAAGTACAAAATAGTGTTAACTTTTAAAATGCAAGTAACATAAATTATAAAAGTAAATATCCAGCATCAGTTTGCCTTTCAGGAGATTACTTTCCGAGGAACCATTAAAATGCATTTTTATAGGAAACTTAAGTTACTTATTTGTTCAGGTTCAAAGCAAATGAGTATTTTGTTGAAGGAAAACTTTGGTGCATTTAACCTAATATATAAGTGATTTTGTTTTAAAGAGATACCTGAATATAATGATTTGCAAGCGATCAGGTTATTGAGACATTCAGATATTTTACTCTGAATATGAAATGCGGAAAAAAAAAATTAAATTACACATTGCCGGTAACTTGAGCCAAGGAGACTGGTTTTCTTTTGTAAATCCAGTCAGTCTAGTCTATTCAAAGATCTGGCTCAGTACAGCCCATTATGTTCCATTTAATTTGCTGTACAATAGAACCTGAAGCCATGATGAATGATAAAGCCATACGTGAAAACAATCAGCAGATCAAACTGAAAAGGCAACAATTGGCTTCAGATTTATTTATCTGGCCCCTTATTGTTCTTTCCTACTATAGACTAAATGGTGAGTACAGGCCTTACTGAGTAACTGAAGTGGTAGAGCATTGGATGTCTATTTACAGAGCCTAATCGTCTGTTGTTTGAACTTGGTTGTCCTCTGTGGATGACATTTGCTTTCTCCACATTCTCAGCCAAGTCACTAGATGGAGCTCGATTGATGAGAGCTTGATGGTGGTCAGACAGTAGAAAGGATGACAAACTACCCAATTGACTAGCCACCAAGCAACCGGTTGGCTAATTCAGTTCAGCACAAAAAATTTTGTGGTGATTTGGGACTTTTACGTGTTGTTTGAAAGGTTTTAGACCCCAATGCAGGGAGAAAGAGGTAACAGTCAGCTGTATAACTCCCTGATTATCCCTGTGGATAAGCTTCTTAACCTGTGACGCTGTCTGCCAGTGTACATGTATTAATGACCCAATACACTGAGGGGGCAGAATTTTCAAAGGTGCTGGTCCTTGTCACTCACTCAGTTAAATTCAATTAAAACTGATTAAATGAACAGTCATCTTTCTGCTGTCTCTTGAATATTAATATGCTCACCTACATAATGCTCAGGGGACTTTGGAAAATAATGGAGTGGGTTATGCTTGGATAGAGCTACAGAATAGAATTGGCCCGCTGCATTCTTGCGGCAAACAATTAAAACTACAATGCCTTGGGCCAGAGGGTGGTGAATTTTTGGAATTTGTTACCTCAGGTAGCTATGGAGGCCAGGTCTTCAGGTTTATCTGAGGCAGAGCTTGATAGGTTCTGATTGAACGTGGCATCAAAGATGGCACCACATGGGGAGAAGACTGGGGAGTGGGGCTGAGGAGGGGAAAAAGTATCAGCCATGATTGAATGGCCGAGCAGACTCGATGGGCTGAATGGCATAATTCCACTTCCACGTCTAAAAGGCTTTGCCTCTAAAATGCCTAAAGAGCTAGTGAAAAAAGAAAATCATGTTAGTCGAGCAGGTGTCAAAGCTCTCACAGCCTGACATCCAGAGATATTTAAAATTCAAGAAAATGATTTCTAACATATAAAAAAGTGTGTGGTTAGAGTTAATGATTTACGGCACCAGAGACCCAGGTTCAATTCCTGATGCTGTCCGGAAGGCATTTGTACATTCTCCATGTGACCTTGTGGGTTTCTCCCAGGTGTTCTGATCTCCTGCCACTTTCCAAAGACATACAAGTTAGTAGGTTAATTAGACACATTAATGATGAAGGTGGGGGGGGGGTGTGAATATTGGGCAGGAAGGTCCTGTTATTGCACTGTATCTCTGAGAATATACAGGAATCCAAAGTCATTGATTTCTCAGGGAAGTGGAGGAGGTGATAGCACATGCAACACTGATTCCCAATTTCAGATCAAAAATCAGCATACAATGCATTGACAACAACAATTGTCTCACAAAGTTGTCATCATAAAGATGGAGGTAAAGCACTTATTGTGAATTTGAAATGATACACAGAAGTATCAGCAATAGGCCTGGAGGAAGAGCATGGAAAAATGGAGCCAGTGATTTTTTCAAACCCAGGGTACTTAAACCAGTTCATCCACAGAGAGAATCTTCTTCTCTTACATGTTTTCTTTCTTTTCAAGGTGTTTGGGATTCTGTCAGAGTCTGTGATCTACAGTTCAAACTGCAGTTCCTTGCAAGCAGTGCGTTTTTGGCACAGAATTCGCAATCTCACGGAATGGCCTAGAAGATGAGTGCCTTCAGGAGATGACCTCATGAATAACTCAGTTCTCCAACTGAAACACTGAGATAGCAGGCTGTGTGTTTGCTAAAGGATAGTTGCTGTCAGACAATGTCCCTGTACTCAAATGATCCCTCTCTCTCTCTCCCTCTTTCTCTCTCTCTCGATGGAGACAGGGGGCATAAAAGCGTCACAGAAGACTGGAACACTGAAACAGCAAGCTGCTGGTCTCTGCTCTTGTTATTGCAGGAGTAACCTCTCTCTCCCTCACTGGAGAGAGAGAGAGCCTGTCTGAGATACCGAAGTGCTGTGGTTTTGATGGACTCTGCATCACGGTCTCCTTGTGGGGCCTTTGCTGTTGCTTGCATGGTGGGGAAAATGCTGTGGTTCCTTTGCTGGGTGAGGGGCTGATGCTTTTGCTGCTACATTTGTGAAGGGTGGGGGGAAGGGTGTTTGGGGCTTCAATCTTCTATGGGGTCTCTTGCTCTGTGAATGTCTGCGAAGAGTACGAATGTCAGGTTGTATACTGTGTACATTCTCTAATATTAAAGGATCTAAATCTGAAGTCTATCTCTCATGATAGCTGAATCTCAGTGGTTTCCAGTCCATGTTGAGTTAATGTATGGCAGATGAGGAGATGATTGGAGCTCTGAGCCAGAACTCTTTGATGAGATTATGATCAGTATGGTATTCTGGAACAGCAAAGACATGCATTAAGAAAGGCAGGATAAGTCCACAATGACAATACTCAGTGTAAAGAGTTTAATATTAACCACTAGGGTAAGCTCAAAGGCACCAGTGGACTCCTGTGGAATTTACCCAAAGGAAAAATAGCCACTTCAAAAAAAAAAGTTGAGGAGAAAATTGAAGTAAAAATATAATTAAATGTTCAAATATTTTAACTTCTAATTGAATCAGTTTTACTCACTTCATTTGTAAACCATAGGCACTCCATGCATTATGACAAATGGGTATCAATAATGAACTTAGATAAGAATAGTATCTATACATCTATCCATTGTGTTCTGCCCTTGTGAAGGTATAAGTCATGAGATTCTTGACCTATAAACAAAAGTAGTGTTACTGATATTTATCCCTGACTTCTTCTTCATAGCCTTGATCTTCTGTGAAGCAACCAGATTCAAGCAACATCATCAACACTTGACAATGGAGGGCAGTGGTCCATAGGATGTATGTACCCCAGTGCATATTAGGAGCTAAAGCATGACATGCTATTTACTGTGGGTACACAGATGGGGTCCAAAACTGACCTTCCCGCTTTTGCTCTGTGATGCACCATCAATAACTCACTCTGAGACTTAAGGCGAGATATCGGCTTTTATTGACTGGAAGAAGGAACAAACAGTGAGTGACCACCATACTACATCCTGGAGACTGAGAGCCTGGGCTCAGAGCTTGATCGCCTTTATACAGGGGTCTGTGGGAGGAGCCACAGGAGCAGTCAGCAGGGAGCGTGTCCAGACAGGTATATGTAGTTCACCACACTCTGGAAAAAAACTGCATGTGAACTTGCCCCCTCTCCAACCCAGGGAAGAGCATTCCAGTGGATATCGACACAACGTGTAGAGAACTTGAGAAAGAAAGCAATGATTGAGTAACTTCGGTGAGTTGTAGACTGCTTCCACACTACATGGTTTCCATGGATTCATCTGGATAAGACTTTCTTTAAATAGGGAAAAGCAGCAACCGGTAAACAAAGCACGTGGAATGTTTTGGACGTGTATCAACAAATGACCTAAATTAGATGAAGTAAGAATTTACAGAATGATGTAGTTAAAGGCACAGAGGGAATTCTGCACAAACAATGAAGAACTAGATCACTGAACGTTCTTTTCTTTAGTATAACTCATTGAAGTAGGCATCAAAAGGTATTTGGCTTCTTTTTATTTTCAGGATGCGGCCGTCGGTATCGGTGTTGGTTTATTGTTGTCTCATGTACCAAGATAAAGCATAAAAAAACTTGCTTTGCATGGGGTTAATGCAGATCAAATCTTTGCATAGCACATTGAGCTACAATAAGGCAAAATAATAACAATGCAGAATAAAGTGAAAGGGCTATCACAATGTGCAATGAAGTTAAGTGCAGGATCATAAAGCGGTAAACTGGAGGCCAAGTACTAATTCCTTACGGACATCGTGTCATACAAGGGGTCCATACAAGAGTCTGGTAACAGTGGGATAGAAGCTTCCATTCAGCTTGGTGATTCATTGGGCTTTTATATCTTCTGCCTGATGGGAGAGGTAGAACAATAGATGGGAGAGGGAAGAAAAAAATGATAGTGACAGGTGGGGTCTTCGATTATGCTGGCTGTTGGCTGTTTTCAAGAGGCAGCAGGAAGTATTGACAGAGTCTCTGGAGTCTAGTTCCTGTGATTTGCTGAGCTGTGTACTCTACTCTCTGCAGTTTCCTGCAGTCACGTGCTGACCCTTTGCTGGACCAATCTATTAAGCATCCATGCAGAATGTTTCCTATGGTGCATCAATAAAAGATAATCAATAACAATAATGGTGAAAGCTGCATCTATTATTCATAATTAGTAGCTTTTGAGCCAACTTCTTGCATTGACACAGTACTTCTGGTAAAAATATTTTCACAGAATGTTCCTGAGCAAGAGCTCCAGGACATAGACAAAGCCTCTCTAAATTCTTGCCCTACGATCGCCATTAAAATCAGTAAGGTCTCAGATTGTTCTTCAGGTCTGACCTTCTGTCTCCATTGATAGCTTCAACTTTCTTTTTAATTGACTGCTATCTGGTAACCTTTATTTGTTTACATCCATGATATACATTACAAACACATCTACTCACCATTAAGAAACTGATATTCATGGGTAAGTTTTCTCATGACCAAAGCCAATGTGAAGTCAATACTCAGGCTTGTATTTGGATAAGAGACACACTGTACAGTGAATCACTATCCTTTGCTAATATTGTTGTTTATTTATATTTTTATTTAGTGATATGACATGGTAACAGAACACGGGCTGCCTAATTAAAATCATGTGATAAATTAACCTATTAACCTGTACATCTTTGGAACATGGGAAGAAACCAGAGCACCCGGAGGAAACCCACGTGGTCACAGGAAGAATGCGGTCACAACAACTTACACACAGCGGAGGAATTGAACCGAGTAGTACTTCAGCATTACTGTAACTGCAACGGTTACCACCAGTCACCAGTCTTGAGTGTAAATGGTCGTAAATTGCTGTCAAAATAGCACTTTCCATTTTTGTTTAGTGTAGATGATTCTTGCAAATGGGACAGGAGATTAAACGTAACAGTTCCAAAATCTCTGCAAGTTCTGCAGCTTCAAAGCAACATCTCAGAACACTAAAAGATGTTGAATTCCTCAAAGGTTCAAAGTTCAAAGTGCATTTATTATCAAAGTGGGTATGCATTCCTGCCACTACCTGTGAGGAGTTTGTACATTCCCCCTATGATCATGCAGGTTTCCTCCAGATGGTCAGGTTTCCTCCCATATTCCAATGACATACCGGTTAGTAGGTTAATTGGTAATTGAAAATTGTCCCATGATTAGGCTAGGCTTAAATTGGGGGATTTCTGGGCGGCATGGCCCAAAGGGCTGGAAGGACCAACTCCACACCCTATTTCAATAAATACATAATCAAGGAAACAAACAAACAAATAAAAAAATTAAATACAACCTTGAGATTCGACTCCTTACAGGCAGCCACAAAACAAAGAAACCAAAAAGAACCTGTGGGGAAAAAAAAGACCATCAAACACCCAGTGTGCAAAAGAGAAAAAAAAACAAATAATGTAAAAGTAAAAATAAGCAAATAGCATTCAGAATGGAAGTGAGTCCATAGACATGAAGCAAGTAGCAGCCAGAGCAGGCCACGTCCTCAGTTCAGTGCAGGGCTGAGTCAATGATGTGGAACAGTGAGCAGAATTGACCTGACCCTCGCCTCTGCTCACAACACACTGCCTTTTCAATCTGGCTTGTGGTTTAAATCCTCCAAACATCACGTTGTTCTGTGCTCTGGGACCTGAGCCCTGTCACATCAATACACTCTGGGCCTGTCTCCACCACCACATTTCAGCCTGTCACCGACCTTTCCAAATTGTCCTGGCCCTTAGATCAATCAAACCTCGAGTCTTTCCTCACTCTCCGGTTTGATGGAAGAGCCTCAACACCGCTATCCTGACTCTGTCGCACCTCTGCTCGCCCCTCCGTTATTTGTGACCAGAAATCTTACCAGCGAAACTGTTATTGATAAAGTATTTAGTTGCATTCTTAGTTTTATTTGCTGCCAATAAGAAGTCATTGGGCTTCAGTAGCGTCATCTTAAACCGGAGTCTGGAGAAGCTGAACCAGATTCTTAGTGTTTATGTCACTTGGCCAGGACGTGACAACTGAGAAAATGTGATGCCCTGCAGAAATTAAATCTTATTCATTTATTTCTTTCAATTGTGTGATAAGTTACTACCAGCCTACAGAAAATTATCTAATATAAGAGATGAGTCTAAATTCTTTGAATTAAATGTTCATGTAAAAATGTAATGTCTTTTCCAGCTTTCAATTCAACCACGTTTTTCTACTTAAATCCAGTTTCTCTGCTCCTCTGTTTACTTCTCTTTCTGTTGTTAATTTTGCATTAACCTCACCTATTTTAATTTATCTCTCTACTTTCTTAACACAATTCCAATGTTGACTGATTGATTCAGGATTCAGACACTTGTTTACCTATCCCCCTGAGGTACCAGGAGTCTGGCTTCTCTTGCTGTGATGTTATCAGTTCATCTATTCTGTAAGTTACCACACAAATATTTAACAACCTACATACAGAAACCCACATGCAGAACTGTTTTGGAACTGTTTCACTTGCCTGGATGAGTATATCTTCAACTGTTCTCATGAAGCTTGATGACATCCTGGCTGACTTACTGGCATTCCATTCATTACATTAAACCTTCGCATGTCACGTGGCCAAGTGGTTAAGGCTTTGGGCTGGCGATCTGAAGGTTATTAGTTCGAGCCTTAGCTGAGACAGCGTGTGTGTCCCTGAGCAAGGCACTTAGCCACACACTGCTCCTGCACCTTTATAGCCCAGTGGTTGCGGTTGATGCAGTACGGACAAGACAAAACATACGTCACTGGTGTGCTGTGGCTGCAATGTGTACGATCTCCAAATGATTTATGAACAGGTTGATGGAAGAACTGAGAAGGTAGAGCAGCATTTGTGATGGTAAAGGGGCAAATCCTGATGCAGCTTCTCAACCCAAAACATGGATAATTCCTTTCCACCCATGAATGCTGCATGAGCTGTTGAGTTCCTCCAGCAGATTGCTTGCTACTCCAGATTCCAGCATCTGAATTCACTTGTGTCTACAATTGTACCACAATTACTTGCATTAGGTTACTCTGATGCACTTCCCAAATCCACCTCTACCACGACTGCCAAGAACGTCAAGCCATTGGGAATCCCTACACCTGTATCTTCTCTTCCTATTTGCACACCTTCCTGAGTTGGAAATATATCACAATCCTTTCTCAGTCGTCTAACTGGTAATGTGGGGCTACCTTCACTAGGACTGCACTGGTTCACAGAAGTCAACACTAACTTCTCAAGGAGAATTAGGGACAAGCAACAAATGTTGTCCTTGGATAAAGACCAAAAGGTCTACAAGTAGATCTTAGCACAGCACAAAAGCTAAGTGTTTTTAAGCTTGGCAGCAAAACAGAGACATCTAATGCATGGATACAGACTATAATGTTTCTTTCAGAGCGTGTTATCGTTTGGGTCCATCAGTCGATATGATGAAAATGAGGAAGTCTATTGAAAGACAAACTCATGACTCACACACTAAGTAACTACTACTTGGCTTAGTGGAGCTACCTGTTCATTTCACATTGACACCGTATGAACAAAATGAGATCGTCTCCCAGTGAAGAAGCCTAGCAAGATGAGATGATAGATATCCTTGCAGATAAACCATCATCTTTATGAACGACAAAGCACTGAAGGCCTTCTCACCTTTCCACCAATATCAGTTTGTTGACCAATATAGAGCCGTTAGTAATGTATATCGTGGATGAAACAAATACCTAGTTGCACATTAAGAAGGCAACCAGTGACCCATAATGACTTAGTCATGAAAATGCAATGCCGGTTGTAACTGAGGAAGGAATAATAGGTATTCTCCAGATGAGTCTACCTAATTTACTCCTGCACACAGCATATAGGAATCGAAGTTCAAGCTCAAGTTTAAGGTCATTCAACCATACACATGTATCGAGCCAATAGAAACATTGTTCCTCTGAGGGCAGAGTGCAAATGTGGCAATCCATTGGTCAGGGGCAACCATGGACATTGCCCCCTAGCTGTCTAGATCAAAGTCGATACGCAGGCCCGTATACAGGCCAGGACAGTACAAGATAGAGAGCAAGCTGTTGGCCATGCAGCAGGCTCCCCCTCTCAACACAGCTGATAAATCCAAACGAATGGCAGCGACTGATACAATTGATCAGGCAGGGTACAAAGCACACTAAATATAGTCACACACTGCAAATACAGTTCCAATCCAGGACATATAGTCACAAAATAATTTTAACACAAGATCCTGAGTGGCATGACCTGAAGACTGGCAGGTTGGTTTAGAAACATAGAAAATCTACAGCACAATACAGGCCACTCAGCCCACGAAGTTGTGCCAAACATGTCCCTACCTTAGAAATTACTAGGCTTACCTATAGCCCTCTATTTTTCTAAGTTCCATGTACCTGTCTAAAAGTCTCTTAAAAGACTTCATTGTATCTGCCTCCACCACTGTTGCCGGCAGCCCATTCCATGCACTCACCACCCTCTGAGTAAAAAAATTTACTCCTGACATCTCCCCTATACCTACTCCCCAGCACCTTAAACCTGTGTCCTCTTGTCGCAACCATTTCAGCCCTGGTTAAAAGCTTCTGACTATCTACACGATCAATGCCCCTCATCACCTTATACACCTCTATCAGGTCTATCACCTCTCATCCTCCGTCGCTCCAAGGAGAAAAGGGTGAGTTCACTCAACTTATTCTCATAAGGCATGCTCCCCAATCCAGGCAACATCCTTGTAAATCTCCTCTGCACCCTTTCTATGGCTTCTACATCCTTCCTGTAGTGAGGCAACCAGAACTAAGCACAGTACTCCAAGTGGGGTCTGATCAGGGTCCTATATAGCTGCAACATTACCTCTCGACTCCTGAATTCAATTCCATGATCGATGAAGGCCAATACACCGTACGTCTTCTTAGCCACAGAGTCAACCTGTGCAGGTGCTTTGAGCATCTTATGGACTTGGACAACAATATCCCTCTGATCCTCCACACTGCCAAGAGTCTTACAATTAATATTATATTCTGCCATCATATTTGACCTACCAAAATGAACCACTTCACACTTATCTGGGTTGAACTCCATCTGCCACTTCTCAGCCCAGTTTTGCATCCTATCAATGTTCCGCTGTAACCTCTGACAGCCCTCCACACTATCCACAACACCTCCAACTTTTGGGTCATCAGCAAACGTACTAACCCATTACTCCACTTCCTCATCCAGGTCATTTATAAAAATCACAAAGAGTAAGGGTCCCAGAACAGATCCCTGAGGCACACCACTTGTCACCAACCCGCATGCAGAATGTAACCCGTATATAACCCATTTACAGTGTGAGGTGCATGTTTATGTGAGGCATGATAATGTTACTGGCACTGTTTTATAAAACTAGGAGTCGTATAAACATGTGAAAATGGCAATAATGGAAGATAAAAAGTGACCTGTGTAATGAAAATGGGTCTGTGAGTTGGGAGTGGTATGGCAGGGGAGGGGGAGGACCAGTTTAGGATGAGAATGGGACCGTGAGCTGGGCAGTGGTGGGGGGTGGGGAGTATGGTTTTAACTTATGGTATATGTAAATATTTGGATCATGACACCATGGGATGGAGAATAAAACTCTAAATACTAGCTGTTAACTGCTTCCATTTTTATGTTATTTGCCTAAACCAATTGTGCAAAGTATCAATCAGCATCCCAGGGCTATCAATTTAGCAATCCATGTGAGATGGACATGAATTGTATTAATAATATTGCTTGACTATTCCCAGCAAGGAGTGGAACTGTGGGGAATTGCTGACTGTGGCTCCAGCAGCCCTCAAATCTAATTTAACATCCACCAGTGTTTCCAAGCTATTAATCCCCTCGTGTATCACTCTGCGCAGAAAGCATCCATTCAAGGAATCAATCCTTACTGTTTGCGATTACAATGATAATAACTTTTGCAGCAGACAATTTTTAGGTCACAATACTGTAACTAGTAGCAGCACATTTGCCATCTGTGTACATCTGAGTAGCTGCAGAGAAATGGATTAGATGTAGCATGGCTCACTGGTAGTTAAGTTGAAAACAAAATAACAAATATTATCTTTATTCAATCTGGTATCACATCTTCCAGCCTCCTCATCTGGCAATTAAGTCTGCTCTCTGCTTCACGTTTGTCACCCAGAGTATACATGGCCATGCTGTATTACTAAACCACAGAACAGTGATTACTCTAAAAATAAAACTCTTGTTTCTGACGATTTGTGAACAATATGAACACCTAATGATTCTGACCTACTGAGGTTGTAACCTTTTAAAAGTGATTATTTGTGCTGCTTCTTGACAAAGGAGTTTTTTTTCCCCTGGGTCTATATTCCATACTACATACAGCCCATTCCCATTCTTTACATTACATCTAATTTTGTATCATCATCCAATACCACTTCCCCACACATACTGTAGTAGATCAGCTATGCTAGTTAGAACCTACTAAAACAAATTAACCTTTTCTTTACAGATTAGCAGGCTCACTGAAAGTGCATCATCTCCGTGGTATGTTGTAAGGGATCGCCAAGAGTAAATACATGCAAGTCAATCATTCTGAGGCGAGGTTAGAAGCATCAATCAGGGCTGATGGAGTGTCTTTTTTTCTTTTCCTCTCATTGATACTGCTTGATCTGCTGAGTTCCTCCAGCATATTGTTGATTGCTCCAGATTCCTGCATCTGCAATCTCTTGTGTCCTCAGAGAAGTATGGTTTTAAGATAAGATGCGTTTTATGCCGTTTTCAGGACATTCCTAAATGCCTCATGCCCTAATAAATTACTTCTGAAGGGTAACTTTTATCTGACAGATAACAATATCGCACACAACAGTAAGATTTTTTTTTAATTTATTGATTGGGATACAGAGTGGAGTAGATCCTTCCAGCCCTTTGAGGCACTCCATCCAGCAACCCCTGATTTTAGTTCCAGCCCAATCAGAGGACAATTTACAACAACCAATTAACCTGCCAAATGGTACCTCTGTGGACTGTTGGAGGAAACTGGAGCATCCAGAGGAAACCCACGCAGTCACGGGAAGAACACAGAAACTCCTTACAGGCAGCAGTGGGAATTGACCCCGGTTCACCTGTTCTGTAAGACACTGTGTTAACCACTGCACTACCACAAATCTAATAGTGATAGCTTTGGGGCTATTGGTTGAGGCCTCTCTGTGGTGCTGCCACCTTCCTGTGGTGTGATCCTGAGAACCTGAGAGTGGTGCTGTCTGGGGCTTTACTCCTGGTAGGGTTGCCCATTGAGTTAAGGGCAAGGGAGAGGAACCAGACAAAGAGCGGTCCAACCAAGACCTCAATGCCAGAGCTGGCAGAAGATGGTAGTAATCCAGAGTCTTCAGAATCTTGAAGCTATGAGGACCACCACAATGGCTGCAAAGGCAAAGGAAGACTGCAGTGGAAGAGGGCCCCCAATTGTCTTAGTCTCCATGCCACTGGATTTTGCCCCTTTCTCTGTCAAGGACCATGTGGTGGCTGCTTGTGCATCATTCTCCCCATGTTAAAAGACCTCATGCACAGGCATTTCTCCTGGTTCACCAGTAGAAGAATCACACTTGACTACAAGTGATCATTGATGATGATGCTGATGATAATTGGTTGAGGGTGGTCCATCAAGATACCCAGTGGAATCCTTGCACTTTATTTTCTGGATGATGCCTTGAGGCTTCTTAGCTGGAAAGGTGATTGGAAGAAAGTTTATGCTAATTCCAAGATGGCACCTCCGGTAACCCAACTCTCCCTCAGTAATACAGTGAGCTGAAAGTCAGCCGGGGTTATTTGGATGAGCTCACAAATTTTTGAGTCATAGCTAAATCCGGGTTGGTATCACCAATCAACAGCCTCTCTCACCAACTCCCACATTACCTACTGACTGGGGAGAAATAAGATCATCAAACACAGCATCAATTGTTATTTGTTCTTTTAAATACTTGGTTAGCCTGACTAGATCAGAACAAAATGCAAGGATTAAACTTCTTTGACTTTGTCTTTTCTGGGACAGGGCATGGTGTAATTTGCTGACGACCTCGTGGAGACCAGTCTCACCATCATACCATGGGCACCAACCGTTGTGCTGTATTCTAGGACAACTCTTAAGGCTGTGTCCAGGCAGCTCTAGAAACTGTGTTTCACTGCAGTCCAGTGCAGAGTTTGTATCTCTTTGAACGTACATGTTCCCTCACAGATCCCAAATCAATATCTATAGGGTAAGTGCTACTGTAAGGTACCTTAGAGTGCAGGGTACAAGTAAATTGAGTCAAAGTGGAATTTACGGGCTTTGAGCAATACAAGAGGTTATGGGGAAATAAGAAGTGATGGCAAGCAACGCATGGGATTACTCTGCTGGGCCCAGCTTATTTTATAATCCACTAAGTGACCTCCGTCCATATTAAAAAACTAAAAACACAAGAATCGGAATCAGGTTTAATATCCCCAGGATACATTATGAAATTTGTTGTATTTGTGGCAGCAGTACAATGAAATCCATAATGATAGAAACAAAAGAATTACATATTTAATAGTTAAAATAAATAAATAGTGCCTAAACAGAAATGAAAGAAGAAACTGAAGTAGTGTTCATGGGCTCAATGTCCATTCAGAAATCGGATGGCAGAGGGGAAGCAGCTGTGGCTGAATCACTGAGTGTGTGCCTTTAGGCTCCAGGACCTCCTTCATGGTGTAACAATGCAAGGCACGTCTTGGATGCTACGGGTCCTTAATGATGGATGCTGCCTTTCTGAGGCATCACTCCTTGAGGATGTCCTGGATACTCTGGAGGCTAATGTCCACAATGGAGATGACTAAGTTTACAATTCTCTGCAGCTTACTTTGATCCTCTGCAGCAGACACCCCGCCCCCACCCCCCCCCCCCCCCACATACCAGCTCTCCACGGTACATGTGTAGAAATTTGCGAGTATCTTTGCTGACATACCAAATCTTCTCAAATTCCTAATTAGATATCTGGCAACACACACAAAACGATGGAGGATCTCTGCAGGTCAGGCAGCATCTACAGAGAGGAATAAACAGTCAACATTTTGGGCCGTGATCCTTCATAAGGACTGGAGAGGAAGAGGGAAGAGGTCAGAATAAGGTGAGGGGAAGTGAAGGAGTATAAGCTAGATAGATGAGAGGAATGGTGGGTGGGGTGGGGGGGTGAATGATGAAATAAGAAGCTGGGAGGCGATAGGTGGAAGAAGTAAAGGGCTCAAGAACAAGAAATCTAATAGGAGAGGACAGTGGACCATGAGAAAGAAAAGGAGGAAGGGCACCAGAGGGAGGTGAAGGGCAGTGAGAAGAGGAGAAAAGGTGAAAGAGTAACCAGAATGAGGAATGAATAAAGAGAGAAGGGGAAGTCGGGAGAAATTACCAGAAATCGATCATATGGCATCAGGTAAGAGGCAACCCAGATGGAATATGAGGTGTTGCTCCTCCAACCTAAGAATGTTCTCATCGTGACAGTAGAGGAGGCCATGGACCAACATGTCTGAATGGTAATGGGAAGTCAAATTAAAATGGTTGTCCACCAGGAAAACTCGCCTCTTGTGGTGGGCGGCAGGATGGTATTCAATGATATGGTTCTCCAATTTATATCAGCTGTCACTGATGCAGGGAAGGCTGAAGAGCACCAGATACAGTGGATGTCCCCAGCAGACTCACAGGTGAAGTGTCACCTCAACTGGAAGGACTGGTTGGGCTCTAAGTGACGGGGGAGGTGGTGTAGGGGCAGCTGCAGCACTTATCCTCAGGGGAAAGTGCCAGAAGGGAGATCAGTGGGGAGGGATGATATAAAATTAATCAATCTTACTAATTACATATGTATGCTGCAGAAAAATTCCATTTCAACTTCTATCTTCAATCAGGGATAATACTTAGAGAGACCTAATTTACACAATAAGCAAAAAAATAATTGTACTACTCAATGATTCTTCTTGTGCATAAATTGACAAATCAGTATTCAATGTTTGCAGCCAATAGCCCTGTGTATAATGTTGTCATGGCTGGTAAGTGGTTGATACTTTACATTGATTTGGCCGGTTAAAAATAAAGTGTATTTAAGGAAAATTGCATAATAAAACATTTCAGAGCACATTTCAGAAATGACAATTTGTGTAAACTGAGCTTAAAACGAGGAAACAATGGATAGGGGGTGCAAAAGGAAAGACAATAGAACTAAAGACAGCACAATGAGAAGAGCCAGGAGCATCAGGATGTGAACATTTGCAAAAATATGGGAAGTTCATGCTCGCAAAAGCCCCTTCCCCCCTCCCCAAGAAAAAAATTTTGTTTTGCAGTTGTGGGAAGTTACAGCTCATTTAAAGATCTGGTTGAGGTAACAGTGAGAAGGTATCGTACCATTTGGGTACAAAGTTGTCACCACACTG
Organism: Hypanus sabinus; assembly: GCF_030144855.1. Classification (NCBI taxonomy): domain Eukaryota; kingdom Metazoa; phylum Chordata; class Chondrichthyes; order Myliobatiformes; family Dasyatidae; genus Hypanus; species Hypanus sabinus. The sequence continues at coordinate 158,854,453 of NC_082712.1, forward strand.
AAGTTACCACTGTTTTTAATCATATAAGCAAAATAAGCTTTATTCATAATAAAACATTTTCACAAAAATAAATCGTTTGATGCTTTTTCATTCTTTAATTCATAGTCAATGCTTTCAGTATTTTCTACTGCATTCATAATCATTAATAGCACTGCTAACCCTCATGTGGCTCTCCAGGTGATGTACATCCACAATAACACTTGAGGGACTTTCTCTTCCAACCTGGCCTCTCCTTCTCCAGTAGGAGAAGAATCCTACACTGTGGTCCTTTCCCTCTGAGACCCTTGAGCTGGTGGCACCAAGCTTCAGCAAGCACTGCTGCAGTCTGGAAATTCACCAATCGGCAGCATTCCTTCACGGACATCTCCATCTGCTGGAAGATCGACAAGTTTTTGGGCAGACCAAAGGACGCCTTTCACCAGACTGGTAATGCTGAGACCTGGATTAACACAGATCGTATTTCAAATGTCAGCTACGGAGAAGAGAACAGCTCTCACAGGCCCTGCTCTGCCATTACCATCAAGGTCAGGGAAATCAGCCCTGCTTCAATGAGAAGTGCATCAGGCCAGAAGCACTGAGGTACCAGTTTAGTGAATCTGCAATACAGTATGACTAGTACACTAAACAAAAGCAGATTAAAGCTCTAGCCATAATAGTGTTTCAGTTAAAGAGCTAGTAGGATGAGGACAGTCTAGGAACGCCCCTTTCACTGTGACAGTGGGGTCCTGCCAGTGAGTATTAAAGATAAAGCCAAACCATTTGCAGCTATGTTTAGCAGACAAGGTGAATAAATAATCTGTCTTGGACTCTTCCTTGCAACAATAATTATTTTTAAATCTGTTCTGTGTTCTTTTCTTATTAAGATCAAGGCATTCACCCATGTGTTCGCTGCACACATGTTTAAGGCCACAAGAAAACACTTTACTAGAACTAGCACCAATGCAACATGGAAAGAAAAACAGAAGTCCACAGTGGTAGCAGTACCAAACTCAAACTAATACTTATCACTCTCTAAGCAAGCCGATCTCTTGCAATGCAAGATGGGAGCCATAGATCTGACAATCTCACACGCAGCCTGTTTTCTTCTCTCTCTCTCTCTCTCTCTCTCTCATTCTGACTCAACATACTCTGACTCTCTTGATGTACTTGTCCCTATCTTCTTCAGTTGTTAGCACTATCACTGGTCGGGAACTAGCCTAAGACAAAGGTCTCCCACTTGCACAAAAAAAATGTGCCCCTTTTTTTTTATACCCTTCAAAACTCCTTACCTTTTTAATCTAACTTTACATAATCTAATCATGCCTTTACACCATTTGCAAGGCACAAGCCTGGAGTGTGATGGAGCACACTTCACTGGCTTGCTTGAGAGAAGAGCTGACAACTCCTGATCATTGACAACATTCAACACAACACAACTGCTTGATTCACAAAGGACAAATTTTGCAGATGCTGGAAATCCGAGGAACACACACACTGCTAGATTGGCATTTCATCAACCTCCCTGAATATTCATTCCATTATTGACAACCTACAAAACAATGCAACTGCTTGATTGGCATCTCTTCAACCACCCTGAATGTTCATTCCATTATAACATTCCATCAGGCAGAGAGTGGCTGGAGCAGACTGCAGTTACTCACCCAGGCTTTGAATGGGTGATTAAGCCGAGAACTGCTTGCCAAAGGATCAATTTGACTAGGGACTGACTGCGATGTTTTGTCACAGTACTGCATTTTGGCAGGATTCTCTTGGTAATCTCTATCTCCACTTTATCAAGTTGAGGAATTAATTCAGGCTGATACTCCTGTGTCATTCCAGAGCATGTTGCACAATTGGAAGTGTGCTATTAAATCAAGGCTCATTATCCTCTTCTGCGGACATCAAAGAATCCATAGCAGTATTTTGAAGAGGAACACAGTAGCCAATGGCCTGACCAATATTTATCCCTTATCCAACATAACTAATAAATCACACCATCACTGGGTTGGTGCTTGCCTCTTGGAACAAACATTGTAGATATCTAACATAAAACAAAGAACATGGAACAGTACAACACAAGCCCTTCAGCCTATGATGTTGTGCTGACCCTTTAACCTACTCCAAGATCAATCTAACCCCTCACACATAACCTTCTATTTTTCTATCATCCACGTGCCTTTCCGAGTCTCTTCAATATCCCGAATGTATCTATCACTACCACCACACATGGCAGGGTGTTGCACACACTTATCAGTCTCTGTGTAAATATAATAGCTCTGATACCCAGCATGCTTTCTTCCCAATACCATAAAGTTATGTCCCTTTCTTGTCTTTGCCATTTCCATCCTTGGTAAACAAAAGTCTCTGGCTGTCCACTTGATCTATGCCTCTCGCCTTCTTGCACATCTCCATCAAGACACTTCTCATCCTCCTTCTATTCAATGAGAAAAGCCCCAGCTTGTTCAACGTATCCTCATAAGACATGCTTTGTAATCCATGAATTATTCTGGTGAACCTCCTCTGCATCCTCTCCAAAGATTCACATCTTTCCTAAAACTCTAAACAAAGGTTTATAAGCAACAAAATTACCTTTCAGCCCTTGACCTCAATAACCTGATTAACGAAGGTCAACACACCATTGCCTTCTTAACCATCCTACCACTTATCAACTTATGTTTTTTTTGTAATTCAAAATTCTATTATATTTATTCTTATTTTACAAAACGGCACAGCATATCACAGATACAGTACAGCATGTTGACACAGCCAACCCATGACAGGAAAACATATAAAACTAAGAAACAGAAAAAAAAACTTCTAATATAAGTCTAAATTAACATACAACCAAAATTGATCACACATGTTTCGCACTTTTCCCTCACTGTTAATTCTTCCCAACATGTGTTCATATGATGAAATCTTAACCATTTCCTCAGTCCATTCCCTCACAGTGGGACATCTGGGTTTTTTCCAGTTTTGCAATATAATTCTTGCAGCTGTGATGAGACCCACCTTTAAAATAGTAAATTTGTCAATGTTTACATTAGGTATCATCGTCCTATCACCCAGGAGACAAAGCCATGGGCACAAGGGCAGTGTAGGACCTGACCAATTCCCCAACAAATCAAGAACTTCACACCAAAATGGACGAACCATGGAACACTCCCAAATCATGTGTAAATATGGGCCCACCTCATTTTTACATTTCCAGCATAAATTATTATTAACAATCCCCATTTTGTAGAGTCTAGTTGGTGTCCAGTAATATCTGTGTACTATCTTGTACTGAATAAATTTCCCTTTCATTTCCCTAATATGTCTACCCACAATTGATAAAATATTTGACCACTCATTATCTTCAATATTGCTTCCAAGATCCTTCTGCCATACTGCTTTGAGATTGTTACATGGTTCACCCACAGAGTGCTTGAACATTTTATAAAACACTGATGCTTTATGAACTTCCTGTGGTAGTGTAAAGTATTCAGTTAAAGGGTTACTTTGTGGGCCACCATTCTTGAATATGTTGCTAACGCAATGTCTTACTTGTAAATACTTCCCGAAATTCCCTTTATCTACAAAGTTATATTTCCTCTGCAAATTCACATACGACTTTAAAATCCCATTCTCATAGAGATCACCTACTGTAGTTAAACCTTTAATCTTCCATTCTTTCCAGTACACCACTCTTTTTTCCAATGCGTATCGCAGGGTTATTCCAGAGCGAGGAGTATAACTGATTTAAATGTGATATTTTAAAAGATTTATGAATTATACTTCACACACTCCTTGAGTGAAATAGTATAGGATTTAGATTAGTCTTGTTTTCCACACGTTTTGAGAGAATGTTAAGGGGAGAACTTATGTTGCAAATTTGAGGGATTTATGGATATGAACTCTAAGATCCCTTTGTTCCTCCACACTGTTATGAATGTTGCCATTAGCCCTGCGTTCTATCTTCAATTTTGACCTTTCAAGGTGAATCATTTTGCACTTTACTGCCATATTTCAGAAACTGGAATATTCATAACACTTCATATATACTTCTTCGGCTGCAAAGCACTCTTAGAAGTCAAAATAGTGCAACAAGATTGAGTGTCAATCATTTTTCATCAATAATTTTAAATTGCATTTTAAAATTTCAAGTGGTTTCTGCCTTGCTCATGGTGAGGAAGTTGACCAAGTCAGTCATTTTCAGCATCTGTCTTCCAACCTGTGCCTGAATCAGCAAGGTTACAAACTCTTACAATATTTACCCATCACCTCCAACAGGGAACCTGGCACTGTTGTAATTGTGCAAACCGTACTCAATTGGACTTTTCTTGATCCAGTGCATGGACAGATGTTAGAAATTCAATGAAATATTGGATATTAAGAAAGAGGCAGAAATCCAGTGGGATTACATCATAGGGCACCAACTGCTAAGTGGGTAAGCCTCTTACCATGCTTTAGTTGAATTAACTCATTTTGTTTGGATATTTTTGTTCGCTGTAGTCTATATCACTGATTTTTTTTCCCCATGACTTCTCCAGCGGTTGTCCCATCTGCCTCTGTAACAGAGGCAGTCTTAGCCCCATTCAAGCAGAGGTCTACATGGATCACAGTATCTATTCAGGAAAACCTGTCAAGAGACATGCTACCGTGTCATAAATATGGTTTATATTCTGAAATGGAAACTCACTGTTGAAAATACCACCAAAGTATTATAATACAATAAAAACAGTAAGTGCTGGGAATACTCAGCGGATCAGATGACATCCGTTGAGAGAACGTTTGGGTCAATGATTTATCAGTGAGTTATTATTCACAGGTTCAAAAGATTAGAAGTACATTTGTTATCAAAGTCTGTATATGGAATACAACTCTGAGATTCACCCTCCTACAGTCAGCCACATAACAAAGAAACACCATAGAACCGTTCAGAGAAAAGATCAAAAACCCATTGCATGAGTAACGGACAAATTGCATAAATGGCAAAAAACCAACACATAGAATATCAAAGGTCAAACTTGGAGTCCAAGAGTATTTAGTTTAGATTAGTTCTGCGCCACTAGCTCACTGCAGGCCACACAGCAAGTCTTCACCAAGGAGTCCCAGTCCGCACCAATTGCCCTGATCAAACCACACAAATACAGCAAAATAAGAGTAACCAAAATCGAGAATCACATACAACATGAACTTCAAGGTCCCTCAAAACAAGTCCACAGCCAGGAGCCTTGCCAATCAATCCTTCAGCATGGATCCCAAGACACCTGCACTTTCATCCGACTGCAGCCAGTGAGAGGGTGAGGAAAACCAAACAAATCAGAATCAGACTTTAATCACCAAGTACCTGTACACATACAAGGAATTTACTTCTGGCAGGTGTTGTCTCTCTGCTCATAACAGATGATAAATATAAATGAAAATATAGATTATACATACAAGTAGTGCAATCCAAGTAATAGTTAGCCGACAGTTAACCAGCAGTTAACTGTTCAGCAAAGTGACTGCAGTAGGGAAAAAACTTCTCCAGTGCCTATTAGTCTTAGTCTGGAGGGATCTGAATCGCCTACCAGATGGAAGCAGTTCAAACAGTCTGTGTGCAGGATGGGAGGAGTCCTTTATGATGTTCCCCACCCTCTTCTTCAACCTGGAAGAGTACAGGTCCACAATAGAGGGCAGGGAGGCTCCAATGATGCGCTCGGCAGTCCTCACTGTGCACTGTAGTCTGGTTCTATCCTGCTTGGTGGCAAATGGTGCTGAACACCTGTCCGCACTCCGCTCTTATCTTCATCATCTTCAGCCTTGCTTGCACCTCAATAGGAGAGAAGCAATAGAGTTGATCATGGGTTCACGTCCCATCTCCAGGCTTCCAGGCCTTCAGGCCGCACACTCCCCTCACAACCTCACCCAACTCACTTGGAGACAGCAAAGTGCCAGTTTGTTCAATTGGCCCAAAAATCACCCCATAGAAATGTAAATCACAGGTTCCAATCACACACAGTTTAGTAGTAAAATCATATTTGATAGAAGTAGTAGTAAAAGAAGTAAAAAAAGTAGTTTTGTGAACTGTCTGCAGGGCATTGCAATTGGTAGTATTATTTTGAAACCATCTTATACCAGTTTTACTAACATAATTGAAAGTGAAGAAAGATTTGGATTTATTTTTTTCTGGAGCTTGAGACATGAAACAATTTTTGAAGTTAATCACAATAGGAAGCATGGCTGTTAATTGGGATTAAGACAGCATATTTATTACGTAATGGCATGAGTTTTAATGCACAGATAGTGACAATCAAAACACTGAACTGAATAGGACCTGAAACAGTATCTGTTTCTGTTATAATTATCATGCACAGTGTACTCAACGCAGACTCCATTTGCCCTTAAGCTATGTCTCAATGGCCATCATGAAAGAGACTATTCTAGCAGGGACTCCCAAGCAGGTTCATTGTTACAATAGATGTTCTGAGAGGCTGATGATTAAAGCCTGAAGTGGTACAACAAAATCCAACCGTTATAAAAAGATACACCTTGGACCTTTCACCTCTCTAACCAGGGTCTAATTCTATATTCAATGGCATTCAAAGTGTTGGGGAAGATTGTTCTAAGTATTGTCATAGTTAAGGAAATTATGATACATGAAACGTTAAGAGTCTGCAACAAGTGAATAGTACCAAAAAATGCACTGCCAGAAGCTGTTGGGAAGGAAGATTTTGTCATAGCATTCAAAAGTAAACCTTAGAAGCAAAAATGAAAATGTAGCGGTCCACTGGGAGAGGTGGGAAGAGATGTACCTAATGAACTTCCCTTATGTAGGTACTTGCCTTGCCATGGTTTTGAGGCTTGTGTGCCTCAATGGCCGAGAGAGTTCTGTTGGCTGGAGTCAGGGCTTTATGCTTTGGCTTTTGGTAGGGTCACCCATGCTAAACACATCAAAGGGTAGAGTGGTCCACTGGGCCTCCAGTTCGGGGGTTCAGGTCAGGACTAACACCCCTGACTGGTAAAATAAAATTGTTATGGAAACAGTAATGAGTACAACAGTATTCCTGAGAATTTGCCCAGGACTTGCATAGATGGCAGTAGTGAAAACTGAGAGGAAGCTACTGACATGATGAAAGAAGCCCTGATCACCGGCAGAGATGGAAGACCTTTACTGCTGCTTTAAGCACCAGTAGTGTAACAGGCAAAGTCCTCTTGTCCTAGGTACTGGCAGCCATTTTGGATTGCTATATAATAAAAGGTATTTGAATACAAAGCAGTACACACAATCTGTTGGAAGAACCCAGTAGGTCAGGCAGCATCTATGGACGGGAATAAACAGTCAATGTTTTGGGCCTGGGCCCTTCACCAGGACTGTGTGACTCTGCATCTGTGGCCTCCAACCATCGGCACTCGCTACAGCACTGACCTGGCTCCGTGGCGATGGCCTGCAGCCTTCAGGCTCCTGGATTGGCTTCACTCGCCTCGGTGCTGATCTACCTCTCTGGTTGTGGACTCACTTTCGGGGACTTTGCTGTTAACGTTCTGTGTGTTATTTGTTTACTGTTTTATTGTTTACACAACTTGTCCTTCTTTCCGCACATTGAGTGTTTGATGGTCTTTGTTGTGCAGGTTCTTTTAAGGGGCTCTATTGCGCCTCTTTGTCTTGTGGCTGCCTGCTACAAGATGAATCTCTAGGTTGTACACAGCGTACATACTTTGATAATATTTGTACTTTTAATTTTGAACTTGAATTTTATTTTTGGATTTGAATCATCTACCATTTTCCTTTTAGATTATCAATTAACATGCCCTTGTATATGTGCTACTTTAGTGCTGAATTTTAAATATAGTAAGTTATATCAAAGCATTGTTGTTCTTCAAGAGAATAACTAATGGTCTTATAATTTTTCCAATGGAAAGTAAAAGTTTCTTGCATTTCAATGGTATCCTTTGTGGCTCTGATGGGTTGAATGGTGTCTGTCCCTGCTGTAAACTTCTTTCCAAATCTGTACAGGCAACCCACTGGCTGCAGTTTGATGTTTGGCTCCCAACATTTCCTGATTGTCTATTTCACTTGTCTCTCTGTCTGGACAGAATCATTCATGGATAACAGTTGTATTCATCGTATTGTGGACAGAGTTATTTCTGGCAAGGGAAAGCCCTGTTAACAAAATGGACCATTGTACATCAGGGATGCTGTGATAACACAAGCTGGTAAATGTAATCATAAGAAAAAAATAATCAGCTTGTAAAATGCATTTGGTTATTATTTTTTTAAAAAAAGGACCAAATGTTTCCTTTACATTTACTACTGATAATTTGTGTTGACATTATGCTTGCATGTTACAATTTTATTCTAGTGTTTTTGCTTGAAGTCATTTTTTTCCCTTTAAGAATCAGGCCTATTATATTTAAGAACAGTAAGGTGGTGCAGGCTGATTAATGTGATGAATATGGGTTTTTGCATGAGCTAAGCATTTTAAATCAGTTTCATCCACATCCTGTGAATAACCTAATTTCAAAGAACCAAAAATTACTTCAAAATATACAGAACCATATCCTAGCTTCTGTAGTCTTCTTCTTGATACATTAAAAATAATATTCAAAGTTTTAAAAACATGTCTACTCATGCAGTTGCACTAAAAAGAGCATCATAATTTTAATAAATTCCTCAAAACTATCCAACAGCATACATAATGATTAATTCCTTCAGATTTATGATCAAGCTTTATATATTGTTTCTTAAACAAGTGCAGAATATTATGAAAGCTTGATTTGCACTGGACATAATTGAACATGTAAAACATAGAATACTGGAAAACAGTCAGCAGTTCAGGCATGACAGGTGAAGGGACAAATGGTGATTGATCTAAAGCATTAATCCTGCTTCTCTCTCCTCTGATGCTGCCTAACCTGCTGAGTATTTCTAATACTTCCTGTTTTTATTGCACTGTCCCAGACATCCTTGTCCATTTTTGGCTGACTTTGGGTGGGTTGCTTTATGCAGAGACTACAGTGGAAAACTATTTCCATGTATACATCACCCTTAATGTTATTAAAAATACTCCCAAGGATATTCACAGCAACATAATCAAAGACGATTTTGATGTTGCATACAGGCTGTCCATGGGTTATGACAGGGTTTTGTTCCCGAGAAGTATTCATACTGTCAATTGTTCATAAATTGAAAATAACAAGTTGGAGCGGATCATAGAGACAGCTGCGATGGGAGAGTGAACAGACATGGGAAGAGCTCAGTTGAAGTGTATGAGTGAGTCTGCTCAGGGTTTCCACTTCTGCTCAGTCGGACACAGCCTCCGATCGTTGTGGCTCACCAGCTGCTACCCAGTAGAAGATGCCTGGAGACCTGCAGAAGCCAGAAAACCCCATCCATCCTTTTGGTTCACCAAAAGCCTTTTCATACATCTGGGATTTCCATTAGTTAGGCCTTTGGAATTTGGTGGAACCGACAACAACAGGAGATATTATGTTAGGATCCTACCGTGGACTATTCCTGAAAGCCTACAGCAGGGCAGTAAAGTCGATTTCCAGGAAGGTTACAAAGAAGGGAAGGGAGGTAAATATGCAGAAAGGTACCTTAGAGCTTGAAGACTCACAGCTGAAAGAACGACTTCCATTGGTGGAGGGAGTAAGATCAAGAATGTGAACAGAACAGAATTGAAGTGGTGCAGACACCATGCAGGAATCTATAGCCAAACTCACTCTTGCGTCCATTTCTCACATTCTACTGAAATTGGAAGATTGTGGAGATCCTACATCCACTCCATTGAACACAGTCATATCCTCCTGAGCAATTTCATTGCTGATTGACATCTGGGAACATTTGACTTAATGATTCTTAAATATGTTTCAAGATCCAAAAAGAATAGAGAAAGTAATGATTAAATATTTTCTATATCCACAAATGTTTAGAATATCTGCCATTACCTCACTTTTTAAAAATATACAGTATTTCTGTTTTCGTAAGTTTTTCTAAATCTATTCAATATACATAATTGATTTAGAAAAAATAGAAACATAGAAAACCTACAGCACAATACAAGTCCTTCGGCCCACAAAGCTGTGCCGAACATGTCCCTACCTTAAAGATTACCTAGGGTTATCCATAGCCCTCTATTTTTCTAAGCTCCATGTACCTATCCAGGAGTCTCTTAAAAGACCCTATCGTATTCGCCTCCACCACTGTCACCAGCAGCCCATTCCATGCACTCACCACTGTCTGCGTAAAAAACTTACCCCTGACATCTCCTCTGTACCTACTTCCAAGCACCTTAAAACCGTGCTCTTTCATTCTAGCCATTTCAGCCCTGGGGAAAAGCCTCTGACTATCCACATGTTCAATGCCTCTCATCCTCTGTCGCTCCAAGAAGAAAAGGCCAAGTTCACTCAACCTGTTCTCATAAGGCGTGCTCCCCAATCCAGGCAACGTCCTTGTAAATCTCCTGTGCACCCGTTCTATAGATTCCATACCCTTTTTTTATTTATTATTATTATTTTCTTATTTCTCTGCCTGATTATGCATGATATTGAGTTGCTGCCGCTGATAAGTTGACAAATTTCACATCACATGCTGGTGATAATAAACCTGATTCTGATTCTTATTACAGAATGCAAATGCTTGGGTGGTCAGCCAGCAAATTAAATTCCACATAAGTTTCATTACATTAAACTGATGTCCATTAAAAAAGCAACTTCAAAATTAAGGCAATGGAATGGGAATTGTGACTACAAATAATCTACACATGCTCTTAAACAAGTAATCACTATTTGTTAGAACTGATGATAAAAATGAGTGATTGTGTAAACACAAGAAATTCTGCAGATGCTGCAAATCCGGAGTAATTGACACAAAATGCTGGAGCAAATCTGCAGGTCAGGCAGCATCCATGGAAATAAATAGTCAATGGTTTGGGCTGAGACCCTTCATCAGGACTCATGGTTATTCATTTCCATAGATGCTGCCTGTCTTGCCAAGTTCCTCCAGCATTTTATGAATGATCACCTGTTCTTGAAGCTGGACCGAAGTTCTGCAATTAACAGCTATTTCTTTTTGACAGGAGGAGGAGTAGGGTGTGTGAGTATTTGTTAAATTTAGAGTAAAGATGGTCTGCAGTGTTCATTATTGGAAAACAAATCTAATTCCTGCTTTTTAACTTGGACAATCATAGTGCATCCCTGCCTTCTCTGTGGCTTGTGTATTGTATGAGGTTTTAGAGAGATGAGTCATTGTTTACCAATGGCGTATGAGCAGAGATCTCCAAGCTAGACCCTCAGAGGGAACTGGTTTTATCCTCAGGAGTTTTATCTTAGCTGCTTATGGCACAAGATTTCTGAGGGAAACAAAGACTCATAATGTTGGGCAGCATGGTGACGCTATAGCTGATGCTGTCCCCTCATAGCTCCAGGGGCACGGGTTTGATTATGACCAGGGCAGCTGAGTGGCGTTTGCAGATTCTCCCGGTGCCGCTGTGTGAGTGTGAACACTTCTGCAGGGTGACCTGGCTTGCAACCACATCTCAATGGTAGGTTAAATGGATATGGTTCATTACCCCTTCGTGTGGGGAAGTGACAAGATAATCAAAGGGAAGCTGACAAGCATGCAGGAGAGAGTATGTTGGAGGTCTTTGAGGAGGAATTTCTTTAGCCAGAGGGTGGTGAATCTGTGGAATTCATTGCCACCGATGGCTGTGAAGGCCGAGTCAAAGGTTATATTGAAAATGAAGGTGGACAGGTTCCTGTTTAGTAAGGGTATCAAAGAGTATGGGGAGAAGTCTGGAGAATGGGGTTGAGAGAGATAATAAATAAGCTGTGATGGAATGGTGGAACAGTCCCAATGGTTGGAATGGCCTGATTCTGCTACTATGACTTATGGTCTACAGGCAAATGAAAAGAGCGGAATGGACTGATGTGAGTGGTCCTGGGCCTGATGGGCTAAGTAGCCTTATTCCATGCTGTAACAAGAACGAAGCACTTGTCATGGGTTCAGCACGTATGTAAATGATTCTCGCAAAATTAGGTCATTTTAAATTATATTCTTTGTTACGATGTAGGAAGCATTCAGGTAGTTTGGACACAAACAGGCTCAGATTTTAATGGCCTTGGTTGAGGGATAACCTTTGACCACAAAATATCATAGAAACCTCTTTGTCTTCTCTGAAATTATGTTATAAAGTCTTTCACATCAGTTGGGTCTCACTGAACATCCCCACTGAAAGTCAATGATTCAGAAATTCAGTCAACTAAGTCCAGCCAAAGCAATACTTGTACTATCAAGAGAGGCAAAAGAGTTTTGGTCCAATTTCACTGGTTTAGAAGAATGAGGGGAGATCTTATTCAAATACATAAGACCCTAAGAGAGCTAGGCAAAGTAAATGTTGAGATGTTTTCACACTGGTAGAAAGATAAATAAAAATTTAGCATTTAAAATTGAGGTGATAAAAAAGCTTCTTCTCTCGGAGGGTAGTGAGTCTTTGGAATTCTTTCCCCCCAAGAGTGGTGGAGGGCAAATCATTAGTCATATTTAAGGTGAAATTAAAATAAAAAAAAAACAGGATAAGATGTTAATATCCCTCATGCCAAAAGACCATGAGCACTTGCTCAAGATTGCCTTGATGTTGAGAGGGGCACAGGGTTGACTCATGGAAACCCTTGTAGTATATCCTTCAAGCTGATACCCTTCTTCCTCGATGTTTCATCAATTAGCCCACTACATCTCCGGAGGTCTCAATGATGACTTCTGACATCCCAGAGTCACCACCGTTGTGTCTTTCTACTTTCTTGATGCTATCTTGGAGCCCAGGATATGTCTCTTCACTTGATCCAAAGCTAGGGATTGCTTCGTTCTGCCACCTCTGATGTGGTTTGCTGTAGTCTGAACATGGATCCTCAGCTCCTTCATGGTGGATGTGGCTATAAATCCCTACACCCACTTCCACAGGACAAACTGTGGTTTTCCAGCCCCATCGCTGAGCTTCAGCTGCTGGGTCTGCAGAGTGTAGCCTCTTGCACTCATATGCTTCAGCCACTGAATCCTCCCACGGGACTGTGAGTTCCACAATGCAGAAGATATGTAATGAAGTGGATCAGAGAACTAAGTCTGGTCTAAGGTTGGTGGTAGCAATTTCAGGTGGAAATGTGAGTTGTTTATTGACATCCACCAGCATCCTCCAGTCATGGGCCATGGTCATCTGCCCTGTTTCAGGCTTGGAAGGGACATTCGTTGGTCTCTTCCCTCCCTCATGGATTTATACTGCTGGTGTCAGAGCATTAATCATTCAAGGGGGCAAGGAGTTGTTTGCTATCCTCTTCCTCTCAATTGCCACTGTCAGACTCTTCAAGACCTGGTTGTGATGCAACAGCCTTGTATGAGGCTGGTTTTGCAGCTTGCCAGGATATGCTTGAGGGTTGTCGGAATCAGGCACAGGGCACAAATTGGGTCCTCACCGAGCCAGTGGTGGAGGTTTTTTTTGTCAGGGATGCACAAATTTCTCTTCTTTCTGAAGAAAATGCTAAGTCTGTTTGCCTCCGTCTCCCATATGTCCTTCCAGCTGACTTTCCTCCTCTCAACGCATTCTCACTCCATCTATTGCCCCCACTTAGCCAAGGAGATAACCTTTGCACTTCTGTCCAACTCTTCTTGTCACCACACATCCTTGACAACCATCTTCCTTCACTCTGGAATTGAGGCCTTGTGTTAGGTGGGTCCACTTGCTGCCAGACCAAAGTTGTTCCTGCCCTGTTGGACCTGCACCACAAAGTCTCTATGCGAAGGGCTGCTGTTCCTTGCTGCTCTGCCTCAGCTGGGGTCCATTTCCACCAGTTGATAAGGTCCGTGCAGCATTACTGACGGTCTTGCCACATGAATGTTTGAGTGTCATCTGTAGATGCACCTCAGAACACTTGAATTCCTCTGTAAGGGCACCCTTCCTGAGGCAGGAGACCTGACCGACCATGAGTAGAGCAGGCAACTCCAAAAACAAAGGGTGAGGCACTGGAACACAGGAAGAACCATAGCTCTGTCGGCAGTGAGCACAATGCATCTGAAACGCGGCAATCTCATCCAACCTTACCAGCCAAGCAGACATCATTGGGGATACATAAGTTAGCAACCAGAGTGTCCAACCGTTCCCTGTGACACTTGGCATGGAACCAGTTCATGCAATATTAACAATTGGTAAGCAAGGTGCTGCTTACCAAACCCACCCCCTCACCAAGAATCTTGAATGACCCGATAACTTCTCTTTCCCCTAATGTCCCATTAGGGCACATAACCACCCTTGTTGGAAATGACTTATATGAACAGTACACCCTCTCAATTTTCTCTGGGGATTTATGGAAAACAGGTCACACAATGATACAGCGCTGGCTGGAACCAATCAGTGAAATAGAGCCAATCAGTGAACCTGCCAACCCCGAGAATTCCTCTTGAGGTGTTCAAAGAGATCGCAGCTTCATATGTGCATTCAAGAACTATTTCTGGGGATTATGAGACCTTACGTGATTGGTCAATCGTGTTAAATGGAGTAGTATAAAGGTAGCTTGTGAAACACTGGCACTATCCCGACTAATGTTCAGAATCCTCGTCTACGTAACTTTTGCTATTGCGACTGTATTCTTTATTATCTCCCGTTCTTTTGCATGCCGCTACCATTATACCATCTGGGTCAACTCGCTGTCATCATCAGGATCCCTGGTAATGAAGGATAAGTACATACAGCACAATCTCTAGGAGTCTGAAGGTGGTGAAGCCTTGAATTCAGAACCCGCAAAGAAACAGGAACTAAGGAGTGTGTCAATACTATGTTACATACCTGGATTATGATTTAATTCTGTTCTTGACAGATGAGCAATGCCCCATGTATCTGAATTGTAATACTTAACTGTCTAATGAAGCCATGAAACCATCAGGATTGTAAGAACACTTCCATAAGACACCCTGTAAAGGCTACTTATAGTATTGCTCAATTCCAGTGGATGAAAGAAGCATTTGAAAAGAACTGCACATTTGAGTCATTTGATAAGAAAGCCAAAAATGATCTTGATAGTGGTCTCATTGCTTCTCATAACATTTCCAAAATGATAGCAAGGTGTGGAAAATTTCATACAATTGGTGAAAAACTAATAATGCCTACTGTATCAAAAGTGCTCACCACTGTTCTCAAAATGGATACCAGAATTTTAAAATCAATTCCTTTGAATAATAACTCTGTAGTTCGTCGTATTGACGAAATGAGGGAAGACATTGAGTATCAACTATACACAGAGCTACAAAAAACAGAATTTGGGATACAACTGGATGAGCCAACTGTGCGAGACAACAAGGCATTGCTAATGACATATGTACGGTTTATCAAAAATGGAAAAGCTTATGAAGAGATTCTCTTTTGTAAAAAGGTGAAAACAAATAATGGAGAATCAATCCAAATGTATATGGAAGATAAAAGTATTCCAATTAGGAAGATGATTCCTTGTGCAATATATGACAGGTCACCATGCTGGTTTAGTGACATTTATGAAAAATGAAGTTCCAAGACTGTTTGAAATCCATTGTGTAATTCATTGTCAACATCCCACAGTCAAAAACCTCAGCCAGCAACTTTCTTCAAGCATGACTTTTGTAATATCTGCTATCAGCAGAATTAAAGCTCATTTATTAAATAACAGAATATTTTGCCAGTTATGCCAAGACAACAATGAAGAGTTTGAATGTTTGATTCTTCACACTGAAGTCTGTTGGCAGTCAAAAGTAAGCCACTTAAAATGTTTTTTTGATCTGTTTGACACTGTGGTTGAATTTTTGCTCTATGTTGACAAGAGCTTGGGAAACAAGATTAAACTTCTAGATGGAGATGTAGCATACCTGGCCTATCTGTATGACTAAATGAACACTCTAAATATGAAACTGCAGGGTGAGAATTTCAGTTTATCCAGGCAAGATGTGCAGTGTCCACTTTTATCAGAAAATTGAGAATATATAAGCATAACACAGGGAGAAGAATGTTCTTAGAGTTACCCTGCATGAAAAATCACAGACAGTGATTTGCAAGAGTACTGCTTACACCTGCAGTCACTGACGAAGGATTTTCAGAATCAATTCAAAAATTTGAATGATCTGGAAATTCTAGACAAGATAATTAACCTATTTCTTTGCAAGGTGGAAGAATAGGAAAAGAGCTTGCAAGAAGAAATTGTCAACATTCAGAATGATGAAGAAGCAAAAATACTTTTCAAAAAAAGTCAGTTTTTGTGGTATGTGGCTACACTGTCAAAGTTTGCTGGTCTTTGGAGAAGAGCCAAACTGCTCTTCATTGCATTTCCATCCTCCTACCTTGTTGGAAGCATATATGTATCACCATATACTAACCTGAGATTCATTTTCTTGCAGACATTCACATTAGAATAATCTGCTCACACAAAGACAGACAAACAACCAATGTGCAAAAGGCAACAAACTGTACAAATACAAAAAGAAAACAAAAGCAGAATAACAAGTATGGAAATAGACAGACAGACAATATTGAGAACATGAGTTGTTATGTAAGGTAATAAAATAACTTTACCTAGCTTTTCCAATCAAATTTGCAAAATTGGGAAATTGCCTTCAAATTAATAGAGTTTCTTGTCTTATTGTGTGACTAGTGTGACATCACTGAGATAGATTTTCCTGTGAAATGCTGGAAAATCTCAATATGTTTGAGGTTCTTTGTTGAACTCCATGTGGAGTCCAGTGACAAAGCAGAATGTATTTATTACTCCGCATGTTCTGGGGTTACTGCAGGTCCATTTAACCTCTGGACTCATTTAATTGGGATGAGGCAAACAGCTGCAGATCTGAGGCACTGCCAGCACAAATCAGTTACGGATAGTGCGCAATTTTTCAAAACAAATAAATTGCAGACACGGGTAGCACTAATGTATAAAAATCGGCAAGTTCACACTTTGGCTCTCCTGATGTTGATGTCAGAAAACTTGAACATCATGATCAAAAAGCCAATTGATGGTTCAGGAAGAAAAGATTTTCAACCCGGATAATTGAAATTGGTTTCTTTGAAAGTATATCAGAGTATATAAACTCCCTTATTTTTTGTATTATGATGACATTTGAATGACTTTATTACTTACATCCATCATATACATGAGGAGTAAAATCTTTATGTTACTTTTCCATCTAAATGTGCAATGTGCAATTTATAATAAATAGTATGTACAACAGGACAGTCAATATAACAGAAATAGATCTGTATCAGCATGAATGGCCTGGTGGAAGAAGCTGTCTCAGAGCCTGTTCGTCCTGGTTTTTATGCCACGGTACCGTTTCCTGGTTGGTAGCAGCAGGAAAAGTTTGTGGTTGGGATGACTTGTGCCCTTTTTATACACCTGTCATTGTAAATGTCCTGAATAGTAGGAAGTTCATATCTACGGATGCGCTGGGCTGTCCGCACCACTCTCTGCAGAGTCCTGCGATTGAGGGAGGTACAGTTCCCATACCAGGTAGTGAAGCAGCCAGTTAGGATGTTCTCAATTGTGCCGCTGTAGAAAGGATTTGGGGGCCTATACCAAACTTCTTCAACTGTCTGAGGTGAAGGAGGTTCTGTTGTGCTTTTTACACCACACAGCCGGTATGTACAGACCATGTGAGATTTACAATACAATAAAATTTGGAAATACTGAATACAATAACATTAACCTTTAAATCAAAAATTTCAATCTCCGTTGTATTCCATTTCTTACTAACGACCATAATATCTGTCCATTTGTAGAATTTTCATGTAAATACCAATGCCCCGAATGGAAAATTCCACAAAAAGTTGTGGATACAGCCCAGTCCATCATGGGTAAATCTATCCTAACTATTCTTCATGAAATGCCATCTCAGAAAAGTAGCATCCATAATCAGGAACCCCGCCACTGAGAACATGCTCTCTGCTGTCATCAGGAAGATGCGAGAGCCTTGGGACTCACATCCCCAGGTTTAAGAATAGTTACTACGCCTCAACCATCAGGCTCTTGAACAAAAGGGGTAACTTCATTCAGCTTCACTAGCCTTATCTTGAAATGCTCCCACACCCAATGGACTTACTTTCAAGGACTCTTCATCTCATGCTCTCAATAGTTAATGTTTTTTTTCTTTTGCAATTGCAGAGTTTGTTCTCTTCTGCTCTCTGATTAAGAGCCCAAGTTGGGTGGCTGTTCATTGATTCTGTTACAGTTACTATTCTATAGATTTGGTGAGTATGCCCACAAGAAAATTAATCTCAGGGACTGTATATGATGACATACATACATTGACTGAAATAATAAATTTACTTTGTCCTTTGAACTTTGAACTGCATTAACAGAGAAACACGGTAAATGTGGAATTCCGTTTCCAAATGTGTTCCTTGCTAGCCCATTCCCTGAACTCAGTAGAAGCACAAGAGCTAAAGTAATATAAATTGCAGTTCAATAAACTGTGTTTAAACAGTTTTTTAAGGTTTATGCTGAAACTGTCCCACATAAATAGATTGGTTCTTTTTTTGTTGTTGTTAAATTTGATTGCTTGTTCCAGTTTGCTAAATTGCTTTAGAATCAAGTCATCTACACAAGTTCAAGATAACAGCGATAGGTTAAGATGTCCATTTAGTTTTGTAATCCATCATAACCATGATTAGTCTGCTCACAGTTACAGGGTACTGTTAGTTAAATGCATCAGATAACGTGATAAATGGTGACTACCTGTGTTTCCCATTCATGGTTCTTATTTCTGTGGTTAATTATTAGATCAGATAGCAGAATCAGATATGATGAACATTTTCCCAACCACTCAAAACAAACATTTTATCTGAATTTATTTTCAAAAAGAAGTGTAGAAAACTACTGGTGCCACCTATTGCTTAGAGCGCAGGGTCACTTCAGTCAGTGAATACATTATATTTTTGTAATTTTCTGCAAAATAGTGTTTGAGGCCAGTTTCTAACTATATGAAGGGAATTAGCATACTAGTAAACATCTGGAAAGTTCCATTTAAAAGCAGGACTCATGGGAATATTTATTTTTGGCCATGATTACTTTTTCCTACATTTTATGTTCTTTACTCCTGCACCATACTGTGACCCCATGTATTCCACCAACCTGGAATGGACATACGGGAGGTTAAAGATCATCAACCCTTTGTCTTTTATTCTAATATTTTAAGAATTTTTTAAAATTTTAAACCATATGACTAATATGCTAACATCTTTATTCCCACTCACGTTGGAGCCATAGATATCTAGATTCATAGAGTAATACGGCATGAAACTACACAATTCTTAAATAGAAAGTGCTAATAAGGTGCTCACCTAAGCTGGACCCATTTGCCTGTGTACATAAAATGACTATGTCCATAACGTGATACTAGGCAGAGGAGTTTTTATACATATGGTGACTCTGACAGGAAATGATAATGTAGTGGTGGTGGGGGGTGTGGAGGGGGGGGGTTACTGGGTGGAGGTGTTGATCAGCCTTACGGTTTGGGGAAAGTAACCGCTTTTGAATCTGATGGTCCTGGTGTGGATGCTACATAGCCTTCCTGATGGGAGTGGGACAAACAGTCCATGAGCAGGGTGGGTGGGATCCTTCATGATATTACAGGCCTTTTCCAGCACCTTTCTGTACGTATGTTGAGGGTAACCTCTAATATCAGCAGGTGGTCGGTAAGCTAGTGCTAGTGGTGTTCTGGGCAGTTTGAACTGCCCATGTAGAGCCATCCTGTCTGCTGGAGAGCAGTTTCCGGACAATGTAATGATGCAGCATATTAGGATGCTTTCCACTGTGCATCTGTAGAAGGACAGGAGTATAGATATGATATAGAACCATAGAACATTACAGCACAGAAACAGGCCCTTTGGCCCTTCTTGGCTGTGCTGAACTATTTTTCTGCCTAGTCCCACTGACCTGCACTTGGATCATATCCCTCCATACACCTCTCATCCATGTACCTGTCCAAGTTTTTCTTCAGTGTTAAAAGTGAGCCCACATTTACCACTTCATCTGGCAGCTCATTCCACACTCCCACCACTCTCTGTGTGAAAAACCCCCACCCCCATGTTCCCTTTAAACTTTTCCCCCTTCACCCTTAATCCATGTCCTCTGGGTTTTTTTTTTCTCCCCTAGCCTCAGTGGAAAAGCCTGCTTGCATTCACTCTATCTATGCCCATCATAATTTTTATAAACCTCTATCAAATCTCCCCTCATTCTTCTACGCTGCAGGGAATAAAGTCCTAACCTATTCAACCTTTCTCTGTAACTCAGTTTCTCAAGTCCCGGCAACATCCTTGTAAACCTTCTCTGCTGCAATCTTTCAACCTTATTAATATCCTTCCTGTATTTCAGTGACCAAAAACTGCACACAATACTCCAAATTCGGCCTTATCAATGTCTTATACAACCCCACCATAACATGTCAACTCTTATACTCAATATTTTGATTTATAAAGGCTAATGCACCATAAGCTCTCTTTATGACCTTATCTACCTGTGACACCACTTTTAGGGAAGTTTGTCTGTATTCCCAGATCCCTCTGTTCTACTGCACTCCTCAGTGCCCCACCAAACCCTAATGCAATAATCCTGCCCATTGCTGGTATCTTCCTGCTCAGTGAGACATTTGATAGCTGACTTCTTGGCAGGTTATTCGTTTGCTTTAGCATGTTTCTGCAAGTGTAAAACACAAGTCTTTGCTTTTAAATATAGCCGGCATTTTCTCTGTTTGTGAGCATGTGGTTTATTATCCAGAAGTTGAACTATCATCTAAAGCAGAGCTTTTATTCAATATCAGATGAGTCATTGAACCCTTGAACACTACCTCATTACTTTTTTTTCTATTTTTGCACTACTTATTTAATTTAACCATTTAATACATATGTATATACTTAGTGTAATACACATTTTCCGATTATTATATATTGCATTGTAGTGCTGCGCAAAGACAACAACTTTCACGACATATGCCAGTGATATTAAACCAGATTCTTATTCAATATTTGTCTCAATAAACATCACAAATGATCCAGAACTACTTTGTAAAGGACGCGTGGGTATGGGTGCGGGTGTGGGCATGGGCGTACCCGCGTACACGTTCCAAATGCATCATATGGTTTGATTTTGTTTTGGTAGAATCAGAATCAGCTTCAATATCACCGGCATATGTCGCGAAATTTGTTAACTTTTCGGCAGCAGTACAATGCAATACATGATAAATAAAAAATAACATATATCTATATACAAGTGTGTGTGTGTGTGTGTGTGTGTGTGTGGGCGCGCGAGCACTCCCTTAACTCCTGGTGGAGTCGTCGGGGTGCCCTCATGACAATCTTTGCACCGATCTTTTTGGTGATTGCTCATCGTACGGTGTCTTGGGCATCTGAAACCTGGCGGAGCCCATCCTAGTTTTCTGTGGTATATTTATGTCCATTAAATAGTTAAGTTAAAATGAGTAGAGCAAAATAACAGAAATTAAAAAAGTAATCAGGTAGTGTTCATGGGTTCAATGCCCATTTAGAAATTGGATGGCAGAGGGGAAGAAGTTGTTCCTGAATTGCTGAGTGTGTGCCTTTAGGCTTCTGTACCTCCATCCTGATGGTAACAGTGTCCTGGGTGCAGGGGATCCTTAATGATAGACCCCGTTTTCTTATGGCACCACTCCTTGAAGATATCTTGGATACTATGGAGGCTGGTACCCATGATGGAGCTGACTCAGTTTACAGGTTTCTGCAACTTATTTCAACCTTGTGTAGTAGCAACGCCACCTCCATACCAGATGGTGATGCAGCCAGTCAGAGAGCTCTCCATGATATATTTGTAGAAGTTTTTGAGTGCTTTAGTTGACAAACCAAATCTCCTCAAACTCCTAATGAAATACAGGAGTGCCTTGCCTTCTTTATAACTGCATCAGTATACTGCGTCCCAGTTGGGTCCTCAGAGATATTGACACCCAGGAACTTGATATTGCTCACTCTCTCCACTTCTGATCTCTCTTTGAGGATTAGTTTGTGTTCCCCTGTCTTACTTTCCTGAAATCCACAATCAGTTCTTTGGTCTCACTGACGTTGAGTGGAAGGTTGTTGCTGTGACACCTCTTAACTCACTGGTATATTTCACTCCTGTACAGCCTTTCATCACCATCTGAAATTCTGTCAACAATGGTTGTATCATCAGCAAATTTATAGATGCTTTTTGAGCTATGCCTAGCTAAGCAATGGGTATAAAGCAGTGAGCTAATCACACATTTCTGAAGAGTAATGACAGTTCCCATTACTTATATGGGCCTTTGACTTTCTCTGTAACAAACTTTACTCCTGAAAAAATAAACTCCATCTCTAAGTCAGCATTTTGACATTTTCGACAGAATCACAAGTACTTCACTAAAGTTATGTGACAAAAAAGTACAAGTGATTAAAAGGATTACAAAATCATTACCTTTTCCTACAGGAACATTGGATACAGAGTTGCTTCTTGGTACAATGAAATTTATCCAATGGCTTTCTGCAGATTTGCAACCCCTGAAGCATTAACATTCACATTTCCGAGGATCTCACCTGGTCCCTGAACTCCTCCATCCAAATCAAAAAGGTGCGATAGCACCTTTATTTCTTGCGGAGCACCAAGAAAGCTCACCTCAGTCACAGGATACTGACGGACTTTCACCGCTGTCCCATTGAGAGCATACTCACCAACTGAACCTTAGTGTGGTATGTCCCGTATTGGGCCGCAAAGCACTCCAGCGTGTGGTAAAATCTGCCCAGCGGATTATCGGCACTGAATTGCCCACCATTGAGAACATCTACCATAAATACTGCCTGGGCAGAGCGAAAAGCATTATCAAGGATGCATCTCACCCTGACCATGGACTTTTTACTCTCCTCCCATCCAGAAAGCGCTACAAGAGCCTCCACTCCCACACCAGCAGGCTCAGGAAGAGCTTCTTCCCTGAGGCTGTGACCCTGTTGAACCTCACATCACAGCGCTAAACAGTATTGTACCCATATTGTACTGTCTCAGTACTTTTATATTTGTGTGCTGTAGCACTTACTTTTTATTCGCTGTTATTTTGTAATTAACACTATTCTTTTGCACTTCTGGTTAGATGCTAACTGCATTTCATTGGCTTTGTATCTGTACTCGGCACAATGACAATAAAGTTGAGTCTAATCTAATCCAAATTAACTATCGTGCTTCAGGTTGGTAGAATAGAAAGATGAGATTAGATACTGCTGTATCTGGAAGTAATTATAACAGTTTGAGAATGTGTAAGAACAGCTCCTGCATTTCATTGAGAAGGAAGAATTTCAGCATAAGTCACCTCCAAAAGTAATCTGAAGCAGAAATGGAAACCCATCAATCCACATCGACTGCCAAGTAAGCAGCAGGTAGTTGGAAGGACTGTGTCATAACTTATGCAGTCAAGGGGAACATTTGATGGATTGATGAGTCCATTTTGTGTTAAGGTAAGTAAGCTAGAGAAAAAAACCCACAATTTGAAGTTTGAAGCATTTGAGAGCCAGAAATGATTGATACACCTTAGAGTCATATTTCAATCCATTTCAGAAATAGATCCTTTGGCCCAACTTTTCATGCAGCTGGGATGCCAATGTCTGTTAATCCTATATACCTTCATTAAGCCGACTCTCTTCCTTTACATAATCCTGTGTTTTCCATTTAAAATATATCACAGTTAAAACAAAAAAAAATCTAGTGTTTTGAAACATTGAAAAGCACAATAATTATGCTTAATTTGTTCTGTGTTCCCTTGTCTTGATTGTTAGTGTCATCTTATGTTTGGCATATAGAACTCCAATATTGATTTATTAAGCTTTATTGTGTTGTAGATTTGAGCAAGAAGGAGTTTCTTTGGGCCAAATAAGACTTCAATTTTGGCACATCTTGTCTAAACACCCTTACAATGCCTGCAACCAATTGAGTTTAAAAGTTAAAGAGTCAGCGCACTGAAATAGTACCACAGAAAAAGGTACGATGCAGTGAAGAAATTGAAGCAAGTGAGACCACCCCTATTCTAACCAATTTTTACAGGAGCACCATCAAGAGAGTCCTGACCAGCTGCATTACCACCTGGTAGAGGAGGTGCAAGGCATCTGACTGAAAGTTCCTACAAGGGATTGTGAGAACTGCTGAGAGGATCATTGGCATCTTTCTTCCACCCATCAGAGATATTTATCAGAAACACTGCATATGAAAGGCCTTTAGATTGTCACTGATCTCTCCCATACATCCGACAATCTCTTTGCCCGCCCCCCACACCTTCAGGCTGGAAGTTCCACAGCACTGGGACAAGAACTGTTAGGATGAGAAACAGCTTCTACTGAACTCCGTACCACCACCCAGCAGCACCAGTAGTGTCACACTGTTCCCTTTTAAACTTGTACTGTAAATGCTCCTTATTATTTGTAGTAATTGTACTTTATGTGCTGGGTGCATATGTTTCATGTGCTGCGTTATGCACCTTGGACCGGAGGAATGCGCTTTCATTTGGCAGTACTGTATACACGTGTGCAGCTGAATGACGAGAAAATGAACTTGAACATCCACATTTCACATTTTTTCAGTTTAAACCATGAGATCTTGTAAAAAGTCAGCATGTAATTAAACATTATAAACTGGAGGATGTTTAGCCAAAATCATTCAGGCAACGTAGACACACTGTGGCCCTTACCTCACTGAATCCTCATCAGTTGAAGTGGGTATTGAATATATACTAATCCCAGTTTATTCTCTTAACATCCACATCAACTCCCTGAAATTCAATCACACTGGGGACAATTAACAACTTCCACATCTTAGGGATGAGGGTGGATACCAGGAGGTTCAGGTGAAACCATTGAGATGACAGAGAGAACTTACACGACTATTAGGATGAGTATCACTTCAGCTGAACCATCAGATGATGTATTTGGTTTAATCTGGGATAGAAACCCTAAAGGTGTGGTACTTCCTTGACCCGGTTTATATCTACAGAATCTTTGTAGTAAGTAGGGAGAGCGCTCCTAAATTTGCAACGGCAGAGTGTACGTTTTAGTGGAGAGTACTTGATGGCAGAGTTTTAGAATTTGCTGTAGATCAGCATAAATCCATTGGGCATTGGAGCAGAATTAGGCCATTTGGCCCACTGAGTCTGCTCCACCATTCCATTATGGCTGATTTATTATCCCTCTCAATCCCATTCTGCTGCCTTCTCTCTTTAACCTTTGACACCCTTATGAATCAAGAACCAATGAGCCTGCGCTTTAAATATACCCAATGACTCAGCTTCTGCAGCCTTCTGTGGTGATGAATTCCAAAGATTCACTGCTCTCTGGGTTAAGAAATTCTTCCACATCACAGAGGAAGCTTGTTTACAATTGGCCTTAATTGGTTTAAATTGACCTTAAACTGCCCAGGAAAAGTCTGGGATCATTCTCTTATTACAATAGCGCCAATAAATATTAATATTTAATCTGTTTTTCGATTTAGGCCCTTCTGGCCAAAAAGCCCACATGGCCCAATTGCACCCATTTGACCAATTAACCTAATAAACTGTACATATTTGGAAGGTGGGAAGAAATTGGAGCACCCAGAGGAAATCCATGCAGTTACGGGGTGACTGTACATACTCCTTGCAGACAATGGTGGGAATTAAATCAGGTCGCTGGCACTGTAAAACTGTTCATTTTTAAATTAATTATTATTAATTAATATACAACGTCACAGGCCGCACCAAAATTTTGTATACTTTGTTTTTGCAAACAAAAGAAAAACCATAATGGGTAATACATCACTACATCTAGCAACCTTTCATTTATGTTTCTATGTAATCATTTTATCAACTGAATGCAAAACACAGAAAAAGAACAATTTATATCAAATTAAAATATGGATATTTCATTTATTATTCATATGTGAAATTCTTGTGAGAAACAACTATCAAAAGAGTTACGGCCAATCTCTTATAATAAATGATTTACCACAAAGTTTTAAATAGTGAGATCTTCTCCAGAATTAATTTGTCAGTTTATTCCTGCTGGCTGTCTGGATTTCATCCAAGTAAACCACAGATTGCTTATTAACCCAAGCATTACTCAGTAAGATTTCATTTTCTCTTCTCATTATTTTGGATTCATTTCTTTGGCACCTGGGTCTAGTGTATTTAATATTTCAGTAACATTTGAGTAATCATGTGTATATGTTGTTTGATAAAGCATTCTTGTTCGTTTAAATAATTCATTACAAGCTAGATGTAAAAATACACGAATTGCATACATCATCACACTAGCACATATGTGCACACCTCACTCAAAGTAAACATGAACTGAGACTTGCTTCTCACAAAACCTTACACTGGGGTTGATAAAAAGAGAAGAAATAAACCTACTGTTTAGGGTCAAGGATGGGTGGGGTTGCAGGCGGCTGCTCATTGAAACCTACCTGAAACTGAAAGGCCTGGACGGAGCAGACGTGGAGAGGGTATTCCCATTCATAGGAGTCCAGGATCAAAGGACACAGCCTCCAAATAAAGGAATACCCCTTTAAAACTGAGCTGAGAAATTCCTTCAGCCTGAGGATGGTGAATCTGTGGAATTAATTGCCACATAGGGCTGTGAAAGCCAGGCCATTGGGTGTATATAAGGCAGAAATTGATAGGTTCCTGATTGGAGAGGACATTAAGGATTTTGGGAAGGAAGGTGGAGAATGGGCTTTCAAACAATACAGCCATGATTGAATGGTGGAGCAGACGTGATAGGACAAATGACCCAATTTGGCTTCAATATCTTAAGGTAAAAGGGCATATCAGTGACATTGGTGAAGTTGAATTTAAAATATTGTGTGCAGTTCTGGTCTCCTACCTACAGGAAAGTTATCGATGAGCTTAAAAGAGTGCAGTGAAAATTTACAAGGATGTTACCAGGACTTGAGAACTCAAATGACAGGAAAAGGCAGAAAAAGTTAGGACTTTACTCCCTAAAGCCCAAGAGACTGAGGTGAGATTATATAGACGTATACAAAATTATGAGGGATGTAGATAAGAAGAACTTGGTGAGACTACAACTATGGGTAATAGCTTTCATATGAAAGGTGAAATATTCAAGGGGATCTGAGGGGAAACTTCTTCACTTAGAAGGTAGTGTGAGAGCGGAACGAGCTGCAAGTGAAAATGGTGGATGCTGGTTCAATTGTAACATTTAAGAGAAATTTACAGGGCTACGGGCTGGGTGAGAGTAGATGGGACTCAGAAGAAGACCGGGTTAGGTGGACTAGATGGATCAAAGGGCCTGTTACTGTGCTGTAGTATTCTATGGCCCTATGACATTTGCAGTTATTTCGATCAGCAATTGCACTGTTGAACTGATAGGGTATCCAATCAGAATCCTTTATCATCTATCTATTAGTTTGAAAATTTGCATTACACTTCAGGAATACAGTTTTACCTTTGCTTCGTTCAAATATAAAGCCATTCCAAGAACTTCCTAGCAACAACCACTGCTCAGTGAGCAAAAGCAGCTACATTCTGTGCATCCCATGTTATGAACTTGCTAAAAAGTGCGATCTTGACTCACAGTGTCAAAAACAGCTATTAAAAACCAAAGAGTAAATTTTAAATGATTAAAAATGTGAAAGTAAAGTACAAAGTGTAGAAAGCATTAAAAAAAAGTTTAAGCATTTAGCTCCACTCAGTTGAAAAGAGTCCTAAATCCTTACTTTCCTCTGCACTGTTATTCCTCTCCATTTGCTTTTGCTGTGCCTTGGCCAGCCTGGTGCAGGTTCAATGGGCAGATTTCCAAGAGAAATGACAGCAAAATTCCTACAGGTTTGTGTCACGAATGTACCAGAGAAGGGAGTCCAGCAAGTTCGGAGCTCTCCTTACAAAAGGTAGGCTGTTAATACTTTTGATTCATAATTTTATGATCCTGGAAGGTGTCTCCCATGAATCAGTTGAAATTTGGTGCCACACACTTGTGAAAATGTACAAAATTAAAATATATCAGCATCAATATACATGAAATAGTGTCAATAAAAATACATTTTGTGGAGATGCTGCAGGTGAGGTATCTATGGAGAGAAATAAATCAATGTGGTTTAACTGTTCTGCCTCTGGAGTCCTGAGGACAATAAATGCCAGCATTGTTTGAGACAGCAATATACTGTGAGGGACTGAAAAGAATCAGAACACATTTGCAGGACGATTACTTCTTGATGACCCAAAGAGTTATTCCGGTGTTCCTCAGATTTTTTTTTAAGCCATCAGCCCCAAAACAGTCACAAAATGCCGGAGGAACTCAGCAGGCCAGGCAACATCTATGAAACAAAGTAAACAGTCAACGTTTGAGTCCTTCATCAGGACTGGAAGGGAAGGGGGAACGAGTCAGCCTGAAACAGTAACTGTTTACCTTCCTACACATTTCCAATTTTCACCAGCTGCTGTATTTTGCTTGTGGGTGTACAAGCAGGACACTGTTAAGGTTTCAATGAAGAATACCTTTACAAATTGAACTTATGAGTCCTTTTAATTCTTAAATTTTATATATAATTTTAATATTAGACAATTTTTTTTTGCTGTGCCTTTGAAGTTAAGTGCTTGTCAGTCTACACTGCGAAATTCGCTGTACACAATTCCAATCACCATGCAACAACTTATGGTAAAATCTTGAGAACATCTAGAGAAATTTGAAATCAATGTTGTTTTAAGCTTTTTAGCCTTGTTTATTTGTACAGTTGCTTCCAGTTCATCAGCTAAACCATCAGCACTCTGCAGCAGTCTTGAATACAGATTCTTGAAGTAACTTCTCCGATCTCCATAATTGTTCATTTTTATCTACAGTTAAACTTGTGCTTGATTGCTGGTGTAGAATTGAGATATACCCATCATACCCAGTCAGTAATCCAATGATAGGGACATTAAGCTACTTCACATTGTTTCATTAGGTCATCCATTGGGAACTCAAAGTTCACAAATTTGAAGTAGATTTATTATCACAGTATGTATATGTCCAATAGTACATTGGTTCCTTAAGGTTGTTATAGCTGGGGGTGCTAATGGGGCCAAGCTCCCCTCTACCTATTAAATGTTCCCAATGCTGTGCGTCTCATAGAGTCTTTGACAACCAAGTCCAGCTCCTGGCCTTCATATGTAGCTTAGCTACAAAGTCTGGTAGAACTATTTCTACTGACAGGAGAAGGGTCAAAGCCGGGTTATTGGCAACTTAAAACCAGTCACTTCGGGCAGGTGGGACTTGTCAGCCATGGTTGGTAGTTCATCTAGGAGAAAGAAAACTCTGATCTCAAACCTCCGCAGTTTTGCAGCTCTACCCACTCAAGGGGAAGACTTCAGAGGTAAACCTCGAAGGAAAATTCCAGAGCTGGTATCCCTAAGGCAGTCCTACATTGAGATCATTGCTGACTGGCAACTCTTGCGATGCTGCTGGTACCGAACTGTATCAGTCTTTTCCATTCCTTTGGGTTCATCAGATGCGTGGAGAGAGGGAGCTTGCTACAGATCGCTCTCCATATTGTACTGCCCAGGCTTGCGTATCTAGTC
Source organism: Hypanus sabinus (assembly GCF_030144855.1). NCBI lineage: Eukaryota > Metazoa > Chordata > Chondrichthyes > Myliobatiformes > Dasyatidae > Hypanus > Hypanus sabinus. The sequence continues at coordinate 158,883,965 of NC_082712.1, forward strand.
AACTAGGACACAAAATCCATCGTCAACTCTGACCAACAGAGGCCCTTGCTCACATATATGTCATCATATTCTCATTTTATGTGAGATTCATTTTCTTGCAGGTATTCACAGTAGAACAAAGAAATACAACAGAATCAATGAAAAACTACACATAAATGCAAACTGACAAATAACCAATGTGCAAAAGAAGACAAAGTAAATACAAAAATAATCAAACAAGCAAGAAAATAAATAACTCACATGGAAAACATGGGTTTTAGAGTCCTTGAAATTAAGTGCAAAGGCTGTGGAATCAGTTCAAAGTTGAGGTGAATGAAGTTATCGACACTGCCTCAGGAGTCTGATGGCTGAAAAGTAATAACTGTTCCTGAATCTGGTGATGTGGGAACTAAAGCTCCTGAATCAGCTCCCCAATGGCAGCAGTAAGATGGGAGCATGGCCTGAATGGTGGGAGTCCATGATAATGGATGCTGCTTTTTTGTGGAAGCGATCCTTGAAGATGTGCTCAATGGTGAGAAGGACTTTTCCCGTGATGGACTGGGCTATATCCACCACTTTCTTTAGGCTTTTCAATTCTTGGGAATTGGTTTCCATGTTGGGCCATTTTGCAGCCAGTTAGGATACTCTCCACCGTGCATCTATAGAAGTTTGGCATTCTTTTGCTTTGACAAAACTCTTGCCACAACAAGTTACTTTTCTTTAGTATCTTTGCTTCATGACAAAGTTAATAATCTTTGATACCAAAATTCAAAAGGAAATATTAAATCTGGATCTCAAAATTTGATCAAAGGGATGGTTGCTGGTGCTCACCTTAAAAGGAAGAAGTTTCTCAGCCCGAAATGTTGAATGTTTATTCATTTCCATGATCTGTTGAGTTCCTCCTGCTTGGTGTGTGTTTTAGTATGAAAAGGCTTAGGGAGAAACAAAAAGACATTCAGACTGCAAAATGTACATAGCATTCTCAATAAGTTTCAGGTGTGAAAAGTTTTGTCTGCTGTTGAAACAGTTTTGCTGAGGCCACTGTTCAGGTATGAGTCTAGGGTCAAGGCAATAAATTAAATTAAACTATTTTATCAGCTATTCGCCCATCGAAGCTGTCACACCTGAATTCATTTCCTACCTTTACTTAGGTTTTTGGCAGGAGTCATTAGACAATCACATTGATCTCGACCCAGCTCCTAATGTTGCAAATATTTCTAAATCCCCTGATAAACAAGCAGGAGATTTTTATTATGCGGAGCAACCAAGAGTAGAAAAAAACGTCCAAGTAAGAATTGAATCAGTCATCACTTTTAGTGACGGAGTCAATGTGAAGAATGAAGGACCCTGCCAGAAGGAAAAATTAAGGAAGGAGCACCCGCAGGGGGAGGAATGTGCTGGCATTCACCTACTGGGTGGCCTGGTGAGTCACATCAAACTTCACCTCACCAGGAAAGAAAAACTGCCTCGGATGAAGTGATGAGAAGATTTCTCCAGCTTTGCATCACCCCTTTAATCTAACACTGTCAGAGACTGACAGTTAACATGGTACAGGAAGGGAATGAAATAAACACTCTACACATTTGTTAAAATATAACTCTTAGAGAAAAAAAAATAATTTTAAGTACAAATTCCATGAACATATCATCTGTGAAAGGGATCTGTTCACCAAACTTCCCTCTTTTTTTTCCCTGCCAGGGAGTGGCAAAGAAGCCCAGGGCAGCAGAAGTGACCAGCGGCTGAATTTCTTGTCAAACTTACAACCACACTAAATTTCTGAATTGCTTACCACTAATATCATATAATGAAGTGGTCTTATGATGTAATAAAGAATGGAATTTTCATTTTGCAACCATGGAGCTTATTTTTATTTCAAACACATTGATAAATACTTTGGGGTTTACAGGGGGAGCAGTATATGGAAAGTAATGGCTACGCTGCATGAAGATGATTTAAATGGGAAATTGTTTCTTATAATATTGCTTTATATATGATTAATTATTATTTGGTCTGGAGGGTCTGGTAGTTATAACTGAGTTGTGGCTGACGTTACTACAGGATTATGTGCACTGCATGATTCCAATAACCATGGATAACTGAACATTACAACCTAAGTCCTGTGGCTCATTATAGATGTCATATAACACATCCAGAAATACTTCGAATATTTATGTGCAGACCCACCTCATACTCTCAGTCCAGCTCACATATCACAATCAAAAGAGAACCGTACTCTAATCTCATAAGCAATTGTGGAACAGAATTTAAGATTAACACTATATAAAGTGTCAGTCACGATTTCCAAATTTATTTTTGCATCCTGTACTTCTCATAGATTTTTCCAGAGTCACTCACCCGTTAGATATATTCAAAGTTCAAAGTAAATTTAATTCAAAATACATAGATGTTACCATATACTGCCTTGACAACACAGGTTTAGGGTATGGGGGAAGGGATGCGGATGGAGTATGAGGGAGACCTTCTTTACCCAGAGACAAGTACCTGAGATGCACTGCCTGAGAAAGCGAGAAGCTGAGTCACGGACAGCTTGATTTGCTGACACATTGAACGCTCCAGTGAAGGACCTCATGTTACTGAAACCTCACGGACCCTTTATATCCATTGGCAACCTGGAGCTGTGTGCAGCAGATTGAAATTCACTGTGGTACCTGACCCATCTTGATGATTACAGAAAGGATAAACTTGAAGACAGGTTACAAGGCAAGTGGAGAGAGGAAAAAATGGGTTGGAGAGAGGCAGATATGTGGAGGGAAAGATGAAGAAAAATAGAGCAACCACAGTCATCTGTGAGTAAGAAAAGCCTACAAAAAATAGTGGACACAGCCCAGTCCATTTAGGAAAAGCCCTCCCCATCATTGAGCATATATATAAGGAGCACTGGCACAAGAAAGCAGCATCCACCATCCAGGGCATGTTCTCTTCTCGTTGCTGGCATTGGGAAGGGGGTACAGGAGCCTTGGGTCCCACACCACCATGTACAAGAACAGTTATTACACTTCAACCATCAAGTTCCTGAACCATTGTGGATAAGTTCACTCACTTCAACTCTGAACTGATTCCACAACCTACAGACTCACTTTCAAGGACTCTACAACTCACGTTCTCAGTATTATTTATTTATTTATTTATTTATTTTTGAGAATCTTTTGCACAGCTTGTCTTCTTTTGCACCTCAGTTATTTGCCAGTCTTTGTCTGGATGTAGTTTTTCATAGGTTCTATTGTATTTCTTTGTTCCACTGTGAATGCCTGCAAGAAGATGAATCTCAGGGCAGATTACAGAACATGAGCATATGCTAGGTTACTTCAGAAAGCTAATCTCTTTAAAACATTTGTTAACATACTTCTAATTCAGTAAACATTTGTAATTCCACAATTGGATGGTTGAACAGTTGTTTCCGATATTAATAAACATTTCTGTAGGTTTCAACCACATCATGTAGTTTAAACAGCCTTTATTGTATTCAACAATGGCAAAGCACAGCAAAAGTGTTTTGCAAAGGTAAATTGAACAATTCCTATCATCTTGCAATAATGTAAATAACATCCCATCAAATTAGTATTTGGATGTTTGATGTTAAAAGGTAAACATACTACCAACTATATGCCTGTGGTGCTTGGTTAATACAGGAATTCATTCTTACCAGACCTTCTAATCTGCTTCTTATAGAACCAATGGAAGAAAAAGAGTGAAGAGTTTGTACTGATCTGGCTGTCCTTTCTTAAATCTACCCTTTTATTAGCAATCCATCAGTTATTGTGCTGCAAATCACACCCTAAGTACTCCAGAACATCAGGATAACTCAGCATATGCAAATCAAACAAAAGGTGTGCCTGACTACAGCATGTTTCATAACATCCCCAAACACATTGTAATCAATGAAGGGTAATCACTTCAATATATAGGAAATGCATTGTGCACACAATATGTTCTGACAAACACATGTGTCACAATAAGCTTTGTAAATTGAGCCATGCCCTCTCTCAGGTCACTCAAGATAATCTATATTAAAAAATCTTTGACCAATATGCTGGAGGTTAATTTCCTAGCTCTTTGAAATGGTGCTTCAGAACCTTTTATATTCACCTCAGAGAACATATGGGTGTCAGCTTAACACCTCAGCTGGTCAGGACACTCTCTGTGTTGGGCTGGAGACATGGCCTATATTTTTGTGATGGTGTGAGGAACAAACCCCCAACCTTCTGAGACAGAGCCCAAGCTGAACAGTTTCCCTTTCCAGATAAATTACACTCTGTGGCCACCTTATTCTGTACACCTGTCTGATAATGCAAATATCAAATCAGCCAATCATGTAGCAGCAATGCAATGCATAAAAGCATACAGACATGGTCAAGAGGTTTAGACCAAACATTAGAATGGGGAAGAACTGTGGAATTATTGTTGGTGCCAGACTAGGTGATTTGATTATCTCAGAAACTGCTGATCGCCTGGGATCTACACACACAACAGTCTCCAGAGCTTAACAGAGAATGGTGCAAGAAAAAACATCCAGTGAAGAGCAGTTCTGTGGGCAAAAATGCCTTGTTGACAAGAGAGGTCAGAAGAGAATGTTTAGACGGGTTCAAGCTGACAAGAAAGCAACAGCAACTCAAATAACCGCATATTACAACAGTGGTGTGCAGAAGAGTTTCACTAAGTGTATGACACGTTCAATGTTGAAGTGGCTGCATAGCAGAAGACTACATACAGAATGTCATTCAGTGGAAAATTCACTAGGTGCCCCCTTTACCTAATAAAGTGGCCACTGATGGTAAATTTTAGGCAGATCAGCTTTCTAGACTTGCTATGTGACAGCACAGGACACCATGGTTTGCAAACTAAAATTTATTTATGAAATTTCAATAAGCAACAGCATCATCTCATAAAATACAAGAAAAAACTCATAAGTATCCATCTCAAAATTCAAAGTAAATTTATTATCAAAGTATATATATGTCACCATATACAACCCTGAGATTTGTTTCCTTGTGGGCATATTTGGTAAATCCAAGAAACACGACAGAATTATTGAAAGACCGCAGCCTACAAGAAGGACAACCAACCAGTGTGCAAAAGGCAATAAACCGTGCAAATACAGAAGAGAAAAAAAATAATATTAACTAAATAAGCAATAAATATCAAGAACATCAAATGAAGAGCCCTTGAAAGTGAGTTCATAGGTTATGGGAACTGTTCAGTATTGTGGTGAGTGAAGTTACATCGACTGGCTCAAGACCCTGATTGATGACTGTTCCTGCACCTGGTGGTCTGGGTCCTTTGCCTCCTGTATCTTCTTTCTGTGGAGGCAGTGAGAAGAGAACATGGCTGGGGGCTGGGGGTCCTCGATGATCAACACTGCTTCCCTGAGACTGCACTCCTTGTAGATGTGATTAATGGTAGGGAAGGCTTTACCATGTCGAAATGGGTTGTACACACTACCTTTCGTAAGCTTTTCTATTCAAGGGCTTTTGAGTTTCAATACCAGCCCACGATGCAACTAATCAACTTTCTCTCCACTACATATCTGCAGAGGCTTGTCAAAGTTTTAGTTGTCACGCTGAATGTTCGCAAACCAACAAAGTAGAGGCACTGCCATGCTTTCTTTGTAAATGCACTTACATGCTGGGCCCAGGACAGGTTCTCTGAAATGATAATATTTTTCAGTGTACTGTCTCTTTAAAAGTTGCTAGGGGGTGGAAACCATACAGTCACCTCAATTCCTTGCTGAAGCAGGGTGATGACTGTTTTTCAGCAGACACAGGAATAACTTTTGTTTTTTCTGGTAGCAGGAGAGACGACAGGTTGATTGCATTGCTCAGTTTACAAAGGCAAAGTCATTCCTTTTGTCTCAACAACACCAGATATTTGAATCTGCTTAATTTCAAGATAAATCCTCAATTAGGCTCCATTTACCCACAAAATTGCAGATAAAATAAGCAAATTCAAAACAGATCTTCTTCTTATTAAAAGCAAACTAGATGTTATCCATTTATTGCTGTTATTTCTCAATCCCGAGCAATGATAATTGGTTTCAGTTGCTATACCATGGAGTGAAACTATACTCGCATCAATCTTTCAAGCACATAGCATATATGTAATAGAGACACCATGGACTCGAATAATCACCTTTTGCCTAAATAGATAAGGCAGCAGTAAAAGACACTCAATCCCAGGTGGTCCAGGTAAAGGGTCCCAACCCAAAGCATCAACTGCTCATTTCCCTCTACAGACACTGAGCTCATTCAACAGTGTGTTTTTTTTCACCAAGTGGTAGCATAGCATTTCTTTTAGTTACAAAACCAGGATCAAGCAGTCTTGGTTACTGATCTAGAGACATTAGGTTGAACCCCACTACAAATGCTGAGAACTTAAATAAATTTTAAACTGATTTATTGAGATACAGCGTGGAATAGGCCCTTCCGACACTTGGAGTCGCACTGCCCGATTTAACCCTAGCCTGATTTAATAATGACTTATTAATCTACAAAATGGTACTGTGGACAGTGGGAGAAAACCAAAGCACCCAGAGGAAACCCACGTGGTCACAGGCGGAACGTATAAGCCCCTTACAGACTGTGGTGGGAATTGAACCTGGGTCGCTGGTACTGTAAAGCTTTGAGCTAACCACTACACTACTATATTGCCCCAGTATAAAGATGGGATCAGCAGTGGCGATTAGGAAACCACCAATTGTTGGAAACGCTCATTTGGTCCACCAATACACACAAAATGCTGGTGGAACACAGCAGGCCAGGCAGCATCTATAGGAAGAAGCAATATCGACGTTTCTGGCCCAGACCCTTCGTCAGGACTAACCAGACAAAAGTTCTGATCATTAGTCCTGACAAAGGGTCTCAGCCCGAAACATCGACATTGCTTCTTCCTATAAATGCTCTCTGGCCTGTTGCATTCCACCAGCATTTTGTGTGTGTTGCTTGAATTTCTAGCATCTGCAGATTTCCTTGTGTTTGGTCCACCAATGTCCCTTTGGGAAGGAAAATTGATACCAATCGGATATGGTCCTAATACCAGACTGACAGAAGTAGGATTTGCTCTTAACTGCCCTCTAAACTGACCTTGGAAGCCAATCAGTATGAATGATGAAGCATAAACAATAAATACATCCAAGCAGTGCTGCCCAGGTCCTATGAAGGAATTTAAAATAGAACAAACAATCACTATATCTGCAGCCCCACACATTGCCTTAATTTCCTTTATTAGTGGTACATCTAGGTTTCAGTTCCACACACAAGCCAGCTGGGTTTCTTTCGCCTGAAACCCTAAAACCCCCACTCTTTGGAATAACAAAAGTGATTGAGAACATTTTAAACTTCATGTCAGACAGCATCCTAAGTATATTTTCTTTCTTCTATTGTTACTCTGTCAAAATCCCCGAACAGGGTATCAAGCACCGCAGGGAGCACTCTTTTACCTGAATGTCAGGGATTGCTGGCCTTGGCATATGTAACTTGAGGGCGAACCTAATTTGAAGGAGCCACTGTAAGATGAGCTTTCTCCCAGCACTGGAGCTTGCGGTCCAACTCCACTCCAATTCAAACTACAGCTGCGAAGAAAGATCACATTTTTCATAATGTTATTTATTTTTTTTGAAGATCAGAACTTTGGAGCTATTTACTCCCCAGTTGATACTGCAAGCCTCTCCTGCTTTTGGCAAGATAA